>NC_044265.1:7246153-7846153 GCF_003957555.1 Calypte anna | reverse complement strand
TGCTTAGAATTTGGAGGCCAGGGATCAGATGGGAATTCTCGTCACGTTTTGGTGCTTTGCATAAAATCCACAATGGAAGGCAGAAGTGCTGAGCTAATGCTTTCTCTCTCACCTAATGTATTGCAAATTTTCTTGGAAATTCTATCTGTGATAACTAAATAATAATACAATATTTCCTTGTTTCCTGTAATGAAATGATCTCACTGTTTTTATTTGCTGTTGTACACAGGAAGGAAAACAGGCCTCACTTGCAGCTGATTTCTCTATCACTCAGTTTAAACATTTGGGTCGTTTACTAATGGTGCATGGAAGGAACAGTTACAAAAGGTCTGCAGCTCTCAGTCAGTTTGTGATCCACAGGAGCTTGTGCATCAGTACAATGCAGGTAAATGGAATGTCATGAGGGCTTTTTCAGTGGAGAGGTGAAAAAGCAAAATCAAAAAGTAACAGTTCTGCATTTCATTCAGGATACAACTGTTTCTTCTCCTGGAAATTTTCATGGGTTGGAACGTGAGGTGGTTATCTTGGTTATGAGCACGTAAGTCCTGATATTGGACAAACATCAACAGCTTCTCCAAAAGTGGATAACCAATATTCTGCCTTAGAAAACACTACTGTGGTGCAGCTTTTCTTTGCTGTCATTTAGTAATGCTGGGTGGTACTGAAAATCTGAAGCAATGCTCTTAAGTTCTCTACTGAGTAAGTGTGCTTCTTTTCAGATGTGTTTTAAGGAGACCCTTCAAATAGTGAGACTGAAATTAAGCAGCTGAGGGAAGCCTAGCTCAGATGATGTTGGGGTTATTGAAAGCTCAGTCTGTTGTGCTGTGTATTTACAGGACCTTTGCCACACAGGCTGCTGAAGCACCTTCCCAAGTGCTCAGCAGCTTGCTGCAGCAATGTGGAGGAGGTCTGTTCCTCTCCATTTCATAGGGAACCCCATAAACATATTTTGTATTCACAATTTACATTGTTCATATGTGCTGGGCTTCAGTTTAACAAAAATGCAATTACCAGTTGGCTGGAAGAGTTGATGGAAATTTCAGGAGTTTGTGAGCCAAATTCTGTTCTTAGCTGTGGTGACATCAGTAAAGGTTACAGCTAAGGACAGAGGTTATTCTTTGGGACTCATTCCTATGCTATACTGTCCTGATATATACTATAAAATGCTAAGGGTTTTTAAAGTAAAATAATTTGTAACAAACTTCTGATAAAAAAAAAACAAAACTCTTTGGAGTTTGTACTAGTGATTATTAAGTCTTCTTACATTGTGAAGTCATCATCCAGACATAAATAAGTACACACCTGTCCTTCACAACATCTGGACATCTTTGATCAAACCAGTGGGCTTTGGAGGAAACTCTTTACATTTTTTCTCTGTGGAATTACATTACAAAAAGCTTTCCAAGTCCAGCTCTCCAGTGTTTGCTATTGAACACAGCTTTCATCCAAGATTTGTGTAGCAATAAAAAGGGTTGATATTACATTCTACTGTCTTCATTTCAGGAATTTGGACAACCCTCCACAAGTACGTTCCAGTTTGAACAGAATGTGTTTTTAAGCTGTTATTTTTAGTGCAGTATCTTACACCTGAAAAACTTACTTCTTTCCTTTTCTAGGCTGTTTTCTCATCAGTATTTTACTTTGCTTCAGTTCCTCTCTACCAAGGCTTTCTCATAATTGGGTAAGAGCTCACTTTTTACTAATAATGTGAAAGACCTGTGCATAATGAATAGATTTGGTCCATTTTCCATGCAAAGCATGCACATCTCCACTCTGAGTGTTACACAACAGTGCTTCAGAAGATGGATGTGGTCCTTGTCTCCTCTCTGCTCTTTTGTGTTGAACAAAACAACTGAGGCAATGCCAGCCTTTCTAGAAACCTTTCCAAAAGAACAGTTTATCACAATTAGAACATAAGGCACCAACCATCCTCCTGGAAACACTCCTCACAGCCTAGTGAAAAGCAGAGGGAGAGCTGTGAGGCTCTGGTGCCTGTGCAGCAGTGACACCCAATGCCCAGCTCCTGACAGTGTCAGGAAGCAGGGGTATAACCCAATGTCTTTAACAGGAGGAATCAGTTCCTGTCTAAAATGTGATCCCATGACTTTATAGGCTTAAATAGTTAAAAAAAAAAAATTCACCTCCATTGCCTTCTGATGCAAAAAGAATCAAGCCTGAACTGTAGAGAAAACTTGTGAGCAGCGATGGTCTGTCCTTTTCTCAACTAATAACCTTGTAACTTCACTTGGAATACTTGAAACAGTCATCTGTGTATGAGTGTTTCCAATCAGGCCATTCAAAAAGCAAATGCTGTGGGTTTTTCCTACATGCAAGACTCTGGTGCATTCCATTTACACATCTTTGTATGTATGTCATTTGACACTTCAAGAATACTATATTTCATTTCATTTCATTTCATTTCTGAAGATTAGCATTGGTTTGCTCATCTACACCTTAGATAATTTACTGGTCTTCTACCTTCCTCCCAGGTACTCCACAATTTACACAATGTTTCCAGTGTTTTCTCTGGTACTGGACAAGGATGTGAAATCTGAAGTTGCAATGTTATACCCAGAGCTGTACAAAGATCTTCTTAAGGTGTGGGAGACTCTTGTTTGTCTGTTGTAGTTTAAGGAAAGATCTCTGTCTTGCTCTCCAAATGTGTAAAGTAAGCTATATTACCAGCAGACACAGAGCTTTATAATGCATTTTCAAGTAAAATTGTTCTAAAGGCAAATTTGAATTAACAGATACAGTCAGATTTCCTGGCAGTTTGTTATTGAATGCTACATGAAATGCAATTTATTAAAAACGGCTGGGGAAATAAGTTCCATTCTGTGGGAAATTCTAAGGATTTAATATTACCAATTTGTTCCAAAATAAAGGGGAAAGAGAAATTGTTTGGGATTAGGCACTATCCTGAAGCCAGAAAAGGGGATGAGAGGAAAGGATATGCTCATTTGATGGAGGGGGAGTAAGTTATCATAGTCTCCTGAACAGAGTTTACCTTCAGGATGATCTAAAGGGGACCTAAAGGATTGGTTGCTGTGCCCTTTTTGTAGTTTAGCATGAGAGTCAGGTCCTTCTCCTTAGACAAAGAAAACTTTATTTGATATTTACCATAGAAATATCAGGAAGGTAAAACTTGTCGTTGGTTCCTTTTTTTCTTTTTTTTTTCTTGAAAAATTTTTTTAATAACTGGGGTATGCAGACTGGGAACATCTTTCTTAATTGAAGGAAAGGGTGGACTGAGTCTTCGACAGATCCTTTCCCTCAAGGATTTCTGTTAAACAGATACTCTTAGAGGCAAAGCCTGTTTTTCCAACAGCCTGAATAACTCTCCATCTGGTTTCACTTGCATGTTGTCTCTTATGTCATAAACCACTAATTCTCCAACCATCCTTAGGCCTGGTCTAAACATAGTGGGTTTTTGTACTGGTATAGCTGTGTTGCCTGGAGATGCTTTTTAAAAAACCTGTCTGCCTTCAATATGATGGTGATTTGTGTGTTTGTGTCTAGAAATATAATATTAGTATATTCATATACATGCATACACACATCTTATATTTCACAGTGTAATGACTAAACTCATGAGACATCTTTGCTTCGAATTAATTGTGTGTGCAGTAAGGAAGAGGTTGTACTGTACTGTGCAAGCAGTGAGCTTCCACAGTCCCAGGCCTCGTTTGCTCATCATAAAAAACGAGAATAAAGAGACAGTACCTCAGGGTTGGTTGGTTTGTTTTTTCTTTGCAAATCACCTTCAAATTCACTTTTGTTAATTGCTGTGTTGATCTGTAAGTGAATGTTTGTAACAGAAAACCCAATGGAGCTTTGTCTTTTTTCTTTCCTTCCCCCTAGGGACGACCATTATCATACAAAACATTTTTAATATGGGTCTTGATAAGCATCTATCAAGGTAAGAGTTCTGCTTGTGCCTTTAGGTGTTTTAATGTGTGTGGAATATCAATTCGTTTCTGTTGCAGAAAGTTGAGGTATGAAGTGATTTTAGCAATGCATCCTACAGTTAATGATTTTTTTTTTTTTGTCTTAAAAAACTTTGGCAGAATTACCAAAGGAAAAAAATAACCTAAAACTGCATATTGGCAGCAATTGGTCAACCCTTTTGTAAGCAATGATGGAGAAATTCAAAGCATCTTGCCTCTTCCCATTAGGACCAACCTTTGTAATTTTGTTCAAGATCTTTTCAGTGCTTACTTGCTCCATCAATAAAGTAGAGCTTGTGGCTTCCATTCTTTTGAAGAATGTTTTCAAACCTATAGATTATACAGGTTCTATAAGTCAATATGCAAAATACAGACTCTGTGGCTTTGTGTATTTTTTATAAAACGTGTCTTATTAGAATTGGCAATAATTCTGGTTATTTCATAGCCATCTGTAATGAAGGACTAGAGTAGAGCTCAGGTTTTTGTACATATACTGTACATTCTAATTAGGCTACTAAAACAGGCAAATGCCTTAATTACAATGCACCATTTTCCAAAAGTGGGTGTAGTCGTTGGGCTATATGTCTACAAAGGTATTTTCTTTCAATTTGTCTCTATCAAGTAACCTCAAGCTCAAATACTTTCTGTAAGTGTTATTCAGAAAATCATGGACCACATATAAATGGCATGGCAATATAATGCTAAAATGGGAATACAATTCTATGACAAAATTTCTTGTTTTCCAAAAATTCCTTTATCAACAAGAGGCAGGATATATATGCCAAAATAATCAGCTAATTCTTTCTGATTTAATTGATATTATGATCCTCAGGAGGGAGTGAAACCAAGAATATTAAACTTTTCTTGGCCTTATCTTCTGAAATTGAATATGGTAGAACCGTGTGACAGGGCTTATGGTCTTCTGGTGCTGTACAAGTATGATGGCAAAGCTAAGGCATTTATAGAAAAACTCCTAAGTGGTGAAAAGCTAAAGCCAGAGGGGTGATGCATTGAGGGAAAGATTTCTTCTTGAGCTAAGACAACTATCTGGTTACAATTTTTGGTTAAAGTGACTTCACTTCTGATGTGCTAAATAGTTAGAAAACATCAGGCCAAACAAGTGGGCTAGTTGCTAGCAGAGATGAGCCTGACCAAAAACTTGAGCAGTCCTAAATTTTGGAAAGTTCACAGCTGGATTTGAGCTTTGTGGCTCAAGCTCTAGTCACTTGCAGGTTTTCCCATCCTAGTGTGATGGATGTTGGTGCAGATTACTCATGCTGCTAACATGAGTTATTTGTGCAGGTGGCTGTGTGGGGCGTTGGGAGTATTCCCTGGCTAGCCAGAATGGGAGCACAAAACAATACATCATAAACACTGCTTTAATATCTACTCCTTTTTAGGGGCAAGTGTAAAGGGGTGAGATCTTGGCCAAAGTAGTGCAGGGAGAGGCTAACTTGTATCCACTGAACTTTTCAACACCTTTTTCCATTTGGGCACTGAGGCGGTGCAGTAGGTTACAGAAGTATCTGATATCTTTTAACTTGTGAGTGGTGACCAATGGCTTTTCTGGGAGGATAGAGTTTCGTGTTGTTAGAAATCTCCAGCTGCCAAAATAGCGTGTATTAATTTCCTATCTCCCTGTGTCTATGAACATGATAGACTGTTATAAAAGTCTGGGCAACTTTGCTGTAACTTTTCCCTGTCTTCTCATCAGTTCTGTCTCCTAAATAGTAACTGATTCATTGTCATTACATTAATCAGATTTCATGAAAAACAGTCTCAAGACATGGCTATATTTCAGCCTTTCCAAAACCTAGCAGTGGGTTTTAGAGCTTAGACTGGTGTTTGAATAAAATACCCAAATGTTCCATTCCCTTGCAGGTAGCATCATCATGTATGGAGCACTTCTCCTCTTTGAATCTGAATTTGTTCACATTGTTGCCATTTCCTTCACATCCTTGATTCTCACCGAGTTACTGATGGTGGCATTGACGATCCAGACGTGGCACTGGCTCATGATAGTGGCTGAGCTGCTTAGTCTCTCCTGCTACATAGCTTCTCTTGTCTTCTTACATGAGTTTATTGGTAAGGTTAAATGCCTTTTCTCCAACCGTTTGCTTTATGATGTGAATAGTAACAGGACTGTAAGGACACAAATTGAATTGAAAGGCTATTATTGAAATCAATATAATTACAGTGTCAGTGTCAGACCAGAATAAGCTGTTTGTTTTGAAGACACCTGGAGGACATTTTAAAGTTGATCAGTAAACTATGTGTTGCTCAATGAATCTCATTTTTTAGACCTCCACCACACACGAGCTGTCATGTGATAATGGTCTTTATTTCCATGAGAACTGAACTTGAGACTGAAAAATTGTGCCTCTGTTGTTTGGTTAAAAGATCTCATCTTTTAACTGGCTGAAGTAGCTGCTTCGTAAACGTTATCTGCTTCATTGGGGCCCTTCTCTTGTGGATTTGAATTTGTTTGGGGGTTTTGTTGGGGTTTTCTTTGTTTTGTTTTGTTGCTTTTTTTTAAGGGGGAGAGCTCTTTTTTTTTGTTTTTTTTTCTTTCTTTTGAGCAGAGCTAATCCTTTTTTCCCAACTAAAGGAAAAATGGTAAGGAATTCCAGATTCCAGCAGTAGCTGTCTAATTGCAAGTATCAGATCAGTAGGGTTTGTTGCAGGTGTTTTTTTTAAGGAACCACAAGATGTCACTACTTCTTCTACAAAGCTGCAGAGTAGCAGAGGGCAACTTCCAGAGTCACAGAATGAGTAGTCCATCTAAAGGAAGCTTAGTATTGCCAGGGGATGGATAGCCCTGTTTCAGATGGGGTATGTAGAGGCACTTGCCTGTGAGGAGTCACATGCCTTACTGAAAGGTGCTGTGCAGAAGAGTGAGGAACCAGGGATCATATGATTGAGAAGGTGAGGCTGGCTAAGAAGCTTTGGTAGATCAACTTTCTTTTCTGTGTGTCTTCCCAGAGCATACCTTCCATCTTCATCAGCTCTATGCTGTTTTCTTTTTACAGATGTTTACTTCATTGCAACTTTATCGTTCTTGTGGAAAGTCACCGTGATCACCCTGGTGAGCTGCCTTCCCCTCTACGTCCTGAAGTACCTGAGACGAAGGTTTTCTCCCCCAAGCTATTCAAAGCTCACATCCTAGGGCTGTTCTCTTTGCACACCAGAGACAAATATTGCACATGGCTGAGAGACAAAATCATGTAGTTGTTACTATAACAGATACGTCCAATATTTGCATAAGGATCATGTGGTAATCCCTATTACATGCTGCTTTATTGAAAAAAGACTTCACAGTTGCCATGAACAGAAAACTAATGATAAAAGGGTATTTTTTTCCAGGATGGAGGCACTACTTAGTTCATCCAGTTCTTGTCACTTCTGTTCAACTTAACTGGGGTCAAATGCACTTAACAGCAATGACAATGGATTTCTCATGCATGGTTAGAAGCATCTGAAAGCTGCTAACTGACCTTGGAATTTACATTTGACAAATTGAAGGTTTTTAAAGTATCTGTGCTGTTCCTTGCATTGTGTTATGGGGTTTTTTTTATATTATTTATCTTTTCAATTCAAGTAGTTACATTCTTTTTACATCTTGGAAATCCCTTAATGTAGGTGATGCACTATACTGCTGACAGCTGATTCCTGATTTATGGCATGCTGTTTCCATAATGAGGCTCCAGCCTGTCGAATCTACACACACTTGAGAATCTGAGCGTGTTTAAGATTTTCCTTCAGTTGAAATGTGGTTGCCCTAGTGATTTTGGAGATATCCAGCCACTGATGAATATGGAGAAATGTAGTCCAAACTGAGGAAATTCAGTTTTGTTTAGCTTTTGTGCTTCCTGTTAAAAGGAGCTGGTGACATAATAGCGTTACTCTGTATTTATTTGTATAGGAGAGAATTATCTAAACTAAAGCAAATCCTCTTTGGAAAAGAAATTTGCAGTTGATCAGACTTGAAATGTGTCGACAATGTGAGAAGAGACTCGTACTGTTCCACAGACAATGTGGCAGACGTGTCCTGAATCCTTGGAGACTGAAAGGAAAGGTCACAGAGCTGTTGCTCCTCACAGCTACACAAAATCTGTTTCCTGTTAGGGTGAAGCTGCAAAGAAGAACTGCAAATAAGCTGAGGCACTCCTAGGTGTGTGTTGTTCATGACACGCTCCCTGCAGAGAGGCAGATTTTCAGAACCTTGTGTTTGCTTTGTGCTAAAACCCAAACTCGAATCACAGGGCAGGAGTGGGATTCGTACAAAGGCATTAGGCTGGTGTGCAGAGTAATTTGTACTTACTGTTTTTTAATTTTAAAGAATAAAAATTAATTCTGTTTACATAATGAGCATTGGCCCACACTGTAACACCATGAGCAAGGCAAACACTTATTTAGACTGCTCAGGAGAATGACAGAATTATGTCAGCATTTTACCATTGGGTCTGTACATCAAACACGGATGAGCTCTTAGTGGCAGCTGTCCTTATCTAGTGGCTGTTTAGTCTGTGCCAAGTTAGTTGCTTGCTGTCTCATTTCCACATCACAAAAACTGCTGAGCTGGCATTGCTTGGTGCCATTGTTGGTTGGCTGCTTGAAGGGGCCAGAAATGGCAGAGCCCAGAGCCTGAGCTCCCTTCTCTCTCAAGGCAGCCCTTCCAGGTCAGGGCAACCACACTGGTGAGAGAAGCAGAAGTTCCCTGGTCATCTCTGTGCCATGCTGAACTTCTTTAATGGACTGCCAGCTTCTGTTGCCATTGCTAGAGACATTCCACTGTTGCAAGCAGCACAACTGGAAGGTCTGGTGTGAAAATAGTGGAAAATGGGAGTGTTGTTTTAAAAGAGCTGTTGTCTGTGTTGACCCATAGTGGTACACCTTGAATTTTCACATCTAGGATAGCTGTGGTGTGTGGGGGCTGTGTGTGGCAATTCTTTTTGGGAATGTTATGCACAACCTGTCCTGCCTCCTTGCTCTCAGTTCCTGTGAGTAAGACTCAAAGAGAAGAGGAAGCAAGTTCAAGCAGATTTAGAGAAAAAGTGGATGAGCTTCATAATGTGTGTGGCACGGGGTGAGTTGATGGTGCAGGTCCTTATAAGCCTATCCTTACTTCATGTGGGGGAAACCCTCTTGGTTTAGATAATTATGTTTAAAAAACCCTTCAGGAATAAAACCAGCAAACACTCTTCAATTTAATATGCTGTTTTTTCTTTTGTGCCAGTTGCCTGATGAGGCCCTTGTTTGAAGTCCTAATAAATAGCAACCAACTTCAGAAACATCCTTCTGACTAAGGAAAGATAATCCTTAGTATTCACTTTTTACTAATATGTTGAAAATTTATCTTTCATTCATTTTTTTCCTTAAAAGTTGTAATGATAGTAAATATTTCTGTCCATTTGACACACATGGTCATGTTGGGAAAGGCCCTGGAAGTCCAACACTTCTCAGTAATTTGTTTCATGGAGGAAAAGCAGTGCCTGAACAGCCCAGTTGGGGGGGAGTTGGGCTAACAGTCTTTTGTGAAATATGCCACTTTGCCAAAAATATACTTAATGTTGTCTTTATTGTGACTTACTGCCACTCCTGGGTAGTGCTGGCCATGCAGGTGTTCTGGAGTCCCTGGCCAGCATTTGATTTAAGTAGATTTAAATACAAAAATCAAGTATTTCTTTTGTCAACTTCTTGTGACTGAGAATTCCCTCTGTCTGTTGGCAAATACATCACAGTACACATCTGTGTGAAGCCCTGTCCCTATCTAGTGTGTATTAGTAGTAAAATGTCCTGCAAGAATAACAGTGCCATGCTACTGTATGTAAATATTTGAGACGTATATATGGTAGAATTCACTGTTTCCTGAAGTCAATACAGTTTACACTGAGTGGACCATATTTGCAAAATATTAGCTTACACCAAGAAAGGGAGTAAATCGTGATTTTGGTTATATTTATTGAATCATAACTTTAATAAGGAACACATATTTAGTGGAATTGGTAGTAATCTGTAGCTGTGTTCTGGGGTGCAAATTATATTATTTTGCAGCTATTTTTTTTTTTTTTCACAAGGTTGTAAATCCAGGAATTAATTTCTGTCTGGGTATACACTGCATTTTTTTCAAGCAGTCAGAAAATTAAAACTACCATCTAACACACAGCAAGAAAGAGGAATAATTGTTATATTTTTCAAGTTTAGCACTTTGTCTGCAATCTCTTTCTCTTAAGTTATTTTTAAATGTTTTTTAAAAAAAGTTTAATACATATGTTCATACTTATTGTACATTTGAATAAATGGATTCTCTGCTGGAAATTTCATTTAGTATTTTTCCTCTGGTATGCTCATCATTTGCTTACTGCGGGTGAGGTGTTTTCTTCTCCTATGTGGTATCTTGTTTGTAGCCTTACTTAGTGTCCTTCCTATTCCTCTTTTTGTTCTGGTTTATGTACTATAGCAGTTCATATAACTTGTGTGCTTTGGGACTGTGCTCCAGGCGCTGCTGTAAGTAGCAGTGTGTGTCTCACAGTGAGCTCTTGATTCCCACAGCTGCTTCAGGGAAGCCAACTCTGCTGTGCTGCTGCTGTGATGATCTAACATAGACTTTTTGTGGCATGCACTGTTCTCTAATTGCACCTCTGCAGTCATTCCAGCTGTGTCACAACCCTCTTCATTTTTTTTTTCTTTTTCTTTAACTCTGTATTTGTCTCATCAGTCGAGTTTGTCTTGTTTATCTTTGCAAGCATTTGTTTTGCTCAGCTCATAGTGCAACTGAAATGCAATGTTCTTCAGCCAGCAGTAGCAGCTTAAATCTGTGCAGGGTCTTATCAGAACTGGGCTGGGGAACGATGAGTGACAACCCTGGTGTCCCCTTGGTGTTGAGAACTGTGTGCTGAGAGCTACAGCTGTGCCTGGGCCAAACTGAGCAGCAGCAAAGGAGTTGTTTTCCTGTGGTCTGCTGAACTCTCACAATTAAATGCCATGACAGACACTCTCGTCCTCTGCTATTGCTGAGGGAAATTCTGCTATAGTTGGGCAGCCCCAGAGGGCTAGATGTGTGAATCCCTATAGCTTGTCTTTTGGCTTTATCTTTTGAAGAGAGTTGCTGCACTATCTGATGAATCATAAACTCTTAGTTTGCAGAAATAGTGCTTTAAATGAGGTCTGTGAACTACTGCTGCATGCAGCTCACCACCACAAGTCCTTTGAGCACAACTGTCCAGAGGGTGTTTGATTCATCTCCACAGTTGCTTGGACCAGTCCAGTGCTTACTAAAATCTTCAGCGTGAGCTGGTTGGGTTGTCTTAGTTTTTATTTATTAGTAGTTATTTCATAATTAATAAACTCTTTGATTTGCATGAAATCCTGGGTTCTACAGCTTTGCCAATATGGTCCATTACTACTGCCTACTACAACTTGTGTACTTACATGCCTTTGAGAACATTTTTAATTGTTAAAAGTTAAATGTTAATTTTTAATTGGGGAAATGGATTCTGGTGTTCAAAATGATATTTACTGTGATGCTGATGTTTTGTACCTGTCATCTAGTTAAACAACGTGTAAATACTCTTGATTCAAGAGACATGAATGCCAATTATTTATTGTTCTGTGGAGTTATATGTTGCAGATGTATAAGAACTTAAAAAGGGAATGCTGTAAAACAAGGTGGAAAAATAAATTTTATGCAACTTCTTTACTTCATCCATATACACCATGTATCACTTACCTGAGTGAGTCCTGGCACGATCAGTCCAAGATGTATTTTTACAGAATTGTAAGTATATAGGTTAAGTTTCATTGTGGCCACATGGCATACTGAGAGATGAGCAGTATTTTCTGCTGGTCAGAAAGGTAGACCTGCTTCACTGGTTTCTGTTTTATAAACAGTTTTCTAACTGTCCTAAGAGGATAGGGGTTTGGCAGGGAGGATTTTGGTCGGTGTTTTGTTTGGGTTGGGTTTTTTGTTTGGTTGGTTTTGTTTTTTAAAGTATTAGTGTAAGCTTTTGCTGCCCTTCACTTTATCAGTGAGTTCTTGCAAGACCACTTTTCAGCAAGATGTTGTGATTTAATGGTGTGGATTAGCCCCATGGAGCACAGAAGCTGCTCCTGGGCATGAGCAGAGTGCTGGCCCTGCCCCTGTCCCACCACCTCTCCCACTTACCCCGGTGAGAGGACCTGGAAGCTGTAATTGCCCAGGTCTGCCACTTTGCCCCTGTCTTTTCTACAAAGAAAAGACAGCTTTCCCGAGGATTTTAAGCAAGCCCTGTAATTTGCAAATTTAGTTTCAAAAGCCATGGCTCACTCATGAAAATTCTGGTCAAATCTTCCTAGCAAATTTTTCGTGTAACCCCAGCCAGGGAGAAGGTGTTTGTCCCTGCTGGCACCCACTGCTGTGAATTAGCAGAAAAGCTATGTTTCATTTGAAACATATATATGCTGCTCCTGGAAAAGCAATGATGCAATAACCTTAGGAGCAGCTATTTTCGGAATGTTCTCATCACTTGAACTCCTGATGAAGTTATTGGCTCGTCACAACAGCAGTCCCAGGGCTAGGGCTCACTGCCCTGATTCTGGGTCAGAAATGGCAAGGAGAGGCAATTGTTTTACATTGAGTACTCTCTGCAGGGAGAAGTTCAATAACACTAAGTAAGAACACAGTGCAACAGTTTCTACCAAAAATGTAATAGAGCCATAAACACCCTAAAAAAAAAAAGAAAACTTGGATAAAATAAATCTGTAATTGGGGAGGCTATTTAACCCATTTTCCTAAAGCAATGATAAACTATCCCTTAGATCATTAAATGTATTAAAATTTGTTAAATTTTTTCTTTTAGATTCTATAGGATGCAGATGCCAGCATTTTAACCTTTTTCATTAATAACTTTTTAATAAAATGGTAAGTGCAAATATTAAATAAACAGTTTTGTGATGTTTGCACACATCAAATGAATGCTGTAGACTTCAGAAATTACAGTAAGAGACTTCACTCCCAAGTGTTACCAATTTCCCACTCTAAATGGGTTACATAAGCCCTAGTTAGTGGTTCTTTTAATTTATGGATGGTTTCTTTTTAATGGTGAAATGTGTAATTAAAAGAAGCTAGAAATAGTTTTTCTAAACTCACTCTGGAAAGCAAAGTAGAATTTCTGCAATTTTTTTTTCACCCAAACATTGCATAATAGTAGAAATGTCAAAGATTTCCATGGGGTTTAATTTCATTCTTCATGTGGCTGTGGTCATACAAAAAGCTTGAACACTGCAGGGGTTGGCAGATTTTTGGAAGATCACACATCCTGGGGTAAGCTTTCAGCCCAGGCTTTACCAAAGAATACTGGTGGCCTTATTTTTCAAATTGTGGTTGTATTATACCCTAGTGTGTCCTTTTTTATTTTCTCTCTCAACATAAGAAAAAAAAGAATAGGTGCCAGCTGGTAATTGGGTATCTTACTGTAGCCCTGAGCTTTATGTCTTGTGTGAAGACATACAGAAGCTTCCTTTTACCTTAAATCATTTGGAGAGGTGATGACCTTGTGGAGATGACCTCTGCCATTGCCTTCTAAGTAATAGCAGCTCTGCACCTACTCTCCCTCTTCTCTTTTCCATTACCTTGGCATTAAGTGTCATTGTCATGATGGTAACAGCTCCTGTTGCCATTTTACAGGTGGGATATGGGATCAGAGAGAGCCCGTGCTCTCTGGCATGTGCCCAAAGCCCACAGCAGAGGGTGAGGTGCAGGACAATATTCTTGTTTTGATTATTAGACTTTCTCCCCACCTTATTATCCTATGGAAAAGTTCCTTATTCCACAGAGTATCCAGATGTCTGTTTTTAAATTAGGAGTATGAAAACTATTGCTATTATATGGAGTATTGATAATCCCCATTCCAAACACTTTGCTAGATTCTTTCATCTTGAAACTGGAACTGCAGATCCAAATTCCATCTGTGCTAAATGTTTTACAACTGCACGTGAAAATGGTGAGTTTTGGAGTGTGTGACCTGCAACTGGCTGCAGAAAGAGCTTTGCTGCTGCTACATAAAAGTAGTGCAAGGAAAAAACCTTTGCCAAGTGTGGCAGCAGTTATTAGCAGCAGTTAATCCTGGTCCAGCACCTGTTTAAGGTCAGTATCAACACTAATGCTGTGGTTCCTTGGGGCCACAAGCTGGCACTTCCTGGCCCTCTCTGGGTGGTGTGGGTCTCTTTAGGTCACATGGTGAATCTCTGAATTTTGGCTGCTTGCAATTAAAGTTATAGATGATCAGCTGCTTGCAGGATCTGGCCTTCAGAAGAATGTCCTTCCCTCTGCTGCTCTTCCTCCCTTTGTGGCCAAAGCTTAACTGCTGTTGAGTAAGTGGGTTACAAAAAAGGGCTTTAAAATCATTGCATTCCCACTTTAAAGCCTCCCTCTCTTGGCTTGCTGTAATTGTGCACGTAAGGAGGAATATTGTGTGCTGTTCAGATTCTCTCTCAGAAAGCAATAGTAACAAGAACAATCTGTGCAAAAGAATTTAGCGCATTAAAGATGAGGGTAATAGTCATTCTCATTTGTCCTTTTATGTGAAACAGATTTTATTTAAAATGTACACTCTGAGTAGCTTAACTATATCCAGAAACTTGTTTACCAGGATAGAACTACCCATAATACAAGTTAAGAGCACAAGGGGAGATGAATTGGTTGTACTGCAAGATTCTGCATAGTCAGCTCAGAAACACACCCAGAGCACACACCTTGGTGGGCACGTGGGAAGTGGGTGTCTCCTGTGCTTTAGAATTCATCACTGATCTACTCAAGTGTTGCACATCTGCTCAAGAAAAGCCGTATTTTAGCTCTGCTGTAGGCATTGTATTTCTCTGCTATTAGACACAGCTATGTCCTTTGTTGGCTCTTTTGTTTTTAAGACATGTCACTTTGGATTTGTTTTGTACGGTGGCAGATTTCATCAATGTGACTTTTTGACCAGTGATGGAATTCAGACACTCCTGTTTAAAATGAGAACAAGCCATTCATCAGTGAGACCACTATATGTGGTGATGTGTAATGCACCTTCCCTGCTCCAGCAGCAGCTCTATAATGCCATGGAAAGAAATGCTGCTTAATGCTGAGCCATCGGGACAGGCAGGGATGCTTCCTACTCAGTCAGAACTCCTCTGCATCCTTTGTAAATTTGAGATAAATATTTTTAAGAAATGTTTTTATAAGGATCATCATTCCCTCTGTCAGACAGCATCTCTTTTCCAATGCAGTGGTTTCCAGGGAATCACTGCATCCTGCATCTGCCATTGCTGTGGCTGCTGCCCTGTACCAGCTCAAGCAGAACCATTGCTCTTGCTCTGGAGAGGAAAGTCCCACGAGGAAATCAGGCCAGGGCACTGATTTTGAATCAGGAGCTCAAATGGTTCATGCTTACTGTGTTTTATTGCCTTTGATCTTGTTCCAAGAGTTAAAGAGAGGAGAGACCTCTAGACTACAGCAGACAGTGAAGCAGCTCATCATCTTGCTACAAGGGCAGCAGCATTGCCAGTGGTCTTCTTGGCCCCTACAAGGTAGGATCTGTGCCCTGGAGATGTTGCTGGAAATGCTTTTTGCTCTCCAGCTGCCCCTCTGTTAGGCTCCATCCTGTTCTCCTTATGTTTGACAACAAGCACACCATGAGCTGTAAAATTTCAGAGCCCTCATGAAGAGCTGCCAGAATTTTAACCACTCTCTTGCCAAGGCTTCCTTGGCATGAGCCTGCGGTGTGAGTGAGGAGAGCTCCTGCTGTTGGAGCTGTTCTCATGGTTAGCAAGTCCAGGAAATCCTTAGCACCATCCTGCCCATCTGAGCTTTCCCTCCTGGTTTTCCCCCAGCAGTAGTCATGCCCAATTCTGATGCACATGTGCACATTGCCTGTGCATGCAGGTATTGTTACAAATCAGTCAACTTGCATGTAAGATGTTTTTCTTCATTTAATTTTTAATTGTAACTGCAGGAGTTACATCCTGATCTTTATTAATGTAGCTTTTATTACTTAGTATTCCACCTTGGTTTCTTTTTAGCTTGGAACAATTATTTCAAGCCCAAAGTGTAAGCTGCAAGATAACATTGGTTTTCCCTTTATTTGTGTGTTTCCAAGGTAAGTTAAATCCCTGAAGAAGGAGAAGGGCAGTTTTAAACAGGACATACACTATCATTGTCTGCTGTGAGCTACTCCAACTCCAAAGAACCATTTCTCAATTATTATTCACAGTGTGGCACCAGCACTTGGAGCTTCTCCACCTTTACAGCTGGGCTGTAAACTTGAGAAGATATTTCTAAAAGACTCAGGTTAGATATTATCAATTCCTCACCTATTTTACTTTCTCCAGATGCATGTCTTTCCAATATTTGGTACAGTTTCATTTATTTGTCAAGATGTGTTCATCCTTTTTAGCTGGATCTGCATAAATTCACCAAAGTGAGTTTTCATTTTAGGCTGAAGGTGGTGTTAGAATTTGTCAGGCAACTGAGTTCACAAAGTCTGATTCAGAGCTGCACAATTTTGTTTCTAGGGAGTCTCAAACCTTCTGCTAATCAGATTTTGACAGCTTACCTTTCCCATATACAGGGAGAAATGAGACAGAAAACAAATTTTCTAAGTAAAACTAGTACTTGCAACACTAACCCACAAGGAGAAAATCCTTCCAAAATCAATTGGGAAAAAATGCATTCTGCTGGTATCTTGGTGGTACCTGTGGCTGGTGAAAACTGTCCCGTTACACTCATCCACACCCTCACACAGTCCTCAGGTTTTGTTTGAGTTCAAATTTAATTCTTGCAAGTCCCCATTACTGAAGTGTGGAACTAATTTTTACAGGTGTGGTGTTCACCACAAATAGAAAGAAACATCTTGTATTTCACACGTGAATGACAGCTATTTCCTCTAACAGCCAAGGTGCCTTTTGTGATCTTTCACCATCAGAATACTGTGCAGGGTGGTGATTTATACTGGTTCCCACTCTTCTTTCTTTCAGCTCCTGTTGCCATTCCAGCTCTGAAGAACATAATGCCACAAAGCCTTCAGTAAAACCAGAGCCTGGAGGAAATATCAGGTGTTAACATCCAATAAAAAGCTAACATGCTTGAATGAGCTGGAATTGCAAGGTACCTCTTGTATGGCCCAAGCAAGGACTGACCTAATGCTGTGGTTTTATGATGGTGTCAGGTAAGGACTAATTATCGACCCTGGACTCCATCATGAGCTGACTTGTCAAGTTAACTTACCCACTGAAGTACCTTCAATTACACTGTGGGGGCTTTCCACTCCTTTGTATAACTAAATGCAGTTGCTCCCAAAGAAACTAGTGAATAAATCTGAGGTGCTGAAAGAAATACTGCCCCAGAAATTACATTGTAAGGAACGTTTTATATGCTTTGGGGTAAATTAATGACCGGGTTTGGGGTTTTTAGAAAAAAAAAAACCCATACAACAAACCTTGTGCACAAATACATACTTTAAAATATATTTTGTTTCAAACACCAGCTATTTTAACAACAGTGTAAATCAGATTTTACAGACCACATATTTCAAGTATGTAGTTCATTAGATGTGTGAAATTCTAGATTAGTTGCTGGGTGTGGCTAGAGCCCTAGTAATGAATCATAAATTGTGTTCAGGATATAATATCAAATTCCCTTGCCCTGGTGGTGATATTAAAGGGACAAAACCACTTTTTCAAAATAGGCATAACCTTTCTTTATTATTTTTATTTTAGCTATCATATGATATAGCAAATAACTGCATCAATGTTTCCATCCTGAACCTAATGTGCAGGTGTCTAGCTGGATTAGCTCGTATCATTTACATCCTAACATAACTATAATAAATGCTATCTATTTATATATATTTTGTCAGTGCTCTGATAGTGAGTTATAGTCTGTCTTTAGATACAGGAATATTACTCTAAACTGCAATACATACAACTTGTGTGAAAAAATAACTTTATATAGTGAGAAAACAGCATGACTTTGACTTAATGTGTTTTGGAGTTATCCCCCAAACTCTTTTGTGAGCTGGGAGCAATGTGCAAAAGTGACCAGCTATTTCCTCGTGGTGCTGTAAAAACTGTAATTTAGGAGACAGAGATCTCTGTTGTATCCAGCTTCACTGAAGGGAGGAGGCAGGAAAGGATCCCCAGCCCCAGGGAAGGGCACTGGACTGAACAGCTCAGGGGCATCTGTCAGCTGAGGTGTGGAACTGCACTGCCTGGTCTTGGCCAGCACGTGTAGTTTCTTCCTCTCCCTTTTTTCCTGTGCCACGCAAAAGGAAGGAGCTTCACAAACCATATCTTACCCAGGTATAACTCCTAATGGGAATTTCCCAGGTAGCAACTTTTGGTGGGGCTAAAAATCCAGGATTAAATTTTTAAAATTGCATTTTTCAGGCGTGGTTGTTTGTTGAAGTTCTCTTCCCAAAGTGTGGCCTGGTGAGTGCAGTTACAGAGCCTTAAGCTCTACAAGCAAGGACATAAAGAGTAATATGTATTTTACTTGCCTTGCCTGCATGGAGAAACACCTCTCTGACTCCAAAGTGTGACTAATGCAAGTAGCTGTCTGTCTCTCTCTCGATTTTTTTTTTTTTTTTTTTGAACCTTAGCTTAAAAAACTTGGAAAACAAAACAAAACAGCCCTGTGGTTTTATAAACTTAAAGAGAAAATATCCTTGGCAAGAAACCAACATTTTTATAGCTTTGTTCACAGTCCTTATTTGTTTAATTAGTCTTGCTTTTACAAAAAGATTTTATTTCGATTTTTATCCTACGTGCTTACTTGCTGCAAAAAGCGTCACAGCTGTTAACCAAGTCACTGGTAATAGTTTTTAAGGCAGTGCCTATCTGGAGGGCTTAAGTGTTCCCTGAAAACTTTGTTTGATGTTTGGGCAAAAGTATAAATCACGGTGTATAAACATCCCTCTTCGCACAAGTTTGCTTAATCAGAGTCCGCTAAGTGCAGTTCAGGTTTGGAGTAGACCTAGTGCCACTTACCATCCAGAAAACCAAAGTTTTGCTTTTATTTCCGAGCTGTCAGGTCTGAATCGTGCTTGCAAAGGTCAGGATCCACCTGCACCTTCCCCGTCCCTTGCTCTCCCCGGCTGCCCCCTCCCCACATCCCGCAGTGACGCTGCCGGGGGGAGCGGACTCCATTTCTTTCTCCAGTGGATATAGGGAATACACGTTACCTCTCGAATTTTCAGCTGAAAATTTTCAGGGTTTGCCTTTTGCGGGGCGGGGAAAAAAGCGTCCTGGGAAGAACTATCTTTCCCGCCGCACCTCAGGGACCACTCATCCCGCCTTGTTTTCACTCTCATGCAAATGAATTCCCGTGCCTCTGCAATTCCTTAGCCGAGACTCAGTGCCGGTTTTTTGCAAATTGAAGGGATCAGGGTAGATCTGAGCAGTGATTTCTATCCCAGAGGCGGGGTGGAAGTCGCGGCGGGCCGAGGGATTTCGGGATGCTGCGAGGCAGGAGGATGCTGCGGGGCCGGGCGATCCCTGAGCCTTGGGGCTTTTCCCTGAAGGGAAAAAAAAAACACCAAACAAACAAAAACCAAAACAAACCCACAAAACAAACAAACAAACAAAAAAAAAACAAAAAGAAAAAAAAAAAAAGATCGGGTTTTTCAGGAAGCTGAGGCCTAAAATTGGTTTTCCTGCATGTGCAGCTCTGGGGCTTCTTTCACACATAACCTGACATGAGGGACATGTCAGACATTTCCACATACAAGTGGTTATGAATTTGTGCAACTGCTTTGCAGATATGCTTCGCAGCCTGCCTGCAGTCCTACAGGTTTCTAGAAGACAGGCACGGTAATAGGTGAAACGGGAAATTACAACCTGGAGATCGTATCAGGCCAGCTGAATTAATTACATCCTTCTGGTCCCATAAGAGGACACTAATTCAAGAGCTGCCTGACTAAAGACAGTGAGAGTGGGGCCCTATTGTTCTATGAGTGAGTTGAAAGACATTTATTTTTTCCTTTACAGGAAATTTTCGGGGGAAGGAAAGAGATTGTCCTCTACAATTTCTTCAGTATGCTTTTATTTGTGGGTTTTGTTTTCTGAAGTTGCCTTTGTTAAAGAAAAGGTAAAAAAAATCACTCTTAACTGGTACAAATGATTTCAAATGTTCATAAACAGAATCCTCTTACTAAAAGCCAGTTAAAAAAAAAACAACAAAAAAACCCCCTACTCTAGGTCAACAAATAGCCCTTCATTTTATTGAGTTTTGTTGAAGAAAAAAATAAAACAAAACTTCAACCAATTTTCATTTTAGGTGAAAGAGTGTTTGTCATTTGGAAAAACTGTTTTGATGGGAAAAGTTCAAGCAGTTCCACTCTCGGAGAGTTGTATGTGGGTGGATTCCCCGGGCCACGCTGAGCTCATTACAAGATCAGACACTCCGTTTGCAACTTCATTAAGCGAGTGAACACGTTGTTTAGACAAGGGCATTGTCAGAAGTAAGATCGAGTTGGTAACGTGGAGCCGGGATGCTCTGGGGCTGTGCGGGGGGCTGCGTGGCTGGCGCTGCTCGGGCAGGCCGAGCTCCAGCTGCGGGAGGGTTCGGCCCTCACTGGGCCCGTCCGGGAACCCTGGTTGGGTGCGGTGAAGACACAGCCCCAGTGTGTACAGCTGATGTTTAAGCACGGATCCGTTCGACGTCTTAAACGTTTATGTCGGGGTTGCGCCGGGCAGCGTGTTGTGTGCGACGGCAGGTTCGGGGAGAAGAGTGTTTACTTTGGAAGGGTGAGGAGCTTTTGTCAAAAACATTTCTTGTTGCTGTGAGCTTGACATACCTTTTGCAAGTGGAAAACAGAGATGTCTCCATGAAGTCTATGATGATAAACTCCGGGCAGCTGCCCCGATGGCCTGAGAGCACATCCTCAGGAAGCCTTGATGTCTTATCTCCTGGACAACATGAGAAATTTTAAAAATACAGTAACCGTCTCGGTGTTACTGCCAATGAACAGCACGGAGCTGGCCGGGGAGCGCTCGTTCCCCAGCGGGAGACGCAGCGGTCCTGCCTGGTGGCGGGGAGATACTGCGGGCAGCTGCCGGGGGAAACCAAGGACCCCCTGGGACCCGACTCCTCCCAGCCCCCTTGGCTGGCTGCCGGCTCTGCCCGGCCGCCCACAGCTCTCCTCTCCCATTCAGGGAGCTGCTTGCTCAGCTTCCTGGTCAAGCACGGAGGAAGCTGAGGCTGCTCACGGGGAGACCATCGGTTTCCAAACCTACCTCCTGAGTCAGGGAGCGAGCTGGGGCCAGGAGATGCGCCCTGTTCCCAAAAGCTGGGCATCCTCTTGGCAAACGGGGTGCCATAGGCATGATAGGGTCTGGTTTTGGGGAGTTGTGATGCAGTCCAAAATGTGCCCCTGAAAGGAAGAGGAAGTATTCTCCTAAAGAGGGAATAAATAGCTAAAAATATTAGCTATTAATAGGTCCCTAACTCCAAAAATAAAATCCCTTAGTGATACCAAAATAAGAAAGCAAAGGAAAGTCGGAGGTATTTGGCCTTCCTTTGAAAAAGGAAGCTAAAAATAACTATATATATATAAAAATCTCTCGTTTCTAGGGAAAGTCTCTGCCCCCGCATCCAGCTTGCAGAGTTATATAAGACTTGAACTATATCCCCTGCTCCTCCGCGGCCGCTCACAACGCGCTGGGAGACGGAGCCAGATGGAGAAAGGTTCCGTCAGGAAAGTTTAACTCAGAGGGGAAGCTGCAGCCAGTGGAGGACAGGATTCTCTCCCTGAACTCTCCAAAAGCCTTGGAAATCTTACAGTTGTGTCATATGCTGGTTTGGGGAATGCTAGCAGTTCGGAGGCAGCCGCCAGCCCTCTTTCACTTCATTATTTATTTATTTTAATTTTTTTTTCGCCTTGCACTGAGTTTAATTTGGGTAGCAGGATTCAGCATTTTTAAGTTGGAAAAAACTTGGTGGAAGAAGATATTTTAGGAAAACCCTGTCATGTGAACTAGCGGGAGCCGATCAAACTGAGCTATTAAAAGAAAGACATTGTATTTTTAAACGGTCCAGACTAGGGAAGCCAACCTGTGTGCCATAACCGCTGAGCTGTGACTGCTCCCCCCGTTATAGCTCAGCGTGGGAGGAGGAGAAGCTTTCCATCGGGGTCGCCCATTCTCCGCTCGCTCTGGGATACCCTTTGGCACGACCCGGTGCCCTCGGCCCCCCCAGGTTGTGTGTGTCCCCCTGCACCCGAGTGCTCCCTTTGCTCAGCCCCCTCCCAACTCGCCCCTTCCCAGCTCTACACTAGTGTTCCCCCTCGTCTGAAGCCCCTTCCCCACTTCTGCATTTCTTAATGCAATTATATCGAGTGATGCTGGGGTTCCCAGTCAGGGCCAGGGTAAGGATTGTGGGTGGCAGGGGTGAAATGATAGTAATTATTAATAATTGCTTTGCTTTCCAAGCAAAGAAACAACCAACCTGTTTCTCTTTAAAGTTTCGAAAAAGAAATCAGGTGCTTTCGACCTCAGCTGATGCCAATAGCGGGTCCAATCAAGCGCATTAATTAGCTTCGGCGTGACCCCGGGGAAGGAGCTGGGAGGCGCGGAGTGGGCTGGGATGCACCTGAGGCCGTGGCCGGAGCAGCGTCTGGAATTTTGCAGGACTTCGCTCGTAAACATGGTGGGTTCGAAGTGAGCCGTCGAAGGGGCTGTTGAAGGGTACGTGCACCCCGGTGCAGTTTCGGTGTCTGGAGCAGTTTTTCGGTGCTGCTCTGCAGCCCGCTGCCGTTCAGAAGAGGGGAATCTCGGGGTAGTGATGCTGGCAAAGGGTGTACCTGCTGCGGGGGGCAGAAGGCCCCAGTCTTCACCCTCTGCGGGGATGGGGAAAAAAAGTTTCCCTAAAAGCCGGCAGGGGTGTGAGTGGGGTACTCTGCGGAGGGGTCTTGTACGGGGGTAGCTGAGGGGCGCAGCCTGACCGGGACGGGGCTCCCCTCACTTTGGGGGTCGATAGCAGCTGGTTGCATAACGGGCCCGTGGGGCTGGGGGAAGTATTTCCACCTCGGGTCGTCCAAAAATGACCAAGGGTAGGAAAGTGAGGTGCGCTGAGTTTCCCTGGCCTGCCTGCAGTTGCTAGCCTGCGGGACAACAAACTCGAGAAGCAGAAAGTTTGATTGTGATACCTCCTTCGAGTCGATTTTGGGACTGAGGGAGTGAAAAATGGAAATGTCGCGCGGGTGCCAGCCAGCCCTCCGTGCAGCTCCGGGCCAAGTCCCTCTGCAGTGACTCACTCCCCGCTGCTGCCCGGGGCTCCAGCTGACCCCGGCAGCCACCCCGGCTCCACATGTGCAGGGCGGCGTTTGGTGGGGTTATATACTAACACCGAGGGGCTGCAGAGCTATCACGGTCCCCGAAGAAGCATTTTATGCATGCAAATTCCTAGTCTTTTCTTGGAAAAAAAAATATATATATATAAGACCAGTTGCATGGTGGTACTGAGCCCAGCGCGATATTAATAGCCAGATGCTCGTTAACACGCTGGTGAAAACTATACGTTGTGAGACAGCACACAGTTCATGACATCTTTGTCTTTATTTTCCTGTTTTCTCTTGCTTTATTTTCCTGTTTATACATAGTACATGTAAACACACACGGGTTGTCTTGGTTTCGAAAGCTTCCTTGGCTATTTCATTTTTGCTGTGCTCCACGTGTATCAATGGAAATCCATGGGGTTGCTCCTCTTCTAAATGGAGCTAAAAATAGAAACAGAGAGAGGTCTGTGAATGCCACTAAACAAATTAACTGATTATTTCTTTTTCTTTTTGTCTTCTGTATGAAGAATTGAGCCAGTGGTAATTAGAAGCCAAAACCTGTGCCAGTAACAAGATGCGTATTTATAGGGTGCTGCCGAATTTAAAAGACATAACTATAAGCTGGGGACTTCAGTTTTCTGAATGATTTATTCAGAGGTAAAAGCAGCAGCAGCCCGAGCTTGTCTCTGCTGGGAAGAGGAAAACTCCTGCACAGAAGCCCCGTTGCTTTGAAAGGCTTTGCAGTGCCTGAAAGTTTTGTTTAAAAAGCACACACTGGGATTTTTAACATCATCCATATTTCTTTCTTTCTCGCTCTCTAACTTTCTGCTCAACAATTAAGTGCTTGTGCTGCAGACTGAGAAAGCCGCAGAGCTGCCTTGGCCCGGAGCTGGGAGACGTCATGGATTCCTGAGTGTGAAGTTTGCAGGAAAGCCCTCAGTTTGGGAGATGGAGTCGATCCAGGGGTTTCCATGGCACTGGGATAAACAGGAGGAAACAGTGAGGGAATCCCGTTATTTTACAGCATTCAAAGACTATAAACACTCGGAGCAGGGAAGGAAGTGGCCTTTCCCTCTCTAGTAACCCTCATCTCAGAGCAGAGAACTGACTTCACTTCAGGAACAAGCTCAGCCCAGTTCGGATCCCTCTTTGCACCTCCAAACACTTACGGAGGAGGCGAGCAAGAGGGGTTCCCTGTGTCTGGGCGGCACTGGTTGAACATGGTTTAAAGAAGATTATTTTTCTACTTTTTTTTTTTTTTTTTTTTTTTGCCTACTGTCGATTTTTTTTAATTTTTTTTTTTTTTTTTTTTTTTAATTCCTGATGCAGAGAGAAGCTGCCTGCAGGCTGGTACATTACCACCACATCATGAGGTCTATGGATCAAGGTAGGATATCTCTCTTGCGCTGTGTGTCTGTGTGCCCTTCTGTGCGCTGCCCTTGCCCTGGGGGCTCTGCAGGTCACTCCTCAGGCCAGGTGGTTTATCCTGCCGATTTTAGCTCGCTCGCAGGCAGCTCTTTGGGCTGGCAGGAAGGGTTTCATGGCGAGGTCCCTTGGGGAAGGGACTGGGCTGGTTTTAGGCTTGGTTTGAAGCGCTCCGCGAAGGCGATATAAATCTGTCTGGAGAAACCTCTTCTTAACTTCAGCCAGAAGGATTCTCCTCTTCCAAGCCATCACCCCAGGCGTCTCGCTGAGTAACCTCCCGGCCGCTTAACCCTTGCGCCGCCTGCCCAGGTCGGGGGCTCGGGCGGTCGCAGGCAGTTTCCGCGGCCCCGGCGGAGCTCACGGCAGCCCTGGGCTGGGGGCGGCGGCGGCGGCTCCGCGGCCGCACTGGCAACGGGGATGCCCGCGGATCCCGGCGGGTTTGGCAGCCCCCTGGGACGTGCGGGCGGGGACGAGCCGTGCCGGAGAGGGGGGAGGCTAGGGGGGCTCGGGGCGGCAGCTGCGGTGTGCCGGTGGAGGCAAGAGTTAAGCGCGGCGAGAGGAGGGAGGAGTTTGCTCCGCTGTCAGCGCTCGGTGCGCGCCCGATCCGCGCCTCCCGCCCGCGTGTCCGCTCCGACCCGAACCATCGCCCTCCTCCGCCGCGGCGTTCTACGCGCTGCCGCCCCGGCTCTACCGTGCTGCTGCCCAAGAGGGGCCGCAGCGTTCTCCGTCCCCACCCGTCGCGGGGAAGGAGGCTGTGGACCGTGCAGGAGGGCGCGGCGGAGGGAGCGGTCCGGAGTGGGGAAGGGGCTGCGAACGGGGCAGCGGCTGTGCACTGCTGGCACGGAACCGGGAGAAGGGGCATCTCTCCGGGCGATGTTAGCGGATGGGGAGGGGGTCTCCGGGCACAGCTGTGCCTGGGGCTTCCGGGTCCGCGTGGGCGCCGGCAGAGGATGCTTCGTGGGAGGGTTCCCCCTTTCCGCACGGCTCTTGCAAAGCACCCGTGGACCGGTGATTCCCGCTGCTCCCCCCGGGCCCTGCAGCCCCTCCCCAGGCTGTCTGCCCGTTCTCCCGGGGTGCTCGACGCTGCACCCCGCGGGCCGGGTGGGAAAAGCAGGTGAGGTGCCAGCAGTGCTGCCGGTCCGGGAGCAGAGTGGAGAGGGGGCGGGAGGTGGAGAAGGGAAGCGCTTTTCCATTCACTCGCTCCGTTTTAGATACCCCCCGCACCGCGTCCCCGCCGCCCGCCCCGGCTCCGCTGCTGACTCAGAATCGCCCCAGGCGCTCCTGGAGCCGGCGGAGGGGGTTTGCGGGCTGTGGGGGGGATGAGACGGGTATCGTAGGGCTTTATTTGAAGAGCCCTTCAGTAGAGGCTTTTTGTTTTCTTCTGCCGTCGTAAGTACCTGCCAAAACACACTCATTAACACGTACACCCAAAGGGGATCATCCGAGAGCTCCCATTCTCGGACAAGCCAATAGAAAGACTCCGAGTGGCTTTATACCGCCTTAGGATCAGGCCATTGCCCTGCTTCGTGTATCCTCAGCTTTCTCCAGACAAAACTCTCTCTCTCCTGAGCTCTTCAGCTGCTCTTAGTCACTCCCACAACACCGCCAAGTTATTTTGCTGCAGAGGGAGCAGGAAAGGGAAAGACAGGAAACTTCTTGCACTTCTCGGTGCTGACAAGGTCTCACTCTCACCTGCTGTAGAGTAGCAGCGTACCAAAGCGCAAGGCAGTGCTCGGACTGCCACTACCCCGGTTCCTAACATTGCTCTGCAGCTCTGCTTTCCCAAAGACTGCCTGTTCCCCAGAGCAAAATGAAAGGCACGGATTTTTTATTTTAATTTTTATTTTTTTCCCTAGATTAAACACTCGAGACCACAGTAGCCAAAAGAGCAATTGCATGACTCAGCCCAGAGATACTGCAGAAAGATTATGCTCCTGAGACCCTGCATATATTTTTTTTTCCCTTAGCCAAAATGCTTTCTCCTGCTGGTGGCGTAGGGCAATGGGAGCAGACCCTGGCAACAACTTTCCTTCGTGCCACTAAATCTGCTCCCATTCTGCAGAGAAAGAGCTTCATGAAATTGCTAGAGGCTGATAGCACATGGCACGTTTGGATCGGTTTCTGTCTTTATGAGGATTTCTGCACCCACAACAAAGTGCAAGAGTCTCATTAATGCAGGGTGTGTAAACAATGAAGTGTTAATAATTTTGGGCTCCAGCCTCCTTGTACGGTTAGAGCAGGCTCAGAATGGGGAATAAAGACTGCATAGCCTAATGCCCTGCTAGCGAAAAGATACTCCAGTGACTTTGCTCCCTGAGCTGTGCTTTTGCAAGTGTCAGCAAGACATTAGCCATGGCAGAGATTTTCACCAGGTGACCAAGAGTCCCTGTGTCATCTGGTCCCTCATCTTTGGCTGCTTCCTCTCTCCAGGTAGCTCCTTTCTCCCTGTAAGCCTGTGCTGCAGGACACAGTTTACACCAGCTAACAGCAAATGACTCCAGAGTCTTTCATATAGGGCAGGAATCACATTCACAGATGGGACACTGACATAATTGGAATGCTTTTTTATAACATTCCAATATTCTAACTGAATGTTTCATCATTCATTTTTTGGAAATAGCCAAGGATAATAATATCCCAGAACTTCTTTTCCACTACTGGCTTAATCTATTTTTTTAAACTATGATATGTGCATGGTTTTGGTCTGCACAGAACTTAATGGGAATATGGAGATAGGAGCATTTTTTCCATTGTCCTTTCTTGCCAAACCATTTTAAGCCTGAAATTGGGGGGTAGTATCTCTGACTCAAACTGACCCCAGAATTGAATAGTAGTATGTGTGCCTCTTAAATAAAGTATCAGAGTATTTCTCCTCTCTGTCTCTTTTTTTTCTTCTTCTTCTCTAATAGCACTCCCCACACTCCAGACCAACCAACCAGTCACTCACAGTCTGAGCTCATTTTTAAGAATTTGGATTAAGTCCATGTACAAGTTTGAGTTGCCTGTTAAATTTCTAATGTCTGCCACATATGCCATTAGAACACTGAGATTTTTAAGGCAGCATTGGTTCATATTTTCTTTGGGTTTTAGCTACTAGACAGATGTGTAGCATTTTTAATCCACTTTTCTTTACCTCTCGTTAAAAAAAAAAATAGGTAAATGTGAGACTATTGCAGTATTACAGATACAAATGTAAGTTACCTTTCATGTGGGCCATATAATAATTAGCACAGACACTGTATTTCTGAGAAGATAATCTGAAGCTTTCTTCAGCACAGAGCACCATTTGATCACTTGCATTAGTGAAGTTATTGGTACAGGGAATACAATGGGACAGTATAAGTAGAAAGTGAAAACAGTAAACGATAAATTACATCTGCAGTAAATTTAAACAGCAAGAAGTATGTTAAGTACTTCTTAAATCATAGTGTCTATTACACTAGAAACTACTTTTCTTAGTTTTGCTTTTGGATTCCTCATCCCCTAGTACCTAGGTAGGCCAGTATTCACATACTTTTAGAGTTTATTAAAGCAAAGCCCTGCCAAAGGCGAGCACTGATCCAACTATGTGGAAAAGGACTCCTTCAATCCTCCAATTCCCTGAAATGGCAGCACAATGCATTTCCAGTTATGCTCTCTGTAGAGGCTGCTGCAAGTATACGTGGCTGCAATTTTTGTTAATGCTGCCAAAGACAGAATTTTCTGAAGTTCTCAAAACACCTTTTTGGTTCATCAAAACAGCTTTAAAATAAATAAATAACAAACCCAAACAAAACAGTTAATGCTGACTCCCAGATCTCTAATATGGGTGCTGTTCACCCAAGCAGAGAATTGTCACCAGTGGCTGGGAGCTGTGGCAGTGTCGGCCTCCTGACAGTGGCAAAAGGAGAAATAAATGGAAAATCTTTGTAGAGAGGAAGTGTTTCTGATATGAAAAAGACTGAGGTTTAGGGAAAACAGCTAGTGTTTCTGGTCTTTGGACAGCAGATTCCAGCCTTTTACTCCAGCCCTGATGGAAAACAAGCATTGGGAAGTGTTTGTCACTTTGGGGTTTTTCCTTTGATTTGGAGTGGCTGGATGCTTTTTCTGAGTGTATGTACTGAGCTGAAGTGTCCATGGCCTATATAAATTTAGCATTTTTTCCTGCCTTTTCTTCATGTCTTTTTAAAATTCCTGACTATGGGTGGTATTTGTCAGTTGTGTAGCTCTAACAGCTAAACCATCAACAATTTTTAATGTTGTATTTTCATTGTTGTCTGCAGAGCATGTTTTGGGTATATTCAGCCCTTGGAGGCATCCAAAAACTACAGTTCTCATTTGAGCTGAATTCTGCAGCTGCTTGTACCTACTAATGGTTTCATGCACCTCTAATATTTAGGCTAGATCTGTATTTTGTGGATTTGCACCATTTTTGCTCAAAACAACCTACTGGTAGGTTCTGACACAGCAAACAGAGTACAGTGTTTTAACTCACACCTCTGTGCACTCAGAGCCTGTGGAAACTGTCTTGTCACCCTAATTCCTTGCCAGTGTCAAAATTTATGACTACGTGTATTAGTGGTGAAACTATTTTGAATGACATGGTCACTTTAGAGAGCAAAAGATACATTTCCCGTTTGTGGAATAATACTAATTGTAGAAGTAGATGAGGATAAATTTGAAACTTCATATGCTTAGTGGATTGTTGGCAAGCCAGGAAATATAGGCTAATGTATCAGATAAAGATTTAGCAGAAGTTGGGGTAATTTCCCCATGCTCTCCTGCCAATCCCCTATATCTTACTTAAAAAGGCCAGTGTTAGTGTTCATGTCTTTTCTTTTTATGGCTAGTACAAGTGATGCTATCCAATTGTGCTCCATGTGTTGCTAGCTGCAAGGATGACAGCTCTGTTTAGTGCTAAGCCAAGATCAACAAGTATTATTTGGGTTTTCTAATGAATTTTAAGCAGAAGGTCCAATGGTAAAAGGCTAGCATTCCAGCAAACAGTAAGCATTGTTTTAGAATAGATATATAAATAGACCAATTTAATATATGTTTTCTTCATGTTTAAACAACTCAGAATTGATCAAGCCCTCAGAGAGAGCAGCACATGTTTCCTGGTGGCCAACAGCCTCTGTTCCCTATGCACGTTCCTGAGGGTAAGAGCTCAACCCCATCTGCAGCTTTCTGGGGTGGCCTCATTTCTGACTGCTGGTAGCCAAGACCACTAATCACTGGCTTCCCTGTCTGTGCCCAGCAGCAGCAGAGCCTCTGGAGAACCAGACACTACAAAACTACAGAGAACCAGTGCCTGGGGTAGTACTAAGAACTGCTGCAGCAGATGAGGTAGATTTTAACTGTGGTCTCCAGCTCAACCACAGAGTAAGCACTGGATCCTTTTCAAAATGGGCTCCAGCAGTCCCTCCACTGAGCAAGGAGCCACATTGGGTCAGGCAGCAGCATAGTGTCGTACCAGAGGAAACAGATACAGCCTGTGCCCTTGTCACAGCACTTACACACGTGTGTGCACATGCACATGTGCTGACTCTTGTGGAAATTCAGCAAAGCACCATTTCTGGTTGTTTTGGCAATGCGTGCAGGAGAAAGTTCAGATAGGTTAGTCCAAGGAAGCTATTGTGTTACTATGTATATTATGCATTAATGAGAAAAAATATTGTCCTTTTAGTCTCTGCTGAGTTAAAGTATGGCATTGACTGCAGGGAAATCACTCATTAATCTAGTGACTGCGAATATGGAATAATGGCTTTTCCTTCTGCATTTAAATTACACTTTGACAGGAAATATATCTAGAGAATATACCAGTAGGGTTGCTGGTATTTCCAGCTACCCATCTCCTTCTGTAAATACTTTAGTAAAAAGCCTGGCACATCCCATCTGCAGGATCACCTGTCCTTTTTGCAGCTCTGGTCCCTCCTATCCCTTGGCACTTTCCAGGAACAAAAATAATGTCATAAAGGCCTAGCTCCAGGCTGATTGTTCCCCCTCCTGCCTTCGTGCAGTCACAACAGCAGTTTTTTTGCCCATCCCCTTGCTCCCCGTTCTCACCCGAGGGCGCTGTGCAGTGTTCCTGCTCGCCGTTAGGTGCCTCCAGCGCCTCCCGGTCCCTGCTTTGGGGTGAGGGGACTGGTGCAGCGCTTGCTGCTGGGGTTCTTCAGCAGCTCCGTGTAGAAACTCATTTCAAAGCACAGGGAAAGTCCAACTTCTTGCGGTCTGGACTGGCAAAGGATGGAGCAAAAGGGTGTGATGAGAAGTTTGTTATTGGTTGGCTGGCCACATCAATGATAAAAGTGACAGGGTATAAGCCTAAATGTAGAGATTCTGGCTCGTGTGCTATGAAATGGACCTTCTGTGACTATAGGATAGTAACTTAGGGTCAGATTTGTAATTTAGTTAATTCTGTTATACTAACAAGCTTAAGAAATGAAAACAAGTTGAAGTAAGCACCAAAATACTTCTTAAATGATCTTGGTCCTTCTGCCTTTGCCTCCCTTCACTGTCTGCAGACTAAGAGCATTTTTCAAACTCACAGACCCAGTGACAGCCATCACCACTAATAAAGGGGACCATACAGACAGTAAGCAGGGGAACAGTCTTCTGACCAGATGTACTAAATACATGAATTTAGTATCTCCAGTTACCCATGAGTGAAGTCATTGCTTGTTGTAGCAGCCATCAGAGGGGTAGAAGGCTGTGAGGATGCAGCAGTTATGTGAAGGACCTTGGGAAGGTGCTGATGAATAGAATCAATGTGGTGAATGTGGCCGAGGGTACTTAGGGAAGCTGAGAGCCTGGAAGCAGGGAAGGTGGCAAGAGCCCATTCTGTGAAACACTTTGAGTGAGGGAGGAGGAGAACAGAGGCCTTGTCCATGATGGACTTGTCATTTCCAAAGGTGGTCCAGTTAAGAGGGGTTAGCCTGTGATGGCAGAATGAGATGCCTGCTGCTGCCTTACCAGCAGTTTGTGAAGGGAAGCAGGAGCAGGGGACACATGGACCCTGGAAAAGGTAAGGGCAGCACCTGGGCTGCCTTAAGCTGCTGGAGATCTTGGAAACCTCAACAGAACGGGGCCCGATTGCTGGAGAGGAGGAGGTTGTGTGCAACTCTTGCTCAAGTTAGGGTAACAGGGTAGGGTTGCCTCACCAAATGGGGGCTGAGTGGGGTCTCTGGAGACGCCCATCCCTGTGCAAGTCTATTGCTTTTCTTGCAGCCCTGCTTCTCCTTTGTCCATTCCACCTCCACAGCCCCACTCCTCTGCTCTCCCACCCCGACCCCTGCAGACATCCTCACCCTGGACGCCCCCAGCCCCGGGGGCTACGGTCCCACCGCGGGGCCGGTGCGTCCTGGGCCGGGCCGGGCTCCTCCTCCCCGGGGGCGGCCCCGGCGGCAGGTGACAGTGGCTGCTCGGAGCAGGAAGCTGCCACCGCTCGTCGCGTCTGTCCCCCTCGTGTGCCGCCGCTGGGGCTCGCCACCCGCACCCCTCCCCCGCCGTCGGGGCAGCCGCGCCCTCCTCAGCGACCCCCGAGAGATCTTTTTGCTTGTTTTCCCCTCTTGTTTTCTTCCTTCTAACTCCTCTCCACTTGCACTTGGAAGGATACCGACAGGTTTCGCGGCGGTTCTCGCACTTCGGGCTCCTCTCGGTAGCTGTCCGGCCCCGGGCGAGCCTCCCCTCCTCTCCCGCCTCGCCGCTGCCGGGCGGGCTCTGGCCGTGATGGACGCCGCCGCCCAAGCTCCGGAGCCCGACCCGCAGGAGGGGGGCCCCGGGCATGGCTCCGGCCCGGCCCGGGAAGGCAGTCCGCAGGAGGAGTTTGACTTCTCCATTCTCTTCGACTACGACTACCTGAAGCCGATCGAAGGTTGGTGAGGAGCCGCCGCAGAGTAGACGGGGCCGCTCCTCGACGGGGCCGCCTCTGTCCGACCGAGCGGCTCCGGGGGCCGGGCCGGGCGCTGCCTGAGCCCTTGGCAGCCCCTCAGAGAGCGGTAGAGACTTGGGGTGCTGCCAAGCCCATGCCCTGCCCTAGGCCAGCCCCTGGCAGGGGCTACGTACCCGGTCGGCCCGCCCGGGAACGGCGAGGCGAGGGATGCTGAGCCGTGCGCTGCTGTGCAGGCTGAGCCCAGCGCTGGGCTTTCGGGTTTTGTGGGGCTGCTTTAGCCAGCAGGGGCTTGCGAACCGTCACTGTAACAGGCAGAAAGTGGCCTGGTCCCCACCTGGTGATGGAGAACCTGAAATTGACCGTGGGAGCTTCCTTTCATCCCTCAAAGTTGTATGCGGTGGTGTCAGAGTGCATCTGTGAAAAACAAAGCAGATGAGCTCAGCTCAGCTGGTCTCCTTGGGACCATAACCATGATGGTAGAGGGTGTTGTGGAACTCATAAAGGCAGCTTGAGCACTGGGTCTAGGAGCCCTAAGGTGTTAGTTACCTGAGAAGAGTCTGACCAACCTGCTTGGGTGGCAGAAGGTGGGGAGATCCATTTGCCAGTTTGGGTCCAAACATCGTAAGCTTAATTTAAATTTAAAAAAGAAAAGATCAACAGTTTATGCTCCTGCTTCTCTGAGTTTATTCAAGTTTGTGATACTAAAAGCATTTTAACAAGTGTTCCCTGACTTTCTAAATCAGTTGATGATACTAAAATCAGTACTTCCTATCGCATCAAATACAGATTTGTGTAAACCAGACAAAGCCAAAAGAGACAGGACCCAGAGGAAAGAATTGCTGGGATATTGTTTCTAGGACACATTTGTTTTGACTCTGTACAGTTGAGAGGTGGCATTTCTCTGGAGTATTTGAAGAAAAAGATGTTATATTCCTAATGAACACTGCAGGAGAAGATCTGTTAGGCCTGAATCGTGGTATCATTAGGAAAATGATACCTCCTTGCTGAGTTTTATTCTTTGTATACTTTTAAAAATATACAGCAGCATCAAAGTTGTGTGTAGATGGTTAATGTCATCAAATATACAAAGCTGAATTTTATTTCAAGGTATAAGGTAGATCAAACTATGCTTAAGTAAATCTACAATGGGAAGAAGTCAGTGATTTTAATGAAAATACATCAAATCTCAGTGAAGACTTCAGATGCTCTTTTTCACCTCTGTATAGTAGAGTACTGCTGTGAAGGCTTAGGTGGGAAGTTGCATAGAATATAATAGTACGTAGGTGGGGGGTAGAAAGTGTAATCTTCTAACCACATAAATGCAGAGCAGTGTATGCTTGTAGTAGAAGTCACTTCCTTCTTCAGCCTGCTTTCTCCACATTTGGATGACTGGAAACCATAATTAGTAGTAATTTTGTTTGTTCCAAAGATGGAAATCATTAGCATAAAAAAAAAAAATCACAACCATATATACTAGCACTGTAATCTGGAGAACATTCTCCTTTGCTTTGAAAAAGCACCAGCTCGAGTCTGTAAGCAATCCAGTATATATCCGTGACCTTTAATGTACTCAAGATTAAAGCATGTTTACACGAGAACAGAAAATGCTCAAATTTTGAGAAAAGGCGTTATCCACATGCTGGTAGTAAATGATGCTCGTTGTTCATGTGCAATTCTGGCCTCATCTGAACTGCAGTTGGGCAAACAAGTCCTTTTCAGTGGAGGATTCAAAATGGAACGAAAATCATAGGAGTGTCTGTGGATCCCAGCACTTCAGTCTGGTTCCTACATTCAAAGTGTGTTTGAAAGAGGCTCAGGTTTCCTCAGTGTGGCCTGCTCCACCCACTGCTCACGACAAGTCTTGTAATAACAAAGTCTGTAAACATGCTAAAGTGTTTAAAAAAAAAAAAAAAAAAAAAAAAAAAAAAAAAAAATTGTAAATTTGGGGTCCTAGTAATGGATTTGGTTGAAAGGTTATTTCTGATAAATACTTCTTTAAAAGTTTGGGAGTTGACAGTATTCACCTAAGTTTGCATTTCAAAAGTAGGATCTATATCACAAGTTGTTGCCATGGAAATGCCAGAAATATACTTACTGAAAGCAGTTGGCATTCAGTAGTGCTTATGTGTGCCTGAGACAACAGGAACATGGACTGCTATAAAAGCAATAGGGGAAAAAGGGTAAATAAAAATTTTACTGTCAATATTATTAATATTAGATATTCCTCTCTAAGCCAAACATTTCCATAAGCCAGAGTGCTGTCCAAAATGCCATTTTCCATGTGTCTTTTACTTTATTTGCCAGACTTCAGTTAGCTATCTTCTCAGCATTTGCCAACTAGAAACATCCAAAGATGTTTCTGACAGAAATTCAATGAGCACTTGACCTAGCTCCTACAAACAGGAATCCCAGATGAGTGAATGCTGATGACTGCTCTGTGTATTATTCCATAATATCTGCTGTTGGCCACAGTGAGAGACATAATATTGAAAAGCAAGGCAGCAGCTCACTTCAGGTATTTTTTTCTTCTGTGTTTACTCTGTGTTGATCCACGGACAGGTGAAGCTGGCACGTAATTTTTAATATTTGAGGTTAACCCTTCTGAGGACTGATCCTTTGGGTGGTGTTTTGAAACTGAAAATCCAAACAAAGCCCATCTTTAAATAAGATTCCAGACAAATTCCTGCGCTAAGACAACTGCTAAGAATGCAAATTGCAAAAAGTATTTTCTTATAGACTCAAGACTTTGCTGTAAATCAGCAGACTCTTACATTGCACCTGGTGATAGAAATGTACAAGATCTTTGTATGTATAATATGGAGAGGGGAAGAAGGGAGCATCTATAAATACTAATATTCCTCTAAATGCTTGTTTGTATGTAGATGGGCTTCCAGGGATGTTGCCACGTCTTGTAGGTGTCAAGCCCTGAATAATTTGCCTTGTTCCTTCTTTTTCTTCCCAATACAAAGCTATTAAAAGGGAAAACAAACCAAAACAAAAAAACCAAACCAAACAGCAAACTAAACAGCCACGCTTGCAGCTCAGTCCTGGTGGCTGGCTCAGAAACACAGGAGGCAGTGTTCAGAGGCAGCAAATATGCAGATGTAACAGAGGATACCAGATTTCACTCAGGAAACCAACTTTCACTTTGAGCTTCCAAGCAGCTCGTGTAAATAACAGACCACTCAGCTTCTGAAAAATCCCCAAAAGCTCAGGACTGGCCCCTTCAAATGACAATAAGCAAATTAATTTTAAAAACCTGGACTCTTTTACTTATGCAAATAAGGAACTCCATTGAAATCCAGGAGTTGCCCTGCAGCAAAAGGTTGGGAGGTCAAAACTGAACCTCTGCCCTGCCCCACACGCGGCTATCTTCAGCTTTCCCTAGATGATGATTTGTGTAAACCCATCCTGGAACGCCGTTGCCGGGGTGATCTGTTATTCCCTAATTTCATGCTAATTGGCAAGGTCACATTTGGCTGACTGAATGGCTTTGAAGTTCCTGCCTTGTTTAAAAACCAGCGGAGGGTGGGCTTTTGCAAAGCCACGTGTGCACTCACTGGGCTGTGTCCTGGCCAGCTTGGGAGCTTTCTGGAGGCCAGCAGGACCCGCTGTTGGGTTTTTTCTGTCTCTCAGATGTGTGTGAAAAGGAGTTGTTTAAATCCAGGGTTAAGTCCTTTTGACACTTAAATCTCTTGATCTTTTTCAACCTGTGTTTTAGCTAGAAAGCTGATCAGTACAGAGGGCAGGCTGGAAGGTCTTCCCCACCTGAGGAAGCTGCAGGTCTGGGTTGGGGGAGCTGCCTGCAAGGGTTCAGGAGTTTGTCCCTAGGAGTTGCTTTGGCATTTGTTTACAATCTGGTAGGACACAGAGCCCTGCTTCCCCAGCCTGGGAAAAGGTGAGATGGTCTTGTGAAGTAGTAACTGGGTAAAGGTTAGAGAAGAAGGAGGGGAATAAGAGCTGGTAGCCTGGAGGCTGTTTGGATGGGATCTAAGGGATCTTTGAGGTAGGACTTCTCTAGTTGTGAGCATTGGGTGATGCAGGGGAGTAGGTTGGTTGCTGACTGTTAAGCTGACAGAGAACCTGAGGAGGTGCCAGCGTTGTTTGGGCGTGAAGCGTGCTTTCTTTTAACCCCTTTGAAACAAGAAGGATTTCTTGGGACTGAATCAGAGGATGATTCAGCAGTGAAAGCTCGGGCTGGGAAATGCCCGAGTGAAAGGAGATGGGGAAGCAGCTCTGTAACTGCACATGCTGAGCAGGCCAGGGGAGCTGTGCTGAAGCTGCTGTGCTGGCTGAGATGTTAATCAGAAAAGCAGTGGAGAGGACAGTCCTTTGCAGGAGTATTTCAGTCTATGTTCTACGATACAGAGACAGATGACAGGTGGTGCAAACCTTGGGTGCAAAGCTGTACCTCTGGGGCATCTGCTCAAAGGTTTCAGAGCTGCTTCAGTTCTTGAAAAAGACTTTATGTAGGCTCATCTGTCACATAATAATTCTCTTGTAAAAGGGTGCAGTGGCCTCTCATTTCCTTGAGGGGCCAAGCTGGTGGGTGGCAAGGCTGGTCCCTGCTATTTCCAGTGTCGCAGAGGGCCAGCAGTGTGAGCTCTGCTGTCCTCTGCTCCTGCCAACACAACCAAGCTCACCTTGGTAGCTCAGGAAGAAGCATGGGTATTGCTGGAGCCATTCCCATGCCCTGGGATGCTCCATGCTCCTGCAGATGTAGAGAGAAAGCAGCTGGGCTGCTGGGGAGCAATCTCTTCCCGTCCCCTGCTGCCCCTCTCAAAGGCAGGAGCTCGGCATTGTTTACAAAACCAGGCTCCTGTGATGCTCGCTTGGAGAAGCAGGGATGTTGGCACTGGTCTGTCCCTTCCTCAAGCAGATTCCAAACCCCAGCCTGCCTTAGCCAAGTTGGCAGGCAGTGGGGTAGCCAGCCAGTCCCCTCCTACTGAAACAAAAGCAGAATGTCCCCTGATCTCGATGGAAGAGCCGTTTACTTTCGGAGATCAGCACTGGCTGCTTAACCCAACCAGCCCTTCCCCCCTTTCTCCCCAGTGAGGTCAGAGCCTTGCGTGGTAGCATCACCGGCATTTCCATGGCGACAGACCGTGACGTCACAGGCGTGGGCAATAGCACCGGGACAGTGATTTCATTGTAACTGAAATTATGCAAGGCTGGGACTTGGTCAGGAGATCTCCCCAAACCTCCCCCCCAAAGCCCGGGTCCTGACGAAGCCGCTGCAATGAGTCAGGGCCGGCAGCCGCTCCCCTGCCCGAGACGCAGCCTCAGCCCCTGAGCATCAGCCCGGCGGTTCCCCAGGCACTCTGCAAACCAGCCAAAGCTTTAGTGTCTGCAGTCTTGCCCACATTCCTGTCCTGCTGCCTGCTTTATTGATGATTTGCCATGGGGGGTGGCGGGGTGGGAAGAACTAAATATTTTTGCTCTACAGAAGTTTGTGGGTGTTGTCTGCTTGGCAAAGGGCGCCTGCCTTGCTTGCTCCTGCGAGCACTGGGTGAGCAATCCCGGCTTGCTCGGCCCCCAGAGCCGTGCAGAGGAGTGCTCAGCCCCAGTGTGCTGGGGAGGGAAGGGCATGCTGCAGCTTGTTGTGCCTGAACACTGTTAATATCTGGAACACGGATGCCCTTAGAGGGCAAGGTGAAAGTGCTCATTTAAGACAGTATTGTAAGGAAAAGCAAAAAAAGTTTAGGTTATGTAAAGTCAATTTTTAATAGACAGAAAATGTGGGTGGTGGTGAGTGTTTGTTATTCAGAAGACTTAAAAAATTAGCCTGCACATACAAATACGCGTTTGCTTTTCACATACTCCTCAAGACCAGTCTACACACACTACCTTTGCTGCTCACGGTGTTGTGAGGAGTTGCAATGTTTTACATGCTGTCTCTCTGGCACAGACATGCAGTTTAATTTGTATGGTGGGGGCAGGTCTCACTGCAAGGTTGTTGAATGGGGGAACTGGAATACTCTCCTGTTCCTTGATGTGAAGGTGTTTGGCCTGGAGAGCTTTTCTGTGCTTGTTGGTTGCAATACGAATCCTGCCTCAAGTGCTGGTGGTACTGATTTTGCTGCCTTGCATCAGCTTCAATCAGAGTAGTTCTTCTGAAAGTGGTAGGAGTGATGTGTTATGTGACTGTAGAGGGTGTGTTGCTCTATTGAGTCCAAAGGAATGATGACTTTTCCTCAAAGTGAATCGCAGCATCAGTATCCAGGCTTGATGTGTCAGAGTCTGAGTGATGTGTGTGCCATGCTAACCCTGTGAATGCCAAAGCTCTGAGATCAACAATACTGAAAATGTGTTTGGCTCAAAATTCAAGTACTCCTTGCTATTTCCCCCATCCCCAAAAGAGCTATGTGCTGGGATTAAAAGCCAAAGGGAACCTTAAGAAATCTGCAAGCTGGGCTCTCCCAGTTGTCTCCCACCCTGTCACATAGACATTCTGTGTGTTGGTTTGGTTGGTTGGCTGGTGGGGTTTCCCACTAAACATGAAGGCTCAGCATTTTTTCCTTTCACCGAGTTTTCTCCAGGTTGTGTGAAACATTGAGCAGAAAAGGTAGTAAAAAACTAGTTAGAAAATTTTGCTTTCATGCTAAGAAGTGTTTTAAAACTGAAAACAAACAGAAACCCTCTGCAATTAAATCACAGTCTCTCTATGTGCAAGTTTCACAACAGTCTTTTTCTGCTTTTGCAGAAAACTCAGCTCCAACTTGGCTTAATGTGCATTCTTATTTGCTCATGGGAAATGCTGACTTATGTACTGTAGGAATTAGAGAAAATGCTCAAACAGTTATTTAAATATTTAAATGAAATCCTCTTCACCTACAACATACACTGATCTGTACTTAGGGGTGAGCAGCTAGTGCAAATTAATCTTAAGCTGTGGAGCCGTTTCAGGTGTTTCCTGCTGGTTACAGTGAAATCTTTATGAATATGTAAAAATCCTGATAATGTTATGCATGCTTTTGTGTCATGACAAATAGTATTTGGCCCTCAGGCTGGGGAAGCTACAGGAGCTGATGTACACTGAGGGGTCTGCCCTGTTCTCTCAGATGCTGCTGGTATTAAGCCCATGATGGGGTACAGGAATGAAAGCAGACCTGGGCTTGGGGTGGGAATTTTGTTGCCTAGAAGCATCACTGCACTCTGCCAACCTGGGCATAATTTGTGAGACTGAGAATCTCAGAAAATTGAGGAATTTTTTCGACCATGAGAGAAGATTGCACTGAACATTTGCCTGTTATTGTGTATTTTCTAATACCTCTCAGGCCAAAACATTCCTTGAGCTGAAGCTGGAAAAGTGATTGCCTGTAACTGTGGGGCTGGATCCTTTCTATCTATCTTTTCTAAGAAATATTAATTAATATGCTTGATCATGTGGTGCTTTCTCATGTGAAACCTACCATCCAAACTTTTTGACATGATATGGAGCCAAACAAATCATCACACAGTATGGACTCTTTAATTTAAGATCTTGAGCTCAGCTTTGGTTTCATGAAGCCTTTTCCAGCTGGGCTTCTTGGCTGTGTGAGAAAGGTTTTTCTCCCTTCACCAAAAGATGTTCCTCAACCTTTTGGTTTTACATAGACCTATTTGGGAGTGTTTTTATGATGTGATGTTCTCTGTCCAGTTCCAAGGTGACCAAAGTCACAACACCCGAGCTGGCGCTAAGGGGTTTGTCTGGCAGCAGGAGTGGGAAGGCCAGCACTGCACTGGGCAGAGATGTGGTGCTGACCCTTCCAGGTGATCCCTCTAGCTCAGGGCTCAGGTAGCTGGAGCCCAGACAGGTGGTGTGGAGGTGTTTGCAGTGCTTCTGTCTGTGCTGCATCTGCTCTGAGCACTTGAGCTTCCCTGGCTGTTAATCCAGTACTTTTCACAAGCATTAATTGTAGTTAAAAAGAACTAAACAAATACGTACCTAATATCAGATCACAACCAGTTTATAAATATGCATTTTTTTTTAATCCATGATTGCTCAGCTTCTGTAACAATATTTATAGTCTTAAAGAGACCCTTCTTTTTCCAGAAGAACCGACTCCACATAAAACCAACAGCCCACCTTCTGGAGTTACATACGCTCATGATGTCTTGGACTGTGGCCTCAAGCCATGCCCCCTGCCTTTTTCTAACCTTTCTGCAGATTCCATGGGCAGATATGGACAGCCAGATAGCATAGGGACAACACCTACACACCCTGCCAACACTGCAGGGGCCTCTGCTCCAAGCCCTAGGATTGAAATTACTCCATATCATGAACTGATTCATTCAGGGGGTCCCTTCCGCAGCAGAGACACAGATGTTCTTTTGGTAGAACATCAGTCAAACTCAGCTACCACTAGCCCAAGGGTTACCTTGCCTGTCCCTGGCTTTGAGGGCTACAGAGAACCACTGTGTTTGAGCCCAGCTAGTAGCGGCTCCTCTGCAAGTTTCATTTCAGAGACAAATGTATCTCCTTGCACATCACCATGTGTTTCACCAAATAATGGTCCTAGTGATGACCTTTGTCCACAGTTTCAAAACATCCATACTCATTATTCTCCTAGAACCTCTCCAATAATGTCACCACGAACAAGCATCACGGAGGAAACCTGCTTGGGACGACATTCACCATCACCCTGTCCCAAACTCAAGGTCTTCATCGCCAGGTGCAAAACGGAGGTACTCTTGCACTGAGTTCTACAGCACTCAGCTGCCTTCCACTTCTCCACGACAGTCAAGGACCCCCTCTCCACAATCCTCTCCCTGCATCCACTTGAGAGAAGACAACTCTTCAGTTACTTACACGCAGTTGCCCAACGCTTCTCTTTCCATGGATGCTATGAGCAGCCTTCCGACGGATCCTTCCTGTGGTGTTCCCACAAAAATTTGGAAAACCAGCCCTGATCCTTCATCAATGCCTTCCCACAAAAACAGCATTCCATGTCACGTCTTTCAGACTGTGGACTTCCACGGGTCTTGCGAGCAGGAGGACAGAAGAAACTCAGCCCCAGAATCAATTTTGTTGGTACCTCCATCCTGGACAAAACAACTGGTGCCTGCAATTCCTATCTGCAGGTATGTAATGCTTCTTGTGCTTGTGCATTTCTTGTGGTGTTTTGTCCTCTGTTGTGCACAGTGATCCCTAGGGAGCATTTCCTTGGGCAGCTCCTGCTGCAGACCAGAGCTAAGGGACAGCATTGGTTAATGGCAGCCCAACCCATTATGATTCCAAGAGATGAAAAAAATCTGGGTTTGGAAGAAACATCATCAAAGTGGTTCATTGATAGATAGCCACAGCATACAACAAATTCAAATTTTTGAACTATTTGTCTTTAAAAAGCAGATTGCAGACAGCCTTTGACAGAGGCTGAACAGTCTAGTTTCGTCCTACCGCTTTTAAAATGGTTGATTGCTTTTCTAAATTCAGAGAATATCTTCTCGCTTGCAAATTTCTATCAGGGATGAAAATACTTTAAATATTTCCCTATTCAAAACAGAGCACACTGCTCCAAGTCAGACTGAGCATTCGGTCAACCCCAAGTGTTTTATTGTTAGTTGTTAATTTGTTAATTGTCATTTAACCTAAGTCTGGGTCATTGGCATCACCCTCCTCAGCTCCCTCCATTGTCTGCATTGCTGTGTGGCAGGTCTGGACCCCGAGCCCTGCTCGTTGGCCAGGATTGAGGTTGCCAAATGGGAGACTCCACTTTCAGTCGCCACTGGCATGCTGGCAGCCCTGCTCAGCAGCAAGGTTGTCCCCATGCTGATGTTACCCTGTGCTGCTCCCAACCTGCTAAACACAAATTGCAAGGGAAAGAACATGGGCTCTGACTTTACTTGGCTTGTTGGATTGGTCCTGGCAGCAGTTTGTACTAATAAAATAGGAGTAGTTTAAAATCCAATGAAAGCTCTAGTTGTACATTGCCATGTATTAATTTCATATTATAAACCCTTGTATATTTTGATAACAGGAAAACTAGCATCAGGTAAGAATATTTAGCCTTTTATTCATATGCTTTTTTAACATCTATGGAAATTGTAAATATTGTTACTCTACAGAAATGGTAAGTAATGGTAAAAGGAGAACAATATATCTTCTGTAATCAAAGTTTATGTGATACATCAAAAGCTAGATACAAGAGGGGGATCTCTGGAAAAATACAACTGCTACAGACCTTCCTGTAAAGAAAATAGAAATATTCTGTTCTCTTCTGCAAGGAAGTGGGCCCACAGAAATTCTTGTGTTAATCCTGCAGTTCAGCAGAGTTTGGACTCAAATGTCAGCAGGACAGCACATTCTCACAGGCAATAATAGCAGACTCCTAAATGGTTCAGCGAGAGCAGCCCAGGTGGGGGCACTTAGAGAAAGAATGGGTCAGGGCTTTGAGCAATCAAGTGCTAAAGAGTTTCAGCTGGTGTGGTCTCTCCCTGCCCAGTTTGCCTGTCCAGTCGCTCCCACCCCTGGAGTGGCCACTCTCCAGCCAGTCGGGATCCTACGAGCTGCGGATCGAGGTCCAGCCCAAGCCCCACCATCGGGCACACTATGAGACAGAGGGGAGCAGAGGAGCTGTCAAGGCACCAACTGGAGGCCACCCCGTTGTCCAGGTAAGGGACTGGGAACAACTTGGTAAAGGAAAAGGGAGGGTGAGTTCATATCTGAAGGTTGTGCTGGGGACTGACCCTGAAAGACTGAGAGTGCGTGGATGGGTGTGCTTGGAGATGGGTGTCAAGAATCTGAACTGTGATGAGGTCCTGGATGTTTGGAAAGTTGGTTTGGATTAGCTTGTGAAAGCTCAGAAACTTAAGGGAAATATTTGCTGCATTTTCTGTGCTATGTGTTAAACCTTCTGTGACCCAACTCTGCCAGAACATTTGCAGCTGCCCTGAATTCCAGCTGAACCCATTTTATCTTGAGAACAGACTCTTGTGTGTGAAGTGGGGCTTTTTATGAAGTTCAAAACCTACAAACATCAAGCTTGGCTTTCAAACTCTGAGTAGCTCAGTCACCTAACAAACATATATGTAATAACTAGCAGATCATGCTAGATCTGCAGTTCCAGGCCCTCCTGCCAGCAGTGAAGGGAGGGTTTTGTATCTGTGCTCCCCTGGGTTCCTGCAAGTCCATACAGCAGAGAGGTGCTGCCCATGTTTCTGGCTCTGTCTGACCTTGGCACCTCTCTGGTCCATACAGCCAGACTCAATGAGACTCATGGACATTCTCAAGGCTTAAAAAAAAGCAAAGCAACCTTCATTAACCTTGATGGGGAGTGGATTAGGAAGGTACAGATGTTAAACTGGGGTCTCCCCTGAGTTAACATCTGCATTTTGCTAGAAATTTCTTTCATGCAATTGCTTTTTCCTTAGCAATTTTTTTTTTCCCCTCTGGTTACCTGGTAGAACTACTAATTTTGAGCCTATTTAAATTTACGTCAAAGAATTTCACCTGTGTATAATTCAAGCACCCAGTACTTCCATTTTAAACTAGTGCCTGGTTTGCTTTTAATTTGCTAATGTTGTGTCCCACCTTGCATGCGGTTCTGCTTGTCATCTCTGGCAACGCTGCCTTCTTTTTGTCTGTGGGGAAACTTGTACTAGCTGCATTAGCAGTGGGATAAGGAGACAACAGAGCAAAATGATTACATAGCAGTGGGGATGGTTTCAAGAAAAGTTTGGCCTCTATAAAGCTGTAAATATAGGGAGGACATTTTTATTGGCTTTGTAATTTTATAGAGAAAGGGTGAGTTTAGGCAGGAGTTCCTTTGTGGTTTGGGCTGATATTGCTACAGAAACAAACTTTTCTGTGTCTTCTGAGCTTTAAGTTTTATTGCCCTAAAGAGTGCAGTTCTGGTCCTTGCTATGCTTGTGAGAAGGGAAGTCACCTTGCTGCAACCAGTGAATAAAATTCAATCTGACAGTGATTAAGGTAACAAAATTTGGCACTTTGCTGACCTGAGAGGCAGATGATTTTGTTGTGGAAGGTGAAGGACTTCTGCTTCACCTTTCAAAGTCCAATGTAAAATAAAGGGCTGGGTAGCTGCTCTGTATCTGTTTGGGGCCACATTGGTCTGGTGACTCATTTCCTCCTTACTTCAGCCAGTGGCATTCAGGAAGCAAAGCCAGCCCAGGTGGGGGTTGCAAGGTGATGATATTCCTGGTAATGATGGATGACAACAGGCACAGACCTGGCACAGCTACAGCTTTTCCTAGACAAAGTTGGGGTCCATCCTGCAGATGTTCCTGTCATGCTCAGGACTTGCTCTGGCAAATGTGAACTAGGAAAATGTTGAAGTTTATGCTTGATTTTAAGCATGTGATCAATACCACTAATTTCACTAGGTTGACTTGTGCTTAACTTCTAACATATGTTAGATATTCCCCTGCAGGCTAAACCCCTTTTTAAAAATCAAGCCATAAATTGTTAAATCAATGAGTTTGTTTACTTCAGTTGAGCTGGGCTTACATGTATGGACTGGATGTCTAAGTGAAAGGTGCAGGATAATAATAAATAGCAATCACATTTGTCATGCTTTAATATGTGCAATCTTTTTAGTTTATGAATCTGACACTCGTAGCCTGCTGTGTGGTGTTTGGGATGTACAAACTATATGGCCAATCAGCTCTTGGTCTTTTCTCAGTTTGCTTACAAATCTAGGATCATTTACCTTCCCAAGATATTCCTATCAACTGGATGTTTATTGCAATGAAGGAGTTTCTTGTGACATGAGGAAACACAAGTGCATTGTTTCCTTCCTGTAATCAATATCAATCAAAGGGGGATTTATATTTTTTGTTGGAGACAGGAACTGGTATTCCTAGTTTTATCATAATTTGCCATCAAGCTTAAGGATCTTCAGCTATGAATTCAAAGATCCACATTAGTTTCCCGAGCAGATGTGCCTCTGCACAGCTGTGCCTGCATATGTGGAAAACATGGACAGTTCCTTTATGAAGGTTTATTATAAACCTGGAAATATTCACTGGATTTGTGTTGACTTTAACATAACAAGGTTTATATGAGTGCTGAGCAATGAGATAGTTGCACCTGTATGGTTTATGACATCTGAAACATGGGAAGGCTAGTAAAATCCAAAGCTTTCATGTCATGAGTTGTTTGGCTTCAAGGTTTCTTTTTTTTTTTCCCCTCTTTTCCCCTCAGTGAATTATAACTTTTGGCTTCTTGTCAGATGCAAACAGAAACAAAGAAAAACAAGCAGGAGAGATTTTTAAATAGATGTTTTGTTGAGGCAAGTTTGCATGGGTTAAAGGCAACTGAATGAAGTTTTGAACACTTTCTGGGGACCTACAGCACTTTCCAAATGACAGATGTGAACAAACTGGCTTTGGGATTTTTTTTGAGCACGAGGGCATTTCCATAGCAACTTTCTTGAATCGAGTGGTGTCTCTGTAACACTTGGACTTCAATATTGAGAAGCCAAACTTGCCCTGAGAGGGAGAAGGCCACAAAAGGGGTGGGATTTATACTATGGCTGAATGTCCCATTCACATTCCGTATATTTTTTATTTCCATATATAATGCTTTTCCATACTGCTTTTCCACCATTTTAATTACCTTCTATAAAATACAATCAATTTGAAAAAAAATCTGATTTAAAAAAAATCACATTAACTTCCATGTCACTTCCTATCCAGCTGAACTTTCTGGGGGAAGGGATGCAGTTTTGGCCATGTGGTGTTGGCCTGCAATATTTATTTTCTGAAAGCTACATTTTGCATGTAAGCTGCTTCTTCTGGGTGCTCTGAAGCTACAGACCAGCAGATCTCATATCCTCCAGGCCTTATCTTGTGGTTTATCTTTCTGATGCTGCTTCCTCTTCTTCACGTCTAGCCCTGAGAGTTTGTGCACAAGGCTCTGCGCCAGCAGAGCACTCCAGGTATGGCAGGAGAAGAGCCTGGTTAATGAAAACCTCTGACTACATGGGCCACATGGAAAAGGACATTTAATTCTTATTTTAGTGTGCATCTGTCATGGATTGTAGTGAGGCTGAGGTATACTACTTTGTTAAAAAACTGCTTATGAGAAGTCAGCTAAGTCCTGGGGTCAAGAAGTAAATATATGCTTTTATTATTTCTGATTTTTTTTCCCCAAGCACCTGTGTGTTTTCATTTTACCTTGCTGTAAACAATCCTTGAGGGAGCTGGTGTTCAGCACAGTAATTTGTAGTCATATTCTCAAGGAGAGTGCCTAACTCTGCCATTTTGGGTTTTTTTATTTATTGCCATCTTAGCAAATCCTTCCCCTGAGGTGTTGCTTCTCTGACTTACCTTTACAAAAGACTCAAATCCTTCTGAATGAAAACCAGCACATAAGCAACGAGTAACTCATTTGCATGGCTCACTTCCACCACATTTTAACTCATTTTCCCATCGGCCAGCCTGCTTTGATTTAGAGGTCAATGAGGAACTCTGAAACTTTTGAGCCCAATTGTGGAACATACTGCTTTTAATGGAAAGTAATTTTGACAAAAGTGAAGGGAAGGAGAGTATACCAACTGGTTTGGGATGATGCCTGTGCTTTGCAGGAGGCTTGCATTATTCCTTGGATTAGAAACATCCCTGGACTAGATAGATGCAAAATTTAGGCTGCTTTTTCATGGATGCTCTTGCTGCAGGACTGTACATGTGCACTGTGTAGTAAACCAGTTTGAATTTCTGGCTGGAATGAACACTTCCAGAGCACTAAGGCTGACATAACATCCTGTTCAGGGTACGCTCCAGGATCTGCAGGAGGAGCTCATGCAGGGTGGACAGTGTCCTGTAAACTCACATTTGAGTTCTCTGTTCTTGGGTTTCACTGTCCAGCTAAGCCTCTAGTTCCTCCCTTGCTCTCTCAAGACCAATGCCTATTGAATCGGAAAAGCCTCCTGCCAAGTGAGGACTCACACCTGGGTCTCCCATGTCTGGGGGGAGCATTGCTGGGCTGATGGCTGCTCAGGGGGGAACTGACTGGGCCTCTGCCTGCTGCTGCTGGGTGAAATTTTTCTGGGGTCTCTAATTCTGAAACAAGTGTTGAAACCTTGATGCTTCCAGCAGACCTGAGTTATTCTCTCTCTGAGCATGCCTCATGTTAGATTTCAGCATGAGAGTGAAACTGCGGAAGAAGGAGGTTCATGGGGATTTTTTCCTTTTCTTTCTTTTTTCCTTTCTTTTTTCCTTTTTCTCCAAAATGCTTTTTGGCCAAGATCCTTTCCAAAACCTGGCTGAAGTTCAGTCAAATAGCCAGTGCCTGAGCAAAAGCCCTGGTTTCTGGACCCCAAACCCACCTTGTAGGAGGCCTGGCACTGAGCCCTGGCAGAGAGCTTGGCTCTGGGGGTTGGGTTCAGTGCAGTCAAATCAATCATTCCGGGCTGAGCTGAGTAACTCCAAGATGCTTTTGCTGCTGCTGCTACCTCATTTTGCCCATTGTCATCATGGTTGCTCTCAATCTTTGTGCTGCATCTCAGTTGCACAGCGTGGTGTTCCTGGGGCCACATCGCTGCTGCTGGCAAGGCTGAGCTGTCTGCAGCAGAGGAAGCTAGCTGCAAGGTTAGGTGATAAGAAAGCATCCCTGCTTGCATCCCTCCATTTTGCTCCAGCTGGGCTGGGGCCAGTCCCCTTGTGCCTCCCACACCCAGCAAGGAGGTGACTTCCCTCCCTGGTAGCTGAGCCCCATACTGAGGCATTCCTCTTGCATGATTCTGTCAGAATCAGCAGATTTGCACCCTCCCATTTACTCGTGGCAGAAAGTCTTGTCATGCTGGGGAAGTTGACATTTTTTGGTATGAATGTGCATGGGAGCTGTTTGTTACACAGCTGGGTTTTTTTGAAGGAAAAAAAAAAATTTCGCCCAGCTATGAAAGTCTGATCTCCAACTCTGTACATGTGCATCTGTCTGATGCACACTTATAAAGTCTCAGGTGAGGTAGTCAAAGTGTCCTCAAAAACAGGATCAGCTCTTTATAGAATTAGGGAAACTGAGGAACAGGGGTGAAAAAAACCAACTTGCTTTTGTTGCAATGTAAGGTCAGTGTCAGGAGCAAAAGCCATCTCTGTTGCAGACCTGTATTTTAACCCTATGTGGAAGAAGAAATACCAGTTAGGCACTGGGAGTCTGGTTGTCATTTAGTGGAAGGAGCAGCACAGCAAATGAGATTCAGCCCTTGGAATTTTGACAAAATTGTCACCAAAATAAGAAACATTTAAAATTGAGTATAATAAAAACTCATAATTTAGCAGAATCAGATGTTCAAAGGATTATCTTTGGAACCCTTTTTAGACTGCTTTGGTAAGGACCAAAGAGAACTAAGGCAGAGATTTCCTTCTGGTTTGAGTTCTTTTGCTGTGTCCCAAGTACATTAAATTGAACAAAAACATGTGACAAGATTCAACTTTATTGCTCAATGTCAGCTTGAAGTGAAGCAGGCAGGCAAGCTGCTACATGATATAGTGTCTGGATGAGATCTTTGTTTTAATTACTGACAGTTATTGATAAGTCACTTTCTACGAGACAATACACTGAAATTTTCCATTTTGGTTGGAGTATTGTTGAGTAAAGACTTCCCTCTCCCCCCCCTAAAAAAAAAATCTTTGAAATTGTTGTGGTCTAAGGGTATTCATGATGAAAATTAATCATCAAATCTGGTATCCAGCTCAGTCCACCAGAAGGGAGCTGAATGGGCATGACAGAAGCACAAGCACATCTTCCTCTTGTCTGCTGCTGAGTCTCCGAAAACGTTTGCAGGCACAGAAGACAGCCGTGGGGTTGGTGAAGAATCTCAGCAGGGGAATAGTCTGCGGTGTCAAAAGCTTTGAGATCTGGGTGTAACTCTGCAGCCTCACTATTTCTAGACGAAGGTGGGCGCCGGGTGAGCTGGGGCAGCTGGTGCTGCAACCACGTGCTGCTCCTGGCCAACCTCTTGGGGCTTTCTTATCTTCTTGTGAGCAGCAGGAAAAGGGAAGCACTCAGAGGAAACGATTTCTCACGCGGCTTCGTATTTGCTTCTAATTAAATGCTGCCAGTCCAGCTCTGTTTTCCCATTTGTCACCGCTGGCCAGGGATGCTCTATCCAAATCACCCCGGCGCTGTTCTCAAAGCTGACCACACACGTGCACGCCCTGCTTGGGGGAAGCTGGAGTGACTTCCATGGGGAGATAGCAAGTAATATGTAGTGGTTAATGAGCTAAGCCTCGTGTTACAGTGAGCTGAAACAGGCAAGAGAGCTGATTGCTTTCAAGCAAATAAAATCACCAAGGCTAGTGAATTCATGCCTCAATTTTTATACTTTCCTTCTGGCAGTAGCTTGGGTTGTCTAGACAGGAAGATGTGTGCAATCAGCTTTAAAGATGCAGCTTGATATCTCCCAGGGGAGAAAAACCTAAATTCCTGACAAGCTAAACTCTGTTGGCATAAATGGGAAATGAATTATTCCCTTCTACTCTCTAAGGCACTTGGCATCTGTATTGCACAGGGCATCACGCTCTCTGGGGCTCTTCAAAGGTTCCCGTAACATTTGCAGATGCTCCAGTTTTTGTTTTGTGAAGTCCATGAGAGTCTGCATACAGACTTTCAGATGTGCACTATCCAAACGAGAAAATTTTAGGAATTCTCCAAGTAACCCATCAGTTAAAAAGGCAAATATTAAAAGTTCTGAATTATGCAGGTTTCACTACATTCCTTTGTATATGCATGTGTTTTATCTACAGGTGACTACCTACAGAATATTTAAGAAATTTGCCTTTCTTTCTGACTCCACTGGCTGTTTATCACTTGTTTACCAGGCAGCATAACTCAGTGGTGTTGCAGGCTTCACTGGTGCAAAGACTTTTGTTACTCTTGCAGCAAAGAAACTGTGTTTTGAAATCCCACAGCCAGAGGCAATGCCAACTGAGCCAGTGCAGGGTTTGGTTCATCTCAGCACTGCAGTAGTGGCTGATTTAGATCTGAGTTTTAAACTCTGTCTTTAAGTGCTTGTGTATTTGGAGCTGGGGTCTCAGTATATAAGAACACCCGAGTTTTGAAATAGTGCAGGGAAAAAACTGGTGTTTCATATGCCTAATATGTGGTCTTGATGGCTGCCTTGTGGGTACTGTCACAGGAATTGGGTTCAGGTGGGGAAGTGCCAATACACAGCAGCTAAAGACGCAGCTAAACACACATCTACTTACTTTTTACATGCAGAGTTACAAACACTTTCCTGAAAATGACAGTTAAATACCTTCTTCTGCCAAATTTGGCTGGTATTGATCCATGAGTGGAATGCAGAATGAATTAGTTTTATTTATGCTGAGGTGAGGTGATGATTTTAATCGTGCCACACATTTCCATTTTATTTAGAAACCCAATCATAGCAGGAAATCAAACAAGAAAAGTCTCCTTGTTTTCTGAATGATGTTATTTGTTTATCTGCCTAAGTGCTTTGCATTTCCTCAGGTCACAGACCAGCCCATGTCTGGTTATATTAATATTGTAAGAGTTATGCAAAAGCAAAGTTTAAGAAAAATCTTTCAACCGAAAGAAATAGGATCTTAAAATCCCAAAATAGAGTATGGAAAGGTACACATCATGTCTGGCTTTTCTTTCCCCTTGTGGCAAATGTGACTCAAAGGAGTTGGGCTTTTTCCAGCTCGACCTGTATACAGTTTGGGGGATTTTTATTGTGAATAGGTCACCTTATAATACACAAAAATATTTCCTTCTAGCGTTCTGTATTCATAAATCTTTCTTGATTCTCGCTCTCTTGCAACTGAAATCTAGATGGCTTTTGTTTTCTTCATGAAAAGAAGAGCAAACAGAATAAAGAAACACCTTGGTGCAGGGCTTGTCCCCTCATCTTGTCTCTGCTGGAACTTAGGTTGCAGGGAATTGTGCCCTCCCCTCAGGCAGCTGCAGGCTGAGATGTCCTCTCCCTTCCCTAGAGATGGGCAGCAGAGTAGGACTGAAAACCAGAGATTTCTAGAGACTTGGTTGTTACTAAGGGAGGAAAAAATTAATTTCAAAGTTATTATTTAAAAAATGTTTTTAAGTCTTCACTTCTCAATGATTTTTTAAGGGTGCCTTTTGCTTCGCCAAAGAAAAGATCAAGCATTGTGGTTAAATTACTAAAGCAGCTTCCTAGCATAGTGTACGGTAAGTGTTTACTGAGCGTATCAGGCCTCTTGTAGTTTCAGTTTTGAGGGGAAACATACCTGAAATGTGGGTTTAGTGTATCTTTCATGTCCAGCTCACAATTAAATTCTCTATATAAAAATGAACCACGAAGTATTAACTTACTCCTGTCCTTGCAAAGTAGAATTAGCATAACTATTCCTCTGGTACAGATAAACAGGGACATTATATGACATGGCTTGAAGCTATGTAATAAATTGGTGGCAGAGCTGGTCTGAGACTCCTAGTTTAAAATTCCTGGAGCTTTTCTGTGGGCTGTCCCTCTTAATTTTTTGTTCCTAAGTCATCCTGATGTGTTCTTAGCAAGTGAAAGGTAGATAGAAACACGGTAAAATATCATCCATATTATCCTTTAGAACATAAACCAATTAACTCAAGATTAAAAAAAGAAAAAAGAAAAAGAAAAAAAGGGTGGGTGGGGTACTTGACTCTGGCAATTTATTTTTATCTTTGTGTTTGCAATTTATAACGCTGTTTGTATTTTACGGTGATGTAATCCAAAAACATTGCCACAATGCCATAAACTACCAAATAATTATGTTATTATCCTTTCACTGATCAACAATTGTTTTTAAAAATCTGGTCCTGTGGAGGAGCAGAAGGCCTTTTACTCTGTGCTGTGTACTCCCTTGTCCAGCAGATGATACTAAACACTGCCACATGAACAATCAATTCCTCTCTTCTTGAAGTATGTATGCAATTACACAGACACACATCCACAGACATATATATTATTAGAAGACCATGAATACTTTTTGCCTTGGGAACTTATTTCTATACATAAGCAAACACAACTTTAAATTACTTTTAAAGGCGGCCAGTATTAAACAAACTGAGCCAGCTCTGTTACAGCTGCTACTGCAAGGTTTTCACTGGGGCAAATTTTCTTTTGTAATTTATTATCTGTTTTCCTCCATTCCAGTCTCCCACCTATAACTCTGGGATTTTGTTCTGCCAGGATGGAGGGTAGAGCAAAAGCTGCCTTGCTGTCACTGTAAATAACAGTTGCAGTCCAAAGGATCATCTCAGCTGCATCCCAAAAGCATTATTCTGTCAGGCATGACAATAAACATGCTCAGCACTAAAACTACTCCTCTCCCTTGTAAAAACAAGATGGCTTTTGGTCATACAACAGCTTTTCATTGAAGGACAGGAAATTGTGGGATTTTCAAAAGTACCCCATACTAGGATGAGTTTCAGTAAGGCTCCCAGAGGACCTGGCTTAATGGGCCTCTCTGGAGAACCAGGGAGTGAAATCCTGTGTTTGATGCAAGTTCCCAGCAGGTTATCATTTTGACCTCTCTTGCCTTTAATCTCCCATCCACTCCATGCATTTCTAAATCTCCCCATGCTGCCATCGTATTTATCACATTCTTGGCAACGCTGCTTCTCCAGTACCAACCCTTGTGCCTGGACTCCAGCTCCACTCCTCCTCCTCCACCTCACTCCAGACCAACTGGCATGTTTGCACAAAGCCTCCTTCCCTATTTTTCCTTCCTCACGATCTCCGAAGCGCTCGTGCGAGGGAGCTGTCGGAGGTGTCTGAGCTTGGGTCTGTAATTCTGCCTTGCACAGCCCTGCTGAAGGGCTGTGGACTTCAATGGAACCATTCATGAAGTGGAGGCTGCAAATTCAGGCCCTTGGGTTGGAGGGTTCTCTGGGGCATAGACCCGGCTTTGTATGCCTTGCAAATATGTGCTGGATGAGTAATGATAGATCAGGAGAGTGAGTGTGGCTTTACATTTGCCATACTGAAGGAAGGTTTGCCAGGATTGCATTGATGGCTGCATGTGGTCCCTTTCCAGGGGGAATTAATGCCTTCCTGCCTTCCTGCTGACTGGTGAAAAGAAGAAAAGAAAGAAAAAAAAAATGGTTTGACCATGAATACCATTAACTTAATCTTCCTTTTCTCTGATCTTCCAGTAATATTTGCTTCGTATGGCTTTCATCAAGGTCTTGTATGTGGACAGAGTAATTGGAAACAAATTTAGCATGTCTTAGACCATAAAGTTCTCTTTCAGCTAGATCACTGGCTATGCGGTAGATAAACGTCTGGTTTTTATTTTTGGTTATGTGAGAAATTTAGAATGGTTTGATTTGTAATTTTGCATGTTAATAAAGGAGAAATTTTCTCATCTCCTGACTTACGGAGACATTTTGACTTTCTTGCTTCTCTTGTAGCAAATGCTGGTTTTAAACTATGTTATTAGTACAAAAGAGTCTGTTTATGTCCTTGAAACCCAGAGGCCCCAAACTTTGAGGTAGACTAAGACCTCCTCGTGCCAGGTACTGCACAGTCACAGACCAAATGTGCCAGCTTTACCTGTACAGGTGGTATTTTAATGCAATGCAAGAGGATTGGCTGAAGGTGAATCAACAGCTGGGGGATGGATGAGTTTCAAAGAGCTGTGGATCAGTGCCAGCCAACAAATGTGGGACCAAGAACATATTTCCTTTTAAGACTGTTTAAGAATGCTGCAGACAGAATTCTACAGAGATGAGGCAAATTCATTTTACTGAATGTTAGACTGTGCAGAAACTTCCATTAACTTTGATAAGGTCTGGAGAAAGGTGCATATGAGAGTACTAAATATATACCAAGTATATAAATACAAGTGAGAGACTTGTGTCCTTACTGTCTTTCCTGCTGATGGGAAGGAGGAAGCACTGCTCAAGGCTGTGGGTGCAGGGAGTCAGCTCCTCTTTGCAACATTATCCATCCCACAGAGAAAAAACTTTTGATCCTCATTCAGGTAGCAGCCACTGAAAATTAAACCAGTGTACTCAAAAATGTACCTTTTAAGGGGATTTAACAATCTGTGTTGGAGATAAGCTCTCCATTACTAGAAATTTGCTGCTTATCAGGAATTATTTTCTTCTTGATATGTTTTTTTCTTGGTATATTTAGTATTAAAACCATTAATTACATGTTCAGCATCATCTCCCTTCCCTGTGTATCATGGACTCCAGCAAATCATCTTAAGAGGATGTCTGTCTCTGAGAGTTAGGAAAGAGACATGTATATATCTATATATAATTTCCATATCTGCATCTATGCCTGTAGATCTATTTGGTTTCCTGACATGAAGGCACTGCAAGCCCTGTGTGTGATAATAGATTTTTAATGTCTTGACAGCTTCATGGTTACATGGAGAACAAACCCTTGGGTCTTCAGATCTTCATTGGGACAGCAGATGAACGGATACTTAAACCTCACGCTTTCTATCAAGTCCATCGCATCACGGGGAAAACTGTCACCACCACCAGCTATGAAAAAATCATCGGCAACACCAAAGTTTTAGAGATCCCTCTGGAGCCCAAAAACAACATGAAAGCAACGTAAGCATATTTCTTTTTACTAGCAAAGTTGAGGGGGGTTTAATTGGCATGTGAAGTTCTTTCTTCTGTGGAAAGGAGTCACTTAAATGGATAACGATACCTGCTCTGGAGGGATTTCCCCTTTGCGAAGCACTTGAGTTAAAGCTGCTTAGAGTTACTATCCATCAGCTGATGATACAGGCATTTTTGCTCTTTACCCCAGTTGCTGCAGTGACCATATTGTAATCATCTGTCATTTTCTAAATCAGAATGGTTTTGTAGGGCTCTAAGGAAAACAAGACTTGAATCTCAAGTCCTTATGCAGCAGCAATACAATGAGAAGCAAGGAGCAGCAGCCAGCAGAGGAAAGGTGTACAGTTCCTTTTACAACATTTAATGGGATAGAAAACATCTCTCCTGAACTCAGCCAGGTGCTCTGGCCATGAAATCACACTCTTGTTGTAATAGGTTAATAGAAAAGCAAGTACAGGCACATCTTTTCTGTATTACTCCTTGCAGTTTTATGGAGGCAGAGGGATGAAGTGGGCACCAGTCTGAAACTTCAGGCTTGACTGTGTGCCAGGCAGCATGAGAGTGATTGCTCTGCAGAGGGAAGGGCTGTATCTCTCTCCTTCAGAGGATACTGACAAATTGGCAGAGCAGCTACGTTTTTAAGCCCCCCTACTTCATCACAAAATGTACATTCTTTCTTTATGTATCTTTTTTCAGAAAATATACCTCATTCCTCCCTTTCCTTCAAGCCTCTCCTTCCCTCTGCACCTAAGGAAATAAATAAAAGTCTGCATCTCTGACTTAAGCAGCCAAGTGCTGAAGGGAACACAGTTGTCTGTTCCTAACAAGTAACCCTGGAGAAATAAACCCTTTCACACATACAATGTCAAGGAACATTGGGTGTAAGAACCAGCTTGGCATTTATACCTCTCAAAAATTCATTTTAGTTCAGAGGAAGAAAAATGGTATGTATTAAAAACATATCAAAATGGAGTTGCAGTGCCTGTCTAATAACAGTGCACCCTTCAAAGACTATTACTGAAATGAAGATAATCACATTCTGTAAATATTAATTGAGAATCTCTTAATGTACACAGGCATGTTTGCTAGGTTACACTACATTCTTAAAATACAGCAGTATTAAATTCTAATGTTGCTTTAAGCAATCCTAATACTTTAATTGCTGCTCAGCCTCATCCTGCTCCCTACATACTCCCTTTGTGCACAGAGGGGATCAGAGAGCTGTTTTCTGCAGTGCCAGGCTATTGCCTTGGCTGGGGGCACCATCCCAGGGCTTTGGAGGCTAACATAGGGACCTGGGCCAGGGCTGGAGAGACCAGTTCTAGCAGAAGCACCTGACAAGTCCAAAAGGGGAAGAAAAAAGTTTGTTTCCTGCCTTGGAGTTAAATTTGATGCTTGAATTACAAACTGTAGGGAAAATGTGCCTGGATAGTGCATGCAATTAGCTGGTTTAGCTGCTGTGATTCCCCCTGGAGCTGAACTAATTTGCTCAAGTGCAGGCAAAAGCTGCTGTGCAGTCTCTGGGCACTGAGCTGTTTTGAGAGATCGTGGTGGGGGCTTGGATGCTCTCTAGCACACAGGACTGCAGCACAGGCTCAGCTTATTGCCTGACCCATTGCACACTTGTTCTGGTTCACTCTCCTTGCCCTGGGGTGGGCTTTGCCTGATGCATAAAGGGGAGGTAAGGTGTGGGGTTGTAATGTTTGGAGAGTAAAGGCCACCCCAAGCCCTCGTCTGGGACATGCCAGGGACATACTGAGCCACAGGGCCCAGACTGTTCAGGGAGGGGTCTGGCAGCATCCCTCACTTGCTGAATGAATGCCTGGGATTTCTTCCCCTGTAGCAGCTGAAATGGCAACACGTAGAACAAGTATGTGGAGCTGCTTTTAACCTGAAGGTTGAAGCAAACCAGCTTAATCCTCTTGACTGTCACCTATTTCTGAGCTGTCAAAGAGCAGAAAAAGTTAAGCTGAATGGTTTCTGTATTTGGCAGCATCGACTGTGCAGGGATTTTGAAGCTGAGGAATGCAGACATTGAGCTGCGCAAGGGTGAGACGGACATCGGCAGGAAGAACACGCGTGTCCGGCTCGTCTTCCGTGTGCACATCCCCGAGTCCAATGGCAGGATCATCTCTCTGCAAGCAGCATCAAACCCCATCGAGTGCTGTAAGTATCCCCTGAGATTTTCTTTTCTCTCTTGCAATAGTGATGGTCTTGTCCCTCTGCCCCAGGCTAGTGCTGAGGGGAAGAGCTGCACCATGCACAAGCAGTGGTGGGGATGCTCTGCTCCTCCTGCTCTGCTCAGCCAGGCAGAGGTGGGGATACTCTGCTCCTCCTGCACTGGTGCCTCTGTGCCACTGTGTGAGTGACCTGCAGCTCTTGCCTACAGGCACTCCCTTTCCTGAAACGAGTTTTGGTGGCAGATGGTGCTTAGAGCTCTTGTGAAAACAGCAAGGGACTTTGAGGCTTTTGCCAAGTTTATTGATTAGTGTGTTGCTGCTGGATCCTTCTGGCCAGCAGGTCTTCTCTGGGAGCAGCACGGGTGTGTGTGTAGGGGTGTATGTGCATTCCCTGGGTCTGTGCGTGAGTGTGTGAGCTGCCTGCCTTCCTGGGAGTGGTTTTAGTTTGAGTGGAGGCACAACCAGAACTTGTTATCTGGATATCTGCTGGCAGGTGGTTGGAGGTTTTGAATTCAAACGTGGGCCAGATCCTAGCACTGTGGCCGGGAGGAAGGAGTGACCACAGTCTTCTGATCTGAGCTGTGGTAGGAACACAACTGCAATGGAGAAACAGGTTTAATTTTGAGGCTCAGGTGCATCCTGGTTATTGTTTTTTTCTAGATGTCAGTGCTCAGGGGTGTGCAGCTCAGGAGCCTGCAGATGAAGCAGGGAAAGCCCAGCTTGTTCTGTTATTCCCCTGAGGGAGAGAAGAAAATCTGCAGTTTTAATTTCTGAGGGGCAAATCCTATAAGCATGTAAGCTGAGAAACCTGCACCTCCCACTCATTTTCTTGTTCTGAATCCTGAGAAAGAGAGGCCTCTGACAGGGTGCCCCCCATGGTGTAGTCATTTCTGGAAGGGCTCCACCTACTTTGCTGGTTCATGTGCATCCTGTGATGCTTTTTGTTGGTAAATGGTGCCTTTTCAGTGGTTTGGGGATTTCACAAATACATAATAAACAGTTTTCCTATCCTTTGCTTAATGACTCACCCCTTTAGCAGAACCTGTCTTTCATAAGTCATGTGAAGAAAGTCATTGAAGAGCTTCTCATATGTGAGTTTTATTTCTTGAGATTCAGGCTTTACTTAAATAATAACAGTTTAGAATAAGAGAGGAGCCAATTTTTGATAAGGAATCAAGAGTTTTGGCTACTCCATTATTGATGGCAGGTTTGAATAAAACAGTAGAAATTAATAAACAAGATGAGGCTGAGGAGAGGGTGATGGATATGTATGGTCTCTTGGCAATATTTATGAGAAGATACCAACTATCTGATCATTTTAGCAGCTGAAGTCACCATGGCACCGTGATGGGGAAGCGAGGATAGTGGGAGTAGCCACCACCTTTCTCCATAGGAAACAGTTATGATTCTTTATGGAACCAGATGGCTGAAACAATAGTGGCCTCCACCCCAAACATGTCCCTGCTGAAACAAAGGCCCATTTGCTAAAGGAAACATTCAGCAAACTGCAGCTTCTGTGGATAGGACGGGAATTCCCACAAAGGATCACCTGGCTTCTTCTTCAGCTGCTTTTCCAAGTAGAAACAACCCATTCCTGCCTGCAGCAGGGAGCTACTTGGGTGGGGAAACTGCAGGTGTGACTTGTACATCCACTGTACAGAAAGACACCACGAGCCCAGAGCAGAGGGTGGATGGTTCCAAAGTCGTAAGGGGAGCCCCGTACAAATCACACTCCAATTCTGCTACTGGAAAAGCAAATAAGAGTTAGCCAGGCATTTCTATGACCCTCCCACAATTGTACATTCCACTTGTGCTCATCACAAAAGAGTGTTCAGGCAGAAGTCTGGTCATAGTTTACAGAATAAGATTGTATTTTGGTATGTACACACCTGATCTGCTTGTACAGTAGCTGATATTTGCAATGGCTTGTTTAGGATGTCTGAGCATTTCTACTGAGATATGGTTACTTTGATGAGGCTTAGGGGCATAAAAAAGCAAAGAGTGGAGCAGTATAAGTGGCTAATTGTTACAATTTTTATAATTAAAATATTAAAATGTTGGCTACATATCAGACAGCAGAGCTTCTACAAGAAAAAAATGCATTTGTTCCCCAATTAAAAAGTTATTTTTTGAATACTGGATATGCAGGCAATTTGGAGAGATACACTAAGGACCATGCTGTTCTGAACTCAGGGGGAATAGAGTATGAAGTGCTGTGCAGTCACAAGCCTCTTCTGTTCAGAACGTGTGTTGCATATTTAGCAATGGTTTTGCATTTCAGTAGCGCTTCCTGATCTCAGCCCCTTTCTGAGAAGATGGTTAAAACCATTAGTTGCTTCAGCTAGTATTAGTGATGCAGGCTAAATCACACTAGAGATGGTAATCTCAGCTTCTGCCAGACAGTCAGCACATGTTGCAGAGCTGACAGCCTCAGGTAAGCTCTCATGCTCTGCCAAGAAGGGGCAGTCTGGGGCTCCATGACATTTTCTCCTTGCATCCTTTTTGTGCTGTTGTGCTGCTGTGGTTCTTTTATTTTATTTTTTTATTTTTTTTAATTTTTTTTTTTTTTTTTGACTCAGCCACCTGAGAACCCTTATCCCCAGTGACTCTCCTTTCAGATCTCTCCTCTCCTCTAGCTGTTAATAACATCCCACCGGGGAAAGCCTTAGCAAGTAGCAGCTTTCAGATAACTGGCCCCTTCCCTACCAGTGGGGTTCCCTCGGGAGCACTGTTGCTACCAACAGAACAGCTGAATGCTCTCCTCAGCAGAAGGCAATCCCAGCTAAAAACTCCCACTGGTGTCAGCAGATCATTAGCTGCAATGAAGCAAGAACTGTGAAGTATCTGCTTTTCACGGGGTGATTTGGTTCCACCTCATCTGTGTCACATTCAGCACTTGACAGGTTTTAGGAGGGGATTTCACAGGTTCAAAGCATCATCCGGAGAAAGATCCTCCCCAGGCAGCTGTGTGGGAGGACCAAGGAGGTGATACGTTGTTAAATGATCAGTTATGCCTCCAAATGGACCTCATATGCAGACAAGCTTGCACATTCAGCAGCTTGTAGCTGTTTTCTCCAGTTGCCTGCCGATTAGGTCTGAAGCCACTGAGGAGGAAAAGGCATTTGAAAGCCCTCTGATAATTGTAGCAACAGTCCATCACTTACTTAGGGATAAAAAGCCATCATCTTGTAGATGTGGTGGTGGAAGGGTGAGAAAAATCCCTTCTTTTAGGTGTTGCTCCACACTTGAGGCCCTGAAATAGCAGCAAGTCCCACAGGTGCTATGTGTCCCCAGGATCCACAGCTGATGGGTCCATTCAGTAGCATCCATGCAGTAGCACCTCCTGTCCTAGCTCCTTGGCTCTCTGCCTGGGCATCTCTGCACACCATGGGACCATTGGTCATCCTGCAGTTGTGTCAGCCTGAATGTCTGGGCTGGTGCAGATCTATGTTTAGGTGAGCTCCTGCTGGGCCAGGCAGAGCTGCTGCCACAGAAGGTGGTGAAACCACAGACATGAAGGTCACTGAGCTTCTTCCTTCAAACCCACTCCTAGCAACAACAAAAGGCTTTGATATTTGCAGACCTGACAATTATTTTCAAACTGTTAAGAAAGATTATTAATTTCTTGGTGAGTGACTGATCTCTGGAGTTGGGTTTCTACTCCTTGGCTGAAGCATCATGGAGCAGAGGAGCAGGATTGAAGGGAGATCAAAGCAGCCACATCAGCACCTGTGAGGCAGCTTGTTTTACTCAATGCTTTCAGCAGTCAAAAACTCCTTTATCCAAATCTGGCAGATGTAAGGTTTAAGAATATCATCCACACTGTGTCACAGTTTTTATTCTAATGGGTCTTGGTTAAACCTTCCCAAAGTGTGTCACAGTTCTTGTTTCTTGTAATCCACATTTGCTGATCCTAAGCTGTGCTTGTGAACCCCTTAAAAATGCAAGTGATTGCACTTGGCATGAGAGAGAGTCTAAAATTTTGTTCTTAAAATATATATTCCAAGGTGTGGTAAAAAAACAAAACAAACAAAGCTTATTGCTAAAGAACTGTGTATCCATCTGAGGAATTTAAATAGTTCCTATTATTGGTGGTATTTTGTTCCACTAAATTGGGTCAAATATCTTATTTCCCTTTAATCAATTTCCCTGGAAGTTTCCTTTATTTTTCTCTCCTTCTAGTAGATTTTCCCATAATATTAGACAATCTGAGCCTATGATATGTGACACATTAATAACTACAGAGGAAAGAGCTAGTCATGTAAAAGAATGTTGTCTTGGCAAACCAGTGAGCACTTTTCCTTGGCTGGGAGTTGGGTTGGTTGGAACACAAAAACAGGCAAGAAGGAGCCCTAGTTCACTGGGATTTAAAAAAAAAAAAACAAAAAAAACCCAAACCAAACCAGAAATGAGTGGTCTCTTTGCACATGAGACATACTCATTTGCAAGTTTAACCATAGCTATGTTTATTATGTGAGCAGCATGGCTTCCAGTTGAATTAAAGGAATTTTCTCTCCCTTTCATTTCAATTATAAGACAGTCACACAGTTTGCCCAAAATACAACTGACAGGAAACCTGGTGAGTTTTCTAATGTGAAAACTTTGTCTCTTAATGCACAGAATTTAAAAGCTAATTCTGACAACATTTGCCACTTTTAATGTGCAATCAAGTTATTTCAGTCTGGAAAGTCTGAGTCAGAAGGAAAATGCCCACCCTTTCTGCAGGCTGCAAGCCTTGCTACAAGGATAATTCCTGCTTGTTTTATTTTCTTCACAATAATACTATTGGTAAAAGCAAGCACTCCAGCATGTTATACAGAACATGGATTTCTGAGCATAATTTAAACTCAGCAGATCTCCTCCACAAGGGATTAAAGGGAAATGCTGTGCATACCCACAGAGATGATCGACATGAGAAGTGAGCCGAGGCCATGGTTTTCCTGTCATTAATCACACGCTGGTTTGGTGAGTTGGCTGCAGTTCATAGAAAGTATCATACTTATCTGACACTGCTGCCATCAGTGCTTGTCACTCCTCCTTCACAAGGACACCATAAAATAAATTACATGCAGAGAAGGAGGTGGAGAAAAACCCTCTATTTCTTGGATGGCTCTGTACAAACTGCTGTCCTGCTGGCAACAAACTGGAAACCATTGTCATTCATACCAGGTTCTTCTTTCCATAGCATTTAGAGCACATTTTCAGGGTTCCTATCTAACTGTGAGGGTTGAAAATTTGCTTTATTTACTTGATTCCCACTTAAGCCTTCCACTGGCCCATACTCTTACCAGGAAGTAATTCATCCCATCCCTCTGATGAGAAGATTGATGCTCTCTGGGGTGCCTTACTGATGTCTGCCTGCTGGCTAGAGATGCCTTGGTCCTCCCCTGGCTCCCATGCTGCAGGTCCCCAGCTTTTGCCTCTCCTCCCATCAGAGAGTTCAGGGTGCTTCAGTATGTGATGGATGGGATCAAAGTCTTCCAGGACACTTAATACATTGGATAAGCACTAGGCACAGGAGCTCTGCAACTATCAGTCCTACTGCAGCCAGGCAGCTAGTGGTAAATAAACAAAGTGTGACAGGATGAATGAAATATTTACTTTGGCTCATTAAGGTTTGCACTGAGGTGGAAGAATTAATCCCACAACAAATTACTCTTTTGCTATTGCTTCCAGGGCTCACAATTCTTTTAAGCATCAGACACCCAGTTTTAGCTGCTCTTCTCAAATCCAACAGGACTCAGTGGCTGGAGCTAAGAGCCTTTTGGAGGTTTGAAAGGCATGTCAGGAATGGTGAGCTATGGTTTAAAGGCTTCCAGCAAGCTTGGGTGAGCTGGGGCTGCTCTGGGCACCCAGGGGCTGTCCAAAGAGGGACCTGGGCATTTGGCCTGGAGGGACTGCTGCACTGCTGGTGCAAGTTGTGACCCCCACCTCTTTTAAGTAGCCACATCTTTTTGTTTACATGGCTTGTCATGGCAGTTTGGAGGTAACCAGAGGTAATGCCAGCTTTGTTCTCATGGAGTTGCAGTGGAACCTCAGTCCTACTCCTGATTACCACTCTGCCTCCAGGCTTGTGCATCTCCTTTGAAGCACTCAGCCTGCCAGCCCAGGGTTATAGGCTGGCTTAAACTTTCCTCTGCCTGCTAGCATGGGGAAAGGGATGAATGCTGACCCCTGTGCAGCACCCTGTACCCCTGCAGTGGGTGTATGAGCCTGGGTGGGCTGTGGGCAGCAGGGGGGCAGAGTGGGGGCTGCTTCCCTCCCAGGCTGAGGCTCACTGGCCAGGGTGCAGAGATCTGAGAAAGCAGCTCCCTTTCTTATGTCACTGTGTGCATTGTATTTCTTGGCACCTTGCATCCATGACATCTTGATTTGCAGGCAGTCAAATAAAATAGAGAAACAATGTCCCCTGTAAATAGGTTGACACACTGCTGCAGGCCAAGTGTGAGGATTTCTATAGCATTTGCATTGCTGCCTTAAGTCTGTAACTGTTGCTATTGAGAGTAAACACCCCAACTGGCTAAATCAACAGTGTTTTGTGTGGTCAAAGCTAATAAACTCCAGTAGCTGTAGGTCACTTTATGAAGTGCCAGCCCCTGGGGGAAGAGAAGAAATAGTGTGAAATTATTGCATGCAGTCTACCCATCATGAGTTTTAGAGGACAGGGATTTATTGGTAATTAATATTTCTTACAGAGAAAAAAAAGTCATCCTGTTGAGGCAGGTCCACAGTGAACCTTGAGCCTCCTTGCTCATGGAAATGGGATGAAACATTCTTATAGGCCTGGGGAAAAAAAAGAAAAAAAAAGATAGACCTTGGAAGATGGAAAGGGTTTGCAAACCACCTAGTGGATGGAGAACACTGCAGACAAAACAGGGCAGATGGAGTCCAGTGCTCAGTAGGTACCTGTATTTCTCCACCTTTCTGCTCAGCACTCTATCTGCATTGGAGAATTCATCTAAAATGCTTCCAAATGGTGTTATTCTGCAGCGTGTGTAAAGCACACGTGGTTTTGTACACCTCTAGGCCTGACCTTTTCTGGGGCAGGATAAGAGCAGTTTTGGGGGTGCCTGCAGCTCATGCTGTAGCCATGCCCAAACATCAGCTTGGCTGCTGCTGGCAGCATGGAGCTGCACCAGGGTACCCACAGGGCACCTCTGCCCATTGCTGGCTGCCAGGCAGCACTTCTGAGGCTGCCCCAGCTCAGCTGAGGATGGCAGAAGGGTTTTGGGCATTTCCTAGGAGCTGAGATGCACATTCCCAGCTGTTCTCCCCGGCTCCCTGGTAGGCTGCAGTGTACACAAACACTGTGCTCTATGGAAGTTGGACAGAGGGCTGCTCTTCAGCAGTGATTTCCAGCTTGCTGAGATCCAAATGTAATTCAGATGAGTCAGACGGTTATTTCCAGGCTAAAATTTGCCCTTCCTCATCCCAAAAAAGCCTTGAGAACCACTGATTTGTGAGATGTCAGGTACACAGCTCTCTCTTAACACACTGAAATCTGAAGGAGGTTTAGGTTAATCTGGAATTTTGGTGATTTGGGATGCTTGGGAATTGAAATTTGGTGGTTGAATAGGAATAGACAGTGTCCAGAGCAAAACTTCAATACCTTTTCACTCGACTATTATAGACATGTTTGTAATGATAACTCTTGAGCCTTTGAAGCTACAAATCTATCTGTGATAAATCCAATTATGAACTCATCAAGTATTTGAATATTTCCTTCAGGGAAAGGAATTAATCATACAGCATTATGAAAAAAGTAGCAGCTTCAGTGAATATAATCTCTCAAATGGCACAAGAAAGTTTAGAAATATTGAATTAGCTATATTTTTAACAACAGCAAATTTTCTGTGTCATGGCTGGCAGATAGGGTTCAGCTGAGCTTGTCCTTGCTAGAGTTGCTCCCCTCTTCCACAGATACTTACCTACAGATTACCTGAGTTTTGCCACCAAATAGCATTTTCTTCATGTGGTGAGAGAATCTTCACAGCTCTTACCACTGCCAGGATCTGTTTGGTATCTGATTTTCTGAAGGCTGCACAGCAGTAAGAAGGTGCAGAAAGCACAGCCCTCGCCTGTGTGCAAGTGGAGGGCCTGTGCTGAACATGCAGGATAATTTATTTCCTTATTTTTGGCACAGCAGCTAATGGTGTTCAGTGAAGGGAAGACACAAGTACTCAGGGTCTCTTGGGAGCAGGCTCTTTGTCAGAGAAAGTACAAATTCAGCCAAGCCAGCTGTGAAATAGATGAGCAGCATCCTCTAGGGACCTTTCCAGTTGGGGTGGATGAATCTGGAGGAGTTTGAGTGCAGGTCATGAACTCACAGTTCACCAGACCCAAACTGCTGCCCACCTGGTCTGGTCACAGGGAAGCTCATTATATTTTCCATCTGTTTGCATCATGGGGAACAAATCTCACATCTTCACTTTCTTCAGGTCCTGCTGCTTGTTAGCAAACGCTTGGAATAGGCTTGCAGGGATGGTGACCGGGATTCTCCGAAGCTTTTCTGACAGTGCAAATGGCTGTTTTATGGGATGAGAGGAACATAGGTGGAGGGATGGTGCTATCCTGGTTTTCTGGATGGGGGAAGAAATTAACTTGCTAAAGTCATGCTCCAAGTTCATGGCTAAGAACAGTAAAGACATCAGAAATCCTCAATCTATGTATGTGCCTATTTGGATTCCACTTTAGCTCTTCCTTCCTTTCCTGAACTCAGTCTGCAGCACAAGGTCCTGCTCCTCAGACATTCAGGCCTCTGAAAAACATGCTTGTGCAAAGCCCAGGCTGCAGCAGGGTCCTGGTGTGACCCCTCCTGCTCACCAGTGTGGCTTTGTGATGTAGGCACAGGGCTTGGTGCCTGCACATGGAGATGGAGCTTTTGTTGGCAAATGGACTTTTCCAAGCCCAGTGTAGTCCCTGTTCTGTGGGTTTTTGTATAAGAGGTTTATATTTATGTTTATTTTTATTTTTATTCTGAAGGAATTCAGTGTTATTCAGTGGAATCCTCTCTGCAGGTGGAATTTTTGGGCTCCAGGGCTGTAGTATGCCTGCACTTGAAAATTTGGCTATTTATTTGGAAACAGAGATGGGCAAGTTCCAGCTCATTCATCCAAGCTGTCCTTTCTCAAGGACAAGGAGTAAGGCCAGAACAGCTGAAATACTGCAGCCAGCTCCTGAATGTTTCCAAATAAAATGCCTTGAGTAAGTTTATTTTTCCCTCTCAAACCTAAATTTAGCACCCTGGAGAAGCTGTTTGGCAGTCAACAGATGGTAACGATGACAAGATCTATCTATGGTTAGTTCTGGGAAGATTTGGAAAGTCCTGGTAAAACAGAGTTGGTTTCATTCATGCCTGCAATTTGTCCACAGCCCAAAGGTCTGCTCATGAACTCCCAATGGTTGAAAGACAAGACATTGATAGCTGCCTGGTTTATGGAGGACAACAGATGATCCTGACTGGACAAAATTTCACTGCAGAGTCCAAGGTGGTGTTCACAGAGAAAACATCAGGTAAGGCAATTCTGTTCTAACTGTCCCTAGCAGGGTAAGGCAAATCTGCAGTGCTGTTGTCTCATGATCTCACCCTAAAATTTGTGCTTATGTGTAACTCTACTCAAATGAGTGGCCCCACTCAGGTTCATGTAAGTAAAACCAAATTGCTTGATTTAACTATGTTAGTAAAATTAGACTTGGGAGCAAATATTTGCATTATTTGCCTTCCAGGCACTGTTGAAGAGTAAATCAAAGCTGTGGTATGGGAAAGTTCACAAGAATACTGGTACTGAGCACAAATAGGATATATTATCAGAGAACCAGAATGACTTTTACATGTTCCTTTATGTTCTTTTAATATGTTTAGGGAACACTACTGCAGCAATCATAATTGAGATGAATATTTTTTAAATTTATGTGAACTACAGACAAAAGTTATGGTTTCTTTAGAAGTCTGGGGGTAAAATGCAGGGAATGTGTTTTTTTATATCAAGGTAAATGATTTTTGTACACATACCAAGATAAAAGAATATGTTGCTTCCCATCTTTCATATTTTTTCAGAGTTTTATGTAGGCTAAGACTAGAAAACCAAAATTCAATTAAAGGAAAAGAGTGCCCTGTTACAGCCCAATGCTTCTTTTCCACTAGAGCTACTTCACTTAATGCATTTTGCTGAAGTTTTGCAGACATGAAGGGACAAACTCTGCCATCCCTTACTGATTTCAGTGAGACAAAGAACTCTGCAGTATGAAAAATCAGCAGCTTTTCTTATGTAAACTTTGTGTTTGCTTTCTGCTGGTAGGAAAACATGTTGCTTCTAACTTTTCTGTTGGTAAACTTGTAAGGGCTTTAAGAAATTACATTACCTAAGTGAACAGCAAATGTATGACTTATGGGGTAATGGCTTTGGTAAAAAGGTAGAATCAAGCCAAAAATCAATGTATATGTGTAGTGTAACCAGGTGCCCCTAATTGCCAGGGAGGGCATGAGCTTGTGTTAAGCCCACCTGTGCCTAATTAGGGTGGGCCCCCACTGCACATGAGCACAGATGGGCTTATCACAAGCTCATGCCCACTCCCTGGCAACTAGGGGCACCTGGTTGCCTTGTTACACTACATATATGGACATTAGCTGGTGACATGGGGGGTGGGGGGGGAAAAAGCATACTGGGTCCCAGTTTCTTCCCTCGTCACCAGCAAGCCATGCTATTTTACACCAAGCATGAAGGCCTCTGGGCCTCTGAACTGTGAAGGTTCAGATGAGCCTGTGCAGTCAGAGCAATTTTCTTGGCACCTCTACTTCCCTTTAAGCCCATGTATTAATTCCTTCCCACTGTGCTGCCACTGTTCCATCAATGTCAGTGAATTGTGAAGGTGCACTGGAAACATGCTTGGCAGCCCATGAGAGTACCTGTCCCAAGGATGCTTTGCAGTAATTAAAGGAGATGATATACTAAAAAGTGGTAGCTCTTAATGCCATTTTGAGGAAACATCCAAAATGCCCAGCCCCTATTTCTATATAAAAGCAGAGAAGGTTCTGGCTGGAATAGATGTTAGAAAGTAAAAAGAAAACATTTTTCACACTACATCTAAAGCTTTTCTTCACTGCTGGGGAAAATGCACTGTTTTGGTGTTTGGTTTTATGTTTTGTTTTGGTTTGGAGTTGTTTTGTTGGGGTTTTTTTACCTCCTGGTAGCAAAGAGGCATGACTAACCCTAGCAGCAGTGCCCAGTCTGGAGCAGGGATTTGCATGCTGGTGTTCCATATCCTGCCTCCCCTGCCACCCCTCAGCCTCTGCGAGTAGTCTGAGGCTGATGGACTTTGAATAAATGATTAGCAGAGGGGGAATTCAGAGGGTGAGAGAGAGTCAAATCTGTGGTTTGAATCATATGTCTGTGTAGTTTGCCATGGGTTATCTGGGGGACTGTGCTCCGTGCTGGAGGGGAGTTTATCCTCTGTGCATCCATACACTGTTTCATAATGAAGAGATACCTCCTAGAGTTATGCCCTGAAGTGTTTTTAAGGGGAAGCTGTCTTTCTTTAATAAGTGCATCTTAAGGTGAGGAAGGTTCGGGAGCTGACCTCAACATACAAATCCTGCAGAGGCTGATTTGAGTCTGGCTGTCTGCAGCAGGTTGAGAATTAAGGCTTTGTGCTTGGCTTGCCAGAGGTTAATGTGTATCCCAGCCTGCCTGAAAAATTAGGATCTTATGCACCTGTGAATTTCAGCATCCCCCTTGAAAAACTGCAGAAATTTTTATTTATGATTACTGTGTCCATGATTAGCTGTTGTTGCATTAGGTTACATGAACACAGAACAGAAAGGCCTAGTTCTGCAGCCTGATTTATCAATTAGAAATGTCACCGGGTGGAAGGAGGACGTGGATCCCGCACTCACCCCGGGAGCTCGCTGGCTGCAGATCCGATCTGCACAGCACCTTGCAAAAAGTGCTGATCAGCTGCTCAGAAGCAAAGGAAGCCACAATAAACACCTGTGTGGGTGGGTAGTAGTGCATCTCTGCTGTGACCTTGTCATTGTTGCACCCTCTTTCTGTGTAAGAATAGCTCCTGTGTGAGGGCAGGACCATGCACCAGCTCGCAGGGGAAACGTGGTTTACTCAGATTTCATTTTAACAGCTCACAAGCCGTGTCTGTGCTAGCAAGTGGGACTCCATTTCCCACTTTTGTCACCAGTTTTAGCTCTGCTGGTCACGGACAAGGTTGAGAGCAGCAGTGTAGACAGCCATCTACTTGCTTTAGGCACACCACATTCCACAGAGCTCTGTGACTTGGCTTGTTGTGTTTTAAGATGAGAGCAGAAACACTCTTTTCCCCAAAAAGCATTGTGCCATCAGATATTCTCCAGTTTGCTGTGTAATAGACTCCAGAATCTGTGTGTACTGTGAATCTGGGGTCTGAATCAGTGTCTGCAATGAACCAGGTGCTGCGAAGGTAGCAGGCAGTCTGCCTTATAAAACTGAGGAAACTGCTGCTGGGGGTCACAGTTATAAATTAGATTTTATCCCTCAGGCAGACACTCAAAAACTATTTCAATTTCCTCTGGATTTTGTAGGCAATTCTTCACTCACTATTAGCAACACAGAGAAACAGTTTTTCTGTTTCATATTTGCTCATATTTGTGCCCGAAATAGAGCATGCTTCTAAGAACAGTAATGGATAGTTTTTACTTCTCTGCTACACAGCACTACAGATCTGTGTGATTTTCCCTAAGAATACCTGGAAAACAAAGAATATTCCCCAGATTACACTGGAATGTCATTATAAAAATAACTGCCTTGTTGTATTATGCACACTCCAAACTATTGCAATGAGCTCACCAGCGAGAAGGCTGCAGAAATCTCTCATTTTAGGCTTCAAACAGGAAATGGCAGCAGGAAGTGAACCGGAGGGGCTGGAGCTCCGTGCTCTGTGTGAGAGCAAGGGGATAAAATACTTTTGAAACAAAGTACGTTTGAAGTGATGGAGTCTGTTTGAAATGCTGATGGATAAACAGCATTCATTTTCTTAATGATGTTTACCACCATGCAAGCATTATAGATTTCAGTTCTTTTTAAGGTTATCTCTTCCTGATAATGGATTGCAATCTGTGGCTGCTTTGAATCAAGGGAACTCATGAATTCAGTAGAGTCAGTCCAGCACAAAAAAGCAGAGTTTGGCTGGAGGAGTTTTAAGATCCAAACTCAGAAATATGTAACTGAGCCCAGCTAAATAAGAATAGGTCAGAGTAAGCAACTAGATTGGGTTACAGACAGAGATTTTTAAAATGCATTTTGATCTGGAAGAGAGAGCTTGAAAAGCAGTCTTATGGCCATCAAGGATTTGGAATATGCTGGAGGTCAATGGTGTTAGTGTTTGGGTGGAGCCCAGATCTTACAATGCAGTTAAAAAAAGAAAAGATTTGGAATTCCCCTTTTTATTTATTTTTAATTGTCATGTAACAGTTTGCAAGTCAGATGTTGTTGGTTGCATTCTGTTTACTCCCATTTGTGTACTGGTAACTGCTGCTCTAAGAGTGATAAAGAAGTTTTCTGTTTCTCTGGGAGAAATGTGCAAATGGACTCTGCTTTCCACTGCCAAACTCTTATGGTGGCCACATGGACATCATGAATCATTGCTTGGACGATGTGGGTGGTGGAGGAACAACCCAAACAGAAAGCACACATCTTTGGAGTAGATCCACCATAAATCTTTCAGTTCAGCAGTGCATTCTAAAGAGAGGAGGTGGTGCTCAGTGTGCCCTTTGAACTGATGCAGCTGTCAAGGCCCGAAGTAAGGATGGTCAAAATCCATTTGATAAAACTATGTCTTTCAGCCTCTAGAAGCACCCATGGCCACATGTACTTGTTTTACCTGTTTATCTCAGTATATTAATTTACATCCCTTCCTGTGGCTTTCCTACCACTGGAATAACAACAAGGTTAATTGCTACTCTGATGATAGCTGTGCTGCTTCACAGCTCTGATTTCCAGCACTTCTATAAATCTCTCATTGCAGACATTTGCTTCAACTCTGGGCTAATCACTTCTCCTTTTTTTTCCAAACTTACTACTTTCACTTTTAGAAGCAAACAAGGAGGCTCTAGAAGTGATATGGCTCTAACTTGCACTTTCCAGTATTCCCACTGCATCACAAGCTAGCAAATAAGCTCAGCAGCAATTCCTGATTTTGGATTTTCCACTCTCTAGAAGTCTTGTTTATAAAGCGCAGTAAGTTGGACCCAGTGATGTTGTCAATCTTCCTGTACCTCTCCCCCTGCCAAAGTAAAAAGGAAATCACATATCTCTAGATAGTTATTATCTTCCCAACTGAGAGCTGACAATAGTGATGATTTGTTAAATATATATTTAGATACAGTTAAAATGCACAATAGATTGAAATAAATATATGCAATTCTGAATCTATAGTTTCTTATATCCCTTCCTTCTGCCCTGCAGCTGCAGTGAGAGCTCAGTACTTCTGGGATTAATAAGTATGGGACCTGCTTAGGAAAAGCAGTCAGACTCAGTGGAATGGAGTAAATCCTTTGCTAAAGGGAGTCCCTAGCAATCAGTTCTAGGACAATGAACAGCTCTACACTGCCAGGCCACAGCAGGAAAAATGGGGCAGCTTGACAAGCATGGCCTTAAAAAGGGCAATATTTTGAGCCAAAATTCCTGGGCAGCTGAGTCCACAGCAAGTGTTGCCCCAGTCCATGAATCCTGCTGCATATACTGGCTGACATTTTATCTTAAGCGACCCTTGCAAGAGCTCTTCTCTTCAGTAGATGTCTTTTACAGCCCACGTGTTGTAATTGTGTAAGCTGATCTATATGTGCTCAGAATCAGCCAAATTACTTGAAAAATGAAGTAGTCTTCTGGCCAGGACAATTTGCTGTAGAAACTGTGATGAGATGGCATTATAGCATGTAGAATGAGAATAGAAGATGGCTTGTGCATTGGTTTTGATGGTTGTAAGGAACCAGGGCTGAAGATCATGGCCCTTTATGGGAGACAGAAAATGAAATTCTAAGACTGTCTACAGCAATGTTCCCTTTTTCTGTTGTGTCAGGCCTGAAATCTCTCACTGTGCCCCAAGCAGGGAACTAATGTTAGTAGTCTGAGAGTTTCATGAATGATCAAAAAGCTCCCAGGAAATACAAAAAATAGAAAACTATTTTCAACAATTATTGCTTTGAACTTAATGATGCAATTTTCTCAGGCAAATTAAAGATAAAAAATATACTATTTTTTTTATATTAAACATTGTTTTTTTTTCCACAAATCCATCCAACAGAGATGTTTGCTATCTGATCCCAGCAAACAGTACTCTCGCTGACTTCCTAAATTAATGAATTGAAATAGAAGGTTTAAGTTACAGAGAAATGAGTGGAAAAGGACATGTTGTAGAATTAGGATCATAACACAGTCACAGACACAGTCCACTGCACATGCATTATAGTGTAGGATTTTTAGGTGTCTTAACCTGAGACAAAAGCCCAGCAGCAGGGCAAGAAAAAGAAACTGTTGTGTTTTTTTGTTTTTTACTGAAATAGGAAAGGCTAAGGGAAAAAAAAGCACAAATATCTGGAATTAGTTAGAGCATTAGCAAAGCTGGATGGTACTGTTATCTTAAATAACTCAATTTGTTTGCAATATGTGAAGTTCTACAGAGAGTACATGAAATAAATTTGCTATCTCAATGTTTTCCTGACAGTCTAGAAAGAGTGCACAAGCAGTTTCTCTGCTCCATGCAGTCTGTGGCTGGAGTCCAGCATTTAAAGCTGGATGAACATCTTCATTTTAAATCTTTGGAGTGATGGGAAGAATCAAGGGATAAATTATAAATGTGGGGAGGCCCCCCTGGATTTTGCATTAGCTAAAGGTGATCACCCTTCAGGTGAATCTCCCCACCTCTTGTGCCTTGTGGTGCACCAAGGAAGGTGGTTGCAAAGCAGTGCACAGGTCCTGCTTGGTGGTTCTCTCTTTAAAAAATATGTCAGAACCAGGGAGGATCAGGGAGGTTTTGTTCTCTTTGGGTTTCTGTTTTGTTTGTTGTAAATAAAAGAGGAGGGCATCTCAGCAAGTCCCACTATTTGTGAACATTGAAGAGTATTCAAGTATTAATAAGGAGGATTAGAGTTTACCCTTTTTTGCTGTGAAGATTAGAAAGTTTCCAGGTAAATTCTGCTTTTCATTGCTTTTAGAGTTGATGAAAACCCAGCAAACTTTCTCTCCACATGTTTACGCCTTGGCTGAAATGTTTTGCCTGCCCAGGTGGGCTTGTAATCCCATGGGGCAGTTGTCAGATATTAAACCGGGGATCCCAGAAAAACACTGCAAAACAGGAAAAAATCTAAGGATCACACAGAGAAAAATGCAAAAGAGTGTGGCTGCAGAAATGGAGTTACCATAGCTGTTAGAGACTCAGCGAGACAGGGTGGAATCCAGTGTTTTGGAAGGTTTCCCCGTATGACACAAGATTTTGGAATTTTACAGCTGGTAAATCCTTATTAACACAGGCAGCCACTTACTGGCCTGGATTCTCTGGCTCACTGTTTACTATGGGGGCGCCTGGTGGAAGTATGCCTGGTCCTGATTATTCAGCTTTGAATCTTAATTGTTTAAAGAAAATATTAAAAAATAATAATAATTTTTTGGAGTAAACAAAGGGCAGAGAGACAAACTTCCATCACCTGTTGACAGAAAATTGATCATGTAAAAAGCTGGCATGGGGAGTGGAATTCCCTATTCTCCCACTTAGTCATCACATCCTGGTGTGACTCATTTTATTACATGGAGGTTCCCAGTGGTTTTATTTTGAGAGGAGCTTTTGTTTAATAATTTATACACATACACACACACAAAGACACATATAATCTTAAAAAAACAACAATTCTACGTTGATAAATTAGCATAAGGAATAATTTGGAAGAGCACTGGAATGACAGACTGCCCCTGCTGCTTCACTACTCAATTACTGTATTTATGTTTTATTTTAGTGTGAATTGAATTCTTCAACAATAGATGGGGAGAAACCAACTCTAGACTTGTTCTCACTGTGCAAAATGTCAAATTTGGGGCTGGGCAGGATGGTGGATGACTAATCCATTGGCCTTTTACCTCCCAGACCTTGACATGTAGCTTTGGCCTTGGTGACTCAAACTATGTCCTCAGTGAAATGAAGCCACTGGCCTCAGCTCCTCATAAGCAGAGCTTAATTAACTGCAATGGGCAGTCTTCTTTCAGAAAAAAAAAAAAAAATCCATGGAAACCAAGCTCAGTGAAAACTTCAGTATCTCTGCTTTTTTGAAGTTTAGATTCATCCATGGTGTGTTTGCTCAAAAGATTGCAAATTATTCTGAAGCAATAGCTTAGAAGGAGACAGCTGCTTAGGACCAGATGCTGAGTAACCTTGCATTGACATGAGACAGAGTAACTTCAGAGTAACTGAAATCAGAACTCATCCCTGAAAAGTGTGGCAGAGACTTGATGTGAATTTCCCCCCTCCCATGAAGTTTCCTCACTCTAGAAGTGGTGTCTGTTCTGCTGGAAAGCATTCCTTGTTCTTTACTTTGTTCTTGGGGTGACTCTAGAAAGCCCTGTTTCTAGAAGGGTAAAGAGATACCTGTTGTTTGCTGATAAAAACTGATAGAGATAATAATTGTGCTTTTTTGGAAGACCTTCCAAGAAACACAGTGAATAGGAACAATGCATTGCAAGGCCAAAGGGAACTCTGCAGAAATGTAGTGAGGGCAGCTGCCCCTCTGGCTACCAGGCTCTGTTTCTTTGGGGAACGAGTGTGGTTTGCTGCCTGGGAAAAAGGTAACAGGTTGTTCATTATGTAATTTGTGTAATGCTTGACTGGAAAGCAATGTACACTTTCAAGCATAAAATCACATACTGAATTGGCACAACAGTAGACTCAGTCTTCAGCTGGAGAGAACTGCAAAGAAAATTTCCTGAACTTCTCAGTCCATCAGTCATGCTTGTTCAAATAAAGTAGTAAGTTTGTTTCTCTGCTAGTTACTGACCCCAAAGTTATGAGTAAGATATCATGAATAATGTGTAAAGGCTGTAACTGGTTCAGAAACCCTTTAATTGGCTAATTTAAAAAAGCCCTATGAGGGGCTGCAGAGAATCACCCAAAATGTTCCTAATGCAGACTGACATTTTGATTTTCCCCAAAGTTTGAAGCAAAACTTTTGGTATGATCAGAGTTTGAGTTAGAGAGGGTAGAATTACTTTCTTCCAGCAACTCATTCATTCCTCCACAGAGTGCTGACACAATCAGATCTCTCATCAGGGTTTAATGCAAAGTCTCATAGCACTGAAGCAGCACAAAAATCTCTACTTCTTGAACATTTCACTGACCTGTGCTATTAAAGAGTTGCCAACTAAGACAAACCATTAAATGAGCAGGGAACCACAACAGTAAAAATATTGCATGAGGCAGCCAGGGCTGGTCAGACCTCAGGGTCTAAATCCAAAAATATTTTATCTTCTTTCGTGGAACTAATGGGTTGAATTCCTCATTGTGGATGTAGAATTTGAGGCACACCACACACATGGACCTGGCACCAAGCTCTCATGTGATCCACACACGTACAGGGACATCCTTGCAGTGCTGTGGCTGGCACAGGACAACCCAGCACTGACTGCGACTTGCAGAGCACACACTTGCTGCATCTGTTTGCTCCTGTTCTGAATACCTCAGCAAAAATGATTCTATTCCTCTTTTTGCAGTTTTCTTATTCTCCACTGCCAAAGCAGGTTTAATTATTCACATAAAACCTGCTTTGTGGCATGGCAGAATTAGAGTAATTAAAGTCAGAAGGGACCTCAGGAGGTCATTGAGCCCAACCTCCTGCTTGTAGAAAAGGGCATCCACAGTGTTTAGGCACTACCTGGGTTCCAATAATGGCACTGGAGAAAGAACTTTATTTTGAGTACCCAGATCATGACAGGTTTTGTGTTGGGGGCTCTGCGCTACCATCAGATCAGCATTATGACATTTAGCACAACCTTACAATAAAAATCCCATTTTTGATGATGGCTTTTTGGGAAACATCCACTTCAATTTCCTCCTCAGAAAAGTCTCCTTTAGCCATATTCTAAAGATGATAAATGTGCTGACAGGTTGGTGTAAGTTTTCTCTGTTAAAAAATTTGCTTGAATTGTCCTACAGATGGGCCTTAGCCTTCTCAGTTTATTCATCCTGCTCTCCATTAACTTTCTCAGTGTACCCAACCAAATGATTTCTTTTCTTTACCAGCAAAAAAGACAGGTTAAATTACAGAGATTTCTGAATGCTGTTGTCTTTTTAATTTTATTTATGGCATCCCTCTTCCTTCTGCCAAAAGCTCATCGTAATTTGCATATCCGGAAGAATTAAAGGAAAAACAAATTTTAATTGTCTCAAACTAAAGTGTGTACATTTGCAACTATAAAAGTGAAGCAGCAAGGCAGATGGAGCCATAGCATGATATTTAAGCATAAAGGTCAGGGAATGAGCTGCAGAGTGGATATATTCAACAGGGCTTGGGTGCTTAAAGAGCAGGGATTGCCGTGGCTGACAGATTTGTTAGAAATCAGTTTAGATGCCATGAGCATGGATACAATGAAACAGAAGCATCTATCACTGTTAGAATGATAGCCCTGAATGCATTTGTTCTTTGGTTGGGTTTATTCTTATTCTTAATCACCACAGATTTTGGACTCAGTTTAAACCATTTGATTTTTATAGTTGGCTCGTTAGCTTTTAGTGCAAGTTTGGTGGCTTAGTTACTAAATAAAATCCACTGTGATTGTGGGAGCATATGCTTGACAGGCCTCTTGAATGCTGGCACTAGACTTGGAGGCCCATTTCTCCTTTTTTTAATGCATTTTGGACCAACAAAGCCTCTTGATTTCTACCTTCTTTGTGAAGTTAGTACTGTTGTATCTGCACAGACTGTTTGAATTTAGCAGTACAGAAACAAAGATGAAAACATTCTGCCTGGAGGGAAAACCAGTGTCAAATATTCCCACTTGGCTGCCCTTGCTGTCAGAACATCTTCATAGTGCATTGCTTAGACAGCTCCTGACTTGTGTCTCCGTCAGAGCTCTTGAGATATATTTTGTTGTTTCTTTTTCCCTCCTTTTTTCCTCAGGGACCTATACAAATTTCTCCTTTGTGTTTTTGTAGTGGTTTTGTTTGCTTGTTTGGTTTTTTGTTTTTTTTGGTTTTTTTGTTTTCTGGAGGGGTGGAGGTGGTTGAGTAGGTACCTTAACATATATTATGATAGTTTCTTTTTACTAAAATCATTGAGAAGAGGAATTAAGTATTTACAGCCTTGTCATCAGACAACATATTTAGCATTTGCTAGATCAAACCCCGAGTATTTCCTGGCTTCTGCCATCCCTGAGATATTTACAGTTTCACAGAGAAGCATTAGCTGCAGTAATAGTGTTACAGATTTAACCTGTAACAGTCCATATCAGTTGCTAAAGTGAATCCTTATTGTGCAGAGGTCCTTTGGGATGTAAGGGCTAAACAGCAAACCAGGCGAGAGCCTCACTGGCTCTAATTACACAGCTTGCTTGGTCCCGCTCCACTGTCACATAAAGACAACTGACTCACTGTGCAGGAACTTGAAACACTTTAAACAAAAAAACAAAAAAACCCAAACAAACCGACCCAAAAAACAACGAAGAAAAAAGTCAGCATTATTTAGTGTTTTCTCCGTGCACCACGATCCATGGCAGCAGTAGGTGCTGGAGGCCCCGGCTCGCGCTCCCTCACAGGTAACTGACAGACAGAGGAGACATTTCCTCAGTCGCCTCCAGTTCCCCAGCGGGAAGGATCGGGGGCGAGGAGGCTCAGCTCTCACCCTGTGAGAATCGGGGGTGAGAGGGCTCAGCTCTCACCCTGTGAGAATTGGGGGTCACTGTGTGAGGATCGGGGGTGAGGAGGCTCAGCCCTCACCATGTGCCCCCTCCCGAAGCCCCGCACCCTGCCCAAACACCCTGAGGAGCCGGCCCATCCTGGAGGAGGAAGGGACGTGCTGTTGGCGATGGACTCGGGGAAAACCTTTCCCTCCTCCGGGTGTGCTAAGGGGCCAGACTAGAGCAGAAGTGTCCGGGTACCCAGCAGGGTGGAAGGGAGCCGGGAGGGACCCCCAGGCTGAGGGACACGGAGCTGGGGCAGGCAGGGCCCTCCCCAGTGACTGTGGCCCGGCCGTGGAGCCGCAGCGTGGGTCCCTCTCAGGGGAGGCTGCCCGGAGAGCCGGGCACATCTGTCAGCTCATTGTCTGTGCGGAGCGGAGAACAAAGAAGAAAACAACAGAAAAAATGCAAAATGCATTTAAAAATACTCTTTCATTTCCCTTTTTGCCAGAAGCAGAAGCACTTAAATAACAGAGGACAAAAGCAGCTCTTGCAGAATTTCCAAGAATTAGGAAAAATAAGGAGTGCTGTGAGTAGTGTTTTTAGGAGACTGCCACCCCTGGCCTGCCAGACCTGGGTGTGGGGTCTGGGGAACCCCCGCAGAAACGCTCCCAGGAGCTGCCTCTCCCTTTCCAAAGCAAACATCAGCCTTGCGGCTGTGGTATCTCAAGTCACCTCTGTTCGTTTGGATATGTGTCCCCTATTCATTTTATAATCAATCTTTCAGAAAGTTATGAGGCGTTCTTGCACACCCCCCCAACAGTATTTTTCTTCTGCAAATGGCTTGGCTAAAAGGCTCAGCAGAACATAAAAATCAAAGGGGTAAAGATTAAACTCTTAACAAAAAAACAAACAAAAAAAAGTAATAAGGAAGGCATTGCTAAAGATGTTTCTGGGAAGTGTGGGCGACAGCATATTTAAGAAATAATTGTAGCTAGATGAAGCACCCAGTCTGTATACACATGCCCTGCCACTACTGCTGCACAGAGGTTGCTTTGATGGTATTCCCCACAAAGGGATCAAATTTCATTTTCCTCTATAAATACAATTTTGTGTATCAGAATGGAGATGAGCTGCAGGGGCGTAATTAGGAGCAGGCAGATTTGCTGTGGTTTGGAGATAGAGGTTGTCACACGTGCTTTTACACTGAGTATGGTGAATATTTGTTGCCTTATAGTGACTTTAAGACTGCTGGTGGCACCTTTGTCACAGCCCATAATGGTGCCAGTGGTCAGGCAAAAAATCCACTGTGGGAGATGTTGGGATTATTCCTTAATCAGAGGGGATGTACTGCTAGATATTATGTGCTGAGATTTCATATTGCACATGTAACAAATGAGTATACAGAGTGAGAATGCATGCACAATAACCATCAAACACCCTATATACCTGGATTCTCAGTTACAGTATGAACCCATGCCTGTTGAACTACTTCTAGAAAAACCTACAGTTCCATGAGAATTTGGTGTATCTGCCAGTTTCACTGTGCAGCACCTCTAAAATTCATCCCTGAAATGGCTGACTTCTTGCTTCCATCTCCATGCACCCCATACAAGTTCTAGATTTTTAGCTAGTCCTTCTTCCACCTCCTCACTTACTCCACCCCCTACCACAGTGGTGGGGAGCCATGTGGTCTTTGCTTAAAATAGTGGAAACTTTGCTGAGCTGCTGACCAAATGTGACCATTAATGGGTTATCTGACCTTTTGGTGGCCTCCATCAGTCAAGCTGCCTGAAATCAAGTCTGGTAAAAAGTAGATGTTGCACCTGTGCTAAGTATTTCATTCCTCAGTTTAGCTAATTTCTAAATAAACATTTAAGTTTAATATGTACATAAGATTTTTCCTGGCCAGAGAAGCGTGCAATGATGTCTTTAAATTAAATACTGTTGCTTTTGGTTAGGAGTGGGAAGGTGCTTGAAATTAAGTCCATTTTGAGAACTTTGCTAACTTTATGCCCTCAATTTGTTTCCTTCTTTTTAAGTCAAGCTTTATATTAAAAAAAATACAGCAAGGTTAATTTGTGATATTCTTCTAGATGGGCAGCAGATCTGGGAAATGGAGGCAACAGTGGACAAAGATAAGAGCCAGCCTGTAAGTATGCAAAACATTGGATGTCTTCTCCTTGAGCTCCTCAGACAGCAAGCTGTATTCAAGGGGCAGTTTTCAAAGAGAGTCTCAAAAGCAGAAAGAGCAGCTATCTTACTGCTGCAGTGAACAAATGTCAAATGCTTCAGCAGCAAATGTGTTGCAAAAAGAAACTATTCATTTAGCAGTATCCCACAGCAAACTGAATAACTGCTGGATTTTGTGTTCTTGCAGAAGACTCTATTGTAATCAGCCCGGTCCTCTGCAGGATGCTGGCTGTCCTGACTTCCTTTTGCCTGTATGGAAGTCTTGGGTGCTCTGTACTTTGCAGGACAGGATTTGCACTATAGTATTTAAAATGAACATTTAGATTTTGAGGGAATGAGCTTCTTTGTTCACTTTGCTTAATGGGACCTTACTATAGTTCAGCACATTTAGGAGCTAGCACTTAGATTGCCATGGGCCTTGCTTGCCCTTGTGGAAGAGAATGAGACACTTCCTGTTACTTTCCATGGAAGCAAGATCCGGATGTATATAAATAAAAAGCCTATAGAATAATCAAGTTTGTTCTAAGAAAAAGAGGGAATTCTGTATAATTGCGTATCAAGCATAGTGTGAGTAACAGTGCTGCCACATTTATCGCCATTTTGTTCTCTTTGTAGCTGACACTTCTCTCTCCAAGTTCAGGACAACATCAAGTTCAAGAGACAGTACACAGAAACCAGTTTCCTAGTGCAAAAAATCTTCTAGTCTTTCACTATCTGCCTTTTTTCCTTTCTTCTTCTCATACCTTCTTTATAGGTATGAATAGGGTTCTCTTCCTAACATAACACATAACAGAGAAGATCCATGCAAGGCTCTGCAGTCAGTCTCAGTTACTAATTCTATGCTGTCACCTTTCATTGTTTCAGAGCATGCTTTTTGTAGAAATACCAGAGTACCGTAACAAGCACATTCGCACAGCTGTTAAAGTGAATTTCTACGTCATCAATGGGAAAAGAAAAAGAAGCCAACCCCAGCATTTTACCTATCACCCAGGTAATTCTCAAGGAGAGAGCAAATTGTTGCCTAATTCTTATGAACAAAATTTTATTTTATGCAGTGTTCTTTTCTTCTCATTATGTGAGGATGTAAATTTTAGTAATTTAATGGAGCTGTGTGCAGCTAAACACTCTACAACTGTTTGTTTAAAGGATTTTTGATCAGGAATTTCCCACAAATTTAAGGGGACAGTTATCTTGGCAATGGGTTGATGCTGCCCCATTCACTTGATGGAAGTTTGCAAATTGCCTCAGTGGGACCAGACTCAGTCTGTGACATGATGTGACCCTGTGAAAACCATGAACATTGCCTTCCCCAGCTGACATGTAAAACTGTAAGATAACATCAGATCTGGGAAAGTAACAAGGGCTTGCTATAGGGAAGACAACCAATACGTACTCTTCAGAATGCAGTTGGTTAAGGAAAATATGAATGCTTTTCTGATGTTCTTCCTCTTGGGAATTGGTGAGCCGTGTCACAATAAATGCAATAGGATTGCTAATGAGATTCCCAGAATTTCTCAGCTTTGGCTGGGAGAAAAATCTTGTGAGAAAATCAGAGTATTGTGTTTGTGGAAACCAGAAAGCATAAAATAACTACCAGATTTTATGCAAGCTCCAAAATTATGTCTTAATTTGACTGGTTTCTAAGGACAGGCAAACATTGATTCTCATTCTTACTTTGGTCTCCTCCATCTTGAAAATTTCTGGCTTCTTCCTGAATTTATGAAATGTATAAGGTACAACGAATATGAAGGTTTTGTGGAGTTGCTAAATTGTTCTGCTCTGGGATAGTATTGAGAAGTACAGTATTATCTCAATAGGATAAAATATTGATGGTATGATGATAAAATCATATGATAAAATAGACCACTTCAACATAGGGATTCTTAAGATTAAAAAAATTACTCTGTTCTGTGACTAGTATATGGTTCCCATTGGATGATATTTTTGTACTGAGTTTTGGAGAAGTTTTGACAAAAAAACCCAAACATTAGAAATGTGGGAATTTGTCTGTAAAGGACCATAATTTATCCACATCAAGATTGACACAACTCTTGCGAAATCGTTGTCTTTTAAAAGATGGTATGAGAGGGGTCTTTATCTCAAAGTACTGAGGAAGTTACATGCAGCTAAGGAACTAAAAAGAAATGGTTAAACTCTGCCTTTGGTCACAAGTTAAATGACAGAAAAATGAGGAGCTGTGTATGTCATAGGATTTAAATTAATTCAGTTTTTCTTTGAGATGGAAATACTACATGAAACACCTTTCTATGGCTTCTTATTTTGCTTGTGTGCCAGAATGGCCCTGAAATTAATTTTAAATATGAGCAAAAGTATTGAATTTTTCATTTTTTAGAAATTTGGGGTTAAATAGATGATTAAAGATTTTTTGGTAACATCTTGGCATAGAGTGCTTTTGAGAGAGACTCTGCCATGATTGCATACAGGTGTTTTATTAAACTCAATGCCTGCAAGGTATGAGCTCACACATGCAAATCTTGTAAATGGCTTTAAATTTCTTATTACTTCAAGGAAAACCTCGCTGCTTCTCATCAGCTTGTTACGAATAATGTCCTTTGCATGCTTTGTTCTAGTACCATCAATCAAAACAGAGCCCATTGATGACTATGATCCAGCCTTAATCTGCAACACAGTACACAGTGGTCTGGGAACAGTAACACAGCCTTACTATTCACAGCATACAATGGTCACCGAATCCCCTTCCTGTCTCGGGGCCACTATGGCTCCTTGCCAGCAGTTGCGTTCAGGCCTTTCTTCTCCTGATTCTCGATATCACCAGCAGAACCCAGCTGCTGTAATATACCAAAGAAGCAAAAGCCTTAGCCCAAGCCAACTGGGCTACCAGCAATCCAATCTGATGGCTACACCAGTTGCTATTTCAGATGCCCATAGGTCAGTGCTGGTGCATGCTGGTTCTCCAGGCCAAACTTCAGCAGTGCTCCACCACTCTCCAGGAAACCAGCAGTCTTCTCCAGTGATTCACTATTCTCCAACCAACCAGCAGCTGAGGTGTGGAAGTCACCAAGAATTTCAGCACATCATGTGCTGTGAAAATTTTACATCCAATGTTGCAAGATCCAGTCAGCCCCAGGTCAGTCAAGCACAAAGGTTAAGTCCAAGTTCATATCCTACGGTGATTCAGCAGCAGTCAGCCTCAGGCCAGCGAGCAGCAAAAAATGGACCACCAGTTAGTGACCAGAAAGAAGCATTACCAGCTGGAGTCACCATTAAACAGGAACAGAATCTGGACCAAGCATATCTGGATGACGGTAAGAACTGTTCTTCTCTTTTACTGGTTGGTTTGTTGGAGGGAAGGAGGAAGTTCAGGACTTACAAATCCCACCTGTTCCTCTGCACAAAACCAATGTGGTCTCCTTTGGATGGGTGTGGCTATTTGCTTTTTGTTCCTGCTGCATTTTGGTCTTTCATCAACTGCATTTTTGGTAGATGGCAATACACTTTGGTAACTGAGCAAAAGACAGTGTTCTGCAGAAACCCTCTTTCTTGGTTCATGCCATGGAGTGAGTTGTCAGGTTTCAAGCTGTTCCCATTTTGTTTCCGTTTGCCAAAGGTTAGTTTGGAAAATGGGGAATCTGAAACAAAATGCACTTTTAAATTATTTTTTTATTATTCATATCAGGGCAAAGTCCATTTTGTAAAATGCTTTTGTACATTTTGTACCAAAAAAAAAAAAAAGCCCATTGAGCAGTCTATCAAGGCCTGTAATGAATGGGGTAGTGCTGCAGGCAAAACTATCACAGATGTTCTAGATGAACAGTAGGACATTGATAAGTAAAACAGTGCTGTTTCTTTCTTGTGATCCCAGCAGATTTAGTCTTTAGGACTGAATATAAGTTGTTAGAGTAAAGCTTTCTTTGAACATATCCTGCTTATTCTTATGTAGGCAGTTATCAGCAATCTGAGTGATTGGTTCTTTTATTAAAGTATATTCCTTGCAAGGGGAAACCAATGCAAAGTTAATAGTGCAGCAGGACATTGTAGTCATAAAGGCCAGTTGCAAAACCAACATTAATATTAGTGGGAGCAGAAATTGCTGATGTGTTGCTGCAAATATAAGGTGTTCTTATGCATACAGACATGATTTTCATATATATTCACTGCTGCTGTCCCCTCAATCTAGGCAATTGCATGCATGCTTTGATCCTGTGAATGTGTAGTTATGTGCACCCAGTAGTCTGGGATTTTTACTGCAGTTACTTACATAGAGTAATTGTGCCCATGAAAGTTTTACTTTCTTTGACTTAGGTACTGAGTGCTCTGTGGCTGTATCCTTGGTCTTTATTGCTGCTTTTGTGGGCAAAGTAGAGTTCAGATGGTTTTCTCCATTAGTCTGTGTTTGAAATGTGGTTGAAATAGCTTTGGTTTCATCACGGTACAATCTGGAGAGATTTACTGATCCCCTTGTCTGAAGAGGAGTGTTAAATAAGGTTTTAACTGTGAATCTGGCTTAGGAGATGTGCTGGATCTGCAAGAAAATAGCTAAGTAAAATCCTATGCAGGGAATAAAGCACGAGAATATTTCTAATAATAAAATTGAACACCATGTTTTAAGGTGCTTCTAATATGAGAAGTTGATTCTTCCATGTTTCTGAAAATTTGTGGTATGAACCTTGTAAAAGAAATAAAGATGAAGGATCTCTAAGGTAAAACTGGCAAACTTCAGAGTCGAGCCAAAGTCCACTTAAATGAACTCCCAAAATGGAATGCAAAATTAATTTCACTGGGTTTTGAATCAAGCCAATAACATCTAACTATAGCATAGCTCACAGGGGATGGAGTCAACCTCCCTGCTAAGAGGAGCCATTAGGCAGAATAGCAGCAAGTAAATAATGAAATTCCAGACTGGATCAGCCTGAATTGATTTCTACTAGAAATTAATTTATCAGTTATGCCACCCAAGTCAGGCCAGGCAAGATCAGTCACATTTAGTCTCTTTACTGACCTCAGTGAGTTTACATTAGTTAGAAGTGTGACTTGGAGAACTGTGATTTACTTTAGGACTTCAAAAACATTTCATTCTGAAACGTTCAGAACTTGAATTGAAAAGCTGCTTTGTTTGCTGCTGGGGAAAAGTGACTCAGAGCATAACAAAAGCCATATTTTTCCTGACTAGAAAGTTTATTTTTGTGCTTTATAGTATTAAAAGAAAGCAAACCCAAAGGATTATGGAGGCTTTAGCCTTAAATCCCTTTTATCCAGATAGCTCTTCTGAGATAAAGTGAGCTGTTAGGCCTTGCTGTGATTTTTCATGGCTAGATACTGAGATGATGGTTCCCCAGCCAGGCTTGGCATGAGTGGCTGCACTGCCACTGATGCACAGTCTCTTAGGGAATCGCTGTTTCAGCGTCTCTCGCTTCCCTTTGCTCTTCTTCCCTTCCCCCATCTTCCTCCTCCTCTCTTCTTCTTCCTCTGTATTTCTGCTGACAGTCCAGCTTTTGTCCCTTTCAATGGTTCTGACCTCCTGTTACCAATTCTTGTCCCCTGCCTTCATGGTTAACACATAGCCTTGGTGTTCAGGACTTTTTCTATTCTGAGCTTTGCCACAAACTTCTTGAGTGACTTGGGATAAGCCCCACTCTGTTGGTTCCTCTTTCTTGAGGCTGTTGCCCCTCAGAGTGTGGGTATGATGTCCCAGTCTTTGAGCCCTCCTGGAAGTGACCAGAGAAGAACATCTCATAGCTAATACAATTGCAATTTCTCTTTACCAGCATCCTGCTGCCACTGTTGACAGGACCCTTTTTTAATTTTCCCTGCTGTAAAACACCCTATTTGTCCTTCTTCCTCAGACCATGGTTTGTTCTTAGCTCAGAGCCCTCACTTCTCCACAGGGTACATAATACATGAGATTTAGCTCACTTAACCTCCCTTTACCTCCTGTCTTGTAAAGATAAGAGCTGGTTCCACCTTCACAGGAGGATTACAGCCAAATGTGTGACCACAGTTCACAAAGCTGTAAGCTCTCATGGTTTCAGAGCACCAACAGTGTAGCCAAACCAGCATGGACCTTAAGCCAGGTGATGTATTTACCTTCTCAGGTGGGTTGTGCCATATGCAAGGACCTCTTTGTGTAGTACCTCTGCAGATCCATAGGCTACCTTAATGGTAACTTAAGATTAGTGCAGCTCATTTCTGACCATACTGCAGAAGTAGACACCTCCCATGTGCTTTCTTAGAAGGAGACATTTTCCTTTATTTCTCCCTTACCAGTGCTACCTAAGAGGTGTCCATCTCAGCCTGTACATCCCCCTTGCAACTTCTCAGCCTTCCCCTCCCAGTCAAAATTACAAAACACATGGTTACTGGAAGGTTCTAGCTATCAAATCATATAGGTTGGATTTGGAAATTCTGCCATTAGGGAGACTGATGCAGGTTAGACATTGCCACATGTGTATCTTTATGTATGCATTCCTCCATGTACCTCCATGTACCTTGTCTGTGAAAAAAAATGAATGCAAAAAGCCCTTTAAAGTTTTTACATCAAATAGGGTAAAGATGAAGCCCCAAAAGAAGGTACTACTCATAAAAAATTGTCAGAGAAGTGTCTTTATTAGACACTGCTGCCTCAGAGGTCCCTTACTGTTTGAAACACTTTGGGAGTGAAGATAAGCCAAGGTCAGGAGGTCCTGCAGGATGCTTCTGGTGTCCAGGCTAATGCTGGCAAGTAGTGATTAGCTTCAAATGCACACGGAGGTCATGGGATGAGAGAGTCCTCAGCATGTTTCAGCCAAAGCCTTGTCTTAATATTGTTTATAACCAAACCAACAATGGTAAAAGTTACAGACAACCACAGAAAGAAGTTGAGAAATAGAACTTAGTTCTTCCAGGACCTTCAGAGCAATCAGATATGCTATTTAATGCACAAACCCAGTTAAAAAATGTTATTTGTAGAGCAGCACTGTCCAAATTGCTGTGGTGGGACAGGATCAAGGGAAAGGGTGTCCCAGGGCTTGTGACACTGTTCCTGCCTTGGCCTGCTCATGCTGCAGAGCCAGAGGTTTCTGTTGTAGCACAGCTTCCCTGCGCCCCATCTGCGACACAGATATTTGAGGATTGTGTGACAAGGAGCAATAGCAGAATAAATGCATCACAGACTCTGAAGTGCCTTGCAGAGACTGTCAAGTGTGGTGTTAGGCTTTTTCCATGTACAAATAACGGATGTGTAGCTGCTGTCTCAAATGTTATCAACCTGCCGTAGATTCAGTTCTTTTTGGTTCAGCTGACAAGTTGTGTGCCTTTTAATATACAAAGAAAAATGTCATTATTCAAATAGTAACTGTCTAACCAAATCTGACATTTAGAACGGTCTTCTTGATACAGAAGCTCTAAATTATTTTTGGTGTACCAGTAGTCTTTAATGAGGAGAAGAGAAGCAGTGCAGATGCTCGGGTAGTGGTTTATCAGAGTGTCGATCCATAGAGATGTTTTATAGTGAACTTGTGTATTTCACAGAAAATTTCAGACACAGCAAGTATTTCTTTAGAAAATGGATCTGCAGGGTGTGCAGTATGGTAATTATAAATCACACAGCACAGATCACCTTCCCTACAAGCAATCTGTGAATTTGTGCAGTTTTACCCTCTGACAGCAGTAACCATTGCCCTCACCGTTCGTGTCATCCCAGACCATTCGGACTGCATTAAGTTCCTGCATTTTCTTGTGGCATTCTTTCATTCCAACAAGAAAATCCGCACTCTGTGCCCACAGTGGATGAAGTGAAACTCAGAAATTCTTTCTTCCTAGTTCAGGAATTATCTTTCTTTTCCGACCAGTTTTTTTCTCCTTAGGCCGGTATCTGTTAGGCACAAGCTTGAGCAGGGTGTACCTCCAGGAAACCCCGGGTCTCCTGGGGACCCAACCAGCAAAGCTACTGCGTCAGCCCTGAGTAAGCGTCTGTCCGGGACTGTGTTTTGGTTTTGTTGTTTTTTTTTTCCTGCTGCCTTTGGTCTCTGGGAGCGCAGCCCCTCTGCACCCGCGCCGGTAGCGTCTGCTCCGCGGGGAGAGACCCGCGGCGTGCGGGTGAAAGGAGAGGGTCAGGACGGGCAGGAGGAAAGGCAGGACACGGGGTTCTCAGCGTGCTCCCCAGGGCTTTGGCTCGGGTGTTAGCACGTCCTGCTCACCCTCCGCAGCCCCTGCACGGCGGATGGAGGAGGAGGTGGCACCAAGCCAGCGCTGTCAGCTTGCTGCCAGTTGGGGACTTCCCTGTGCTGGGGGAACCTCCGCTGCACGGGGGAGGCAGCTGAAAGCCCTTCTGCATTAGGGCAGGGGAGCTGCAGCACCAGGGGTCCAGCCCTCTGCCTGGCTGTAGAGAAGCTGCTTTTCTCTTTTAACAGTGTTGATTTCACCCCCAGAAAACACGGAAGATGGTGGGTTTAGGAGCATGTTTGAGTTTGGTTTGTAGTTGTTTTCACCATGGGTCCCTGGTAAACCAGCACTATTTTGCAGAGGGGTTCATGTTCCTGTTTCCTGGAATTTTAGACTGGAGTGAATTTGAATGTTGCAAATGGGCTGTGGTTCAGCTAGAGCAACAATTTGCATCAAAAAAGCCATGCTCTGTTTTTAATTAGAACTCCTTTTCATTGAAGGTGTGGTCATTTCTGTTCCGGCATAGTTTGACTAAGAGAGTAGCATGTACATTCTACAAACATTTTAGTCAAACACTGTAGCAAATCTATGTATTCATCAGACTCATTCTTGAAGCTCTGACTCACTTTATTCCAGATTTTCTGTTCTCTATTGAGACTTTGCATCACTCCATGAGTACAGTACACGCTTTATTTTTGGATCACTGCTATTGTGGATTTGTGTCACCTTATGATCTAAGTGCCAAAGTCATATGCCAGTCTGGCTTTTTAGAGGCAATATTAAAAGAGAACCAAAAGGTGGTTCTGCTCCCAAAACCCTGGAGTCTGTTGGCAGGAATTGGAGTAGTGTATCAGGAGGAAGGTCTATCAGGGGATTGTGTCTGAGTTTGGCAGCAAAGTATTTAACTTCCCTGTACCTCAATTTATCATTATTGAAAGGTATCTTAATCTTCCCTCTAGTACAGTTAGGAATTTAATGCATTCATGTTACTAAAACTCACATGGATTCTCAGAAAAAAATACTGCATAGCTGGATAAGAACTAAGTATTTATATGGCAGGCTGGCATCTGATGGTCTTCACCTCTACAAACAATTCGCTATCCCAAAATTCAGATAAATCCAGTCCCTTTTCCAGACTGTTCTTTCCCCAGCAGTGTTTCTGAACGGCTGTCCCGCAGCCTAAAACATGGAGAACAAAACAAAGCGAGAAAAAGAAAAGCCCATACATCCAAAATCAGCAGTGGAGGAAGGAAGAAAATGAATCAAGTGATTAAAACCATAGTTCCACTGGCACCTCTTTGTTCTCAAGCTCAGGAATCTTTAATTGGTGCAGTAAGTGCCCACAGGCAAGCTGGGTTTCAAAGCGTTTCCTGTTCAAAAGAACATGCAGGCTCCATTAGGAGACCACGGGCACCACCGCCAAGAACTGACACTGCAGGATGGGTACGTGAACCCTCTCTTGGTGCCTCAGTGGACAGGGTCCCTCTACCAACTGATGCACCAAGACAGTAACCCCCAATTCTAGTGATTTGCTGGTGGAAGGAAGGCCACTGTTTGAAGGCTAAACCAGTGGACTGTTATCAGCAGAAGCACTCAGTTTTCAGAAGGCACCAAGCGATTTTCAATGATAGTTTTGAAATCCTGGCAGAGAGTTACTTGAAAAAAAAAAGAGCTTGTTCATGCAGTTGGGAATTGAAAGCTTCTAAACCACAATAAAGTCCTTTCCCAGACTTGCTGTCCATTTACTCCACGCTCATGGCATTCTTTAGACGGTCTGAATCACAGAAAGCAGACAGCTCTTATAAAGAAGACCATAGACACCCATCTGTTGGAAGACATCTGCCAAAGTAGACCATACATTTATTTTTTCAATCCACTTTCAATTTAAAGGCATAACAACAATAACATTTTTCAGTCCAGTGACACTATTCATCCAGTGCAGAGAAATGGTAATGAATTAAAATAATTCCACTGCAGAAAGCAGCAGACAAGCTTTTCCCCAACTCTTACAGATGGGTGAAGGGAGACAGAGAGCTTTTAAGTGACTTGCTTGAGATGATGCAAAGGCACTCATAAAACTTTTAACTTGTGAAGGGGGTCCCAAACTGCCAGGATCCCCCAGCCTCATCCCTTGCATAGAGCTGGGGGTACCAAAGGCATATGAAGCTGTCACCTGTGTGTGTAGTAGCTGGGGCAGTACTGGCTATGCTGTAAGTTGTTAAAACATGAGTTGCACTAAAGGGAGGTGCTAGCAAAATTGCTCCCTCCTTTTCCTGTCTTTTCACCAGACTCACTCCTTTCATACTGTATGTATTTATGTAAAATTACTTGTTCTCTAGACGTGAATGTTTGATTGCTGGCAAGTAATGCACTGCCACCAAGAACAGCTATGTCTATTAGAAACAGCCTCATTTCTTAGAAAAGTCTGGAGAGAGCAAAGCTGTTGGATGAGCAATTATAGGATGCAAGGAAAATGAACCAGTGGTCATCTTGCCTGTTCAGGGTGGTACAGGGTGTTTTCCACAGACATGCTCTCTGTTCACTCAAAATTGTCATTGTTTTGACTATGTTTGTTAAAAAGGGGGGGCTTGGAGGTCAGAACACGAAATGTGTGGATAGGAAATGGTTTATAACAAAAGTGTGTTAAGCAAGAAAAGGGGATTAACTCCTTCTAGAGCCAAATTCACCATTTTGCATTGAGCCAGAGAAGCCCTCTCTGGAAACCCTTAACAAGGCTTGCTTTACACTTAGGCAGCCTACCACATAACTGTGCTGGTTAAGGGGGTTGAGTTTTGGTTGTTGGTTTTTTGTTTTTTTTTTTGCTAAGACAGCTATTATGGTAAAAGCCCTTGTATAGACACAGCTCTGTTGGTGTAAAAATGCTGGAATCAGCACAGCAAATGCCAGGTCAGGGAACCACCACCAGCTGTTTTACTGAAAAGCTTTTGTATTGGGATGACTGTGTCTGCACTGGAAGAAGACTTTCACCAGCAGTGCCAGTGCTGCTAAGCTGGATAAACTGGTAAGGGTAGATATAACAAATTTAATATAAGGAATTTTCACATGGGCAGTAATTGCATGAGCTCAGCCTGCTTGCTTTTGTATGTTGACCACCTCAAAATGAATCCTAGTGTTAGTAACTTCCAGCAAAGCTGATGCAATATTCTGGAATCATTTATTAGAAAGATGCTTTGCTGACAGGACTTGTATCCTCCCTGAAAACTATATATGTAGCTAGGGATGTATTAATCATCTCAGTTTATCTTGTTATCTCCCCTTTAAAATTAGCACAATTATGTAAGGACAACCAGTAAACAAGCTTATATCCACATGCAAGTTCAAGTTTTTACTAATTCTTTGCAGTTATATTGTGAGTCTTAGAATATTTATAGCAATTGCAAAGTGCTTGTGCAAGATGACTGCAGCAAAATATGAGAGTTATTTCTTCGTGGTGATCTTTTCAAGTCTAATCCAAGAAAAAGCAAAACATTAAAAATATGAACCTTGATGTTTTGGTCTTTCAAAATTCAGGCAGACAAAAATGATGCAACTTTGGGGGCGGAGTGTTGATCGCATGATTTTAAAACCAATCTCATGATTATTAGAGGCCTGACTCATGAACCCTGAATGCCTGGGTTTGGCATTGCTGCTCTTCACAGTTTCATGTGTTACAAAGTGAGTTGCTGGTAAGAGTGTGCAAAGGTAGGGAAAGGGTGGGCGTCTTTTTTGCTCTTAAAGTGCAATATAGGCATGGAAGGATTCAGCTCCTGCTGCACAGGCTCTAGTAGAAAGGCAGAGTCACTTTAGAACACTTGTGAAATGTTGCAAGCAGCTGCAAAGAGCCTTGCTGCTTTGAGAAACTTGAACAACATCTGAACATTTCTTTAACTATTGTGAAATAAAATGCCTGGCAAGAATCATCATCTTAAAGATATACAGACTATGTATGGTACAGACTGAAAGCCAGTTGTAAAGACTACTATAGAAAAATGGCTGGATTCTCAGCATTATTCACAGAAACAGAAGTTTTTCAGTTAAGGTCATATCCCTGCCAGGGACCATGGATAGTTGATGGGGTGCTTTTTGTCTGCATAGATCTTCTCTCACAAGAATGAAAAACTACAGGTGATTAGTTTAAAGTCAGTTTTTCTTCCATCTGCTTTTCATATATCGTTTCAAAAATTGAAGTTTTCTTACAGGAACTCTAAATAGACAAGCCACTTGTCTGTGTGACAGAAGCTGGCCTTATGGCCTCCTGGTCCTTTCATAGTGCTGCCTACTCACCATTTCCAAGAGACTTCTGTGCTCTAATTTGGATGCAATATGTTTTTAGAGGAATTTTAAAAGCAGACTGGACAAATGTACAAGAAGACAATGCTGCATTGGCTACAAGAGGTACTAGATGGCCTAGCAGGTCATTCATACTTTTCTGATTTCAAAAACAAACAGCAAATCTGTAGCTGTGCCAGCAGGTCAAAAATAGGAGAAAAATAGCAAGTGCTTGAAGACCATAAAACTATCTTTCAATATATTAGCTCCTAATTTGAATTTTTCAATAAATGTGCACACTTTTTCTCATTTTGTAGCATAACTTTTTTTTTGTTTACCAAGAAGAAATCAGAAGAAGGTTAAAAGCCAACCTAAAATGAGTCATCACTCCAAGTCCTCATGCTTCAGTTTTGCAAGCACAGAAATTTGGGCATAGATCCAGCTGTAAATTTCACAGATGGATCCTCTCTCTAAAAGAGGTATGCACAAACCCCTAAATCCAAGTACTCCCAACATTGCAAATATTAATATTCTTCAGTTTAAGTGCACTTCTACTAGAAATACTGCAATCTATTCAGCAATTAAAATTCTGATCTCTGTATTCACATGATTAATGATCTGATAATATTGACTTTGAGAACTTGGTTTTTATACCTAACTTAGGTATAAAAGAGTTAAATCTTCAGCTACTGTTAACTAGAATAAAAACACTGGGATCAAAGGATTCAACAGTGATGCCCATGTGAATCAGCAAAGCAACACTAATTCACTGGTGAGAAACTGGTTTAATACTCTCCATCTTTGTGCAGGTTCTCCTAATCCACACAGTTCCTATTTTAATCAAGCCATGTCCTTTTTTTGGTTTTTAATTTGGAAACTTGGCACTCCAAAACACAGGCTAAATTCTGCCCTCAGCTGAACAAACACAATTTAGAATTAAATCGTTGTTGAACTAGATTGAGTGAGAAGGTCTTAGTGACTTCTGCCTCTGGACACTGGAGTGAGTGATAGGTTTGCATCTGAGGGAGAGTTTTTCCTCATGGATAATTGTCAGGTGTGGAAGTAAAGGTCAAAGCAGACTGTGCTTTGCTTCTGCCCAGCTGTGTGCATTTGGCCATGTCTTGACCCGTGGGTGGTGGGAGGGTGCTGGCAGTGTGGCAGTTGTGTGTCAGACCTGTTTGTGCACTGAAGCAGTTGCTCTGCATGACCAGAAAACTTCGAGGCTTTGAAGAAATAGCTGAGTGATATCACAGCAAAGTGACAGAATAGTTTAGTTGGTTTTCAGTGCTTATGTGTTGACTTGCTGTGCCTTTGTGCAAGGACTCCAAATCTTTGCTTTTAATGTTCAGAAAATAATATGGGTGAGGGCTAAAGCATCAGTAAATTAGAGGAGTGTGAGTTTGCAATAATTCCTTCTGATCATCTCTGCCAGGGGAGTCTAGTCAAAGATTCCCAAATTGTGGTGTGGTTGGTTTCTTAATGATGAATGACTTCATCATCTGTGAATGAATTGAGTCAAATGTAGGACAAATAGTGAGGCACATGAATGAATCTTACAACATTTGCAATGTCTCAATCGATGGTGGTTTATTTAGGTGGTTTCTAAGTTTCTTTGGAAAGAATGATAATTACTAAATGAAGGGGGGCATTTTAGAAGTATGGGGTCAATGGTGAAAGTGCTGTGCCAGTTAAACCTCCCTGGGTTAACTATCTGTCATTATGAGCAACACAGCATAAGTTATTTTGTCAGAGCTCAGTTCGAGGAGACTCAGTAGCCACAAGGTCAGAGGGAGATGAATGATGTACCAGATACTGCATTTTCTTTATGGTCAGATACCTCCCACAGTTTGTGCTGGGTCCTCACCAGCCTGCTTTGGGGTTTTTGTTTCTTACCAGGAGGCGACAGGGCTCTTCTCCAAAAGTGTCTGTGAAGGTCTCAGCTTTGAAAGATACCTGCCCTCAGAGGCTCTGTCTGTGTGGTTGGGGTACATCCAACCAGCTCAGCCTTAGAGGCTTAGGGGCACTGCTGGGGCACACAGGGCACTGCTGTACCCCTGCTTTCATCACATTTCACAGGTCTGCCAAAGCCACTTCAAAGTAAGGCCCAGCATTCCTATAGGTGAATGGTCACCAACCTAGGAAGCTTTGCTTAGGACTTGGGCAAGTCTCTCAGTCCAACTCACTGGATATGAACTAATTATAATTTTGGTTAAAAAAAAAGGATGTTTGCAAAGGTTGGAGCCTTTGCAAAGGACCAGAACTGAGGCAAATCAGAGGAGGACTTTTAGAAATGTATGTTTTAATTACATACAGTAATTGTGGGTCTTTTTTTCCTTAAGAATAATTTTTTCTTGTCTGGTTTCTTCTCCACACATGTGCATTTGCTCTGAGTGGGATGATGTTTTCTTCCTTGGAACACATCAGATACTGATTTCCAGCAGACAAACCTTAGGGTGAGATTTTCAGCTGGGGAGGGTGGGTTACATGAGAGCAGTTCTTCATGTCCTTGAATCTATGATTTCAGATATGTTTCCTTTTAAAAAAAATACCATTTATTTTAATACATATCCTTCTTCAGTATAAATTTTACCAGCTATTAGTAAAACAGAAAACACACAAAACTAATATTGCATCTGTTTTAGAAATTAATATCTGTGGAGCTTTATTTTATATGTGGTGACGTTTCATAGGTCTTCCCATCTTAAAAACTAGTGCAAGTTTTAGGTCAAGGTTAAGACTTCCCCAAAATTCAGGCTTTTCTGATGCTGATCTTCATTTAGATGTAGCATTACATGCTCCTCCCACTTTTTCTGCTATGCAGAAAAATATCTCTGCTTTCCAAAAACCACTGCTGAGTGTGAGAGTCTGCAGAAAAACTGGAAGAAACCTCTCCACGTGTGACATTCCAGTGCAGCTCTCATTCCTGGGGAGCATACCCCAGCCATGCAAATAACCTAGGCCAATAATCACAGTTGGAGTGTAGTATTTACAAGCATTTCAACAGAGTGTGGTCCTTGTACCAAGACATTCATTTCCTCTCCTGTATGCAGTGAGAGATGCATGCAGCTGATGGATGGATGGCTTAGTACAGGGAGCTCGTGTTGCTGCATGCAGCCAGGCTGTGCTGAGGCCAGCTCAGCTTGGGAGCATCAGAGTCTGAGGACTGAGAGAGTGATGAGCCAAGGGCACCCTGTCCCCCCTCCTCTGCAGCAGAGTGACTCCCATCACGCAGTGTACACAGACCAAAACCTCTCGAGGATTTTTCTTTTCAAGGTGTATGGTGCATTCAGCTGACAGGCAGATGCAGTAGCCATCTGGGGACTCCCTGACTGTGGCACCTAGACAAAAATGCTTTAGCAGGCAAGTAAGTGAGGAAATTAATTTTCTTGTCTTTAGAAAACAGTGTGCACCATCACGCCTGGATAGGTTGAATTTGTTATGATAGCAAAATAAGTTCTATGGAAACCATTGTGAACCCTGGAGTGAGGCTGCCCAGGAGAGTTGGGGAAAGCCTCTTTTGTTTGTTGTGCTTGGCATCGTATTCCTCTGGATGAAGATGCTTTAATTTTGTGGGGAGACCCAAGAGAGCATTCCTCTTTTTCCATACCAGAAAGCCTTCCAAGCTGGCATAAATGTCCCCTCTTTCCAGCTGCTCCCTTCCAAACACACTGTGCCTCCTAAAGATAGCCTTTACAGTGGCTGGGGCTGGTGGAAAACATGAAGCCTGCATGGATTAGCACAGGAATTCATTTGGGCTGACGAATTGGGTTTCCCTCTATAAACAGCAGTAGTGTTTTCATCTTCTGGACAGCACAGCAAACTTCACTCCTCTTGCTCCCTGCCCCGCCTCTGCCGTGCTGTGCAGTGCCTGCATCCAGGCCAGCCCTGGTGAAAGACACACCAAGGTTTGCTTATGGGGGGATGGAAAACAGCACATCTTCAGGGAGGTGTTTTCAACTATCTCCCTTCTCAGACAGGTTTTTTCCAACCCTTTAAAGAGGTAATAGGGTCATTATGTTTTTTTTCAGTTTATTTTTCTTTCCAGGTAAAAGGGAAATTAGAGTAATCCCTTCTTTACTGGTCTAGTGACCTTACAGCCAGCCCACATTAGATATTTTTTTCTTTCATTAACCTCAACTACTTTGTGATTATCATCTGCTGGAGTTAGAGTTTCTCTAGAGAAGAATTTATCTACCCTTTTTCCCTGAGGCTTTGGGCAGGCAGAGGCTTTAGGTTGCAGGAGCATGGCTCTGCAGTGTCACTGCCTCTGGGGACAGTCCTACACCTGCTGGGAAAGCACCCATCTGCATGTCACTGAGAGGCACTGCTGCAGCAATTACACTTTTCTATCACTTATACTTTCTTTTATGGCTTACTTGGTAAATATAATCATCAGGGGTTATTAATCATCCAATGTTGTTTCCATGATTACTTGGGAGGGAGAGGTATGTAAGGACCAGTTATGTGATCAGCTGCATTTTGTGGTGGTTTGTGTTTATCTGACTATTCAGTAAGGGATGGTTTTGTCCTTGTCACTGATTGACTGAGTTAGAGTTAGGTGGCTAAAAATGTGGGACTTGGGATTCAGCTGTCAAGTGGAAGAATTATTTAACTAATAAAACCCTGTCCCTTAACTTTGTTTAATCACCTTGGTTTTGCACATATAACCCACCCCCTTTGTTTCTTGAAGATCAGTCTCAGCAAGCCCCCACCTCCTCATAACCTGCTGAAATCTCTCCTGCCCTTTCAAGGCACTCTGGATCCATCCATTCTGTGGCTCCAGCAGAGGTGTCTGCTCTGGGGTAGGGGGACAGATGAGGGGATTATTGTGGCTGAAAGAGAGAGCAGGCAACTGAACCAGGCGTGGGAGAAGCATTGTGGAAGGAAAGGGTGCATTACCCTCATTAATGGATAACCTTCTCTGGTGCTGAATCATGTTTTTTTTTGTTTTTTGGGTTTGGTTTTTTTTTTGTTTTTTTTTCAGATAACATAGATTATACTTATGACAATATGGGATTTTAAAAACAAAAAATTCTCCAAAAAAGGCAAAAAACCCTTAAAGCGGCTAGCACTGACTTAGTGTTTTTGAAGTCTGTCACTTTACAGTATGTTTATTATGCTGCAGTTTGAGGCCTGAGCATTGCCATGCTTTCAGAAGAAGCAGAAGCTGAGGTCAGGATGCTGTTGGCTGTAACTAAAATATTTTCTCTGCCACGTCAGTTGATAGTTACTCATTTGTGCAGTTCCTGATCACCACACTCTCATCCGGTGTGGTTGCAGTGGAGTAGAGCACTGTTCCCATTAGAGTGACGAGAAGGCTGCTCCCAGGACCCCAGGGGAGCCTCAGGGTGCTCCCAGGAGAGGAGGTGCTGGCCAGGACATGGGCTTTCATGTACAGTTGCTTTAAAGCATGCTCCCTGTCTGCCAGGGGCTTTGCAGCTGGAGTATCAGCCACACTTGAACCACATGAGGAAAACAAAGCCCAGCAGATTTCCAAAATACTAACAGCTGGATGCAGATGACATTTCTGAATCAAGGAAAAAAAAAGAAGCCCAAACCAACCACTGGCATGCTGCCTCTTGTCCCCCATGCAGCAGCATGGTCAGGCTGAGCACCTTGCACAAGTGGGTGAAGAAGAAATGCAACTGGGGGATGTTTCTGGGGCACCTGGCACAGGTGATGAGAAATGGGAGGGTGCTTGCTGGAAATGGTTACCATCTTGAACCATAAAAATTGCCTCTGGCTTTGTGGCCAAAAGTCTTCAGCCCTCTCCATCCTGATCATCCTTCAGATGTCATCTGGGGTCAGCAGTGACCAAACCAGTTCTGGAGATTCTGCTGACTGTTAGTATTTGCAGTGGTGATTTCCAGACCAACTATAAACTGTGCTATTATTTTTAGTGTTGATTACAGTGATGTTAAGGGCACCCCTTGAGAGGAAAGCCCCATTTATGTGACCCATGACACAGCCAGGGTAGAGTGTGCTCCCACCCTCTGTGCTGAAGGGCCCTGCAGGGATTTTGGCTGCTGGCTTGGCTGTGAGATCTGCCTGACAAGGCTCTCCCAAGGTCATGAGTCACTGCCAGTACAAAGTGGTTGAATTTTCACTTCTATAATAGTCCTCCTGCCCTCTGCCAGCACCCACTGCACCATGAGCCTGCTCTGAAGTCACTATGGCCTAACCACCCACTTAAACCTGAATGCATTTTAACTTCTCGGCTGAAAACAGGGAAGACCCAGCTTCTTGTCCCACCAGTATATTACTTTCTTTTTTAAGTCTCTTGATGTGACATTTTTGTAGTACCTGGAATATTCCCACCCCTCTGCCAGGCACCTGCTTGTTCTGCTGCTGCCGGGTCCAGCAATGCCATGGCCACTGAATAATTCCAGCCTGGTTTGAAGTGTTGCACCCACACTCCCTGCCAGGCAGTCCTGCAGTGCTGGGGATGCTGCCTGGGATGGGCTTTGCAGCACATGCTACAGCCCAGAGCCAATTCTCTGAGCCTCAGGACTTACAGGACTTCCAGAACTCCCACTTCTGTCCTAGACCATCCTCGCTTGGTATTCCCCAACACTTGTTCCATTTCCTCTGTCAAGGAGATGTTGGGTACCATCTGAGCCAGATTCTGCAGGGTGGTGCATGTTGACTCTGTGTGTGTTTAATTTTTTAAGGAGTGGATGGATATCTAATCCACAGTGATTGAGTCAGCTGCCAAAACACCTTTAAAAATCTGGTCTTACAGAAGACATCCAGTGGCTTCATATGTTTCATTATGCTGTGTGTGTTAGCTGGGGCATTTCATTCATGTTGGCAGTCACTCTCCTTCTGAGACTGTTCAGAAAGAGTTATGGCGATCTTGGCCTTCAGCTTTGCTGCTACTGTGTTTTCCAGCTGTCTGTGGCTGGTTCCCCAACTGCAGGACAAACAGTATTCCCATTCAATCTGTGTGCCTAGCCGAGAGGACAGCCTGCCAATTGCTTCTGTGTTCTCAGAACGCTCATCTGTAGTCAGATGAGATCATAGTAAACGTAAGCAAATTTTATCTTTATTTTAGGCAAGAGAATGTTTTAATGAGATTCCAAAGCCTTCATTGTTTGGCTGGAATTTGCCCAGGAAATGTAGCAATGGGTGCTTAAATGCAATGTAATAGGTTCAGTATGAGTTAGAAATGTAGAGCTGTTGAGCTGGCTGTACAAACCCCTGTGTAAAGGAGAATGTTGTCATAGAGCTGATGAGAACTTGGGAGTGATTAGGATGGTCTTGCTAGGTACTTGCAGTGTCTTGCAGCAGGCCCCTGAGATGCTGCAATAAGTGTGGTATTTCACCTTCCGCTCTCAGACCTCACAGCTGGAAAATTTGGGATAGCTCATCATTAACTCCCAGAAAGAATTCCTTAGGGCATTCGCTTTGGGTGGTTGTTCCTACATCTTGATCTGGAACTGGGATGGGAGATCTGCAAATAATTGAGGGCTAATTTCTAAACAAATGTAGGTTATTGCTATTGTGGTGAGGTTGGGAATTGCCCAACCTCAGTAGTACTGGCTGTACTTCAGCTGAAGACAGTCACCTCAACAGCTATGGGGCATCAAGGAGTTTGCTTTATTACTGGTAATTTATATCACCCCCTTTTCTTTTCATGTGGAGAACAAAAGGTTTCTTGTTTGTGCCGTTGCCTCAAAGTTTGAAATCTTTAGATGATGCAAATACCTTTTTCTTACTCTCTCAAGCCATCTATTGACAGGTGTTGGTGGCCTTGAGGTAAAATGCCAAGTCAGTTACAGGATCTGTTACCCATGGTCTTTTGCACTCCATTTTCTAGTCCTTTATAATTAGTTCTCTCTGCTCATAATGGTCTCTGATTTATACATATACTCTATAGTATTATGTAGTCTTTTTATTATTACATTATTTTATATTTTAAACCCCTGCACAGAAGAGAACTCCAATCTGGCAGATGCTGTGTTGACTCTGAAGTTAAAAAGGCAGTTCCTGCCTCAAAGGACTTAAAGTGCAGAATAAAAGCAAACAGATGGATGTGGGCAGACACACAGTATCTTATATGTGGCACCTCCTTGACCTTGCTAGATGTGAACACTGTGTCAGTAACCGCTCAAATATTTAATGGCCTGGATTTTTTCCAGCTGATTTTGGACTCATAACTGTAGCCCCAAGGTTGGGTGCTCAGCTGCCCTAGACTCTGATTGCTAAGACCTCTCAGACATTTGTAGTGGTGCTGATCCCTTCCTGTTGCCTGCAGAAGCAGATCCTGATACCAGGGCTCCTACCACAGCATTTGCCATTCCATGCCTAACGCAAAGCAGGGAAGGATCTGGCCACAAACATGGATTTGCTGAAGGATGTGGAGTCGTGATAAAGAAATAATCTGTGTGCAAAAGTGATTTCATGTGTTCTGCGCTCAGCGTTTTCGCTATGAACAGTGCACCTACTGCCCATAATCCTCTTTAAAATAAGGCACATAAGAAACATATGCCTTCTTTGTGCTCACTGTTCCCAAGTTGTTTGTGAAAGCAGAGTAATTGCAAGCAGAAGGCTATTTGCATGCCTGTTCCAGGGGAGTGCTTGGTTTCTCTGGCAAAATTGTTCTTAGGCCACTTGTATCTTCCCTGTATCTTTGGGACAGGGATTTTCTGCTGGCTCTTTTCTCATGAGGACCAGGCTCAATGTTCTGTTCAGACATGTTCAGAGGGAAACCCAGTTTGCTGGAGAGGCCTGAGTTCTGCAAGAACCCACAAGCCCTTCAGCAGAGACGCATGCAGAAGATAAGATGCCAGAGAACTAGAGCCAGTAAATATTTTTGTGGATTAATAGACGTAAGCGCCAATGCTCAAGGGAAGAAAATATATTACATTATTGACTGTTCATCCCCTGCAAAACTGCCTAATGGGAAGGATAATATGGTTTGTTTCCCCTTAATTAAATATTTGTTAAATGGTTTGTTTCCCCAAACAAGGGGAATAATAAATATTGAACTGAAACAATATTTGTTCAATATTTGTTCTGCTAGTTCTGTTTTGTGACAGAAATGAAGGAAGCAGCAGTATTGCCTATTCTTGTTACTTTCAGCTAATGCTGAGTGTGCTGTAACTGTTCTTCAGTTCCTACCACCCCCCCCTCCAATTATTTCCTGTAAAAAAATAGCTTTCTCCCATCCATTCTCTTTTTTCTCTTTTTTTTTGAAACACTTCTCTGGATGACTCATATCAGCTCTTAGTAAATACGTTATGTCTAGGAGAATGGTGAAGCTGCAAGGTGACATGTGGATAAATAGTGCTATCTCTTGTGTGCTTTTCCTGACAGCAGTTACTATTTTAGAGGCATTGTGGTATTTACTATCAGTTTCATTAGCTTTTAAACCATGAGGTGCAAGCTACTGTAGGAAAAAAAATCAGCACCAACCTCCTCTGGTTTTGCTGTTTTTAATCTAAAAGAAGTGTGTCTTCATACCAAATGGCACTGCTGCTCTCAGCAGTTAAGTAGCAAATTCATAAGGTCCAAACCACGCACATGAAAATAGATATGAGCACAGTTCACCCTTGTGCTCTGTAGCAGCTGCAGCTGAGTTAGATCAAGAGTTAGGAGTGAAAAAATCGTGTTTCTTAAGCTGTAGTGTCAGCCTTGTATTTCTTTATTGGTTTATCCAGTTAATGTGGTTTAAGAAAATGAACTCCATCCCCTTCTATAAATTTTTGTGTATTTATTTATTATATGCATATTCTACTTGAAATATTTGGTCTGGGTTCATGTTAACTAAAACTAAATACAAACTTCATTTTTTCTTAGTAAGTTGCTAACTCTCAACAAGCGAGAGCCAACTGCATGACTCAAACAAACATGTGTCCCTTCCCTTACAATTTCAGCCAAAACTATCTGGCATCAGAGTGCTGCAGATTGAAAGTCATATCTAAATATATGTGAGCAGAAAGAAAGTCAGTTAAAAAAAGACTTTGTTATGGAAAGCTACTACAAACCAAATCCACGGTGGCCTGGAGTTCCTCATCACGCCCAGGCTGATCTAGTTTTCCAGTTCCAAGGTACACTTCCCAAAGTGGCTGCTGACACTCGTAGAAGAACTGAACAAAGCTAATGCATCTTTTTGCAGTCCCTTTATGCCTTTTGTGTGATGACAACAGATTTAAAAGGTTTCCCTCATAAATAAACAGAGTATTTATCATAGTCTTAGCAAATTCAATTAATACAAGGGATTTTCCTTCATACTCACGTAGTTCTTGGCAATGTCAGCATTAGTATTCAGAGTCAGTCAAGTGATCAGTGAATGAGATTGGCAGTGCCTGGCACTGGGTGCCACCCTGAGCACCCCTATGGTTCAGTTTCAGTATGTGCAGTGCTCTGGACTGGGCAGAAAGGGGTTCTGAAAATGAGAATGAAGGAAACACCCCAGTGTGATGGGGTGCCTCTTCCCCTTGTACTCATGCAGTAACTAAGATGCAAATCCTATAATTTAAGGGGTTTTACACCAGTGTACACCATCTACAGACTCTGTAGATGAGCCCCAGGGGCTCCCCATGTGATGTGCTGAATACCAAAATCCAGTAAGCAATCAGGAAATCCCACTCTGGAGCAAAAATTGCTCTCTTGCTCTTCCAGTCAACAATCCAGGATGAGAAAGCTCATGTGTGTGTCCTGCAGCTGTCACACAACCCCAGTTTCCTGGTTAATGGAGAAGTTGCCAAGAAAACTTAACTCACTGATTTCTGATAGATTCAGTCATGGATCAAATGGATTAAATTACAGAAAGCACCAGGAAGGGCACCTGCTCAGCCTTAGAATTCTGCCATTCAGCTCACTTTAGGGCATTTGGCACCTGTTTCTCTAGGAGATTGTGTCATTTGTATGCAATATAATTCTCCCTTATATTATTTGCACTTCAGATTTCAGTCCTCTTGCTATAGGGCCTCAATAAACTGCTCTTCTAGGAAATTAAATAGCCAGTTAACACCCAGTTCTTTTCTTGACTGATTAACTGTGTGAAAGTCCTCTGGCCATGGAAGTGTAATGATTTTTTACTAATCAATTACAGGTTCAGTTGCAACTTATTACTGATTTACAAGGTTGTAACAAGCTGAAGTGATGCATGGCAAATAGAACAAGCATCCAACAGCTCCATGTACGGCAGGGAGTAAAGGGAGAGCAGCACAGGTTTCACAAACTGTTTTCCTACCCTTATAACTGGTCACTTGGCTTTGTATCTCTGAGGAGAATGTGGCTGGAGGGAACTGCAGAGTAACAACTTCTGTCTGAGGATAATGCATGACTAGACAAAAGCAAAGGGTTGTCTTGTCTGAAAGAAATTATTCAGTCTACCAACTGTCCAGGGATGACAGTCCCAGACTTCCCACACAGTCAGTGGAGAGAGCATCTGTGCAGCTGCTCACAAAGGGTCTCCCAAGACAAAGTGTGCCCAAAACTGAGGGATGCTGCTCAGTCTCCTGATTTCAGATGCCATACAGTAAAGTCAGAACAAGTGATTGTCTTGAAAATGTTCTCTGTACCTATGTTGCCTTAATTTCCTAATAGAAATAGATCGAAAAATTGAGAGGTATTTAGCACTCCAATATTGCCTGACATTTATAGGTTTAAAGCTTTTAGGTTGTTAACTTAAATTGTTGTGTATTAGGATTTTTGGGTGCCTAAGTGAGCTCAGCACCTCATGCTTTCTGTAGTTGGACATGTAAACTATCAAAGCTCTTTGAAACATCACTGTAGGGACTTTGGAAAATTACTGCCCTCTACTACATCCACACAGTGTAGGCTCATTCTCTGCAGGTCATCATCACTTGAGGCTTTTGTCTGGTACCTAGGCAGGTATTATTTAGTTCCCTGAGTATGACCTGCACAGTCTTTCCACAGTTTCCACACCAAACCTGTAAAAATCCTGGTCCTTCAGGGATACTTTGAGTTTGGCCAAGATAATAGGGCAAAGATGGTGATAGAGCAGAGGTCCAAGCTCTGCAGTCCCACTATCCAGTCTTCTGCTTTTATCACTCAGTCCTGACAGTTTTAACATTGTTGTTTTGTAGTGGAAGGCTGTTGATCTTTTCTGGAAGCCCACTGAGAGTAATGAAAGTACTCAGAAAATCCTGGCCATTTCTAGAGTAGTGTCAAAGACATATTTGCATTTTGAGTATTTCCTTCTTGAGAGTTCTGATGTGCATTCAGGACACTGATTTTGTTTTATTTTGATTTTTTTAGTAGAAATGCTGTCTTTGTTTTCTGCTATTTTCTTATAGGCACACCCAGTTTCCTGTTAAAGATTCTGGGTAGGATAATACCAGAGATTTAATTTTTTCAATACTGCACCTCACTCAGGAACTGTACTGAAATAAAAGGGGAGGATAGTTGATTCTTACAAGTGAAATCCAGATTCTGTGAATCACAAGAATTTTAGATATTGATTTCAGGACAGGCTTTAGCCAAAAAATATGCATTTTATTTAGATTCTGTTTTTCATTAGACATCTATATTACAATGTTCATGGAAAGATGCCAATGGGTTTTGAGTCTATTGAAACTATTATAGCAAAAAAACACATCATGGGACTTGAATTGCCACTTAGTTTGACATCAGTAACATCTTCCAAAAGTTTGCTTGATTAATGGAGATGACCTGATTGCCACAGGGCTGGATGGCATTGAAGAGGTTTGTAGTTTACATAGATTACATAGATTATCAACAGGAAAAGGAAGAAAAATTTCAGGGTGCTGTCTATTGGCATTATTTCACTAAAGAGGAAAACCTTTTTTTGACATGTAATTCAAGTAAAGCTTTACAACTGAGATCTTCTTAGTAGTTACATGTCCCTGCTTTCCAGAAAGAATCCTTTCATTGCTGTTGATTTATAAAACAGCCCCTGGCCCCCATCCCCTCCCCTCTGTATTTTTACCCAGCACAGTTTGTTGGGTTTGAGCTGCTTGTGCCTGATACACCTAAGTTTGTATTTACCAGTCAATTGGGTGCTCTTCATGCATCTGCAAAAGCTGATTTTCCAGGATGCAGAATATAAAACACGCTGTGTACTGAGTGGTAGGTTCTAGTGGTAGGTTCTGCTTCACAGTCTTAGGGAGCCAAGTAAAATATTTCTTTTCTATATATAGTCACTCAAAATCCAGCAGCAAAGAAACTTCTGAATCTTGCACTCAGAATTAACTTAGTTTTTAAGAAGCACTTTTTTCTCCTTAATATTGCGAATTTTTTTTTTACATTTCCAGTTTTGCAGAAGTACCAAATGATTTCTTGATGAATTCAACAGAGATCTAAAAAGATAAGACAGAAAAAAAATTTAAATATTGCCATTTATGAGAAAAAAAATTCGCTTTATTTGTGTTTGAAGCAAAGAGTGCAACTCTTAAAATTTCTTTGCACATATATTCCCTGTTCTTTACAATTAAGGCAAAGTCCACTTTACACAGTCACAGTGGTTAGATCTCTTATTTAAAAGGGACTGACTTTTGATCTGGCATAAATGTGTCATGTTTTATTTGGACCACTAAGATGATCATATAAGTGAATTTTGCAAAAGGCAGTGACTAGTCTTTGACCTGACTTACAAGACACATGGACCTCCTGTGCCTCTGAAGTCTCAGATCAAGTTATCAGCATTTTGTGTATGTTTTGTGATCAATTTTAGAAGTGTAATTTTTTTGCCTACTTATTTTTAGATAATATCAGTTGAGAAAAAAGGGGGGAAAAAGTAAAATCTAGTGCTGGATCTGAGCAAACAGAAAGGTCAGCGGTTAAGTTCTGCCTTATGTACTGTATATGCTGAAATGTCCTTTTAATAAATTAAACCACAAAATGAAAGAGTAGCTGAAAACTGTAACATTTGGCCTTGCAACATAGGTCAAAAGTTACTTTTTTTTTTTTTTCTCAAAAATGGTTTTGCAAATCTTTTTCAGAGCTGATAGATACACACCTTAGCTGGATACAAAACATTATATGAAAAAGAATGACTGTGATCTTTGATCCAAGCAATCAAAAAGAAAGGTAATTAGTATTTTTCTGCCTTTTCTCCAGCTGTGTGTTTCTCTTAACCTTTATTTATTTATTTTTTCAATTAAAGATTCACGCCCCTTTTTATTTGGCTTAGAGGGTTTAAAAGCTTATTTAATTTCGTTTAAATTTTTTTTTTCATCCATTTTCTTCCCCACTTGGGTACCACAAAGCCGGGAAGGGCAGGGAAGGAGAGCTGGGGTTGTGCATGCTGGGCTAAAGCATCCTCTCATTCCCAGGCAGCAGCTAGAGCCATGTTAGGAGCATGGTTTGCTTGGTCACGTTTTGAGGGCACACATTCAGGATTCAGCTTTCTTCCCAGGCCTTGTTATGCCATCAGTTTCCTCCTTGCGTGTCTTGTGTTGGCTTTGCATGGAAAACCTCTCTGGGCTGTGTCAGCCGAGCAAACCTGGAACGTGCAGAGAGCTGAGCTTTGCTGAGACCCTCACTCTTGCAGGCAGAACAAAACCCCTGCCACTGCCACTGGTGCAGTGATGTGACAGCATCAGCTTCATCCATGTTATTCCAGACAGATCCGTGGGGCAGTGCCAGCAAAGTTGCTCTCTGATGTGTGTGCGAGCGTGTGTGCACGCCTGTGTGTAGCTCATCAGCCACACGGAGCCTGCAGGCTCAGTGCCAGCTGCAGCTGGAGACTGTTCCCTGCCTGGGGACTACTAGTTAGAGCTCAGACAACCCACTATCATCCCACAAGTGAATAGACTCCAGATTTCTATCTCAGAAGATGTGAATTAGAATCTTAAATGTCATGGAGCCCAAGAGACTGACTCTAACCCATGAAAGCTGAGGGATTAGGAAAGCACAGGAATTCTCATGTGATTTCAGCCATCCTCTCACATTCAGCTACGTTGGGGATCTCCAAGCACCAGGGCTGTGGTAATAGTTATAAAACAGCAGTATCTAACAGAGGATATGCTGAAGGGATTCAGGCCTAACTAGGCATTTCCTTGGTCTAGATAGCTGATGTCAGATGTAATTTCAGTATTTAAAAAAAAAATTTAATCTTTTGTTATCTTCACGTAAGTCCTTATGGCCCCATTTAATCAATTCTCTCTTGTTGAGTGGATCAATAGCAGAGTGCTCCAGAGCCACCATATGTCAGGCACCTTAAATAGCAATGTTTTATTTATTAATCACATCATCTCCATTTCCTCTTGGCTAGAAATGAGCAAATAATGAGAACCAATACTCTAGATATATTTTAACCACGCTTCCAAAAAAAAGAGAGAGCTGGAGTTCAGAATAGTGAGCTCAGCACATGATCTGAGCTTCCTCTGAAGTTCAGATATGTCTCAGTTTGTTCATTCTGTTCAGCCTACTGTTCAAACCCAAGTCACTGAGATTATACCTGGATCTGGATCCAGATGCTTCTAAATCTAGAGCAGATCACCAAAGATACATGATTTCAGTAGACCCAGTCTGGAAGTGGCTTCGGGCTGGGTGAGAGATCCCAAGGTGGTGCCTTGGGATCCATATATATTCATTAGACTCATGGGGCTTTGTTACAGGTTACCACTTCTTGTGCTGGGATGGTCCTGGACTTCCATGTCCTTCCCTTAGACCTCCCAGACCAGCTCTGCCCAGCCCAAACTGCACCTAATCTCCTTGCCATGTGGATTCAGGTGAAATTCAGGGGACTACAGGATGTTCAGGCCAACTGATAAGAGGAAGCTCTCCTGTTATTCAGATCCTCACAGCAAAAATCCCATTTGCCACCCATGAGCTTGCAGGGAGTGTGCCCAAGCCCAGTCCTGCAGCCCATCTGTGGGGTTAATACTTCACACTGCTCTGCTGCAACCTTTTAGCACATTTCAGACTGTAGTCCCCCTGTAACCTCAGCCCACAAAACCCGCTGCAGACCTCCCATGCAGTACACAGGAGGGAAAGTGAAGTTTTCAGCCTGAGTAAGCCCTTTACCACAGCATCCAACCTGCCCAGTCCCTGCACTGATCCAGCTCCCCAGGGCTGCTGGTGCTGCACCATCCATTTCACTTTGCATAAAGATGGCTGGGAACAAACCCAAAAATGGATGCCTCAAAAGACTGCAGGTTTAGTAACCTCCATTTAATTACCCCTTCACTTTTCACTTGTTCTTTAACCCTTCCTAGACAAAAATGACTCTTGGCTCTGATACTTGCCCAAGTGGTGATTCAGTGAACCTCATACACAGGATTTTTGTTACAGCAACTGCTGAAACAAACGTGTGGATAAAGAAATCAGCCTGCAGTCACAGCCCGCTTGTTTTTAGAAAGGAAATGACCCTATAAGAGTGGGTGCCCACTTCTTTTACCTCACTGCTATTTTTAGCTGAGGCTGTGAAAAATTTCCATTGAAGACCTGCTCCTCTCATTTCCTGGGTAGAGCAAACAGGAAACTGAGCTGAAGGAGGGTTTTTGCTTGCAAGTGGACCAACCTCACCTCCCACTGGTTGCTTGCTTGCACTGCAGAGCAGCAGCACTCCAAATACTCCACACGGGTTCTATGAGCATTCAGCCAAAGGGTTGGTAGAAGCCAGCAGGTGATGGTGGCAGGTAGAAGGTTGGGCTGGAGGAGAAGGCAGGAGTTCTGTTCTCAGCCAGGTTTTATTGCACTCTCCAAGAATCATCAGTCTGGTTGAAACCACCCATTTCCTGGCTGGAATCAGAAAGAGGAATTAGAAAGAGCTAAACTCTGGGCTGTTAACAGTGGGATTTTTTTAGTACAGAGGAATGGAAACTGCCTTGTGTGGCACAGACTATGGGGTCTCTGCAGGAGAATTTACTTTACCAGGCTATGCAGAGGGCTGGCTCCCTGCTCCTGCTGTCCAGCACCTGTGCTCTGTGCAAATACTCAGTCCTTGAGCAGCACAGCTCACCACAGCAGGCATCCATACAGTAAAATAAGATGGAGTGTTGTGTAAAACACAAATTTTACTTCTCAGAGATAAATTCCATTTCATAAAGAGTGAAGGGAGCTTTCAAACTACTAGTTGTAATTACTAAAAATGAATATATATGTTGCCCTTCCAGAGACAATAAGAGATTAGACACCATGGTTTTTTAATTGTTGGGAATTGGTGAAATACTATGTTAATTATAATTTTTTCACAAACATTTTGTTAGAAATGGGTGTAAGTATGGGGGAGTCTTAGAGCTGCATACCTGAGGATTAACCAGTCTTGGGTGAGGGTCTTCTGTTTTGAATTAAGCCTTGTCTGAGCCCTGAAATACAGAGAGAAACCATTTAGATCTGGGGTCTGAAACCTTAAAACTTTGGTCTTTTGGTTTTAAAGGAAAAATATCAAAGTAGGTAAACAGTTTTCTGTACTGTGGACTCCCTTGGTGACTATGGTACTGAGGGGCTCCATGGGTAACGGAGCCCCAAAATAGGCAGTTCTGGAGTTTTGCACCAAAATGCTCATGTTTTAGGTCTCCCTCTCTTAATGAAAGTACAGCCCAGAGAGAGAGAGTTGGTCCAGGAGGTATCAAAGGGTTCTTTAGGCAAGTAGCCATGGCAGGCAGACAGGAGAGAATGGCTATTGTGTATAACATGTAATATTGTTCTGATTTTTTTTTAGAGAACAAGATTCCTTAGTGTCTTAAGCTTTAATAACAAGCCTGTGCCAGGCTCATAGTGGTGCAAGGAAGTTTCCTTATACTACAATCTACAAACAAGCTATAAAAAAAAATATAGCAGAGTCTCTGCAGCAAGATTTAAGAAAAAGCAAACACCAACACAACAAGACACAAACAAGCCAGCACTTTTTCACCTGAATGGCAATCTCTGTATTTTCAGCACTGTCTACTACATGGCTTCCAAATCTGGCCTTTCTCTTTTCAAAATATTCTTATTTCAGCCTAGAGTAAATGTTAAAATGCTCAGATACTGATAGATCAAAGAGGAAAGAGGAAAAACATTGCATACATAAGGGACATAGCATGTAGTGGATGTGTGGTACAACTTGTCAGATGTGTTTTTATGATACTTGAAGCATGCTGAGCACAGCGTAAACCCCCTCTTTCCCTCTGGCCTTTCAAAAATATGTAGTCTGGGTAATTAGGTTAATAGATGTAAATTTTGTTAAAATTATGTTATACATACACAGGGAACATTTTCAGCTTAACAGCAAACCACCCAAGAATTGGTTTTACTTCTTGTAATTTTGAAAGTGCTCTAACATGCCTTATTCTTTTATTTCACAGTTAATGAAATTATCAGGAAGGAATTTTCTGGACTCCCTGCCAGAAATCAGACATAGAAGAAGAGATTTGTGTGACAACTTTTACCGAATCCTTCCATAACTGACCTCTTAGGTCCTTCCAATGCCCCTGCAACCTCCTGCTTCCTTAACTGTTCATCTCAAGGCACCAATTCAATGCAAGGAACAATGTATTGGCATCAAGCTGACAGCCTTGACTAAGCAGCTCACCACCTCTCTCTGTAAACATGGAGAAGGACACCCTTCCTTTCATCCAAAGATCGTATTGTTCTCATATAACAGAGCATCTGTCTGAGGAAACTCTTCAAGCCTGCTGCAGAATATCTGTCTATGTATCAATCTATCTTAGTAATAAGTGAGAAGTGAGATGTCACTCCTGAACATCACACAAAGCAAGGGAGGTTATATATTAGTGCTTATTTGGGTGGGGTGGGAAACGGGAAGACAGAGTAATATATTCTGTAAAAGAATAATGACATTTTTTGGGTCACTAACAACAACTTGCTCTCCAGGTTTCAAAGCCCTTTTGAGAAATTCTATTGTTGTAGGAAACTGGGGCAACCCAAGCTTGCTCAGCCTTTATTAAAAAGCCTGGGATTAAAAAGACTTTTTTTTCTGACTCTGAGCACTGTGATCAGTAGTTCAGTCACTTGATGTCAGCTGAATGCAGAAATTTTCCTCATTTTTCTTGTCAGGCTGGATAGGAATTCGAAGGAGAAGGATGCTCACAGAGAATCAGTGAAAAGAGCAGTTCAGCAGTTGCAACACCTGTCCCAAGGTAAAATAGGAGTCAAAATAAATCCTAAAATTTTACGATTGAGCCTTATTAACATTTAGTAAGCCTATGAACACCTCATGGATATTTTTAAAGAAATTGGTGCTGTTTATTTTCATATAGAAACTGCTACTGGCTTGTAACTTATCTCATTTAGCAGATGTAATGTTTAATCCTACAAGCTGCAGAGGAAAATAATTGCATCTTACAGAAATCATATGTTCCAGAAAAAGTATATGCTTACTTATATTCACCTTGTCTCTTCAGCTTTGCAAAGTTACCAGCAGTTTTTGGAAAGGTTAAATTTCCATGTGAGGTAGTATTTTTGTTATGTGTGTATTCATGTATTAGAATATACTGTATTGACACAGGCTCACCACAAGAGATAACCACTGCCACCTGCAGTGGCACAGCTAGCAACTTCAGAACATTTTGCTGTGTTGTTGCTACCACAGTGTGACAAAAGGCATCGTGAGCAGATAATTAATGTACAATAAAAGACTTAATATTGTAGGAAATATGTAGTAATCTTTTTCTGGTTTTCTAAATCAGGAACACTGGAGCACAGAGCCTGAGCTCTGTTCTAGAAAACAGAGAATCCATCCTGTTCTCAGTGGTTCACAGTGACCTGCTGAATACCAACATACCCACAGCAGCAATTAGGTTACATGAGTGGAGCAGACCAGCAGAGCAGCTGCTTAATTGGTTCCCCAATAGAGCAAGAAAGATCTTGCACAAACCCTGTGGAGTATGTGCTCAGCTCAACAGAAATCTCTTCAGGAGTATTGAGAAGGATGTGTTGTCTGCCACTAAAAGCTGTCACTTAAACTCTGCAAGGTCTTCAGTTTTAGACTTAGAGACAGAAGCTGTAAGACTTTCCAGAACATCTGACCTAGGACTCATCTATAACCGTGGATCTTAAACTGAAGCCAGAGCAGCTCTAAGCTCTGGATTCAGCTAAGCCTAGGGACAGAACCAGAGCAGAGCCATTTCTGATTGCAAATCTCAAGCTGGTGTTGACAACACCCCTTGGGGACTTTGCTTCTTTTTTCCCCTTGAGGTGCTGCTAACACTCAGCTACAGTTCTAAAGCAAGTGCTGGCAGGTGTTAGGCCACTTGGTGAGACTCAAACCTTTTGTCACAAAAATTAGTCCCCTGTGTCCCATTTCAGCAACACCACAAAGTCAGTGCCTGAGGATGCCTGGTTCTGGTGCTCATATTGTGAGCTCCACGTGGTTCATCAGTCTGAATGGCAACTTAGCCAAGAGTAAGCCTGTTACCTGCAGAGGTAACAGGTTTTTTTTTTTTATTACTGACTTTTACAGAAGCAAATCTGATGTTTAGACAAGCTGAAATTAATTATGCACAGGGGAATTACTGATCATTAAACAGCACTTGTATAGTACTCTGGCTCACATGCCTCAAATAAGTTAATTTGGATTGCTTTAATGCTGCCAGTTTGCCAGAATCTGACATTATGGATTTTTTTTTAAATGCAACTGAAGTTTTCTGCAATTTTGAAAAATGCCTCAGGCCAACCAAAAGTTGCCTGTCAGAAGTTCTTTGCTGCAGTTTTTGAGCAGACCAATCATGTCTCCTGGTTTCACAGAATTCACATTTGGCAGAACCAAAAATTGACCAACTAATTTCTCTGATCCAACCTGTTAAATATTGGAGAAGCTTAAAAACAAAACAACACAAAACCCCCCAAATAACTGATGGAAACTTTCCTCAGATAGTTATATCTTCTGATATCAAATAAGACTGTCAACTTCTTTTCAAATCTGTAGATGCACTGATGTAGTCTGAAACAATTGCTGCTGCTTATTTGGTGATTGTCCCTAGCAACTGCTTGTCAATAAGACTCTGTAAACAGATGAATAGCTGAGCTCTAAATCAGATAACAACCCACCAAACCCACTAACAACTGTCTCCTGCAATGAGCCATTGCAGTATGCAGTTCATGATACTGACTGATTTTTATTTTTATTATTTTTATTTTTGCCACTGTTCCCCATTGATTATTTAAGCATCACTCTCCTGTTTTTAACTATAATGCACAAATGTATAAAGCAGACAAGAAAAATGCAGACACATAAGCAAAGTCTTTTAAACCTCTAAAGGGATCCAGGCAGGCAGCAGACCCCTGAGCCCCCACAGTGCTCCCACAGAAGCTGCTCTGCAGAATGTCCCTGTGAGCCAAGTGCTATTTACAAGACAAAGTTCCTATTGCTCTTATACCATCTTTCAGACGCCTTGGTACAGAGAGGAGGAGAGAATTTAAAAAACAACCAAACAAACATGCTACAAGTGCTTTCCTTGTACTTGTCTTAGCTGTATTCCTTCCTCATTTTTAATGCATAGATATTAATCTGCACATATGTTAGTGTAGATGATATATATGTGTATTTATATAATACAGCCATGTGTGTGTGTGTGTATTTATATATATTTACACACACACACACCTATATGGCTATATTATATAGATATGATGATATATGAACACACACACAACCCCATTACACTCCTGGGTCACGATCCTGTAATTGGCTCCAGTCAGGCAGACCTGTGCAGGCACATGAAGCCAGCTACTGGATCGAGGGTTCATAAGATGTATATAGTACAGAGTACATTTTAGTGGTTTTATTTACAGTTACATGAGGTCAGGCTGTGCTCCTCTATCTGCTTTTACATGCAACTTAGTTAATAATGCAGCTTTACCCACGTTTATATTTATTTCTGGAGAAAAGGAGTATCCTCAGACATAGTGTTATGCGTTGTTGTCTCTTTTTAAAAAGAAAACTGCTATGTTAAAATTATACAGCTAGGCTGAAGAACTTCAAAATATACTATACTAAATTATTTCCTGTTCTCGCTGAGCAACGTTTTTCCAGTATTAATATTTTGTTACTTAATACAATGTGCTCTCTTTCTGTAGAAGCATTAGCTTAACCTGAGAAGAGTTAATACCATTTTGTGAGTAATTTGTTCTCACTTTATCTGGAAGATAGCCATATTTGCACATGAGGAAATTCTGTCTTTCCTCAGTTATCTGAATGTTTCACCACAGTGCCTTCCTGCCATTGTACCAAAGGCCGCCAAAATATATTGTCTACAGGGTGAACAACTCTAATGTATTTTCCATCAAAGTTATACCATGCAAAGTGCATGGGGCTTGTTGGAACTCAAAAGTTCATCTCTTTCATTTTTGTGTGTATGTGTGCAGGTTTGTTGTGTTTTGTTTTGGTTTTTTTATACTTCCAATTTTCCATCCAAGCTTTGGCAGCAAATACAGGATGAGCTTCTATAAACTTCTGCATCAAATATATGAATACATAGGATAAAATAAAATAATCATTCATGTAAGCAGTCTGAGAGAGGAAGGGGAGTTGGCAGATACCAGGAAGTTTTTTTTTGTTTGGGTTTGGGTTTTTTGTTTTGTTTTGTTTTTCTTGTTTGTTTGTTTTGTTCAGTTACAAGTGTTGGAAGTACAGTTTGCCAGGAGAGTAATTGCTTGTGAAGATACTTGCAATGAAATATGAAGTTCCATTTTTGTTTTTCTCCATGAGAATGAGCAAAATGTAAGACCTGAACAACAGCGACGGAAGTGTCTAACGTAGGTGTTTTTATTGGTAGAAAGAATGTAGAAGAGCCATGGGTTTTTTGCACTTGCTTTGTTTGTATCCATGTAAATATGTATCACTTCCATCCTTCTTGTAGGAATACAGCATTTTCTGAATGTAGAATATTTCCAAAACCAGCACTATGTTATTCTCTATTGTATAAAATGCTGCTGCTTAATAACATATCTAAAACAGTTCTCAAGTTAGCTAGCATGGTTTTTGAAGTATATTTTGTAATCTGTATCTTTACCAAAAAGTGTCTATGCTTTTTCTCTGACCAAATATGCAACACCTTTTGGATTAAGGAGAGTATTTATAAAGGAAGAATTTTCATTTTCTGAGTGTATTAATTTTCTATGCAATTGTTGTTGAATTGTTGTTGTCCTGAGAACGATGTATTTGATAAATTTTTCAAGAGCTTCAAAAGACAGCTTTAAATACTTCAGAAAAATGTTTCTAAATATTTCAATCTGAGTTTTTCCCCTGCATCTCTTTCCAAATTGCTACTTAATAGGGAAAAATTATCTGCCAGATGGAATTCAAGAAAATACTGTCTTAATTTCAGATCTTGAATCAATTCAAATCTTCATAATTTGCACCACTTAAAATCATCTGATGTTGCAATCTAGCTGCAATTCTGAGTGTTTGTTATTTATATTACATATTCCTGTGCAATGGGAAGGGATGCCAATGTTGGATTTAAATGGGTGAATTGCAGTTTCTCCAGAAATCAACTGTTTTTCCTCCTCATCGTTTACATTGCAGTGATTTCTGACCTGTAATTGTAAGGCATCTGCCTGTCCTCACAAGTCAAAAGTTATAGCTCTGTATTCATCTCAGTTCAGAATGAAGAATTCACCTTTTTGAATGTTTGACATAAGATTAACATCTGTCTTTTTTAATGCCTGCTTCTTTATAACTGCAGTGAGTGACAGCTGATAATAATTTGTTTAACTATGAACCAGTATTTATAGTCTGTTTAATATTTGTTTAGTCATTTTCATTGTTCTTGGTGTACAAAAAATTATAATAAATTGGTACCTGACCCACACTGCAACAAATTCCAAATGACAGTGCTGGTGCTGTTAAAGACCACATAGGCTGCAAACAAGTGGTTATCTGGGGAACAGTAAGATTTTGAGTTTCTTTTCAATAACTCATGAAATAGCAGAATTGTGTAGAAATTTTTAGATTGTGTCACAAAAATGAATAATCATTTAGTGTTTGTAATAGCCCAGAAATCCACAGGTGGGTGTGTGAGTGATTATTCCAGGATTAAACTGCCATCATTTTACTGATGCTGATCAGTACCTTACTACACATGTAGTGTGGTAAGACCTGGGGAGAGTACCAAGGTACAGTTCAGGCTCAATTATGGTGGCTTAATTGGGACTTAGATATTAGTGTTTGTGTGTATGTAAGTGTGTGTAATTATGAAGCTATCCCTCTCCCTACCCCCAAATCCAAGCCTCCTTGCTGAAGTCCTACCCTGTATGTTCAGGTAGAACTGTATGTTAATAGAAGAGTGAAGTGAGCAATTATCACTCAGATCATCCTAGCAGATTTCTTTTTAATCAAACTGTTTGTTCAAAAGCCTAACCTTAAGAATTTGTATCATTCACATTCTTAAAACAACATTGTTAGCCTCCAATGTAATGATTTTTTTGCTATCTGTTAAATATTTTTTATATATTTCCTGTACTATGGTAGTTTAGCAATAAATGAAAGGCTATCATCTGCTGCACGAGTGTTTGGTCTGTTCTTAAATACCTCTTCACCTCTGATGATAAACAAGTGGGTGAGTCACCCACTCTGCAGTCATCTTGTCCTCAGCACCCTGCTAAATAGTCACAGACTGGCCATGGATAAAGGTTGTAGAGCCCAGAGGAGTGCCCAGTACCCCACTGTACCCCACAGCTTCTCTATGAAGATTCTATATGAGATTCATATGATGACAAATTTTATTAATTTCCTAATTTTCTTATCATCTGTTTTCCTTCAATTTTATATTCCCACCAGCACCATCCCAATTAAAAAAAACAAAAAAACCCCAAAACACTAAAAAATCCACATCAGCAGATACTCCACAGAGTTTTTGCCTTTATACAACATTAATTTCCATCTGTGTAAATGTCTTTCTGCATCAGTACAGGCTTTTTTTCAGAGACTGAAATGGTGTATTCCATTTAATTTTTTGTTCATCTAAATCTTAGTCCTGCATTTCTCTACTGGAGACACTAAAAGATACTTTTTTTTCATACTTCTCTGCTGGAAGAATGCCCACAGCCTATTATGTCTCAGTAAGAGCTGAGTTTATATAGCGTGCAATTAAAGACATTTACCTTAACAAAATCAATATTATCCTTTGCATTTAAAAGCAGAGAATTCAAACCATATTTGATGCCTTTGTTGGACACAGAGCAAGCACTCTGCTTATTCACAAAAGCCTCAGAGTGAGTGCCATGTGGAAGTTCTTAGCTCCCAGTACACTGTACAAAGGCTGGGAAGCTCATAAACCAGACAGGCTTTGCCAACAAAGAAGCTGTTACTGGAGAGAATGTTTTATGATGAGCAAATATATGGCACACAGGATTTTAGCTTTATTCAGCAACAGGAAAATTTAAGTAACTTAACCTGGAAATTCCACAGCTAAGGGCTAAGAACTTGAGCACCTGACCTGATGCTTTGGCTTTAATTTATATCTTGAGTCCAAATTAAAAGACTAGACGAGTACCCTAGATTTTTAGTTCTAACAGGAAATTTCCTGGATTTTATAGGGTGCTCATTCCTTCATTCTCCTTTAACATAGCCAATTTTTTCCCCCAGTTTTACTTTTCATGGGAGCAGCAAGTAAGAAAAATTCATGTTTCTAATGAACATCTGGGTTTCGTATGAGACCTCGCGTGCTCCATTGTGTAAATATGCGATTTACAAGTTCCCTTTTTTTTTTAAATACAAATGTAATTTACTCAATTTAAGACACTGTCTTTCAGCTTTCTACCAGATTCTTTTCAAAACACATCATCACTGGCTTGCTCAGGTAGCCACACTTAACAAGGCTGATGCAACAGGAGCTTTGCAGGAAAGCTGAGCTCCTGCCCAGCACTGTCCTTACCCCTGCTCACGTCTTGTGCCTTCCTTGGACTATCTGTGCCTGCGAGCAGCTGTTGGCTCAGGGAACTCATGTTGTAGGGGCCTGAATTATTCCTATTTAGGGAAGGGAAGGCCACAGTGCAGGATTTGAGCTCCAGCTGAACTGAAAGGCAAGCCTGCTGGTACAGCAGAATTGCTGAGGTAGTGAGGAACCACTTAACCTAAAAGCCCAAGGGAAGGGGGAGGTGGGAGCAGCTGGCAGGACCTGTACAGCACAAAAATGGGCCCAGTTGAGGCACTAGAGGTGACTGCAGCACAGAGGCACTGCTTTACTCTGTAGACAGCAGCACCAAAATTGTAGCCGAAATCAAGTCAGAGAGCAGGAAGGGAGACAGGCACATGAAGTAAATAAAAAATCCCTGACACTCAGATATAGTGTCAGATAACCCTTAATTATAACCAATAATAAAAGGATGCTTGGGTTCTTTTTGGAGCATTGCAGTCTATTAGCTCTCTAACGACCTTTGAGAGCTCAGCTCTGATCAGGGATTTTGGATTAAATGGCCTTCCAGGCCAGGGATGGGGTATGGGGAGCAAGCAGCCAGTGTGCACCATGCCATCTTTGTTTCCTTCAGAAACCAAGCTAAAACACATAATGAACCTTCCTTGGCCAGCTGAGCAGTTATGCAAAACTGTATGCAATTAAAGTTCTTTCTTAGTGATATTAAGTGCTACCCCTTGGCTCTCAGTAGTGCCTGGCAATAAGAAACCACAGCTCAGCTCAGACCCGTGGGTTTCACACAGGACATATCCTGGCTCCCTGCTCTGGTGGAGGTGAGAGGCAGTGGGGTCTGTGCCAGCCCCACACAGGGAGCCCTGAGCCTTCCAGCAGCACTGTGAGGAAAGAACAGGAAATATGACTCAAAGATCCCCCTGGGAGCAGGCTGGTCCATCTTCCACCTCTAGCTGAGAGCAGCCACCAAGAATGCCTATTCCAAAATACTGGTGAAGATTTAGAGTGGATTGAGGTATCAGATAGTGGGAACCTTCCTCCAGCAAAGCCACAATGACTGCCTGCACCCGTTTGCCCTCCTGGCCCTTGGTGGGAGCCAGAAGCAGTGTGACAGAGGGGAAAATATTACAGCCTCTGTCCCTGTAGAGCAGGGCTGAATGCTGTGATTTTGTGGCAGGCCTTTAATGATAGCTTAGGAGTAATCACAGAAGGAGTCAAGTTTAAGTTGTATTCAATTTGAAAGATAATATCAATGACTTTTTTGCTAGCTATGTGCTTCCCCTCCAACCCCAAATTCACCTTGTTTTGCTATGTTAGAAGTTGTCACAAACCACAAATCCATGTGCCTTAACTTTTCACACCAGTTGATTTCAAGGCATCAAAAGTCATCAGTCAGAAGTATGCACCATCTCCCACCCAACCTAATGACAGCAGACCTCCTCACATCTTACTGCCCCAGTCCTTGAAAGCATTTGCCCTATACTGATGTACCGAAGCCACTTACTAACACTGCCCTTTATCTACCAGAATACATATCTTCTAGCTGAAAAAAAAAAAAAAATCAAATTGGCAAAGGGAAGAAGCTGAGTTAAGTTTTCATCTGTGCTCTGGAAGCACGTGCAGGAAGGATGACTGCATTGCAGGCTTACTGCAACGACCAGCAAATTCTCCCCATCCCAAATTAAAAATAAAGGGTTTCCAGCCCAAGAAAGACATCCATGGGAAACAAGGCTTCATCAGTGTAATTTACTTACAGTGTCTTCAGAGCACAGGAATTTCTGATGTCTCCAGCCAGCAGCACCACAAGCTTCTCGGGTGTTGTACAGGGACCTCAGCAGCAGCAGAGCTGCTGGGCCCCATGAAGTGTGACAGACTGGCCAGACTCACTCTGCACCGTGCTGGGTAAGAGCATGTGTACATGACAGTGATGGGAATTCATGGATTTTCTATGCCCTGGGGTTTGATTCAGTCAAAGTGAAGCTTCATTAACTGGAAGGTTATTTTTCCTAAGAGCAATACTAAGGTCACAGCTCTGACTTGCTCCCAGTGGACACTCTTAATGTATCAAATACCTGGCAAAGCTGGGTCACTGGTGAGACCAATAGTCCTGAAGGTTTAAGTTGTCCTACGTAGTTTTTCTCATGGACCTTCTATATAACCTTATTAAAAGGCAAGTGGTATAATGAAAGCCTTCTCAGATGCCCGACTGTATCAGCACAAGCAAGTCACTGAAATTTAACCCCAGTTTAAGGTTTTTCACGTTAGACTTCACTCAAGGAAAAGAGAGACCTTTCTTTTTTGCATTGAAGTCTCCAGTGAGTAGCTCAGTCTACCACTCACACAGATGTATCTTTCTTTCCTTACACTTTTTCCCAGTTCTAAACTCAGACATGTCTATAAATCAGGATTCATACTGGCTGATTATACAGAGCTCTTGCAAGACAACATTTTGGCTTCGTTTACCTTTTACAAGACCATATAATGTAAGAAACAAACGGAAGGAATAAATGTAGTTGAACCATGCCCACATATCATACATTTTCTAGGCTTTTTACAGGAATGGACTATGTAATACTTCACTTCACAACAGCACTGCTCCCTCTAGGATGCAGGCTGGGCCCAAAGCAAAGTTTATAGAAAATTTGTGCTTTAGTCTCCATGAAGGGTTGTTTTTATTATTCTTTTTCCCTTAGCTAGGAAAAAAAAATGGAGAAATACATCAAAGAACTTGCAGCAGCACAGAATATCACTGCCATCTGCAGGGGAGCTGTGCTCGCCGCTGCCGCTCCGATCCTGCAACCCTCTGGCAGCAGAGCTGCTGCACCTCAGACATGGCACAGCATAGCCTGGCACAGCACAGCCTGGGGCATCACCCCTCACAGCATTTCACAGAGCACTCTCAGGCTGTGGCCGGGCTGTGTTTGTTGGCAGGGGAGTTTACTGCCATCTCTAAATCCTCCCTGCTTTGGCAGCAAAAGATGGGAAGTTCTGCAAAGCAGTTACTCCCTTCAACAGACAGACAGACAGACAGACAGACAGACAGACAGTCAGATGGACTTACCCGAACACGGGGAGATCTGACCAGCCTTTCACAGACCAAGACAAAGGCAGCAGACACCCCCACCCTCCCCTCCAGAGCTTCCCAGCATCTTTCTCCAACTCTGGCAAGGCTACATCAGGGCTAGGAAGTTTCCATGATTGTGAAAACTGTTTGTCTGGAAGACCTGGCTTTTCCTGTGCAGATGGGTTCACCTGGTGCTGGGCAGTTCCATTTCCCTTGTAAGAAAGCGGGGAGTTGTGCTGGGCTAAGCTCTGCTGCCATGTTTCATGCACTGGACAGAAGGTGACAATCACAGATCAAACCCTCTTCTCTCAATCACAGCAGTTCTGTATTAAATCAATGTTTGCACAGCTGCTGCAATGGCTACACTGCTTCCTGGCCTTTTTCTCCATTCCCCAACACAGCACACTCCTGGCAGTCTCCAAAACCCAGTCACCCCATTTCACAGCTGGGAAAAAACACACCAAACCTTCCCAGCAAACAGCAGCCGGGCACCAGCCCTGGCTCCAGTGGGGGAATGGAAACCAGAGCAAGGAGGGAGTCCTTGTGCCCTACACAAATTGATATTGCCTGACCACAGACCCTACAATTTGTCTGGTTCACACAACAGGGAGTGGGTTTGGCAACAATTAACCATTTTAAAAGTCTCTTTCCATTATTTTGAAACAGGTTAAGCTAACTGCATGGGATTCTTATAACTAAGGAGCTACAGCTAAATAGCTAAATTTTGCATTGGTTACAGTCCAGGACTAATCCAGGACTAGAGTCTGACACTTCAAGACACCCCATCTGAATGTGCCAGAAGCTTTGGCTAGTGGAAATGTTGGAACTTACCCCTAATTTGTGGACTTGGAGCCCATCACATGTTGATGGGATCTCTTGTACATATGTTGTGTTTTTGTCCAGTTTCTGAAATAAGCAGGTTTGAAATAAGCCAAGACTTTTTAGAAAAGCTGTTAGAGTTCTTCAAAACCCCCTCACTTCTATATTGCAGAGAGCAGCACCTGATGATGGCTCACTGACACTGTCTCTCAGGAGAGAGGTGTTGAGGAGCAGAAGCACCCAAAGGACAGTTCACTTCTGCATGAAATTCATTTATCAGGTGCTTTACACACAATCAGAGCTGTAGGCTGACCTGGACAGAGCTGGAAACATACACATGCCACCTGGCTGTCTCTTTACCCAGAGCATTTTTCAGTGGTGAAAGAATCCAAGAGCAGCAGAAATAGAGTATTGAAATATTTGTAGACAAACCAATGAGAGAATTGTTGCAGGTTAAGATGTTTCCTTTCAATAAATATGCAAGCTCACATACCTGAGACTAATGAGCAGGACAGTCCATGGGGTGGACTACTGAAGACATGGTACTTTTCTAGCAGGTAAACTACACATCAGTGTATCCAGATTTCCATATGGGAACCTAAACCAGAAGACCCCCCATGTTCACTGTCAATCACAGATAAATCAAAACACTGCAAAATTTTAAACATTTAAAAAATCCCTTTTTTTTTTTTCAATCACACAGCACAAATTTCTCAAGGAAATACTCAAGCCATGTTTGTACAGAGGGTGAAACTGAGGGAAAGGACTCATCCACAGCCCCAGGCTCTAGCAACTGCCATGATAACTAGGGACAGAATCCAGCTACCAGAAGTCTGAGCCCAGCTCAATACCCATGCTGCCACTCCCCCAAATTCATGGTTTGAGGTGGCTGTTGGCATTCCCAAGGAATGACCCCTGAGGAAGAGTGAGTGCTGGCAGAGGGCTGGCTCTGTGCAGAGCGGAAAGCAACCACTGCACTCAGATCCCATGGAACTGTCTGGCACGGAAACCACAGATCACATTGACATTGTTGCTGTTGGCACGGGGTATCTGGTAGAGAAACACCACCCTGTTATTCTGCAAGCCTTTGTTTCTGATTTATGGATCCCTCTAAAATACAACCAAAAGGTATTCACTTCATTTATAGTGTGTGGTAGAGAGTGTGATTTCAAGAATAGCAAAAATACCTTCTAAATTTGCTGCAAAGACAGCAAATTCCAAATGGGTACAGAATTTGCATACTAATAAAGAAGTCACTGAGTAGTTGCCTTGAGTAGAAATTCAAGGTATAATTACTGCCTTGAAAAAACATGGTTTCAATAGTCAATGTTAAATCTCAGATATCACTAGTGGCTGGGATTACACTCTGTGTATATTGACTTTATATGTGACCGATGGAACTGTTTTCCCCTGCTCTTCCCACTGGCTTGGGGATTACTTATTTCTTCTAAATTCTCAGTTTAATTCTATTCTGACTCTTCACATGCTTAGTGGCATCTCTTGGTTGCTACTTGCCTCTACATTTGTTCTCTTCCTGGTTGTTATGTTGAGATCCCTTGTGGGTACTGGTTTACTCAAAACCTTGTTTGAACCAGAGTTCTTTAACCTGTTGCATATTCTTCTGTTCACCTTTGTGCAATTTGAAATATCCCTCTCTAGAGCTCTGGGTCTCTGAGATGTATAAACTCCAGCTGAGCACAGTATTGACTAATTCTGTCTCTGCAGTCATGGTCTTGCCCATCAGCAAGTATTGAACCAGCCTGCTGATAGCATGGGGCCACTGTTTTCCCAAACCATTTTTTACCCTTAGCTGTTAAACAAAAAGAGAAGAAGAGGGAGGGGAGTTCGCCCACGAAGCATATTTCTTGGTTGCTGAGAGACTTCAAATCTCCCTAATGAATAAACATAGCACACTTAATTTTGTTTATGAAAACAGGCTTATTGTGATGGCAAAAAGCATGAGTCAGTGCCCTGAGTGAAGGATTGTGCAGCAGCTGGAGACACTCACCAAGAAGCAAAAGCCTCAGAAACCAGAACAACTCGCATCTCAACCTGTGCCAAGAGATGCAATTTCTTCTTTAACAAAAACCACCAAGATACAGGGAGTGGGAGAAGTTGTTCTCATGGCCTGGCAATTGGCTATTGGGCAAGTATTGCCATTGCTATGAAACAGCTGAGAATTTGTGAATGAACAGCTGAGAGTGGGCACCCTGCACCCAGCCAAGCAGCATTCTAACAATGCTCCTGAGTAGCTGGTCTGAGCCTGGCTGTGGGTTTGGGTTCTTGGGTAACAACTTCAGAGCTGCTGCTGGTTCCTCACTGAAATACAGCAGACACACAACAGTAGGGAAGGTATATTTAAGCCCTTCAAGGAAGATGAATTGCTGACTCCAAGAAGCATATTCTCTCTTTATCTCTATACCCCCTCTATTATTGCCTTTTATTTTGCTTGGACAAAATGATCAACGTGGTATTTGAAACTATTGCTGTGGCTTCCTGACCTGGTGAAGGTCCTGAGGCTTCACATAAGCAAGTGCAACAGGAAAACTATTTCCTTTGACTGATTTTACTGTCTGTACTCACCATTAGACTTATTCCCCATATGCATGTCCCATCTTCCAAAGCAGAGAGTCTAGTGTGCAAAATGGACACTGCAAGATGCCTGTAAGGAGCTCCAAGAGGCAGAATGTGTTGTCCTTCTCACTGGTGTGTCACCCTGCCACCAACACCCTGGCAGACCAAGGCTTAATAGGTCTTCATCTAGTCCTCAGCACATTACTGCTGCTTCATAAATCATGCCAGCCCTTCCTTCAGATCATGGGCCTTTTGTTTTTCTTCCTCAGTTTCACTGATGTAAATCTGCCATGTGTGCACGAGGCTCTGCCATGGTGATGAATGATCCTGAATAAGGACCCACTTAGCCAATTTTCACTGTACAAAGTTTCATTGTGCACAGCAGGGTTAACACACAGGGCTCTGTTCAAATAAAATGAGGTAAACAGAAGTTCAACGCTTTTCCTTCCTTCCAAAAAAAAAAAAAAAAAAAAAGAAAAAAAAAAAAAAAAAAAAAAAGAAAAAAGAAAAAAGAAAAAAGAAAAAGAAAACCATGTCTGAGGACCAGGCATATTAATAAACCTAAAATTGCTCATCCTACATTGATGCCTGGATCAGATCCACAGAAGAATATAGAGAATATAAGCACAAACCATAGCAAGAGAAGGTTTTGAGGTGCCACAGGGAAGAGAGCAATAGATGGTACTGTGTGCACTGCAGGAGGCAGAGCCAGCAATCCAGGCTCCTTAAAAATGCCCCCAAAGACTGAAACAGGTAGCAATTAACCAGTTTAAAATTGTTTGTTCTACTTTCCACAGAAAGCAGAGAAGAGACCACCAGTGACAGTGCCAGCCCCCAGCACACACACACAGCCACTGCTCTTGGCAGCCCTGACTGGCACACCCAGCCCTCCCCCCGTGTTTAATGCCCCCACAAACAAGGCTGCCAGCTTTCATCAGCTGGCTGGAGAAACAAAAACATTGCAGCTGCATACTTGGCCTCCAACTATTACATATTTTTAAACATCTACTCCACTGGGAGTGAATCAGAAAATGGAAGGTAGGTGCTAAATTAGCAGGTTTTCCATACAGACCTATAGTTAATATCTTGGCTGGCTAAAAGACAACAAGGAAAACATTATTTTGGCTCTGGGATGTTCATTACTAAGGGACCTTTCAGCTTTTGCCATATAGCAAAATGGAAGTATGGACTGCTGGAAGTTGCACTTTGCCCTACAACCACACAGTCATTTAGTATTTTCAACTATTTAAACAGGTCCTCTAACAAGTCAAAACTATTGCAGCAAGCACATCACACCTGCTAACAGAGAAAGGCAGAGGAGGCATGCGACTCACAGATTTTCATCATCAAAGCCTGAACCTTTAGCCAAAAATTCAACAGCTACAGAAAATAAGAATTAAATAATAAAATTAAAAGAGACCATGACTTCTACATGGTGAAAGGTCAAATTAGTCCTATGGAAAAGATGCAGCTGGAGGGAGCAGGCCCATACAGATATCAGAGCCCCTGGCTCCCCAGCAATGTCTCATTCCTAACACTGTGCCACATTTCTGAGTTTACACAGAGGTATCAGCAATACATTTTCAGGGACCCCACAAGGTGCCTCAGGCTTTCAGTGCTGTGCTGGTGTGGTTGCAGAGGGCATAATATATATATAGGCTGATGAAGGTAGATTTTCACACTGATTTTCACCAGTATACATTAAAATAGAGGCACAAAGTTCTGAGAGGTGAGTGTTAATCATTCACAGGGCTACTGGTGTGTTATATTAGTTGGTTTTACCTTTCATGTGTTTTCTTTGTCAGTATGATTAATTTGCTTTCTTCTTCATCCAGCCAGTGTTCCTGGGCACTCTGCCCCGTGTTATGAGGAAGCTGTATTTCTGGGAGGTTATTTGTTCAGCATCTTTCAACAATAACTATGTTCAGCTTAAAAAAAAATAATCTATTAAAAGGGTGCTCTGTACTAAGTGGAGCCTTGGATAAATAAAGGCCAACAAGAAATACTCGAACTCCTTCTGTAGTTAGTCACAGGTCAGTGCTTTCTCTTACTGTAATTCACAGAAAATTGCCATAAAAGAAAGTTAAAACTGTGATCCAAGACATTTTTCTTTTCTTGTTCCCCAAAGCTCAAAATGGTTGAATCACAGATGGATCCTTTTCCTGTTCTTATCAAATAGTGACTTTTTGTGCATCTTCAATACATTCCCAATTCTTCATCTGCCACAACACCAGCAAATGGAAGAGTATGTGACACCAGCCTAAACAAAATGTCAGACATTACAGGCAAAACCTGTGGAAACTCCTCTAGTTCTCACAAAAGTCAAGCTTTTCTGATTCTCTGGCTCCAGAACAGAAAGCTGTCATCACTTTTCTTCCCAGCAGCATCTCTGACACCCAGAGGGCCTAGGAATGTGGTTTGCCATTTTGTTTTGTGCTGTAATGCACCTGGCACAGAAAGGTCCTGGCCTTCATAACCATCATACACAAGATAATAATAATAATGATGAATAATAATGTTCCTATATGATTAATTTGAAATACTCAGTATCTAAAAGTACTTATAATTCAGGGGGGAAAATATCTACTAAAAACTAGTTCTGTGGTACCAGATTTGGCTCCAAGCAGCCCCTTAAAAACAAATGAAAAAAAAAATCAAAAAACCTAAGCACTGTAGATTAGTTGGCTTTTCACCAACCAAGTCTTGATTGAAAATCAAATGCAGATGTGAACAGAAAGAAGCAGCAATTTCAGCTCTCATAGCAGCCTCTTGTTGTTGGCACGCTCCAGAAAAAATATCAGTGCAAACTGGTACTGTCTGGACCACGCTGCAGCCTTCGTGGCAATTATGTGGCCAGAGTGTTCCTGCTGTCCCCATTAACACCAACAGTGCTTTCTGCAACAAAGTGAAAGGAAGGATTAAGGCAAGCAAAAAAGAAAAAAGAACTCATATGGGAAGGGATATGTATGCAACTCAGTGCTTGGAGTGTAAGTGTAAGCCAAGAAATTAATCCTTTGGCTTGTGTCTGGAGATGCCTGGATAAGAAGAATCCCCCTGCACAGGGTAAATGGCAGCTCCATCACCCTAAATTGTAACCATCAGCCAGTCTTCCCCTGGAAGACAAGGGGAAGACAAGAACTAAGCAGTTTCAAACTCTTTTATTTTAAAAAAAGAAATGAAGAAGAAAAAGAGAGTGTGATGATAAAAGATGTTTTGTGTTCTACTGGCAGAGGAGCAGAATTGATGATGTGATGAGTCAGTTCCCTCTCCAGTATTAACAATCCTAAACATGCATCTTCCAAAAGCAGCCTCTGTTTGGGGTCCTGGACTCTAACATTGGCAATACTTTCCTTGGGACAAGGATCTGTCTTCTCTCAAACTTAACTCTTCTTCTGGGGTAAAGAAAACTACCACTGCACCATTACAAATTCCTCCAGGGCAGAGGGGCTGCTCAAGTTGCTGGTTATCTTCAGGCCAAGAGACTATTTTATATCAAAATAAGTTTTCCTACTTATTGTAAAAAATTTCAGCCTATTCTAACATGCCATACACAGAAATACAAAATTAAACATGAAGAACTGAAAATCATATCCACTTCCATGTGCAGAATTGAACGTTGAAGGATTCTGTTATTTCTTTTATTTTTTTAAGTTCATGCTACTGGATACACTGCCCTGCACTCACAAACACTCGCTCCCTTGTGCAGGATGCACACAAATGACACATTGTTGGCAAAAAGTTGTTCAAAATGAGACTTGATTCAGAGACCTGCTCACCGATAGCAGTAAAAATTACCCTCAAAGTTTCTTACAGAAGCAGAGCCAGAAGGTAACTATCCCTTTCTTGAATAATTATCTCTGGAGAGTGAGACATCCTGTGCAAAATGGACAGGATACTCTAAGTAATGTGTTTTTAGAAAGAAAATAATTAATTTTTTATTAATAGATAGCCCCAGAAGCATTAGTTTTCTTGATACTGTCTCAGTTATCTACAACAATAATCTAATAACAGAAATACCACTGAAGTAGAGAGAGTGGAAATAAAACCCTTGCATTAAAAAACCATTCACCAACATGTGTATGGATAACATATCAGCTCTGCTTTGTGACTCATCTCTGAATCTACAACTATTTAAATACCACAGTTCTTTGAATTTTATGTGGTCACGAAAAATAGCAACAGGCAACTGAATTGACATCCTCGATGTGGAATACTTTGTTAAGGAAAGCTCTTCAACTAGCCATTTGCTTTCTCTTCCCCCTTTTTCTTGCTTATTGTCTTGGACTCCAACCTCCTTTTTCTCTCAAGAGACCATCCAACCCCAAAAAGCACACCCCACAACATTGCAGAACCATTTTTGAAAGAAATGTAGAAATATTCTATGAATTTTTACAGGAACAGTTTTCATATTCTTTACACAGTAAGACTGCATATTTCTCATTACAAAGAAGTTCCTTAAAGCTCTCTCTGTGTCATTCAGCCTTCACTGTTATCACCCCCAGCAAAAGAACAATGAAGATAGTGAATAAATTAATTGCCTGGAACATCTTCAAAAAGTACAACTGCAAGAACCTTGGCTCCTTGTGGGCTCAAGGTGGTTCATCCTGCAACTACCACAGCAGCTCTGACCACCCCGTGCACTCCAATCCCACCTTGAAACTTCCTTCCCAACCACAAAAGGTGAATAATAAATTAATTGGGCCACTCCAAAAGACTGAGCTCAGAGCTGATGATGGGGGACAGGCCAGGGACAGCATGTGCAGGGTGATTGGAGCAGCACTACCAAGGTGACCAGACATCCTCCTCTGCACCCTTCCACTCAGCTTTGCCTACAGGGTTTGGGTACTGCAGGCAGAAACTCAGCATAGTGAGGACCACATTAGTCCTTCTACTAGCAAGGAAACATGCTGACACCTCTCTTTTAATAAAAATACCTGTTTTAACATTGCCCAACAATCAAAATCTTACCACTGAGAACAGTTGCTAAAACCACTTCAGATCTTTATGAGCCTACAGTCTTCAAAAGAGAAAGTGAGGAAGTTCAGGTTGCAGATACCCACTGTAAGATGGGTATCTTATTACTGTAAGATGTAATTTATCATCACAGACACCCCAAAACAAAGGCATATGGCAACATAAAACTGTGGGCCCAGAAATTCTACATAAATATTATTTCACCTCCACTGACACATCTTAGCTATTTGAAGTCAATGAGACAGAATGGTGCCGTCCATTTTGAAGAGCAAACAAGTGGATCAGTAAGGCTGATTAGCACAAACTAATTAAAACCAGAAATCGTGGCTCATAGTCCCTTCTCTCCCAACTGGAAGCTCTGCCTAATCAGGCTCTTTCGTCCATCCTGACACCAGAGTATCAGAGGTCTTTCTCTGTCTTGTAGGTAACCATTTCTGCATGAAAATTGCTCTTCTCAGTTTATTCTTTCTGTCCTATCCACTTCATCTGTATGTGGGGTATATTCAGACTTCTGCAGCTGAAATACTCCAAAAGACCCCGTGCAGCAGGAGCCTCTCTCTGACCCTCTCCTGAAGGTCAGGCAACATGCCAGCATCTCCCAGGTACCCCTCAGATACCCAAGGGTTTAAAGTGCTATAGAAAGGACAGTCAGGACATCTAGTCCTGTGGATTATGAGAAAAATCTCTTCCTTCAAAAGACGACCCAAAAGGGCTTGATCTCAGAGCCTGCCTGCAGACAGAGGCCATGTGTGTGTGAGCACAGGCACATGGGGACAAGCTTCATGACACGCAAGTTTCTGTCCATTTGGTTAGCTCTTGGACTGGTGGTAATTTGGGTCTGCTGTGCACACAGAGCATTTCAATCCAAATTTGGGATTCATGATGGAAAACTCAACTCCTGTATGCACAGCCCTGCTTTTGTCTAATCTACTCAGGCTGCACTAATGGGAGCCTGGGTCTGTACAAAGACACCCATTTTGCTCAAATTCTTCTCTCAAGAGACAGCTAGAGCTGGGCTTGAGCCTGTGCCAGAGCTTGTGTGAAAGTAAATTGCTCATGGGCAAATCTGGATTTAGAAGTGGATTCGAACATATGGTCCATTAACAGAGTGGGCATATCCCCAAATCTGGGCAATCTGGCTCTCCTGAGCTTTGTGGCTGTTGACCCTGATAACTTCAAGATTGACCATGATTTCAATGGCAATAACAAGCAGAGCTTTCCAGTTACTCTGGAGCTGGATTTTCAGCCTTTCTCCTGTTGCCAGAAAGGACTTCAGAGCATGTGCCTTTCAGTTCCTTTGCCACATAGCCCTGTCCTGCACTGGGACAGCCTGATCCAGAAACCACTTGGAGCATGGTTGAAGCCTCCACCCAGAGAGATTTAGGTTGTTTTCTGCAACTTCTGCCAGTTCTTGCCTACTTTCTTTTAGACTGCAAGTATATATCAAGCTCTATGGCTCTAACACTTATCTCACATGTGCCAAAGCATGTATCCAGATGGAAGCACCTGCAATATTCCTGATACAATGTTCACTGAGAGAGAATTTGTCTGGGAATTGGGATGAGAGGAATTCATTAGGAGCATTAGGCCTTATCAGTGGTAACCACTCAGGTGACATCCCTATCTCCTGGAGAGGGATGCAATGTGTACATTGCTCTCTTCATCATTCTCTAAAGGAATTCATGACATCTGCAAAACATTACAGTCATTTCAAAGAAACATTGTCTACATTGAGTAGAAGTATTTAATTAGCACTTCATTTAGAGCATGTGGTATAACTCACAGTTCCATTTAGGGCCCAAGATGATTTTCAAGGGTGGGTGGAAAACAACCAAAAATGCCAGGAGGCCAGTGCAGTTTGTAACAGCCACTCACCACTGATTTCTGTTTTCATGTTACTGCAGACTTTGCAGAAAAGCTGCTATAATTTGTAGCCCTGGTGAACTCCAAACAGACCCTGAAAGTAAATACACACAAAAGTAAGTCATAGGAAGGACTTTTAAAAATACCATGTGTCACCTCCACCCTGGTTCTCCCCTGTGGCTGCTCTGCAGGTGAGGCCTTTCAGGAGGGGGATTGCTCCTGGGGCTGCAGGTTGAGGAGATGGAAGCTCCCTCCTTATTCATCCCCCATGCCCAGACATGCAGCAGGGCTGTGTGCCTGGGTCCTGCCTCACCCAGGGAAGCCCAAACAATTCAGACATCCCTGAGTCATCATCTCTCCCTAGGATGAGTGGAACGTGTTGCTAGCCAAAGCTGGAACCAGTTTGTACTGTGGGCAGGCAGTGCATGGAGGGGTGATTCATCTTGATGAATACACATCTACAATTACTGATCATCACTTGCAACTTGCATAGTTTATGTGCTGTGTTTCAACAAATTTCTATACCGTAGCCACCTCTTTGCAAAACTCCTCACTGCTGGAAGTGACACTAATAATCTATTTTTCATATTTAATTTTGTTGGCATATTTCCTTCCAGTATCACACTCTACCCAAATGTGGCCATTATCATGCAGTTATCACTGGGGACTGGAAATTACACAATTCATGGACAAGCAGATCTGCTGCCATTTGATGATGAGAGATTCACACACAGAATTCAAACATTAATACTAGATGGAATGCAATACACACCTCTGGAACAGATTTCTGATTTCCAAAATATAGCTAACAGAATACTAAGATTGCTGCAAAATTTATGGTTCAGGCTATAAAACATCCTTCTGAGACTCATATTTTATAATCTGCCTCTCAGTGCCAAACATCTTCTGCTTTCATCCTGTGTGTGCATAGCATGCAGCTCTGAAACCCTGGAGATGCATTTATAGGCACTCTGCAGCCTTCCTTTCTGTGTGCACTGCTGCTAGTCTGTATGTAGCTAAACAGGCTTTCTCTGGCAGGCAGTTCTGAACACACTATTACTATTATTATTATTATTATTATTATGGTACAAACCTGTACTTCCTTTGAAAACAGAGTCAATAATGTTTCATGAGGTAGAATTCTAATCTTGTATCTAACACTGGGAAGCTTTGTTTTTTGCAATGGTATTTGAACTCCTGCCTCTTCAAATGTTGTAGTGTTAAGGAGCTGTTCTGTGTCTCATGGGCTTATATATCTCATAGCACTATGTAATTTAGTGACTCTGCTCCAGCAAATTATAAAGCCTATGGTGGACTCTAGTCAGACACAGTGCATGAACAATGTGTGCCACCAGGACAGCCCCCCTGGGGTCTCTTAGCAAATTAAAAGTTTGGTCCCAGTTTGACAAACTGTGAATGCAAAAGGTATTTGTACTGATATCTGCAATTACTGTGACTACGTGTCTGCCACAGTAACAGCAGTTGGGAAAGGCTAAATTTGCTTTTCACAATTACATGATTCAAAATACATACACACACTCCTGGGAAAAGCATGGCTGTTTGGCTCCAGGCTGTTCCTGCAGAAGTCAATAACTGAGTATGAGTGTTAGCAGATGCAGGATCAGCACTTCAGTGCTGAGCATCTCTGTAGCTGCTTCTTTGCAACTGCAGAACAAGGAAGAGTTGAGTGTTGGGGAGAAGCAGCACATCTAGCAGCCTTCTTGTGGAAGCAAGGATGGGGAAAGTGAATACAAGGGCAAGAGGTCTCATAGGAAAGAACCTTTGATTTACATTATTTGAAGAAGCAGAGATAGGACATAATGAGGAGATAGGAAAGACATCTTAAGCTGTGATTCTGCTGGCTTTCCTTCTCCTCTCTGCATATTCCCTGGAAGGCTTCCTGGTGGCACAGACTGCTTCATGTGTATCTTGTTTATTTTTGGCCTGCATAACTTCCTTTGGAGCCAGCCCAGCCCCTGTTGGGAACATAAGATAAATCTGGATTCATTTGAAACTCCCTTTTGGAATAGGCAGGGGTGTCCTTGTCAACATGTCAGATTAGGAATGCTCCATTTGGTTTAATGGAGCTGGCCCTTGGTCTAATCCGAAAGGCTCCATAAACTTCCACTGTCATTTATGCTCTGAAACTTGTTGCCTTCAGAATTACAGATTTATTTATTATCCTTTAAAAAAAAAAAAAGTGTCTCCCTTGATCAATTGTATTTCTTTGCTGTTTGCTTTGCTAGTAAATCAATTCAATCATAAGCACTAGAGATGCTTCATTTATTCTGGCATAAAGAAGGGTTTTTATAAATTTGAAAATGATAGAATTTTAATGAACTGTGAAGTTAAAAAATGCAGGAAAGAATAGAGGAAAAATGACTGCTGTTCAGAGTGGAATCAGAATTAGTTCTTCTAACACAGCTTTCCCAGGTGTTATTGGCAAGTAATTTCAGATGTATGCAACTTCTGAAAAGTTGCTCTGATTGTTATTCTCTTACCTCGCAGAAAGCTAAACTCACTCATTGCTAAAGGAGATGAGTGGGGTAGTACAAACAGTCTTTTACATTAGTAAATTGTAGACTTCTCTGAGCTCTCACTTTATGGTAGCCAAAATTTTCTAAATACTGAATCAATCAGAAAGCTCCCTGGATTTTTGTCAGAATGGATAACTATGAATTTAATGTGGTGAGCTGGCACTCAGAACATCTGAGTTTAAATCCCATCTCTGGCATCTACAGCATCTGGCACCCACCCATCTATTGTATGATTTTCAATGACTGTCTTCCATTTCCCAGTCCATGGAACAGGATAATGCCCTTTCCTCCCACTCCCATTTTGTCTGTCTAATCCAGTTAGGTGAAAAATGAATCAGAGCAAAGCATGTCCTTTCATGGACACTAACCAGCCCCTGCAACCAGCCAGGAGGGACTTGGGCAGGTCAGGACTTGATCCTAACATGGTTTGTCCAATATAACAGATACTTCAGAGATTGCTCAGCCCTTTTTGAGGAGGCATCTTGTTCCAGTTTGAAACCTTATAAACCCAACTCTGTCATGGGTTTGCTAACATTCCTGTCACATGGGAAGGGCAATTGTTGATGGGAATACTGCTGCATCTCTACCTTTTTTCTGTTTTCAAATTGCAGATAGGTGGTTTCCATCACTGTCAATTTTTTAGTCCAAGACATTTAAAATTTATTAATTCTAGGTTCTAGATAGTCTGACCTAAATTTGTTTCATAAATAGTAAGCTCAGAGTTCCCAGGGTGCTGATTCTGTACTGCCCAGCTGATAAGCTGCAAGGCAGAAATGTTTGTTTTCCTTTCATATGTACATAAGTAACTACTGGAAACCAAATCCAATCCAAAGAAACCTGACTGCATCATGACATAGACACTTATATCCTGGTTGACCCCAGATACACTAGTTGGCAATTTAGCATGACAGATATTGTGACCTCAATGTGAGCTCTGCCCAAAACTCAGCATGAGAAATGAAAATCCCTACAGAACAGACTACAGGAGATGTTTCTCTCTCTGTTTCTCAGTTCCTTGAGCCTGATCTTGTATTGACATCAACAAAAAAGCACAGAAAACAAACCCCAACACAAATATGCACAAATATGATGGACTTTCCAACAGACCAGTGTTCAGCTGATGATATTAGTTTGGTCTTGACTGGTCATTTACATGGTAAAATCTTGGTTTGGTCCTATGTAAAAATTGCTACAACACAAAAAAAAATTACTGTACGCTTGTACCAGCAAAGCAAAACAAAGTAATTAGGATGAGATTTAAAAAAAAGCAACATACTTTCCCTACAGTGTAAAGCTCTGTAGGCAACTTAAAATTTGTAAATTAAACACCTTATTAAAGGGAGCAAGACTGCTGATCATCTGTTTTCATTTTTGCAGAGGAGTCCAGAGCAAAATGTAGAAAATTAAAAGTGAAATGCAAAAGGAGTTACCAAATCCTTCCAGCTCAAATATACAAATTCTGAAGTTACCAGTGAAGTAAGAAATAGGGGGTATTCATGAGAAAAAAAATTGTCCTTAACATCACTTTTAAGAAATCCAGCTTCTAAGAATACATGTACTAGAAAATTACTTGGATACCAGCTGTGGCAATGACACGAGTTGTTACAGAGACTCTAAAACCCACAGTGCTACCATTTTGTCACTATTGATCTTGGAAGGGGCCCATGGACTGCAGAGCACTGCACCCAGGTCTGTCCGGAAGGTGCAGCCCTGCATCAGGCTGAACACCATTTTTTCCTAGTTCAGCACTTGAATGATGCTGAGAAAGCTCATCACATTTCAGGAAAGGTTTCACCCATAATCCTCAGAGCTGGAGCAGATAAATCTGTCATACATTTTTAATATTTCTCAGTAATTTAAAATGCGAATATTCATCATTCTTGCAAACCAGAGCCTAATTGCATTCATAAATTATTATTACTTAAATGTAGAGCAGAAAAGAGGCATGCATTTCTGAAGTTCATTTCACCCAGAGGAGCTCTCGTTATCTTATGGCACAATAATGAGATAGAGAGCATGCACAAATTTTACCCTTTGTAAAGCACTGAGTGGCAAAAACAAAGCTGAGCGCCACAAACCACTCCAGCACAGCCCTCCCTGGGGTCTCAGGCAGCAGCTTCAGTGCAGCCACAGGCAGCTCAGTGTCCATTCTCCCAATTCATACTCAGATTTTGGCTAACACAGCTCAAGCAAAGGCCTGATGTGTGCTGGGAGTAGCACCACTGGGTCGAAGTGAGAGCAACATGTGGGCAGGACATGATGGAGATGGATAAAGGTCATCGTGCAGCTGCCGTCACCTCCTGTAGCCATCACCTCCTGCATCCTTGCATGTTAATTGTCTGGAAGTTTCTTCAAAATCCACTAACTGATGGAAGTGGTATAGACCAAACTTCCAGGCTGGAAGTTTTAAATACGTTATATTACTGAGAAAAAAAACAAACAAAAAAAAAAAACAAACAAACAAAAAAAAAAAAAAAAAAACCAAAAAAAACCAACCAAACAAACAAAAAAAACAAAAAAAAAAACCACAAAAAACCAAAAAAACCAAACCAAAAAAACCCAAAAAACTTTTGAAGTAGATGCTGAGCAACAGGAATGGGTGGGGAGGGATCTATCTGCTCTGTAGGGCTGGTCTGAGTATGAGCCCTTCCCTGCACAGAGCAAGTAAAGAGCACAGACCTCATTTTAACCTCTCACATCTTCAAAGGCTGCTGTTTTCTATTTTCAGTGGTGATTAGAGAGCTCTACAAGTTGCTGCTTAAAAAAAAACAAACCCCAAACCAACAAACAAAAAAAACCCACCAAACTGTAAAGGATCTGAAAAGATCTTAATCTGGATGGCAGAGGATTAATTTTGCAGTTCTCAGCAGTAAACTGCAAACTGCACAGAGCCCTCAAGTGTCCTTCACTCCTCCTGGAAAGTTTGCTCAGCTCAGTCTGAGAGTCCACAGGCAGCAGAGACTGAAACTGCCTTCTCTGCATTCTATTTGCTTATCAGAGGGAAGAATAAATAGTTGGCTACACCGTGGTTCTAGCTGTATCTCCTGAGAAGCCCTGTGTAGCTAAAGACAGGTATGATGCATGCAGACAAACGACTCATATTAATTTGTGGATATTTACAGCTCCAAAAGCTGCAGATTTTTTCTGTTTTGGAAATTAAAAGAAATACTCAGTTGCACAGTAGCACTGCCCTGTGAAGTTAACTCAGCTCCAGAAAGACAGCAATGAAATTCCAGATGATACTGATGGTACAAAATGGTGCACACGTGCAGACAGCTACCAAAAACAGGACACAAAAGCAGATCAACTCATGTTCTCATCAGGTAGGAAAAGAACTGATACTTACACAAGTGGTGTGACAACTTCTGTTCTTGCCCTAACTCATAAATCATCTCCATTTCCGCTCCACTTTTTTTTAAATAGATCTAATCAACAAAGGGAAAATGACAGGTTTTAATTCTAACCATGGGTCTTCCTCAATAGAAAAATTTACTTCAGAAATCAAAAAGGTATTGTTTACATTTGAATTTTCATGACATAAAAGACTTCCCATTTTAGCTTCTTCATTTTATAAAAATAGCACCACAGCCAAAATTAAAATCTAAATCTATTATATTTGTATTAACAAGAGTTCTAATTTCAGGCTGCTTTTTTCCTGAGCTGCATTTTTCTATATTTCCTTTTGAGAGTTGTCCAAGATCATAGCCTTGAACACTTTTAGTGTTTTCTAGTAGATCCAGTTCATATCCCAGGATCAAATTATTTCCTGGAACTTAAGTGTCTCTACAATAGACAAAACACATATCAAAGGGAAAAAAGTGTATTACTTAATGTGTGTTTCATTAAGAAAATAAATTAAGAAAATAAAATTAAGAAAATAAAATAAAATAAAAATAAAATAAAGTGTTGAGGTATAAATTTAAGATATAATTTTATATAAATTATTTATATACTATTCAAAGAGCACATCTTTGCTGCTGATACTGTAAAGAAAGTGAAGCAAGTGGCCTGAAGGAAGTTATTTGCCCAGAAGCTTGCCAGCTGAACGAGTAAATATGTTCTACTTAGAAACACAGAAAAAGAAAAATCAGTGCATTTGAGTTTCCATACCTGTGTTCATTGAGGTCATCCAACATTGAGAAACCAGTTAGAAGTTGAAAAAGCCAGAAATTTTGTTGTCTTCTTCCAATTTATACATACAAATGAGGTGTGAGAGGCTGTGTCCTGTTAGCTCCAAACTGTGGCAGACACAGACAACAAACAAGTGCTTCAGTTTACTATGAGAAAAATAGATTCATTTTAATTGTCAGACAGGCTTGTGTAGACTTACTATTTTTCTTTCTGATGCATTCAAAGTATTTTAAAGACAGCTTCTAATTATTACTTTAAGCTGATACTTTTGTTACTTTAAATTAAATTTCAGGTTTATTCAAAAGCTGTTTCATACCAAATGGAAATAAATTTGGCCATCCTGTAAATTTATAATGTAGTAAAAATAGAAAAAATTATAATCTGAATGAATCCATTATGAGAGCAGTTTAAATGTTTATCTATATGGTTCTCCTTCCAAGAGCAGACATAGAGAAAAATAAATCAAACACCTAAAAAACAGCATTTACTAAGATTTTTAAAAGTATAAATGCAAAACAGCTTTAAATCCATTCTTCAAATCTAATGTTTCTGACTGCTGATAGAGATTGTGACTTTTAGTTATCAAATAACCTAAATCAGTTCCCCCAAAATATTTCCTCTTACCCCAAAGCAAACCAGCAGCTACTGAAGATGCAGTTAGAACACCACTACAGCACACCAGAAGTGGTGAAAGGGAAGATGACTGAAATTTCATATCTTATTTGCAGTTCTCTATAACTAAGAAAGTGCACAGTGCAGAAAATGTCCTTTTCCTTCGCAGCCACAAGAGGGGAGCCTTTTCCTTCCATTACTCAGAAAAACCTTGTCAATAAACTCGGCACATGGAAACCATCACAAGAGGGAAAGTCAGCTCGGTTGATTTAGCAGAAAAGTTTGGCGTTGTCTTCAAAGTCAGCACATACATACAGTCAATTAAAAAGAAACCAGCCAACTTATAACTTCTCTAATTATTTCTATACGCATGAAGACTTGTTGTTCTAGGGCTTTTACATGAAAAATTAATTTGTATAGAAGTCTGCAGTACTTTTCCTCCATCGTGGAAAAACCAGGTTGTTATTCAGTGCATTATGGTCACTGGGGGAATCCATGGGCTTCTGCAGAAAGACCAATAATTTGAAGTTAAATCTTCAGTGACAAAGGATAGATTTGCTGTGGACTGGAAGCTCATTAATTGTAGGCTCAAATGTCATACCTGCTATCAAAGCTTAGCTGTTTATTCTGCATATTCTTCTCCGCTTACACAGCCAGGTTAATTATTTGGGGAGTGAGACTTGCTCTTGCCTGCAGGAATGAGCAAGTGTTTTTTTCTTGTTGACCTTCAATGAGATTGGGATGGACCTGTACCCACCAGGGTCACCTGAATCTTTCTGTTGAGTGCAGAGATCTTCAACCAGTCCTCAGTTCACTAGCACCATGGATGAGCTCCCAGAAAATAAACCCCAACATCATGCCCTTTGCTGGCTGCATTAGCTGTCACATCCCATGCCCTTCCTGGACCCCATGAAGGTGTTGGGGTCATTCTTTGGAAAGAAGATGGGTGGCAGAGGAAAGCTGATGTCCAGCTAAAATCATCACAGCCTCAAACCCAAAACACGATGTTCAGGCCTTGCAACGCTGGGAACTGGAAATGCAAATGTTACTCTATCATCTGGAAACTCACCTTTTTTTTTAAAAAAAAACCATCCACTTATTATAGGAAGCCTCAGGTAATTTCTGCCTAACTTCATCTATCAGGCAGCACAGCCTGGCTGTGAGAGCCTTCCCTGCTGCAGGGCCAATATCCTCATCTACAGGGAGGTGAAGAAGGATTAAATGGTGTCTGCTGGCTGCCCAGGAGATGAAACTAAGGCCTGAGATGAGAGATGAATGATGCTCCAAGATGTGAATAGAAAACATTAAAGAAGAAAAGGAAGTTTGAGCAGTATTGTTTTTCTAATTCAATAAACAGACTGGAACTCATATATGTCTTTATTTTCTGAATAGAAGGCTGCACAGCTTGACATTTATATTCCCTGAAATTGTGTATCTCTGAACAACTCTAAGCTCAGGAACTCTAAGCTAAGTCTGTCAGGATGAAGAGCAGCAAGAGTCTGAACCTGCACTGCAGAGTAGTCACACCGCATATGTGTTTCTTTCCAGCTACAAAAGAGTAGTCAATTTTCCTTGAAAACTGAAACTCTCAAATCGAATCATATCAAATCAAATTAAGCTCTCCTGGAGGAGGCTCCTGCAGAGCAGAGGCAGCAGCAAGACTGTCAGGTTCTGCCTTGTAGTGGGGCCCTGAGCGATCACCCATCCTTGGGAAGAAACTGAAGCTCTGGGCTGTCCCTAGGAGTTGTGTCATTGTGGGACAATCTGTATTCCATGGAGCCAGGTAGAGGTCAATGTGGCAATAAGGGACTGTTATCCTCTCAAAAGATCTAGGGAGGCTCTGGGTGTCAGGCAACTATTTGTTGCTTCTGGTTGTATCAAGGCTGAATCTGGCCTGTAGTGTTTTCACTCCAGCTGTGCCCCTGTAATGGGATTATCTGCTGGCTGTTCAAGAGCCCCAGTGTGAGTATCTGGACATTATATCCCTTTATTCTACAATTCAATCTCTTGACTTTAAGACAGCTTTTCTCTTCTCCCACTTCCCCCTCCTCCCAACAAAGCTGCAGAGCCAGAGAACAGTTGTGTTATCATAACATTTGATAAGATCAGTAAAAAAATAATAAGAGAACATGCAGTGCCAGAAGGGATACAATGGGAATTTCACCTACAGCTCTGCCTTTTTACAAGGCCATTATCTACAGAGCACTGATCTGGCAGTAACAGTTGTCTCCACAATAGCAGTAATGAAACTGTGGCAGGTTGCAGGTGGTCCTGCCTCCACCATGACAATCTACCCAGAGCCAGGTACCTTTTCATAAACACTGTTGGCTGCTAGAAAGATCGAGGCAAGGCCCAGCTGTCTTCTCAGGGCTGGAATATCTGAGACCTCTAAGTTTCACTGGCAGGAACTTCAAGAGTATAAATTATCTGACGTCTTTAGAAAGCCAGCTTCTAGCAAAAGCCAGCTCAGCAGGCATTTTGACAGATTTCCAACTTGTCATGGGCAACCCAGTTGTTTTCTTACCACGACATCATTTTTATATAGCAAATGGGTGAGACACTGCTCTAGCTCTACCCTGCCCATGTACAACCCTTTGTGCAGTAGAAACTGTAAGCGTTTGGATAAAGAAACAAGTCTTGATTGCTGGGATGTCAGAATTCATGGATTAAAGCTTACCAAAAGGAACAGCTGCTTTTTATCACCAATGGACATTGTTTTCAGCAAAGAAACTGCATATAACAAAAAGTCTTTGCTTAAAACAAGTCCATAGGAGAGAAAAATAATTGAGATCATGTTCTTTATTTATTACCAGAAAGGGATGATGTTTTAAAGTGGTTTTGTTCTTCTTTATAGCTGCTATCAATTCTGACCTTCCCATGTAACTCATCAGCAGTCTCTGATTCAGACCCTTATTTCTCCTTCTTTAAACAAAGGGAAGCAAGTAATGAATTTTAACAAAGACATCTTATGCCCCAGAATTTCTCAGAAGTCAAAGTAGCACTAAGGAAAACCAAAGAGCTTCAGATAATTTGAAAAAGTTATTATCCTTACTGTGGATCGGCCTTTATTTGAACAATATTTCTTGCTTCATCATCCTACCCGGTCTTCATTCATCTGATAGAAAGGACCTGATATTAAAAAAGCAGATAGAAAGAATTTAACAAGTCAGAATATCTGAGGCTACTTTAAGAAAGAATCATAAAGTAGTATTGAAATTACAAAAAAAGAGCAAAAAAGTTCACACACACTTCACTCATGTGGAGACCACTTCATCAAGAGAAATATATATATGCTGAGAATGAATGAACCTTTTCTGGTTTTATAAATTGCATTTTTTCTTTACCATGGTACCCACCATTATTTCCTACAACCTTACATTTGACAGAACTGAACAGTGATCCAGCTCCAGAGAAACTCAAAGAGAAAGAACTATTTAAATTTCTTTCTGATTCTATGAGATACAAACGTGCTGGTCATATACTGATTTATATCTGAAAACCAGCTCTCCTTTGAGAGGCACAAGAGATCTTTATTTAGAAGCCTAACTTTAAATTCAATTATGAAACCTTGGCCCTAAGCCTTTGCCCACCTCAAGGTGCTGCACATTGCTGATGACCAACTTTCAGCTGCTCTCACACCATGGCCACACTCCTGAGCATCTCCTTTAATGAGTTACTTGTGTGAAAACAAGTTCAAGCCGTTGCCTAGTGAGAGGAGGTTAATCTGCTGTTAGGTATCAATCCTTCTGCATAATTAGTGACTGTCTCTTGATGATATAAATAGAATTATTAATTACACTGATATTAACTGCTACTAACATTGTAAGGTTTCATTATGGATACAAATTGAGTTTGCTGCAGGATCACAAGTCATTAACAGCAGGAATTGCAAATTAACCTTCTCTGCTTCCCTAAGCAGGACACAGACACAGAAATGTATGCTACACTGGTTTTCTGAATTTTCAGTCCAAGAACACTTTCTTTCCCTGGACAAAGGCTCTGGGCAGGCCCAAATTGAGATGTTATGCCCACCATCACTGCAAGAGGCTGCAACTTGTCTCTGTTCTGCCTGCTAAAATCAAGTGAGGGAAAAGTGTAATAGAAAACTATGAGACATTAGGAAAAAGCAGAGCACCAGATACCCAGTAATTGTTTACATGAGTTTAGCTTGAGCTACTGTTTAATTTGCCCTCAAGACACTTGGTCCTATTTATTTGAGCAAACAGGTCAGCAAGCTGGTGTGGCAGAATCTCCCTAACTCAGCTGCTCCCCTTTGTCCATTTCCATATATTTAAATTCCCCCAGTAAGTTTAGGACCTCGAGTTTGACCACCTCAAGAAAAAAAATCCCATTAGGATTGCAGGTTTGTCCCAGTCACTGTCAGGTCAGAAATTCCTGCTTCTAACAATATTTCACTGTATTTATGAGTTTTTGACTGTGGCCTTAATGGAACAAAGTAAACTAACTTGGGCACTTGCAGAGATTAAGTGGGGTGGGAGAAAGTGCCCACCATCTGAGAGAAACAAAGGAAATCTCATTAATACCCATGTCTGCAGGGAGGCTGGGGTTCTGTTTCTTCAGATTTAGTCATGAATCTATTTTTATTATGTTCATTAATATTGTCATCCAAGCCTTTGCTACTCTATACCAGATTAATTAATGCTAAAGATTAAAATGCAACTCTATAAAACATATTACTAGAATTCATAGAAAAAAAAATCTAGATATAAAATTTTATGAAAAGCTTTATGTAAGAACCAGTTTTGAAAGAACTGGTCAAGCCACATTCTTAGCTGTCAGAAGTGAGCCAATCTTTAAGGACTGTGTTCTCCAGAATTTCTCATTTGTGAGGCAGATTAGAGAAAACAAAGAAAAAACAGAAGAACTCTTTTCTCTGGCTTAAAATAATCTAAATGATTTCTGAATAATAATATTATTATAATAACATTATTATTTATATGGATATAAATAATATCCATATTTGAAGAAAATACTTTATTTGGGAGCATAAAAACACAAAGGACTCCAGACCTGTACACAGTCAATGGACTACTTTGCCTTCCCCCTAGGAATAACAGACTCCAAAGGGAAATCCCTGGGCCCCCACATGGCTGAGCCAGCTGGAAATATCATCTGGAGCTTCCAGCCCCAGGTTGCCACTGGCTCACAGCCCGGCTGGGATTGATCAGAGGTTATCACCAACCCTATGCTGCTCAGTGACTCTGGGGTTGGTGTAAGCAGCAACATTCCAGTTCATGTGGCTCATAAAATAAAATTGTGCCTCTAATTACCATTTGCAAGCACATATTTTGTCATTGGCTGTTAGGAAGCTGTAGATCTTGATGCAATGAACATTATAGCAACAAATATTTCAGAGCTTTCAAGACTTCATAAAACCAAGGGTTTATAATCACACTTAGTATCAAAATCTCAACCCTCAGAGATCAAGAATTGTGAGCTGGGTGGTTAAATAAGGATGAACCAATACACTGCACTTAAAAACTAGCTGCGAGGCCATTCTACTTGAAGAATTCACCATGCATTTGAACTATTAATAAGTTATTACAACCAGGAGTTGCTCAAGGAGGTGGGGCAAAAAAATCCCCAAAATGCTGGGGGGAGCTCTAAATGCATAAATTGGCACATTTCTACCTATTTCCATTCTTTTTATATTTCTTCATTCAGTCATTTAATAGAAGCCTCAGAGAGAGCTGTAGATGTCCAGAGGATTTTGGGCCATTGCCTGTGTGTGTGTCAGTCTGTGTGAGCACTGCAGGAAGGGAGTAGGGAGATGGTCCCACCAGGGGCTCTGCAGGAATGCCTGAGCCCAGCTCTGCCCATGCCCATGGACCCTGATACTGCTGCATGGAAAAAACATTATTCCCATTATTCCCTCCCTTTTCACACACAGAACCACCCTGCACAGTCTGCTGTCTGACACTTTCTGACTCCTAGGAGAACCACCATCCACAGGAATTAGCTGTTGTCTTTCCTTGCTGCCTTTTTGAGAGCTCACATCTAGGGAAGCCTTGCTCTGATGAAAGGAGGCAGGTTCATTTTAGCTCACTAAGAAAGCAAGGATGCAGCAAAGATGTGCCCAGCAGGCTGCAGGTACCCCCATCCTGCACACAGCAGGCACTGACAGCAGTAAAGATACTTTCTGTACAAACAACACAGTACAGCCTGGCAGGAAAAGTGGGAAAAAAATGAAAATGGACTAGAGAGACAAAACAGAGACAAAAACCTGTCAGAAACACCTGAATTTGATCAGTTATCTCTCAGGTGAAATTAATACTGCAAAAATTATCTTTTGCTTACAGTACACTAGTTCCATACCACGGATCTCCAGAAGCTCACAACCCATGCTCTTACCAGATGTGATATTTGTCTTTAAAGACAATTTATTCCTATCCTAATAATGCCTTTGCCAAAGTAGTTGCATAGACTACCTCTAAGTATGCACCAAAATGAGCAATCATTTTACTAATAGTCCAGGTGAGTACAAAGGTGTGCATAGGGGCATTTTGAACTGCAAAACAGCTGCACTGGATGGCAACATTTTGGAGTGACAGTCTCAGGTTGTTGTTTTGTTTTTTTTTTAAATTATCAGAATTATGATTTTTGCAGCTTTAATTGCTTTAATTTAAAACCTTATATTCCAAAACTACAATAATCCCATCTGGAGTCAAACAAAAGATCTGTGGCATAGCTAGGTACAAAGCCCGAGCGGACTTGTTTTCTTTTCCAACTTTTTTTCTTCTAAACAGAATGGAAGGGCCTTTGAGCTCCATTGAGTTATGTACCCACTCTCAGGCACACAAGCCACTGGCAAGGTGGGAATCTGGGCCCCACAGATCTGCTGTCACTTCTAGTTCAGCAGCTTCTCTGGACATGATCCAGAGCATTTGGTGCCCTGGATAGGCTGAATGCAGGAATTCTTCCTTAGCAATCCCCAAAACTACACCAAAACAGCCTTAAGACAGCTTGTGTTCTAAATAGAAGACACCTGGCAGCCTTTGAAACATCAAACAGCTATTTGTTTGCTAGGATTTTACCTCCAGCTAATCAGTTAATTGAAGTTAAGTACTCAGAGCCATTACACATCCCTCTTCTCCTAATGAAGAGGACACTGCTGCCAGCCAGACTCTGCACACAGTCCACTCACTGTTCCCTGCCCCTGCAACCTACTCAGAATTATAAACTAAGAAAAATCAAGATGACTTTAACCTAATCCAGAGAGTTTTCAAACCCAAACATTCAAACACTGTGGAACCTCTGGATGCATGGGGCTAGGGAACTGCAAAACTTTATTACTGAACCAAATCTTGGAGGTTTTATACTGTTTAGTGCCTTGTGCCTATGAGCTGGAATTTGGCAGGGGTGTGCAGTGAGTTGCCAAGATTTGCCTCATTACAGCAGAACCTTGCAGAGCAGACATTTGCATGGGAAAGGACTTTGGGTCCATGTGGTTGGTAGTAACAACTGATGCAAGTGATCACTCTGGGATGTAGCTATTAATTAAAAAATAGTATTGTTTTGCTGCTCCTATATGAGGCTTTTTATCCACAGTTTAAACAATTCCACACACTAATCACAATTCTTACTAAAATTTTCAATGAGTAGAAAAATTTCACTGTTAGGTGAAACAATTCGTCCATGTAGTTGTCAGCAGCAGAGCTAAAGGCAAGTACCAGACTGCCATTACTAAACCAGGTGTCCACCTCTTTAGGTTGTACCTCTGACCATGATTATGCCTCTAGACACATCCAAGCTGCCTGTCACTGTCTCCTAGGAGTGTTTTTCCTCCCACTCCTATTTTGTCTTTTCCCTCTCACTGGTCCCCAGCCTAAGCCATCTGTTTGCCCTTGATAGAGGCACCCAGGTAAGCCCAGACCTTCCCTTCAGAGGCACAAGCTCAACAGGCTGAAGCTCCGCAGGAGACTTTTGCCCAGGGCTCAGCAAAGAGGGATGGGGACAGGACTGGCAGTGAGAGGCAGTGACACTGGAGACTGTAACCTCTTTCACTGGTGAGACAGGAGCCAAAAGAAAATGTGTCTGTCTGCTGGGGGAGCCTCTGTTCTCAGACCTTTGGTATTACATTTTGTAAATATTTTAAGCAGTGAGACTGTTCCCGTACAAAGCACTTAAAAGCATTCAGAAGCTGTCAAAAGATTTCCTTCCCCTCACTGCCTCCTCTCAGATCTGTCTGTGATCTATGTCTCGCATGAGATTTTCAGCTGCTTTGATTAAATACCCTAACAATCTCTTCACTAGAAGAGAGCTCTTGGCTAATATTTTGGCTATTTTGCATCCTATTTTTTTTTCTATAAAATTTATGATCTTTTCTCATTGATTTCTCTCATATTGTATTTTCAGTTTTCTTTCCCACTGTTCTTTTAACAGCTTTATTGATTCAAATGGATACAATAAATCCTTTTCAAAGGAATATGGTTCCTGTTTAAGATCAAATCAGAATGGTGAGCCAAGTTAATAGTCTTAAAAGCTGTGGTTAGGAATCACGGGTCAAAAGACATTTTATTAGGTCAGGTTGTGATCACAGAGTTAATGAGACTCGCATGGTATGAGACAGGACAGATTTGGCCTTTAACATTTACAGTTCTGCAAGAAAGCTTAGCAATTAGTATTTAAATAGCAGTAGCAGTATACTTCCTGTGAAACTTTGAGGTACCCTCAATCCTTTAACAGAGGATAGTTTTCCCAGAAAAATTATTTTTTAACCTTGATGGTGTGGATTAAAAAAAAACCAACAACACTAAAAATACATTTTTGTGGAGTACATCACTGTTGTTTATTCCATGCCATTCTGTACCAGAAACCCTGAAAGCTGATGTCCATGTGTTTTAGAGTATTATTTCCATATATATTTGAGTTTTATATACAGGCTACATTAGGTTGCCACTATTGAGCCCTGTAAAGATAGGCATACAAGCTGAACCTATTTTAGCAAAAAGACCAGAAGAGAATCTCTCCTGCCTCCATAACTACCTCATTTAGAATAACCAATATCCAATATAACCAATGCAGCAGGCATTGCTGGTAGGGAAAAAGATAATCTGAGGAACAGAAATAATTTCCAAAACATCCTGCTTTGTTGGGAAGCAAACACTCTCACAGGAACTGAAGTTCTGGGCAACAATGAACCTGCAGAACAGGGGAATTGCAAATGACCCCACTCACAAAAGTGCCATAGTGTTTCATTAATGAGTGCCAGGACAGCTCCTCATTTTCCCTCTGACAGTCCCCAGAGGGAGACTCTTATAGAGAGAAGTCAGGGTTCAGGAAAAAAAATGTTTTTGAGAACATTCTTGCTAGAAAAACTCATTAAACCTGCAAAACCCTACTAGCACAGTCTGTCAAATGGTTAAAGTAGCACTTCCTTCACTGAATACCTCTTCAAGCACAAAATAACTTAAATCTACACCTCTCATCCCACATCAGGCTTGCACTGCATTAATTCATGATATTAGTCCCAGACTTGGAACTGGCACCCTGTATCTTCTGGGCAGTTTAAACACTAACTTACATACCAAGTTTTACCTAGACTCATCCCAGCCAGGAAAACAATATTTTTTTGGTAGCATACCTAACAATGTGCTTTTTTTCTGTCTGATATGAGGTCTTATTATGTTGTTTATAAAGACTAATTACAGTAAAGATGCTCCACAGATAGTTTCACTTCTTGCCTCACCATGCCCAGATGCATCCAAGTTAGGGTTGTGCTTAAAATATTAAACATAGGGATCCACTGAAGCCAACAAACTGTGTGTAATGAGAGGCATGCAATAAATGCTTTCATAAAACAGGAATTAGATGGCTTTTCCTTTTTACTATTAAAAAGTTATAGCTTGCTGTTCACCCTCTTCTAGATTGCCATAGCTCATTTTATGGCCAAATTTTGATTCTGGTTCCCTGTGCCCTTGTCAGGAGCTCCTGTTGTGCAGCCTCAAAAACCAGAGCAAGCAATGCAACAGGCAACAGCATGGAGCAATATATACTACAAGGAGGAAGCTGGCATTGATCATTAATGCATCAGCAAGACACAAAGGGCAACAATATGTATTTCAGTGAAAGCATTAATTCCTTTCACTTTTATTCCCTGTGAGCATCTTCATTCCCCCTTCTCCACTTCCTCCCATTACTCACTGTTAAGGCTTTCAGAGCCATAAATCCAGTGGTACATGTCTGAACTCATCATCTGTATGGAGTGATAAACTGGAACACCAGTTGCAGATGCAAAAGTTCTCCCACAGACTGGATATTTGATACTGCTGTGAAGAACTCTGCCTAACTTCTACTTTGTACTGTAAGTTATTTAAAGTCATTTAGATGATTAATCAGGTCCCTTCAGCCTTTGGATGTAGAATTTCATGGGTCTGAGTGACTGTCTTCAGAAAGCCTCAGAATTTCTTTACTGGAATGTGCCCTACAATGCATGAAGATGTTCAACTCTGAAAAGTAGATAGAAACTATGAGCAGCTCAAATATTTTCTTTCAACTGTGAGGTTTTAGCTATTTTGTTCTTTGCTACAAAGCTATAAACACATCCTTTTTGCAACCTGAAGATGGGTAACTGCCAAACACCAAAGACCAGGATTCAACAAAAAGCTAAGACTGATGCTAAAGATTTCTAAAGGTCAGAAAACACAGTGCAGGCTGCAAACCTGTTAGTGTCTCTTTCTAGTTTTTTCCCTTTTAAGGTAAAACACAGGGTTTACCTAGAGAGCTAAAGTTTTACTCTATTTGTAAAGCCAGGTGCTACACTAGCAGGAGAGGAAGCTTTGCTCTACAGTGCTAGGCAGCAGCACCCCCAGCCAGGCTTAGTCCCAGCCCAGGTTCACTGCTGGCAATGTTACAGAAAAAAACATAGCTTGACTTAAAAGGAAACAGGCTGAGGAAGATGTCATAGAGAGGGAAAAAGCTGGGTTTGATTTTTTAACTAAAGTTGATACAGAAAAGGTAGCTGGAAAATAAGAGACAAGCCTAGTGTTGCTGCTTTTACACTCTAGTCTAGTCCAGTTTGACCATAACTAACTTTTTAAAAATAGGGTTTAGATGTTTTACAGCTATCTGAAACTAAGAGATCTGAAGGAAAAGTGCTCAGAATTGCAATCAAAACTCTTACGCCCAGACTTCTACTATGTGGTTTAAATGCCAAGACAGATGAGATGTTACTATAAAACCAAGATTTTTCAACTTTCCCTTTGGTATCATGGGGTCACCTCAAGATACCTAGGAAGGCAGGCTTATAAGACCACATTTTCTCCATTTTAATGCTCCTGTACCCAGACAGACACAACCCCCCCCCCTCTAGCTCTGCCACGGAGAGAAATGCAGAACTGTTTGTCTGCCACTCACGTATAAAACGACCAGCATTTTTAGAAATCTCACACAGAAAAAATGCTGCTCCTCAACTGGAAAGAAATGAAAAGATACCAGTGGCTGGAAACTACTCAGAAGGAAAGGAGAAATTGGCTTTCCTAATTCAAAGAAAAAGCTTCTTAACAATTGCATTCCAGTACAGACCAAAAGCCACTGATAAGCTAGATGACATTAAATCATTGACTTTAGGGATACACCTGCAAGGAGTGCAACACATTGACTTTGGGATGAAAATATCAATACTTATTTTTTCATCTGTAGGAGAGAGTGTTAAGGGTGTTTTGAGAAAATATTTTCCTATGCACTGGCAGTACAGTTCCCTGACAGGCAGATGTAGGGAGGGATGGGAAGGGTTAGGTGCTGGGAGATCTTTATCATTTCCCAATCCTGGTTCCACACCCACCCTCAGGGGGGCTGAATTACAAAATCTCCCATTTGTTATAAATTTTCAACCTCCTGTTTTTTCTGTCGCTCTCTGTAGCACATAGGAACATTTTAATGTGTGCAATCCTTAAATGTCAGTATAATGGAAAGCAGATGAGTCTTTTATGACAGCAATTTTTCACTTGCTTTTCTTGCTAAAACTGTGCAGCAGGAACAACAACAACAAAAAGATTTAGCCAGTGAAAACTGTGGTTTAAATCAATCTCTACACTAATGCTCCTTGCTTTAGCCATGTGAGGCACACGAGTGAAAGGAGGCATTAGCCTCCTTTCAGACTGCCCTGTTGCAAATAGAACTTATGAAGCTGAGTAAGAACTCCTCGTTAGCATTGCCCAACCTTCCTGCTAGTCAAGCTCTGCAATGAAGTGGATTTTGGGGTGCTGTTACATGCTACAGCACTTCCTGGGTACTGCACAGGACCCTTCAGCTCAGCTGCAGTGCATGATCAGACAGTTATGCATCGCAGGGTATAGCAGCGTGAAGGAAAAGCAATTTTTATCCTTTTCCTCCTCCTCCTACCTCGCTTCCAGAATTTTTTATGTGGCACTTGCACAGCTTGCAGAAGGAGCCAAGGATTTAATGAGCATTTGAAAGTTAAAGAATTTGTAGATGTGACTGTTTTGAAGCTTGTTTGCAGAGAGCCAAAAAAGATGTCTCCGTACGCAGATGAAGCTGAACCACTCTACACTTATCCAAAAATCCCCTAAGTAAGGGAAATGCCAATTGAGCCGGATGCACACCACGTTTAGGAAGGTCACTGCCTAAGAATATGTTCTTGTTACTTGTGCAAATGGGTGAAGGTATCTGAAGCTACTGTCTTTAAGAAGGTAAGCTAATGATCTTTCTTTGAAAATAAAAAGTAATTTCATTTTAAAGAACTATAATTCTTCAGTTTGTGCTCTTTTAATTGAGAAAAAAAAGCTGTAATCTACCACAGAAAAATGTAAATAGGGCCCTTCATCAAGGACATGCAAAATTTGTTTTGTGAGAAAAAGTAAAAAAACCCACAAAATAAACAACTTGCAGAAACCCCCCACTTTCTTATGTGCATGCATCAGAAATTACAGCATGCATACATGTCTGCTTGAAACTTTGCAGTATGTAAAGGTTTATCTCAATCTGTCAAATGACAGCTGAGCATCCAAAATGGAGGCTAATATCTGAATCTTTGTATATCATCTACCTTCTGCATAAGTAAATGACACATATATTTTCTTTCATTCCTTTTAAAAATGCCTTTGCACACATTTAGGTACTTTATCACACTGCTATTCAACAGTATAGTAGGAAAAGCCTCAGTATTTCTCACGTCAGGCTGGAGGCAGCCCTGCAGGGAGTACATGTGAGGAAAGAGTTTCAGATGTACCTTGCTTATAATCCAAAGACCTCTCTAGCTCATCGTGAGAGGTGAAATGCAGAGGGCAGGCAAAGCTACCACTATTTTAGTACCTAAACTTCTATCCCATTTTCAAAAGTTCATGGAACATACCTTGCATAGCTACATTCATTACCAGTAAAAAAATGGGAAGTGGTTCCTAAGCCATCATGAGTAACCTTTTAAAATTCAACTCTGAGACTAAGACTTTGCCTAATCAGAACAAGTGACCCACAAGTATCTGCTCTAACAGGCCTTACATGCTTCCCTAGCTGATAAAAAACAGCTCCAGTTTTTTCCTGTTCCACAGCAAGTCTGCTTTGGCCAAGGATCATAACCCCAGACTAAACCTGAACTTGTGGATGTTTAACATCTGTTAGAACTAGACCCAAACTGGTAACAAGCTGTTTAGACCTTGTCCTTCTGGAGCTCATGTGGCTTTGATCAGAGAATACTAGACTACTGCCTAGGAGATGTCTGGTCTGTATAAAATACAGTCAGAGGCAACTAACCCTAATTTAAGTGTGCCTCCTAAGGCTACCACTGGGAAGAATTGTCTATCCATGAGTCAGATCCTCATGAGGGATCCTCAAGCAGTGATAATGCACCAAATCTCATTTTTTTTTTCTCTTCTAAGCCACTTACACTTAACCACTGCTGTTTGAGCAGTAAACTACCAGTAAAGGACTTCAGCTACAGAGTTCATCACTGCACATAAATACTGCATCCAAATAGACATATAAACACTGTAGGCCTAGAAAATATGATCTTAAGATTTCAAATATGTTCTGAAACAAAAGCAACTGGATCAGGATTTGATCCTGGGTTTCTTTCACCCAAACTCACCTGAGATTTCACTGTGCAGAAGAGCAGCAGTGTTTCCAAGACTTGGTACCTTTTGGGAAACTCAAGGTGAAATGACACAAAAATAATCCTTAGTTTTTCTAGATGTCTAGAAAGGTATTTGTCATGAAGATATGATCTTTGAGAACAACCAGACAGGAGCTATGGTGTACAAGGAAAAACCTGCTCAAAAAACCTCTGCTTTGCAATATTCACATCCTGCACACACGCACAAGAAGTGCAGAGAGGGCAGTTTGCAGAACTCATGTATACAGAAATTAGATGCTAATTACTATAGTCCTCCCTTCAGTGAACTGGACTGAATGACCCTAAGGTAGCACAACTGTGAGGTGCAGCCTGGGGGTTCTGAGCTGTGTGCAGCTCTCAGGGAGGGTGCCACAGCCTGGAACCTGCAGCAAGGTGCTGCTGACCTAGGGACTGCTCAGTCACCTCGGTCCTCAGCCATGCAAGGAAACACATTCACAGTGGACAGAGCTGCCAAGGTGAAACTACCTGTTTGCCTACAGCCTTATTAACTATCCAGCTGGGACCCCAGAGAGATGCTGTGGTCTCACAGCTCACAGATATATCTGAGCATGCATCCTGTGGCTCTCCAGCATCTTAAAGCTTTGCTGTTACAGGTTTAGTGAAGTGACAGGGACACTGTGTGATTCTCAGACATGCTCGTAACAATGTCACTGGATGTGGATGGACTCTTTTGCCCTCTGGACTAACTAAATATAGGCCTGGCTGCCTGCTGTTGCTACACAAGGGTGTTCAAAACCTCCTGCCAAAGTGGCCAAAGCAATCAGGCAGTTCTGAAAGGGGCTCCAACCAATCCTGTGCTTGTTTCCTCCAAGACCTGCCACATTACTTGTTGTTAATCAGTTACTAAAAGAACTTAGGCTTTCCTATGAACTCTTTGCTTAAGGGCAAAATCACCTCCTCTTTGGGAGGTGATTTAACCCCTTGGGGTAATCATCTGAAGTAGTTGTAATTAAAAATCCACCTGTAGATGAACAAAACAGCATTGATACTCCAGACTTGGAGCACAAGACTCCCCTGTTGCTTGATAAATTGAAGATGGCTGATGAATGACAGAAAGTTGAATAGATGATGTGTCTGACATAGCACATTTTTAAATTGCCCTTCCTTGTTTATGAATAATATCTTTATGGTGCTGAGCCACCTAAAGCAGCAGCATTATTCAGCTGCACAAGTGGAACAAAACAACAAGCAGTTGGAGTTAAGTCTGCATAAAGGCAGAACAAATCATGTCATTTGCAATGCAAATGGGATTTCAAGCTTCATTAGCATCTTCTTTAAGGTCTAGTACCTCAGTAGTAGGATAGAGTAATGCTTCCCAGCCTTCCAGACATGTGCCAAACACCCTGCCACTCCTCAGTTCCTTCCCTGAGAGAACAAAACTGGGAAACACAACAAGCACCAAAAGCAGTAGCAGAACTTGCTTTGCAAGGAGTTTTTACTGTAGGGAAATTAATTCCTGATGAACCCAAACATTGACATTTATTCTGGTTTTGCTTAGTTTTCACAGCCATTAATGAGGCTGGAATTGTGTATCAATTTCCTCAAAAACAATCCAGACCCCTATGAGCTTTCTCCTACACTCAGGAGTGCAAATGAAAACAGATAATGACAAAAAAAATCTGTAAAAATGGAAATACATAACAAGAACTCTGGGATGTGACTGCTCCCACCCTGTTCTGCTTTCTCCTGGGCACCCCTTTGTGCTCACAGCATGAAGGCCAAATTTGGCTCCACTGCATGGGAGTGCAACAAAAACCATTAGGGTTACAGACCTGGGACCAGAGCAGGGATGGGAACACCAAAAACGTATGGCAAGAACAAACAGTGCGTGTGTGGCAGGGTTCATCAGTACTGCCTTGGTCTCATCACACATAATTATGGTGGCAACTGAATACTCTATATAATCTGTTAAACATTATGTACATTTAATGGAAGATATGGAAACAAACTACTGATAGATATTTTGGAAACACAATATTAGAGGTATTTAAAGGATAGTTACAGGGGTAATTATACTAGATATGTTGATTTGGGAATACAGGCCAATATGATTATACCATCTTGGCATTCCATGAGTGTACCTGATGTATAAACCTCCATATAAATAGGGATATTTTCGTGAACTTAAATTGATTTGCATAACTAGAGGCAAGCTCTCCAAGAACGGTTGAAGAGGATGGAAATCCTGGTGTTTTGATGCAGTGGTCCACTAGAGGTCCTGCTCAACTCAAAATGATCCAAACCTCCCTCAGTTAAGTGTGATAAAATGCAAATGAAAACATGCCCAAACTGCACACAGACTGGATACATAGATGCATATGCTAAATTTAGGAAATGCAAATATGTGTCTGATTCATATGCCTAGTGACTGCCAGTGCAGGAATAAATCAGTTAATTGGATCAGGCCAAAGCAGCTACAAAGTGGCCAAAACACCTACTAATGACCTGTCCATGTATATAACCAGAGCAACTACATGCACTACTAAGTCAGGCTGGGTCCTATTGAAAAAGCAAGCTGAATGCCTACTGCCATCTTCTCTCAAATAAAATCTTACCTTGGGTTCATGAAACAGTTTGCCAAGGCTCAGCATAGAGCTGTTGAGGACCCATCTGGTGTTCAGGAGTCTTGTATGAAACTAGGGGCAAAGAGTGCATCTGTCAGGAGTCAGGCACCAACAGGAAGCAAGATTTGAAAGTCATGCTCTGCAGGCAAACCCAGAATCCCAGGGTGTGAGCAGAAAGAGAGCTGATGCCAGTGGTTACCCAGCTATGGCAGAAGGCACCTGCAGAGAGGCTGAAGTACACACAAAAAAGGGTGTTTGCACAGCACATTGAGAGAACAAAAACTCAGAACTGAGAAACAAAACATGGCTCACAGATAAATTTGTGTCCTTAGGTGGTGTGTTGAACTTGGATCAGCAGGGCTGGAAGTCAGCCACTTTAGAGCTGATGTGTTTCCTTCCAACCATCCACTTTTTGGAAAAGTGACTTGTGGGTTGGTTGGTTGTTTTGTTTTTTTTCACAGGGAGCTGTAGAAAGCTGAGCAAGCAAGTGGGGTGTGTGGCCAAGGACTGGGGTGTGAGGGTGCTGCAGTGCATGGCAGTCACTCACTGCTCTTTCACAGACTACTTTAAATCTTGCTCTGACAGCAACAGAGTAAAACAGCTTTACTCAGCTCTTTTGCTCTTTGAGTCATATCTTTTTATTTTATTGACAAAAGCAAGATTTTCATCTTCTCAGCACTGTAGAACCAATACCCTGCATGCATCACAAAGACAGCAGAGCTCTTGCTGCCAGCAGCTTTTTCCAAGGAATGGCAGATACAGACAAACAAATACCAGCTGGTAGAAAAATCAGGTCTTGATGCTTGATTTTTACCCTCTCATTTGAGAGGTCTCCTTTAAATCAGCCAAGAGACCTTCCAAAGCTGCACACATGCCATTGCTCTAAAAACTTCCATAATCATATCTTGTGAACAGACATGAGTCACGAATAAAATTCCGAAAGCCAAAAAGGCTTTAAAATTAATCTAAGTACTCATCACATCACCATCAGTGCTGCCTAAGTCTTTCCTATAACTCACTTTTGCATTTTACAGATAAAGACAAGGGACTAAGACTCCAACTGGCCCAGCTACCTCAGCTTGTAAGTGGAGATGTAAGAGGAAAAAAGCAAAGTAATACTGAGGGTGAGCTGAAAATGATGCAGTGATCTGGAGAAAGAAAGAGGTGGAGAAAGCATGAGAAACAACTGAAAATTTTTTCCCTCTCTCAGGTAAAATGTTTGTCTACTTTGACACCTAATCACCCAGACAAAGAGGGCAGTGAGAGAACATATCAAACCAGAAAAATTCGAAGTTGCAACGTTTGGGATTAAAGAAGTTCTCCTCTCTTCTATTTTCACAGCATTCATTTGGTCTGTTCAAGTAAGATATGTCCAGAGCCAGGGCCTGCAAAGCTGCAGTTAAAAATCCAGAGTGAAGCCCAGGACGTGGGTTTATGCCAGATTTTGGCACAGCCTCTGTCTTCTGCAGGAGTCTCAATATTGGAAACATGCACTACCTGTCCATTTCTTTCACCTCAAGCAGAGGAATAGCCTATAGCAGACTCAAAACAAAAGAAATAGCAGGAACTAAGAAGGACAAAGACCAGAAATTTATCAGTTTTGGAGCTTTGTCTGCAATAAGTCAGGAAGAAGGTTGCAGAGGGAAGAACCCTATTAAGCTGAGCTGACCTGTGCAAAACCCAGTAGCTGCAGGCAGCAGATGAAAGGAGGACAGGGAGAATAGTTAATACTATATCACAGCCCTCAGAACTGGAGGTGAAGGGTTTCAAGGCCTGCAGTAAATGTGGGAGAAATCTGAGATTCAGTAGGTGTTTCTCTACCACACAAATTCCTTGCAGTGTTTTTCTGAAAGAAAACAAGGTTTTATATGTCACTTCTAACTTCCATATAGTATCGACATGAACAGACTCCATTGCTTCATAAAGTCCCATGGAAACAGGTCACAATCTTCTTGTCAGATTATATCTAAAAGGCACTATACATATATTTATTTCCATCTATTTATATAGCCTCCATCACCATAGTAACCTATCTTTCTGTTAATACTACACAGTATCTTCCTTTATTCAAGATAGGTAAAATCCAGTTTTCCATTATCAGCACTCAAGGTTACTACACCATTTTCACAAGTGATTTCAAGAACACATCAGGAGCTTGCCCAATTCTGTACTACAGGTGATGCCTGCTGGTTCCTTTGGCCTAGGGTAGGAGCTGGGAAAGCAAGCTGTCCTCCAACAGAGCATCAGAAAAAAGACTGCACTGGAGCACAGAAAAGAGCAATATTAATTCTTGCATTCTGTTCCATCTCATGCCAAAGCAGCTGCTCTAAATATTGGATTTTTTTTCTAATGCTTACACTAAAATATAAAAAAGCAAGAGAGAAAATTTGAGACCAAAGAGAGGCTGAAGGCGCCAGTTCCTGCATGTAATCACTGAAAGCTGTAGTGCTGTGAATATAATTCAGATAATCTTTCAGTTCTTCATTATTAAAAATGGGCTGCAGTTGATTCATAGTTTTGCTGCAATCAGCTGAAACCCAATTACCATCACAGTACAAGCTACTTCTGATGCAGACTCTCAGAATGCTGGGAAGAAATACCACCATATTTCTAACACACTGACTTTCCCTCATGGCAAATACAGCTTATTTTTATACACAGTTTGGGAATTTTCTGCAAAAATTTGTACAAACTAAAAATGGTTCAGACTGTTACATAGGGTATGGACTGCACCATGGAGCTGGATTTTTCCTTTCCAGAATACTTTAATTTGACATTGCCCATGGCACTATGTCACAGAATCACCAAAACAAATCTTTCCACCACAGGAGGAAGTTTGTCCCTGGCCCCTGCAGAAGAAAAAACCCATGTGACCCTAACTTGTACTCCAGCTGCACCCTGCAGATCCACATCCTGCTCTCTCTTGGCTTTCTTGCAAGTCAAATCTGTTCTCACAAGCCCACTAATTTTCTTTACCATCACTTTGGGGTAGCAGCTGGCAAGACAATAAAATTTATATTTTTGCCAGACGTTCAGCATAAGCAGCATGAACAACAATGGCTTCTCACTCTGCCCATCCCTTTCCTTCTCTCCCTTCAACCTGTCACTTTTCTTTAGGATCGCCCACAAAAAAACTAGGAAATTACTTCAGTTTTCCTGGAATATTAGACAGTATCTCCATGCATGTACTTTCAATGGATTCTTCCAACAGAATTACAGCCGAAAGGAGACAGAGATAGCAGCACAGCTGAGATTGGGAGTGTCATAAGAATCAACAAATCATTACACCAGTACTGTGTTCTACCTCTCATTACAGGCAATTTGCATCTGCTGCATGAACAGATTTATGCCAAATACAGCCCAGGTTAAAAAAAGAAGAGAGATTTGTGCATCAGCTGCAGTTCAGGATGCCTCATCAGAAGCATGGGGAAGAATGAAGAGCAAAACAGGGTTATGAGGGAACAGCAGGAGAAAAATAAAGCCACACTTTGTCCTCATGTTTCTGTCCTTCTTCAGAGGATGTCACTGAAGTCATATCTCCATTGGCAACATCACAATTGTCTCCACAGCAACAAATGTGATGCTGCAGGATGCTGAAAAATCTATTTTTAAAAAGGTAGGTGGAAAAAACACAAATGTGGAGTGTGTAGAGGTTGAACAGCCACACGAGTCTAATGATTCTAATGGAAGGTGCACAAAAATACTGAAAAAGCAGCTGAGAAAAAGCAGCTTCTCAAAATTTCTTAACATGTAACATCTCCTGGACCCTCTGTTACATCTTGTGAGCAAAGATAGCAAAGAAGTCACAGAGGTAGCAAAATTCTCCCACAGTTTGCATCACTCCTCTCCTCTGAGATGCTCCCCAGTCCCACAGAGCCAAGGCAGGTGCCAGGAGAGGTGCTGCACAGCCATAAATGAAACATCTGTGACTCACATAGTAAGAATTTCCTTGGCTGAGGGAAGGACAAGCGTACACCAGTGTTTTACACTGTGTTAAGTGCAGTTACTTCTGAGGGGAAGACCACTTACCCTTAAAGGACCTAAAAAAGATTTGTAACCACAAAATGTAAAGGGATTAAAGTGAAAGGAAATTTATTTTCCAAGACTGATCTAGATGTAGCCAAAACATTGAAAGTATTGCTTTAGTTTTGTTTAACTGTTGCTAAAAATCCCAGGAAATTTCTGCTACAGTTTGTACGAAAGTTATGAAAACCTCTTCAGGTTAGCTCTAGTTTTGGAACCACTTCTGATATTTCAGACTGAAATCTTAAAAGATGAACTATTAAAATACAAGATGCATGAATCGCGTGAATCTAAAATCTCCTTGACTGGCTCTATCCTAAACCTTTCTGCTCAGGTCAGGACTCACAAGTGACTAAGAATGCCTTCTTCTTAGCACTCAGAGAGAGAGACACTTGAGAGAAAAAAAATCCCTCTCTATTCATCCTTGAGAAAACTGCTTTGGTTTAAAACTGGAGATGCAAGTATGTAATGTCTTCTCTAAGGCTGAAGTACCTTTGCAATGAATTTAATTCCTGCTCTCCTGAAACAATTCTCTTTAAAAGCCATTTTGTCATGAGGCCCAGTAGGACTTCATGCAGAAGAGAGGTGGATGCACCTTGTTCTCCTTTCTCCTCTCTGCAATTCCTGAACTCCCAATAATGCTTTCTCATGCATGAAGAAAGTCAGTGGGACCCTGGTAATAAACAAGTGCATTGCTGGGTGGGACAGGTACTTCCCACCACATCTGACAGTGTTTAATTACACATAGAGCCAAATGCTTGAAAAATAAGAGTGTGGGGTAAGAACAGATTTGGGCAAATGAGTCATGGTGACCTGCAATGCCTCCAAATCCCTTAAATCACATTCTAGACATAATTGCTATTCCCCACATTTGTGAACTGCAAATTATAATGAAACTTATGTAAAACAGAATTCTAAAAAGATGAAAAAATTAAAAATTGTTCAGGAAATATGGTACTGTAAATATTTTTAATTGGTTCTATGAATTACGTTTTATGCTGCTTGTGCTGTGCACTGCATATGTTTTGAAATTGGTATTTTATCACTGAAAGTAGCTGATGGCTGCAACTGAATGCATGCTAACAAGAACTGAGACGTGAGAATACAATAAATGCTGCAGAATAAACGGGATGACTTACCACTGCAGGAATAATACATCTTTCTTCAAAATGACTCTTTCCTCTGTGGTGTCACAATAAAATTTTTATTGTCTTCAGCCTACCTGGAAGAAAAAAACCCAAAACACTCAGAAACTGCTGATTTCTCTAAAAACAGAATGATGTATAAGTTTTTAAGAACTGCTTCATCTGGAAATATTTTAGACCATGTGAGGACTTCGAGAGAAACCCGGAAGTGAGAAACACTTGCTCTGTTGGCCAGGGAGTCTGGAACACAGCTACATTCCTTTTCTCTCTGCATCAACCTAAACAAGTACACTACACTTTCAGCAGCTGCCTTTTGCTAAGCAGGTAAGTCTCCAGCAAAGTTTTGAAAGGTTTTCAGCCTCACCCTATAGCACAGATCAAGCACTTTTTATGCCACAGTGAAAATATTTTTCAGGATGGGAAATCAATTTCCTTTCCAACTCAATTTTTAAAGAGAAAGTAAGAAAAAACCTCCCACCTACTAAGTGCTTCCTTCATGCTTTTAGAGGCTTCTTTTACTCTGCACCTTGCAATAACTGCAATTCAGATAGGCATAAAAAATAAGAAATAACAAAATAATGGGACAAAACTCTTTCCCTTTCTACAACAGCCCACCTACAAGAAGAGAGTAAGGCAGCAGAGAAAGTTTTATCTCCCATCACTCCCTTGAATGGATGAACCCAGGCAACCATCAACCTCACCCAGCTCAGCACATCAAGAGGGGCCTAGCAGTGGCCTGTGCACAGTCCAGGATGATATCTGCATTCAGAACTGTACATTAAATTTTGAAAAAAATCTGACCCCAAATTGTCAGGTCTCCACAAAAACAGAAAGAAAAAGCCAACAAAACCCCCCAAAACAACAAAAAAGAAATACTTCTTTAAGCAAGCAAGGTTTGTGGAACAGAGCTAATGCATGTCCTTCATGTAACATCAATGGAAGGTCAGTGAATTGTTAAATGCACTTAACTTCCCTTGTATCAAAAAAGATGCATCCTCTCTGCAAAAGATTTTCAATAACCCTTAAATGTCAGAAGAGTGAAATGATTCTACTAAAATCCTAGGCACTCTATGCATTTCTCACATTTATGTATTCATAGCATAAAACTTCCTGGTAGGACTGACAAGGTAGCCCCCAGAGAACAGGTTCATAGCCTCGTGTGTCTACCAAGAAATTCTGAGTTGGTCCACATCAGAACAAGTCCAGGGACTGTCAACACAAGCACACTTAGAAAAAAACCTCTTGAACACTGATCCTGCACAGTGAACTCCACTGGACTGTCCAGTCCACCCCAGGAAAACAAAAGCTGTACCCATGATGGATGGTTAATGGATCATTTTATTGAGTCCATATGCACCTGCAGGGGTTGAAGGATATCTTTAGTGCACTTGACAACTGCGTTGTGATTCCTCTCAGCTGAACTGGTACTTGCTCACCAGCCTCCTTCCTTCTCTTACTGGGAGCAATGAAACTACCACAGAATACCAAAGCCTGCAATACACTAGCAAGGGTTTAGAGTCTGAGAAGTGCATTTTTGACCCTCCAGTATCCCAGCCTTCTGCTGGTGTCGTATTGCCCCTTCTGTCCCTGTTTTGCCTCAGATCTTGGAAACCTGTTTGTGACTGCCATCTCCAAGCAGGAAGGTTTGGTTAGTGTCCTCTCCTTCAGCTCTAGGTGCAAAAAGATTTTTTCTTCCTGACAATGGATATTTAGAAAGCTACATCCCTCCCAATGACATTATTTTATCTCTTATTTTTATATTGCTAACAGAACCTTAGCTTGCACAAGTGCAATTCATATTTTATTATTCTATCTCATAAAATACAGAAATTTAACTCACCAAGGAATTAAAGGAATGAAAGCATTATGTTTAAGCAGCTACAAAATATGGTTTACATCATATAATGGGCCATGTTTAATGTGGCTTTACACAGCAGCTTTTCATCATTTACATTTGCCTCTGGCTTAATAAACTGTGTCATTTTGTTTATGTTTTTTACATCTGGATATAAATGCTTCCCAGGCAGCATCTCCATGAATCACACCTGGAACATGGAGATTGGCAATCAGCATTTTCATACATCACTTATGTGCTTCTGCCTCTCAGGCTTAAACTTTATTTTATTTAGGAGTGTGCCAAGTGCTTTCAATAAAACTTGATGGCTAGCCATGAGAACCAAGATGACACAGTGTAAAATGATGTAAGGTTTCTGCTTGCCATCCTCACTCTGAGTAACATCTTGTTCAAGGAGCCACCATGCTGGTGGGGACACATGCACTCTCCAAGATACTTCAGGTCATGAAACAGGGCCTCTGACATGTGTTTGCCATTACTGCAACAACTAAGTGTCCTGCTCCACAGAAGATTATGCTGTTGATGGCAAAACTCCCACTGACTCCAGCAAGCTTGGGAGCTCGCCTCCAACCTTCTGGGGGCTTTGGGTATGGACAGAAGCGATGAGCAAAGGACATGTCACTGGAGATGGTTCCTCTGGGAGGTCATGTTTCCAGATGACACCTTGCCATGCAGCAGCCTTCATGTGCTGAGGAAGTTCCCCACAAATAGCCAAGTTTGAATGCCCATACAGAGCAGTACCTCATGGAGACATTGCAGGAGCTCAGCCTACGCTGAGATCATTTGACTCAATGTATTTTTAAACTTACAACCACAATAAGAATTCACAAAAGACAGAAATTTGCTGTTCAAATTGGGAAGCTGTCAAGAAACAGCTACCTTCATGCTGCAGCTGCCTTTGGGATGGTGGAGCTATCAGAAGTAATGGAACTGGAAACAGGGACACTGTAAATGCTGCTCAGGGCCCATTTCTAACCCCAGGCTCTGTCTCCAGTGCTTTTCATGCCCCATATCCAGATTTGCTGTACCCTAGCTAAAGCAAAGCTGTGGAAAACCTCCATGAGAACAGATGGAGCTGTGTGAGATACAGGTGCAAGGAATAGAGTGGTGTGACCTGGGAATTATTGGAGGAGTTTGGCTTCTGGAGAATGTTATGAACTTGTGCCAAGTGCAAGCTGTTGGAAGGGGTAGTTACGATTATGTTACAACAAAGTATTTTAAAAATAAAAGTAAAAAAATATCCAGTAGATATTGGGTGTCTATAAATGTGTGGCAAACCATACAATACACACTTTTCCTTTTTTTTTTTCCTTAGTCTTTTTCTAATTTTGAATTCTGCATGAACATAATAAAGGATTCTGGTTAAGCATAAGCAGAGTTCATGCCTTCATGCCCTCCAACACAAAGCCTCACTGCACATAGCTGCACCACGTGTGGGAGCACATGGACTCAGTGCACAGGGGTAGCTGTGGCTGCTGCACAGCCTGCAGAAAAGCAGAGAAGCCCTGGACTTTCCCTACCCCAAAGATAGGAAGGGGGTGACTCTGTGGAGCCCAGAGGGCAGCAGCAACAGGCAGGCAGTGCATAGGGCCACAGCTCCTCCCCAGGACTTCACTGAGCACCACTGATGTGCCAGTGAAAACTAAATAAACATCACTTTTCCCAGTTCACAAGCAGGGAAAATAATGTTTATACAACATTTACAACTGACTACATCACAGTCTGACTTCTCTGTGTTCTCCAACAAATATCTGCAAAAGAGACACAAGCAGCTTTGTATCACATACCAGTTCAAATCTGCAGAGTTCCAAGTGCTTCTCAGACCTGAGCAGCTGTGCCCATGGTTCATCAGCTGAGTGATACCACAGTGACTCTGCAGAGACTCAAACTACACAGCACAGAGAGGCAATGCTGTTCTAGCAGCAGGACATGACAGTGACTTGCCCACAACAAGCCCATGACAGTCAGAAAATGAAGATAGATGCCTTGATAATCTCTGTTTTCCAGTGTAAACATGAATCCAATAACATCCAGAGAGTATTAAATTTAGCAGCTTCACATCCAATAAACCAGGAATAAACATAATTGGGATCTCCTTAAAAACTGCCTTTCATAGGCACTTTTATGGAGGAGCAGTTTCCAATGTGTAGCAAGCTATGCACTTTATGAAAGAGATTACAAGAGCATAGATCTCTTTCATCAGTTTTCATTGAAACATCAGGAGCTGTGCAGGGTTGAAAGTTCTCCAAGACTTTATTAAATTGGGCAAAGCCAGAGGAGGAATAGCAAATATGTTCAAAGGGATAAAGTTTTGCTCTCATTATGAACTTCACATATTCCTCTCAATGCTAGGTTTCTATTCTTTGCCTCCAGCACTTTCTGGCTCCTGTTCATTTTGATGTTCATAGTTTTAATTTAAATCTAGATGTAGGGTATATGATACAGCATAAAGATTACAAATCTTGTTTGGAAGTTGCAGGCTTTTTATAGGCATGTCAAGGAGTATCTTTCATAAAATTCTACCTAAAATGCTCTTCATATTTAAATCATAGTTGCACAGTCAGCATAATAGAAGCAAAAGAGGGCAAGAGGAAGAAAGGAGGAAAAAAAAAAAAAGGAAATGAAACAGGTAATAAAAGAGATTTTAAAATGAGATTTGTAATCAAAAGCAGTGCCAGGAAGGCATTTCAGTAGCAAGGGACTACCGTGCCTGTTAAAAATTGCAGAGAAGGTTCTTACAGTGGAAGAACACAAGCAAAAAAAAATAATTGCAAGCTATATGGGAAAGCACTATGGTCAGGGTAATGTGGGGATGAAAGGAGAAGGATGTAGCTGTATCCCTACAACATGCACATAATGGAAGTGGCAACATGAAGTGTGTGGATAAAGGCATGAGTTTTCAATTAGGTACCAATGTGCATTGGCAATGTCCTTAGACAATCAAATTTCAATCCAGAACATAGTGGAGGAGGTAGAAATTTAGGCCAGCAAGATGTTCAGACTCAGAGTTACTGGCAAAGGAATGGAAGAAGTCAAGAACAGCAGCTAAAAACAGGCAGCAAAACTTTGCTTTTAGTCTAATCATCCTCTGAAAGAGATTACACTGTACTCAATAATTGCATGGATAGCTTCCATTCACAGCAAACTTCATTTAATTCCAAATAATTATAAAAGATAGATCCCAGCTGCAATATTAACACATGCATACCCTATCAAGGTATAAGAGGAAGGAGGCCAAAAAAGCAGATTGTGCTTCTGTAGTACTCCTACGCTTGCAATCACTGAAGTTAATCCCCAAGTTCTTTAATCAAAACTCATCAAGAAAACAGTCAACGAAATCAAAATTTGCTTGAATAACCCTTGAGATGGGGTTGGAGATTTCTGTAGCACTACATGATTAAAAATGATGCAAAATCCTTACCAGCTTCTAATAATATCTAGTCTAATAATCCACATGGTTTTAGTAGATACTTTTATCCATTTTAACTACCAAATCACTGCTAACTATAAACTGTCAATATCAAGCAAGTTTGGAAAGCCCTTTGAAATAGAAATCAACTATTTAAGCCTGAAAATATCAGAAGAAAACAGTAAAGAAATACTTCTGACGTCAGCATTTTACAAAGCAAAGAACTCCAAAGCAGAACATACAATTTGAAAAGAGTAATTAGACCAGCAAAGTGACAAGAGTAATCAGCAAGACCTTCCCTAGACTTCCAGATAAACACAAAGGCATCTAGGTTAAACAAGCTGTAGTTAAATTTTTAACATTTCTTTTCCTTATTGAAGATTTGGTAAAAAAATTCCACTGAAGCATCCTGCTGTGTCTTTCTATGGTATGTCAGGAGCTGAGTCACATACTTTCCAATGCAAATCTACAATATTATGAAATATTATGATAAATTCAGTCTATGTTGACATTGATGCATTATATTCATGATCTGAAAAGATAAAATATCCCTAATGCAACATTTTATTGCTTTCATAAATCAAATTCAAAATGGCATTACATTTCTGGTAACCTACTACGAAAGATCTCTCACTTTTATTAGACCTGTTTCTGTGCAGTGTACTTCTACCAGAGATCACAAGAAATGCTTCCAACAATTTTCTCTATGCCTGGAGTTTTCATCCTTCCTTTTTGAACTGGCTCATTGCAGCTGTTACATTTTCAAAGCAACAATAATTTTCAGTGGTCTGGAATAGGATTTCTGTTTTGCATTGAACTCAACCCAGTGACATACTCGTTGTACCATGAAGACAGATGCTTCAAACCCATGGAGATTCAGGCATGTCTGAAAAGCTTAGATTTCAAATATTCATCTTTCTCAGGCAGGCCTCAGAACTAGCTCAGGTTCATTGCAAAATGAAATTATTCAGCTCAGCTATGATGTGAGCTCCTGGTTCCGAAACATGCACCGTTAACCATGCTGTCACACGTATGCACTGCTTGAGGTCCCTCCATCTCCATTTCCACTGTCATGCCATGCATGTTGTATTTAAATAAACACATTTGCTTTATTTGTTAAGAGACAAGGGCATAAAATGAACCAGTCTTTCCAAGAATCAACATTGTGGCACTTCTAGGATTTAACACTTATGACAATAGAGTTACATTTGGAAGAAAATGAACACTAGGGCTTACATAAATGGAGCAGAATTCTTCTGACAGCAAATTTTCATATCAAGTTTTGTGATTTCTTTTGCTTCTAGCTGGATTAGGAGCACTTTTTTTTGCTACGTTGAGAAAATTTACTTCCAGACTGAGTAGGAATTAGGGTTTACAAAAAAATATGGAAGTACTTAAACTAGGGGAAAAAGCTACATGTTTTAATTTCATGCTTAAATTCATTCAGAGTTTGAGATGAAGGGATGAGTCACCATTTCTTATTTTATTTGAACCCAGCCCCTGGAGAGTGTCAGATTACACAAAGTTACAGTCTGTACTCTGGCAATTAACCAGCTTTGCATATTGGCTGCCATTTTTCTTACCCTTCATATCTCAGAATTAGCCTAAAATCCACCAGCCAAAATTCTGTGTGCATTACTCACACACAGCAGCCCCTGAACAGGACAGCATCACTGCCACTGGGCTGCCCTGGTTCATCACCTCAGCCACCAACACTGTGCCTAACACCTCAGCCTTGAGAGTCTCTGAACACTTTGTAGGAGGCACAACATCTGAGGTTTTAGGGCTATTGGCTGTGAAAACTTACAGGAAGCGTATCCAGGAAGAGCTGATGTGAAAAGAGTGGTTTGCAAGGCTCACTGGTCCCCCTTTCTCTCCCTTAGTGATGGTGGTACCTCAGGGTATAGAGAAACTGTTGGTTGCCACTTACAGCTTAACCACAACTTCTGAAGTTCAGGCAGTGAACTGTCCTAAAAACCATGTTTTCCTGACAAAAGCATTTGTAAATTAGAAGGGGCTTGTCTGTGTTTAAGGGTGAGACACTAGCTTTTTTTGTTTGCTATACATCATTAGCTGTGTTGGAGACATTTCCTCATTGTAATTCTGAGTAGCAATGAGGACTGTTTCTTGCAGAAATGTCCATACAGTCTCATCTCTTTACATTTCATATGCTCCTTTCAAAAAATTGTCTTAAAAATGTAGTTCAATCTGGTATCAGAAAAAAGGAAATCAAGAAAGAGAAATATCATTTCTGCATACAGGCAAAATGCCCCTCTTACCCTCCAAAAAACAGACAATATGACTTCATCAAGAGAAGGTGAAACTATTTTCATAAATTCCTGAAATGCATTCTGACACTTCACAGCTCAGTCATGCAGTAAGAGCACAAAAGTCAGAGTCCTCTTGGTTATACAGTATGTGATCATATCCCCAGCTTCAGACAAATGAAATGTTAAGATTGTGACTCTGTCCTGGGTGTCCAGTAGCATCCATAAAACAGAAACTGCAAAGCAAATAAGAATTTAAAGACTTGGGATGATATTGTCTGGGATGATCTAAGAAGCCAGGGTGTGCACTTGGCTGTGGTATGAGCTACATTCCCTTGCTCTTTGATGAATGCAGTCAGCTGCACAGCCACAGAAGCACATCTCATCTGAAAGATGGAGCTGTTTGCTGTACCCACAGAGATGAGGTTTCAATAAATGCAATGTCTGAGACACAATGTCTGATAGATTTTTCTCTTTTGCATACATCCCAGGTTGTTTGGGTTTTTTTATATGTATATGAATCATAATGAAGAAGATTCATTTTTTAATGATCTAATTTCTATTTCTATTAGAGCAATTCCAGTGTCCTTCAATTAGTTGTTTTCACAGAAATGGAGCCCCAACACACTGAAAGCTTTATTAATAATTTAGACTTATTTTTCATAGTTCATACCAAATCACTTTACTTACACCTGCCATGTGCTATTCCCTCTAAGCTTTCATTACCTTTTATATTCCACCTGGGCTTATAACTTTGCTCTTTAAAAATGTGACAGTGGTTTTAAACCATCACCCTTCAACAGAAACACATTCCTGATGGTGGGTTGTATGTACCTTGTACCTCTGAGATCAGAGGCTTTCATTGCCTTTGCTCCTTATGTTTTAGCAATTTTAAAAAAGCACACATTGCATTTACTCCATGCTTGATTTGTATCTAAAGCTGGTTTAAAAAAATAGGGTCTGAGCCCTCTCATCCATTACACATTTCTTGTAATCATCCACAGCATGCAACATAGCCCTAGACAAGCAAAAAGTAAACTCAGGTCTCCCAAGGCCTTGCTGCACTATAAACTTGATTGCTTATTATTGTGTCTCAGTTCATTACTATAGCACCAGCACACATCAGGTGTGTTCATTCCAGCCTTCTCTCTGGCTGTTTTGACAGGAGAAAGACTTAATCAGTGGTGGGTGCTAATGGGCTTCTGCCTCTGCCTGGCTTTAGGACATTCAGCAGGTACCCAGCAGGAAGGGGACACACTCTGCTAAGGACTAGGATGGTCCAGTACTATTTCATTTGCCACTCTTTATAGCCAAGTATCCTTAGTTTCAGTTGTAACCACTTCTCCATAGAAAAAAAAGGGATTACATCAAGATAAATCCTCAGCTACTAAAAGTCTCTCAAAAGAAGAAAGACTGAGATGCCTTTTTCATTCAGATCACAGGCTTAAGAAAATCTAAACTATACCTTGTTTGTGCCAGCACATAGCAAATCAGATCTAGTAGTGAATACCAGGATTTTCAAAATAGCAAGCATTTTAATTCATCACTAAAAACTTCATTGGTTTGCCCAGACCACTTCAAAGAACTTATGAACACTTCATACCCATCAACATTCATTTAACTGCCAGCCTGAGACAGGCTTTTCATCTTACAGACCATTAGACCTCTGCATTGAAACACAAGCCTGATTTGAACCCCACACATGTATTGTTCTCTTCCCCCATCCCTGCTTTCTCTCTTTTTACACTTTCTCCAGCAGAGCTGAGAAAAAAAAGTGTTTTGAGCATTTTATACAAGGGCCTAAGCTTCAAAGAGTCAAGGCCTGGCTACATCTTACTGATCTGCAGCCATTGAGAAGTTGGACATCTCATCCAGGGCTGAAAGCGAGCCTAAGCTCCCTCTGCATTAAAATAAAAAAACAAACAAAAAGGTACATCAGAAGGGTGATTCATCTTGCCCTAAGACCAATAGATGGATCACCTTGTGGATACTTCTCTGTGTAACTTATAGATGGAACCCAAAAGCAGCTCAGATGGGAGAACTTGTGTCTAGTGCCTGGGTAAGATAGAACAGTCAGCTCTTTCTGTGAAGGCATGAGCACTGGTTTGCACACACAGCTCCAGCCACTGGGCATAAATCAAGCTCTAAATTCACCTGATCCTGTGTTCCTGAGCAATGCAATCACCTGAATGTATGTGCACATTTCCAGAAAGTATAAATCTTTCTTCAGGACATGGTACCTGAGCCATAGTCTGAACAATACTTTTGAAAATCAAACTTCCTCTAGCAAGAGACGAGAGAGAATGTGTGCTGGCTGCTAGTCTATAACTATCTAGTCACTTTTGTTGGTAATTGAATGGGACAAAATAGATGGTATGTGTTACAATATATCTATAGAAAGCTTAAAAGCTGCATGCTAGAAGCACAGACCTTTAATTATGATGCTGAGAAAAGTCAGACAGGAAGAGCATACGAAAAGAGTGATTAGAATTGTAGGCTGAGAAAAAAGATTGTTGTGGTCTTTTGCCTGGCTGACTCAGTGACTTGGCTAAGTTGCTTTATCCCAGTAAAATGAAGATCATGTTTAGCCATCTTGGATGAATACTGTCAATATTTTCAAAGCACAGAGGGTAACATAGGAGCTTGACAGGAGTAAAAGCAGTCTTCAATTCTCCATCACCATTAGTACCATAACTCCTGTTTCTAACAAGCCAGTATATGCTGTTATTTTTTCTGTAACAAAAGTTTGAAATTCCATAATGTGAGAGAATCCTCATAATAAAATGAAAGCTTTAAAAAGTGATGGCCTGCTTAATCTAATCATTTAATTATCTCAGAGCAGGAGATAAAAGAGGAGGCTGAGAAAGAAGACATGGAAAAAAATACAGACTTACACCTCAGTTTTGACTCTTCTCAGTTTAGAAAGCAGTTGGCTTCCATGTGTCCTACTCCCTGGCACTTAATGTCACCTCCAATGCCTGACTGAAGCTAATGGCTGTGCTCCATGAAGTGCCCAGCAGTACCTCATCCTTCATCCCTTCTGACTCAGCAGCCTGGACTGCCCAGAGTATCTCTCTGTAGTGACATTTGGACTCCAGTTAAATATTTTTGTATGAAAAGCCCAAGATCTTACCTTGCAGTGTTGTTCTTTCATATGAATCTGAGATTCAAAAATGTTTTTTAAAACAAAGTTATTAGGACAGCTCTAATAATTACAAGACACTGACAGCTTTGAAGAATAATTTCCAGTGGCAGTTGTGTTTCTGGGCCGTTTCAAGCTTTCTGTTGAATAAGAATTTTAAATGCTCCACAGCAGAGATACAGCCCTCTCCAGGCTATGTGAAAGCTGGCAATTACACAGCTGCAGACAACATAAAAAGCCTTTTAAAAACAATCACACACATACTTTAATAACACCTCTGCTTTCTTTCTGCTGTGCACACCAGGTGCTGTGGGCAAGGCCTTGTTCCTGCAGGGCCAGAGCTCAGGAATCACGAGGGGCTGGGAAAGGTTGCTGGAGGGGATGGCTCCAGTGCCTCACTCTGCACAGTGATTATGTTCAGAATATTTACAGGTGAGACAAACATGCCAGGGCTCCTCCCCATCCCCAGCCTCCTGAAATTCCATCTCTTCTCCAAGAAATCTAATTGTAAAAAAAACAGAGCTGCACGGGACCACGAATCGTGTACATGTTCTTGCAACACTTAACAACTGCTGTGCAGTTCCTGTTAATTAATGCTCATGATTTGCATTTACATTGGGCCTAACTTGGTCACATACTGTGTTCCATCATCATGGGACTGTGTAAATCCCTGTTTCAATTGCAGAGCAGGGTGGTACAGAGTCCATTGATCAGGACTGGGTAATTCAGGTGCAGAGCAGCATTTTATATCAGTCAAGTGATAGATGATTTTAGTCACCCTGTGTCATGACTCTTTCCACCAGTACATAATGCACCTAACTTAAGGCTCCTAATATTTCTGTTTCTTGCTTAACACCTTTTCCCCACTTCTCCCCTCTAAACACACACAGTCCCTCTTCCTTCCACGTGTATTTACAGCAAAACAGTACACATGAAACATGAATGAAAACCACAGAGTGCTAGTGAAGGGTCTTTCACTTAAATTTTTAAGACCTCTGTGTATAAACCTACTAAAGCAATGAGCACAACTTTATGCTTTCTTCTAGCTCTGGTCCAAAGAATTAGTAACAGGAGAACTATCCACATGCCTGCTCTACATCTGGAAAAACAAACCAAAGGAGACTGGGCCAACACACACCAACATCACTGCCTTTGGTCAGTATAAGCTGTGAATGCACATCCTGATGTTTGCAGTCTCTGGTAGGTTTAGGAGAAGACAGTCTTATTTTATTGCTTATTTTAAATTCTATTTGCTATTGCTCTTTTTTTTTTTTTTTTTCTGAATTTCCAAAAGTCCTTAAAGTAACACCACCAGGCTGCTCTACATGGGACATAAGCTCCTCTTAAAATGAGGACTGAGGCACTAGGAGAGACAAACCACAGTCAGACCTCAGCACTAACTTTTCTTTCAGCCCAAAACTACAATATTGTACCTTGAAGAACACAGACATGTTTTTAACTTTTTTCATGAAGTAGAGGATAATAATATTTGATACCTCTGCATGTATACAAACCCTTGAAGATATTCCCATGCTACGGTCTGTATTCATGTAGCTGTATGAAGAAATGCTCATTCTCCCAAGTTTAACTTTATGCTATCACAGTTCCATAAATTCTGGCATCAGCGCTAGAAGATTAACAACTTTCCAGCTCAGTTATCTCTGTATTGAGATGCATTGTGTGGTGCAGATTTATCCTTAGAGAACTAAATTTCCACTGACTTTCAAACACAGGGTACCAAGCAGATATTCTCCTTGGGCCCCTTTGACCTTCTCTCTATGCTACGCACAAGCTGACCTTGCCCACCAGAGCATATCTCCAGTCCTTCTCCACTTACTTGTCAGATTTCTCAGCAGGGCAACCAGTTATCAGACATTGAAGTCTGTATTTCAGGCAGACTTAACTGAAATATAACAAATACCCACTAAATAAGCAAGCTGTTTCCCACAGTTAAGTTCCACTGCAGAATAATTTCTGTGACATCTTCCATAACCCCAGCTTTCCATTCACTGCAGCATTTGGCAGAAACAGCTGTGCCTCTGATCAAGTTTGAAATCAGAAGCACAATAAATCAAATTAACTTTTATGTTTTATAGAGATCCAAACTATGAGACAGCCACTATTTTTAAGATCAATAACCTCTTTCCCTTTTCTTCTACTTGACTGAGTACCCTCAAGTTGCCTAGTTCTTCAGTGCTGGAATTAACTTTACCCATTAAGAGCAGTGTATTTGCTTCTGCTCAGTTTGCAAGGATAGTTTTAATTGATTTACTCAGACATGTTCCAGAAAAACTATCTTAAATTTAGTTTTTAAATGAAGAACATCATGTTCACATTAGAAGCAGCAATAATGATAAAAAAATATTCTTAGTAATTATTAAAAAGACCAGAATTTCAATTAAATTCATGACCAGTAACAGGAAGGGTGAAAGGATCCAATTACAGCAACTCTTACTTCCATCAGATGCTCCATGGTAATAAAGGGTTTCAGGTGTGAGTAAAAACTACAATGAGATCCCAACATTAAGATGTTGGCTTTGTAGTGCAGCAAGCAGCTTTGATTTTCTGCCACTTTCACTGACAAGCAATGCGCTTCGCTTCTCTGACTTACACAAAATCAGTATTTATCAACAAGGTTTCTTAGGGTTAATAGATGTAAAGAACCCATTAAAAGTACCTTGGTTTATATCCTCCCATCATGCATTAAAGATTTTTGAATTTGCTTTCAGCTCAGCTAGTCAATGATAAGTGGAAGCAGAATTGTGCCAGCCACTCTACAAATAGAACTCTCAGGACATAAATAAAAAATAAAATAAACAGTATGAGGTGGAGAAAAATTTTGGCTGTCAGAACATCTGCTGTTGTGAGGAGAAAAGAGGATGTGTATGTCCAGTTTCCCTTGCTTCCAAAATAGAACAAATATTTTTTCATATTTGTCTATCTGCAAGGATATCATCTCACTGCCCCAGAAACACTGCCACAATTTGTGAATGACATCAGAATTGAAAAGTTTCTGCCCATTGCAAAAAGGAATGCATGCAGCACCATGTAATCATGGTTGTGCAGTGACATTTACTTTAATATCTTACCCAGAAAAGGCCAAACTAAAAGGGCTCCTACAAAATAAAAGGGGTGAAGTTTAAGAGGTCACAGCTCAAGAACCAGATGCAGTATAAATTTATAAGGCAAGTTTTCTTCAACTTGTATTGTCACATACATTAATGAATTGATAGATGTACTCCACACTTGGAAAACACCTACAAAAATCTTGTTAGAGTTCAAATATACCATTTCCAAGAAATGGGAAAATAGATGGTTCTAAGCTACCTTTGCAAAAGCATGCTCTTGCACTGCACCTGGGAACATATTACAGTTCACACTATAAACAAGCTAAGAAATAACTTGAAATGCTGTAGGAACAAACTATTTTCTTGTCATTTAATGTACTTCATCCAGACTTACCAGCTTTTTAGTAGAAACACTGAATCCATAGAAAAAGTCAGATTTAACTGTAAAAATAACACATGGTAAGATAAACCCAGTTCTGGGACCTTTGCTTTAAGTGGGGACAAGGAGGGACATTACCAGCCAACTGCTCCAGTCTGCTTCCCATGCTGGGGTTTCCCCAACAAGACGACCCTGGAGAAGGTTCAGCTGGGCAGAACACAGTCACAAGCATGAGCACAGTTTGTAACAGCAGCCCACATGCTCCCATGTAGGCTGCCTATTTGTTCACAGAGTTTAATTGATAAGCAAATATCAGGGGTTTTTGGCTTTTAATTATTTCACCGTTCAAGCCATTGAAAAGTTCTGGAACACAGGAACCAGCAGCTCTTCAGAAAGGAAAAGGGCAGTTGTATATCTGTGTGATAAATTGAATGCAAATAATGCATGTGTTTGAAATAAGTGATCTCTCTAGAGGGCCTATGAGTGTCCATCCTGAAAACAAGTAGGAAAACACATTTTATGAGTTGTTAAATTCCTTTCAGTTCAGAGCAATGGAAGAGCTGAGGACATCAGTGCAAATATTTTATGTCCCTGTCTTAAATCCAAACATGATTCAATTCTCTCAGCCAAGAGAAAAAGATAATACTCTTCAAAGCTTGAAGAATTAAAAGTATCTAAATCTGTGCAGCAATGGAAAACTGTGTGTATCTTAGGAGGGAGAGACAGCTCTGTTAGCTGTTCTGCTCCTTTCTGTGATTAAGGATTGCTAATCTTGAGCCCCAGAGTGGTGATTATTTGTACAAAGTGTTTTCCATCCAGAGTATCTCAGAATATCCAGGAAATTTCAGTGAGTTACTGCATATATAGCTGAAGAGTCACCACTGCTGAGCCCAGCTAGTGGAGCCTGCACCCAGATGCTTTCTCTTACGTAAAACATATATTACAAAAAGAAGTAAACTCAGTGAATGCATCACAGTTCCTGAGAGTAAGGCTTTTTGTTACAGACTTCAACACTGGAAGTTGTAAATATCCATCATCCCAACTGGATGAGAGCTGTAAAGACAAACAAATCTCTCCCCTGAAAGCCCTGGCAAAGATGAGGCTTCCCTGACTTACAGACAATTTGTTGGGGAGCCTCACAGGACATCATTCTGGGCTGTGCAGAGAAATGAGAGAGTTTGTGTCAATACATAGAGATGAAAGCTGCAGTGCTTCCTGGGCAGAATTACAGGGCACAGTTTGTGCTTGGGACTTCATGTTACAGATAAACCCAGTAAAGGTCAGGTGCTAAGCAGTGTCTGAAGTCCATCCTTAATTTCTTAATTTCTTGCAGGAAGCCAATTCCATCATGGCAATAAACCAGCAAAAATCTCTAGTATAAAATTAGATCCCTTGTTTTGGCTAACTAGTCCTGTCCCAAAAGGCAGTATTTTTAATAAAGAGAACCTCTCTAAACCTTGCTGCTTACTTGTGCTGGTGCTCTACTATAAAGGGAATTTCTACACAAGTTGACAGGCAAGCCTTATAAAGTTCTCTGTAGTATCTAAATGAACACTATTCAATTCACAGGTATTAAAATAGCATCATTATTAAATTCTAAGTGCTAGGACACTGAGAAAAACCTTTTTTTTTTCTTTCAGGAAAACACTGTAGAAGATTAACTAGACAGAATTTGTTCATATTGGAGTTTTAGCACATTGAAATTGATGCTCTGTGCAAAAACAACCAACTCATCCTCACACAGACAGTTCATTTGCAAGGGCCACTCTGGATTTGGTACGCTGACATAATGGATGTATTTACTTTTTATATGGTACATTTAGAGTGTTACATTTCCAATATGATGGAAACTTCTATTCAAATTTATTCATTAAAAAGCCCAGTAACTTCCTGATAATCTGGCTAATCTGAAATAACAGTGCAATTACACTCATATTTAATTTAAGCTAAAAAATCCACTTTCGCTCCTTAAATTTTCAGTATGTTTGTCACTTGTTGTAAGCCAGTCCACAGAGTGACAGGGCTTATTTTCTCTTTGTGTTCAGAAAGTAACAAACTAAACTCAAGTATTAAATCTCAGCCAGTTTATGACAGCAGTGACATGTGTCAGCACTGGCTGACAGAGAAAAGTCAGAACACAAACAGAAGTGCTTTTTTTTTTTCGCTCAATAGGAAATATTTTCTTCTTCATAAGAGAAACTCACTTGAATGAGGGAACTATTAATATTGTTTGACCCAAAAGGAACACATGCAGCTGCAGCAAGGCGTCAGTGACTTCAAAGGATCAGTCTGAGCCTTTTACATTGAGCTTTCTGATAGCTGAGTATAAGCAACACGAATAAAGGTGCTCAGCATTGCTCCTGCCCTCACTTGAACTCAGATACAAACTATGAGGTATACATTCCTTCAGAAATGTGGGGTTTTCTTTCAATGTAGAAAAACATTCCACAATAAAATAACTAGTTTGATTTTCTCATGTTTTAAAATGGATTTTATACGAATGGCAAAGCACAATTATTGTGCTGATTGCATAGAGGTTCTCCCACTGATGCTAAGACTCAGAAAATAAATAGCTGGTTAAATAAGAATCAGAAATCAACAGTGGAAAGAAAAGGAGATAGCAAAAAACCATTACCTGATGGAAGATAGCTACAGAGCTCATCTTTTTTAACTCTGTTTGAAGAAAGGAGTTTCAAAATTGGGCAAAGTAGCAAGGGAAACAGGTCAATGCCATAACCTGACACCAAAAATGATGCCTGCAAAAACACCACCAAACTGTCAGACACCACTCTTAGCTCCAGCCACTTACAAATGGATGAGTTGATGCACTCTACCCTGCGCTTAGAGTCACACTTCATCCAGTACCTCTTCAAAATTAATATAAGCCCTGATATGGTGGTTTAATATTCAAAACATATCCAGGTTTTAGTCTCATCTCAAAGAGCAGATGATGCTTACGGTTACTAAAAGTGATTTGTTTTTTATGTGGCATATGAACAGTGACAATCAGGGAAGCACTAGCATGGGATAACACCAATAAAATGTCACTCTGGGAGCCCACTGACAGGGGCAGAAGGAATCACAATCTTTCAGATTGGAAAAGACTCTTGGGATCATCAAGACCAACCATCATCCTTACTCTCCAAAGTTCTCCCCTGAACCACACCCCCGAACACAATTACCCTTCAACACATCCAGGAATGGTGGCTCAACCACCTCCCTGGGCAGCCTGACCACTCTTTCCATGAAAATTTTTTTCCTAATGTCCAGTCTAAACCAACCCTGTAGCAGCTTGAATCCATTCCCTCTTGTTCTATCACTGATTGCCTGCGAGAAGAGACCAGCACCAATGGCTCTACAATGTCCTTTCAGGTAGTTATAGAGAGTGATGAAGTCTCCCCTCAGCCTCCTCCTCCTCAAACTACACAGCTCCCTCAATCATTCTCCCTAAGATTTATTCTCCAGGCCCTTCACCAGCTTTGCTGCCCTCCCCTGCACTCACTCCAGCACCTTGATATCTCTCTTGTATTGAGGTGCCAAGGACACAGTACTCAAGGTGTGGCCTTGTACAGGGGGACAGTCACCTCCCTACTCCTGTTGGCCTCGCTGTTTCTCATACAAACCAGGATGCCATTGCCTTCCTTGGCCACACTGCTGGCTCATATCCAGCCCCTTGTTAATCAGAGCCCCCCAGCTCCTTTTCTGCCTGCAGCTTCCCAGCCTGGAGTGCTGCAAGGGGTTGTTGTGTCCCAAGCGCAGGACCAAGCACTTGTTGAAGCTCAAACCACTGAGGGTACAATGAGGAAGCGCAAAAGAAAGTTTTAGCTGGGCGGGTGTCTTGGTTTGGAAAGACCAGGATAAAAATTGTCTATGGCCACACTCACCTCAGACCTTGTGGGCCCCAGCACCACCTGTGGCCAGGGCAGCAGCCATGGTGGAGCTGTGCTTGTGGGGAGAGTGGGACAGCTGCCCTGGATGGACCCATCAAAGCACTCCTGCCCAGGGGCTCACCACAAAATGGCTGCCTGATGGACCAATCACAGCGCTCCTGCTCAGCGGCTCACCACAAAATGGCTGCCGGATGGACCAATTACAGTGCTCCTGCCCAGGAGCTCACCACAAAATGGCTGCCAAGGAGCCTGACCCTCGCTGCTGGGGCCTTCCCGCTCCCTGTCTCCTTTCTCGTACTGAAACAAAAGCACCTTTCTCCTTTCAACACTCGTTTCCCCTTCCTCCTCTCTATTCCTTTCGCTAAACATTTAAGAAACTGTCTTAAACACAGTTTTAGCTGTATCAGGATTAAAATTAAAAAACCAGCTCACTCATTAAGATTTCTAGTTTTTAAAAACCAGACAGAATGGCACCCGCTCCCCACCTTTAACTGGATTTTATATAAAAAAAAAATAATCTGTGTGCTATGGTAACATTGCTAAATCACCTCTTAAGCTCTATTATTCTTCCTGTGGGCTCTCCATCCCTAAATTAAAAGCCTACAATGCTTCCAAAATGCTTTGTCTTCAGCTTTCCTCTTCCTTTCCTCACACAGCTTCTCCCTCTTACTGAGGCAGAGTAATGAGGAGTGTCCTCAGGTTTTGAAGCTGGGTGAGTAAATGATGTTCCTATTCACTATTTATCTGCTTTGAAATTCTCACAAATATCACCAGTGATAATCACCTAAATTTTGTTGATTTATTTCTAGATCACCATAACATACAAAATGTTCTGTAGGGAGCAGCTCAATCCAATATTTATGAAGTAAACTTCTTAAAATTAATCGATAGAAATTTAGTTTAATGACAACTAGAGCTATTCTTTGAGCTGCCAAACTGGAGACCCTTTGAGTAGAAACACATCTCAGCTTGTTACAGCTCACACAATTGCTTGAAAAAGTCACAATCTTCCAAAAAATCATAGAGCAGACACAGTCACATTATGCTATACGGAATTAGATCTACATGAAATCTTACTTCATCTAGTAAATTCTGCTATTTCTGTTTAGCTATGTAGTAGTAGGGTACTAACTATTGCTGTCAGCATCTGAGATAACAGCAAACTCTGACAGCCTCAGGCAGGGATTTTAGCAGTGGTTTATTTGTTCAAATCCATGCACAACTGAGCACTTAGGTCAGAGGGGGAGGCTCGGATCAGCTTAGAACAGCCAAAATTTGTGTAACTGTCACCTTGACTATCTGAGAGATTTCAAGGCAAGCCTGAGCTCCCTGGAGCAGCCCATGCTGATGGTGCCACAGGTGAATAGTGTCAGACCTTAACTTGGATTAAGCTTTTCTGAGAGCACTTCACCTATTGCTCTCAAAATAATGCAGTTAGAGGGTGGCCATTCACAGCAGTGTTAAAAATAGCCTGGGCAACTCATGCACTTCAGAATTTTTCAGATTTCCAGTAGAACGTAAGGAAAACAGTGCCCTCCATGATGGATTTTGTTAGATATCCTGGATAATTCCATCACACTCAGCAAGTTTTAGACCATGGAACTTCATTGCTTTCATGTCTTTCAATTGCTTTCACGTCTTTCAATTGCTTTCACGTGTACTTCAATTGAAACACTGAACAAAAAGGGCTCAATTGCTCCTCCAAGTAGGCACATTAGAATTATCTATTCACATTGAATGAATTAATTACTCCCTTGCAGGATATTCACAGCTCTGTTCCCACCACATCCATTTGCCAATTGCGGGGTTAGTCCAGAGCAACCTCAGGATCTCCTTTGGGTGCCCAGGGCACCTCCTTACACTGGCTCATCTTAGAAAGAAATGCAAAAGCCTGCTTTCAGTTCTAGGTAAGGGCCAAAGCCAGCACCTTCAAGACCTGCTCAATATCTCAGGAAGCTCTGACTTGCAGCCTTTGACACAAACCACCATTTGGTGATCTAATACCATCAATCCAAACCCCACATATTACTTATCTACAGAATCTGTACAGCCAAAGGAATCTTATTAAGACAAGTGACTAAAAGATTTCAGTCTCACTTAAGTTGAAATTTTGCAAGATGATTTATATTTTAATGCAATCAAATTGAATTCTGATTTGACCTCAGATGTGAAGCAAAGCTGATCTATATCTGAATGCCAGTAGCTCTCTGGATATAATTTATCCATGCTCTACACTGTCCAGCAATTTCCTAACTCAATTTAGCCAGCAGTGATCAACAGCAAGCCCAGGCAATTTTGTCTTATTTTCCTCCAAATCTGACTAACTTCTCTCTGACTCAGGCTGATTTTCATTCCAAAATAGGGAAGAGGAATTTGGCATGGATGCATAAGTAGTGAATAACTGCATGAAATATTTTTTTTGTTTTTACATGCACAGCTGCCACCTATGAAGGGGATGATGAGAAATCCTGGTGATGGGCACAGAAAAAGATCTAAAGGCAAAATTCCCTCTCTAAGAAAGCCCCAGTCTATGTCAGGATCAAGTGGAAGGAACACTGTAGTCCTTATTTGATGATTTGCTCTTTTCTCACCCCTCTGAGCACATTACAAGGATAAACCCTCCCTCTCCTGGAGCCATTTGTATAAGAAAATGGCCATGCCCAGCTCTGCAATCTCTCAGCATTAAAACTGTGACTGCTGTGAGCTGGCTCTCTGGACGTAATCTGGTAGCTATTATCAAGAGAAATGAACTAGAAAATATCCATAATAAGCACCTCCAAAAATAAAGTATAAAAAGTGGAATCCATCCCAACGGCAAGGAAGTCATGGAACACTGTGTGTGCTCTGTCCTGCAGTAGGCACAGTGCTTTCTATCTCAAGTTTTCCTGCACTAAGGATAACATTGGGAAAACAGTGCAAGGGTTTGTAGTTTGGTTTGATTCTCTTTCATACCTGCCACACACTCTCCTCCTCCTGCCGCCATGGATCCCAGCCAGGCCACTTACAAAATCTTTTAAGGATTTACAACACACTTTTCATGCCTAAATGCCAAAGCCACCATCCGTGTTCTGCATTTTCTTCTTTTGGAGACCAATCCCTCCAGGGGCTGAGTGCCCTCAGTCTTTACAAGGCTGTTTTATTTCACAGTGAATAGCACAGGAGGCTTGCTCTTGTTCTCTTTCTACCTGTGGGACCACATGAAGAGTTTGTGAGGCAGCTGAAGCCTTCCTCTCAAGGGCCATGTTGTTCTCAAAGCTATATGAATTCACTCTCATCTATCTGGCAGTCCCAGGGTCAGCACCCAAGCAAGTGTGACTGCAACTGCATTTTGGGCCAGTGCCTTCCAGCAGGGTGAGTGAAAATATAAACAAATCCCACTCAAACACACCTCACTCCAGGTATTCATCAGGAGCCCTGCCCAAAAGCACAAAATTGCACTGAATTCACACGTTTGACCCCAGTGCTTCCCATGGCCACAGGGGATGTGGGGAAGCAGGAGGTGCAGCACAGCACCTTCCCTACCCTGCCCCACAAAATGGACCACTCACTAACTGCAGTCTTGTTGCTATAACAACCATAAGAAAGGTCCATAAATAGAACACAGAATACTGCCAGCAGGATATCATATTGGCAGATATGTTTTAGGTCCAGCTTTTTACAATGCACTTGCTCCTTGAATATATATACACGTATACATATGCTCAGCATATGTGTTATGAATATACATGTATTCATTTAAAATGTGTGGTTAATCAAGCTATGAGGATGACCACCAAGTTAGTGGCAACTATGCAAAGAAGGTTCACGTCATCTGCTTTTCCTTTGGGTTAAGAAAGGGATTTTTTTTTTAAGCTATGAGGCTTAGGAGTCCTGCATAAATCCTTCCAACTCTGCCTACAGAGACTAAACCAAAACTTCTTGCTTCCTTTCCTGTTATCAAAAAAAGACACAGAGGAAGGGCCGTCCCACTTATTTGTAAACACACACAAGAACAATCAGACCAGTCAGATAAGAAACCAATTTCTTTTCCAGGAAAGCATCAAAGGATTCTTCATGGTACATGTGCATGTAGGTCCCAGACAGAAACTGAATTGGTATTTTTTCAGATGCAAGGGGCCTTTTACCACATCCCTGCAGTGAATATCAGCAGTTTAGACAAAGACATGTATTACAGAAATCTCTCTCTCTCTTTTTTTTTTTTTTTTACTTTTGCAGTTCAGCTGTCACAGCAGCAAGGCACTTTGAGTTACACTCCCCTGATAATCATAATAGCTACATCCAGTCACTGCCATTAGGGTTCCCCGAAAGGAAGAGAATACCATAATTCAAACCCCTTCCAACATAAATGTCAGTCATTGTTTTCAAATATTACATATTGCCAGCAATAATAATACCTCTGCCTTCCACCACCTATAATAAGTCACCTCACGAGACTCCCCGCAGCCTCTTTCCTTGCATATCCAACATGCTCACTCCAGAGGCAGCAAAATAACCTAGGCAATCACCACACCATTTTATGTGCAATAAACCTCATCCCTCTGTCCTCTTGCAGACACAATCCAAGAAGAAAGCATCACTTCAAAAGCCTCTGTGCAAGACCTAGGCACCCCACAATTCCCCTTAGTAAAAAGTAGAATAATATGCCAGATTTTAGAGACAGGAATGGCACACAGAGCACAACTGGATTGAGGCATGTAGGAAGCTCATGGCAGATGAGACTCTGCTGGGAATCAAGTATCAGGACTTATGTCCGGATAAATAGGGCACGGGAGATCAGCTGATAAGGGGGCGGCACCCAGCACTGCCCAGAGGGATAGAAAGGGCTGCGAGGAGCGCCAGTGACCTGGAGAGCGGCGAAGAGGAGCAGGCAGACAGGTACGAGGCACGGCAGTTAGCGAGGCAGGGCAAGCAGGCAGGGCATGCAGGCGGTAGTGGTGCAAGGGTTGGACTTGATGATCTCAGAGGTCCCTTCCAACCCAGCCGATTCTATGATTCTATGATCACCATCATGTCTGTTTAAAATTACTTCACGAGGTGAAGGAAAACAGTGCTGTCTGTCCCTTCTCTCCTCCCCTTTGTCTTACAAATGTAAAACCACCTCTTGGACAGCAAGGTCCAAGACTGTGGAGATGTCACAACCCTGCATGATAGAGGAGGAAACTGAGGTATGGAGTCATGGCATGGCCGAAGATTACCCAGTGACAAGGTCAGGAGTAATAGCCAGGCCTATAGACCACAACACCAGGTTTTACCCACTAGACCATATTACTTACCAGCAAGACCAATATCCTGCTGGGATTAAAATTATTTCTGCTGTGATTAATTACCGTCCCCCCAGAGTCCTCAAGTCTCACCTGCACCAGGTAATGCACTGAAATAAAAGAAGAAGCCTCCCAAGAAGCTAATTAAATCCCTGTTATTTACTCCTGGACTACTCCAGCTGTTTTAATCTTTCTGATGCTGGGGTAAACTTCAAAATAAACAATGTGGTGCATTGTTCACCACCATTAAATGTAATTAATGGATACAGTTAATCAGCCAGAGATAAAAATCTCCCGGTGAAAAGTCCATAGCAAGGTAAATTTTAGCTCTATTTTTTCAAAGTGTTTTATTGACTTGGCATCTTTGCCTTTGTTTTTCATTCATCATAAGATTTATATCCTCTAAAAATGATACTGATTTCATTTCAAACTCTGCTCTTAAACTCATATAGTAAATGTAGATATTAGATTATGTCATATTGTAGTTGTCTGGGAAGTTAAGAAAAACAGCTTTTTTTAAATCCCATTTTTCATTTAAATGCTTCTCAAATTACGTTTTCGGCATATTCTGGCACCTTGTTTACTTTATTCTGAGTCTAAAACAATGTGTATCATGGCACACCCCCCTGACATTCAGAAGAGCTGATGCCTGGAGTTTGTGCACCTGATCTGTAAAGCACCCAAAACAATATTAGCACACAAGGTACCTAATTTGTATCTCCAGTTCTTCTGGATGCATCCAAATATTTTGGTCCAACTAGGCCAGTTGTTCATGTAGTCCCTTTAACTGCTTACCAGTTAAGCACAAAATTATGCTTGTGTTTTACTAACAAATTGTATGAAAAAAAGGGCATTTGCATATGAAGAATGAACACTAATAGGCATGAAAAATCTGAACCCCCATTTTTCAAGCAGTTGCAAGTTGCTTAAAAGTTGAGTGGAAACCTCTGCCTCATGTAGAAAGACAACTGAAATCAAGGGAGCTGAAAGCACATTGAAAGCTTCTATATACTCATTTTCATTCCAAAAGTTGTGCAAAAGATTTTCCAGTATATATAATGTGAGATAAAGAAATGCATCTCTAAAGTGACACTATCAATAAATTTAATTTAAATTTAATTTAATTTAAATTTAAATTTCAATAAATTTTAGTAAGAGAAATTTAGAAAGTATGGGAAGAATGTGCTATGCATTAAAATTACAGTGAAATCTCTTGCTAGGACATAGGGCTAATACCATAAGCCTTCCTCCAGGTGCTTCCACTGCTATGAGAGCCTCATAAGGTTTAGATACATTTAAAACCTCAGCTTGAAACCAGAGCTAAACCAACTCACTTACAGGACCTCATGGCTCAGCAATGACTTGCAGGCAGCCCACCCTTGTCTGCATGGAAGGGCTGTAGGATCCTGCCTCAATTTTCTGGGAGACTTCCAGGGAATAGGTGGAGGGGAAAACTTAATGAACAACTGACTCACATGGGGGAAAGATGGGATAATTTTCCATTAGCTTACTCATTTCATACAATTACATTTCTGCTAATTATTTGATTCTTCAAAATAAAAGTTTGCATTTGGGGGCTGAACAACAGCACCTCAGAGACACAAGAGGCAAAATCACAGGATAATTGCTAGTGACAGCTTCAGCTAAACAAATTTTTTGCTGATCCTCTTAATAAGAAGCTTCATTAATAGGCCTTCTCAAAATAGTATGGTACAAACTTGCCCTCTGCAGTTAATGTGCTGCAACAAAATTCCTCTTTCTAACTGACCTCAGTAGTGCCTTTCCATCTGAGAAAGGAGTTCTTGCTATTGCTGCAGCAATGAGTTTTCCTTCATAAACAAACAGGTTCCCTTGGAAAGCTTAGATCTCATTTTGTATCAAACTGCAGAGATGAAAGGCAAAGTTCAAAACAGCTACTTAAGGAATATATATTATACACACTAAGTGAGCTAGATGGTACATTTACCACCAAAAATTCTTGCACTGAAAGAAAAAATAAAATCACCATCAAAGTTTGTTATAGCAGTGGTATAATTTTTTTTCCTGAGTAACAATAAATACGTGACAATAAACCTTGGCAGAACTAAAAATAGTGATGAAAATAACATAAGTAGCTCCTATCAGACCACAAACAGCTCACAAACACAGGTCACAGCTTAGAAAAAGACTAATATTGGTCTGTGTAAGCTTTTGATAATAATAAAAAAATCAAACCAAAAAAATCAATGTCAGGTTTTGATTTTGCAAAACTAATCAGACCAAGAGTTCTTTCAACTCACACCAAGTTAAAATAAATATTCTAACATTGATTTATCTTTAAATATCTCACTTGGAACAGAAACCCTAAAAGAAAGCTGAGTACATGAAAACATAAAAATAAAGGAAATTTTCTTCAAAGAAAGTTTTAACTCTTACCAAAATGAAAGCAACATAAAAACCCCAGAGGAACACAACCACAGGACAGTTGTTCTTTGAGGCATAAATTAACATGGAAAAAATTAAGTCTTGTTGCGGTGGGAGCTGGGATTCAGAGAAGTGGACTGCAGAGCAGAGATGTGATCTGAAGTCTGTATACATTGCTGTTAAAGCACATGCATGAATAACCAGGGTCCAATCCTCACAACCACCCCCAAAAATACATTTAACAAACCTGAATACAACACTGCTATGCAGTAAGTGGCTGTTCTCTTTGTATGTGACCTGCTGTAGGCGACTCAGTTGTTATATCCCTTCCCAAATAATCACTACATCTTCACTTGGAAGACATTTTTCCCCTAAAAGAAAACATTTTTTTCATGTAAAATGATTCCATAAAATTTTGCAACTGAGATGTGCTTCTGCAAGATCTATAGTTCTTTTGAAGAAAGAAAATAAAATCAAAGCAGGAAACACTTATTTCTGTAACACAAATCTATAACAGCAAAAGTCATCTGTAATTTAATTAGCAGCTATAGCAGATTAGAAGATTTGTGATTCCTTCAAAGATTTTTTAGGAGCAATTAACACTAGACCAGATGTGAAGCCTTGAAATTCAGAGAGAACAAAGGTGGGAGGTGGAAATGAAAATAAAGATACAGGAACTGGAAACAAGTAAGTTGTTCTCACAGTTGTTTTTATCACAGTTCTTGTTTGGGAAAAGCAAGGTTGCTGCTATAAGTGGATCAAATGCTTAAAACTGGTCCAAAGCTTCCTCAAGTGTAGCATGGAATTCCTGTTGTCAGTGTCCCTCCATTTAGAGCAAAGATTCTTATTAATTTGAAAAAAAATCAATAAATAAAAACTACCAGTAACAGAATTGCTTGGGCATTCATGAGCACTTCTTATTTGTTGCATTTAATGAACACAAAGAATAAAGTCATGTTTTGAGCTTATAAGATAACTAGCACAACACTGAAATAGAGGATAAACACCATTTTTTTGTTGCTGCATTTGATTGTTTTCTTTATAGTGCTAATTGAAAGGGAGCTTAAATATTAGCATATCTGACAAGATGGTAAGTTCAAAATAATAAGGAAGCAAATAAAATTATTCATGTGCAATTTTGAAATATCTCAAAATGTCAGCCACCAGATGTCACAAAACCTGCAAGTGATGATGCCCTGAGAAAGACAAGACTCTGGCAGTAGCATCCAATGACACAAGAAATGGGAATATTTTCCTATTTAACTCCATAAATCTTAAGAGTCTTGGAATGAAAGGAATAAAACAATTCAGACAACATAAATTGGGATTTTCTCTGCGATCATCTACCTCAAAGTGGAAGTAATGTGTTCGAAACCAACATCTTGAGCCCATCAGTAAACACTGGCTACATGTGCACTTAAAAAGAGTATTAAAATATACAGGGACACTTATCTTACATAAGCACAGACAAGGTCAATGTATTCACTATCACAAATTCTACAGACCCAAGAAGTTGAACTGCCAACAGCACGCATTCCCAAACATTTTAAAAATTCAAATATACATTAAAAAATGCTTGCTGTATGCACCATGCAACAAATCCCCTATGAAGGACACCATTTATAACTACAAAGTACTGTCCCCATTCTCTTTGCCAAGCCCCTTATCGCATCCTTAAGGAAACACAAACTATGTATGAATTAATTTATATCACATCCTGATGCTGCCAGCAAAATGCTTAGTCTAAGGAGTTATATTTAGCAAAGAACTTGACAAAAGTTCTGTTTCAGACACTAAAAAACCTGAGCATTTTCCCAACTAGAATTAACTTAAATCAAGAACATCTATTGAGATAAAAATCACAAGACGTATGAGTTAAATAGAAAGTGATTCCTAATATTCTGCAACCAAAGGAAAAAAAAAAAATCAGCCATAAATTACTGTGCTGTTGCAAACCTGTTTGTTGCTTGATGCAGTAATATCCAAAAGCTGAAGCAATGTGAAAGAAGTACTGAATTTGTTCAAGGAGTAGCAATTTATAACCTCTGATAGCACTGTCCTACACTTGATTGATTTTATTTACTTCCTTTCCTCTTCTAAAAATTAAATACTGGACAGAAGAGTTATCCACTGTACACTCTGTGTCAGATGTGAAAGGTCAGTATTTATACTCATATTCTGTACAACCCATTAATCATCCTTTCTCATATTCACCTAGTCCCACTGCAGGATGTCACTGTTTAGAGATTAACAGGAGAAAGACTGTGATAGTAACCCTGTTCTATCTGCCTGAAAATTATATTGAGATTTAATATTATCCTTTGTGTTTACCACTATGATGAGACAGACAGGGACATCTAGATTTACTAGTCTAAAACCTAACATTGGCAAACAAACTATTCTAAGCAAATCAAAATAAGTGGATTACTACTGTCTTCCCAATTTAGCAGGAAATAGGTCATTGCTGGAGGGAAAAATAGTATCTGTAGCTCCAACAACTGACATCTGCAGTACACTGCCTTTAAATGTTTTTGTGGGTACAAACCCAGTCAGAACCTCGGGCCAGGACATGCTCAGAGCAGGGACACAGCCACATTAAGTTCCAGGATTTGTTCGTAGCTCAGTTTGCTCAGGAGTACTGAAGCTGCTTAGGAGATGCAATTGGAGAGCAATGCCAGGCAAAAGCACCTGAAATTGCTTATTCCAGCACCACCAAATCCTTGTATTCATATAAAGATCCAAGTCCGAGGCTGTTAAAACACAACAGTCCTGCAGAATTAACACATTTTGAAACTTGGAGGAAAAAGGGTCAAAGTCCAGGGTGAGGACTTTACATGTGCAACAGTTATAGTTGAAGGCTCAAACTCCAACAAATGGTGCTTTGGTTAGTAGAGCTTGGGTAGCAGAAGTGATGTAGTCAACATCAAGCCATGCTTTCCTCAGCTTTCTTAAACTGGAGACCAAAAAGCTGATGGAGATGCAAGGCCCAGAAGGTGGTGGTGACCAAAGATAATTTAATCAAAAATAAGGCAGAGGATGCAAGCAAGCCTTTAAGCAAGACAGAAAAGAATCCCGGTAAAGAAATTCTGTATTTAAGACACTTAATCACTTATTAAAGGCCCACACAATCTGACTGAATTTATATGCTTGGTTTACAGCAATTGAGGAGCTCTGAGAAAGCATTACAACAAAACCGGGGCATCCATGCAGTGATGCGACAGGATGCTTGCTGAGAGCAGACCCTTTGGCATGGGGGTTCAGCAGAGTGACTTCAGAACATTAGGGTAAGGGTTGATGAGCTCAAATTAATTAAGCTCGTTAAAGATCAACAGTAAGAAAAGTCAATAAATAAAAGACTGATTTCCAACTGCCTTGACCTTGATTTGTTAATGAAGTGCAAATTCTCTCACCAGGAAATATGGTTGCTTGCTGGAAGCATGGAAGTCTGTAACTGAGCCTGCAAAACAGCCATGTACATCCTATTTCTCTTCTTCTGGTTGAGAATGCAATAAGGGAAATATGTGCCTTCTAATTTGAAGCAGCTTGTGACATATAGAAAGGAAACAGAAGTGGTTTTTCAGTTAGATCACCCACTGCGTCCAAAATAACAATCCACCCTATCCACTCTGACAAAATAACACATAATAGAACTAAAACTGTGCTGAGAAAAATAGTCTGTTAAGCTTCCCGTTCCTCTGAGGCCTGAAGTCTATTTTTAATGTTGAAAACTGAAGTTACATACACCCCACCAAAGCCTGCCTTGCCTCAGCCAATTGAGAGAAGCAGTCTGCAAAGCATTAATAATTCATCTGATTTAGTTTAGTTGGCATATTTCAGCAACCAAACTGCACCAAACCCTCCCGCAAGGCAAGATGGGGTTATTTTGGAAGGAGCTGTCCCGTTTCACAGGATGTTCTTTTCTTCTTTCTTACTTTTCCATGCATTTACTGGCAATGAAAAGCCTTCACAGGCAGTCTAGGAGAAAAAAAGGTCTCCATATAGCAGAGTAGGAAAAGCAGAGACATCAGTAAGACAAAATTTCCATGTCAACCGTGATCAATCCAATTTATTTATGGTGAAAAGCAGAACTATCAAGTTACTTGATGGTAATTTTGAAGAGTTATTCCCAGCCCAGGAAGAATAAAGACCTTTGGTTGCTATCTCTCCTCATTCCATGCAGTCTTAAAGCTGAACAAAACGGAGATGCAGCTCGCATGCAACACATCCCACTGCATTTTGTATTGATGTGAGCCATGGGCAGCTTCAAAGGAAAGTCTTGGTTGCCTTGCCACACCAGGACTTCATTAGCTAAGTCTTGCATTTATGTCTATTCATTTTCCTTTCAAAATATTTTCTAGAAAATTGGAATTTAACAAACCACTGTCTGCCTCTAGGTTTATTCACTGCATTGATTGCTCTGGAGATCAGTGGGAGTAATTATTCTGAAAAGGTTCATTCTCAAGAGTGAACACAGAGGGTGCTAAATGTATTCAAACTGGTGAAAAACATAGCTGAAAGGGAGAAAGATGCAACTATGAATGAATGAAAATTATACAAAGGACTGAGGTCTGCACAGCAGCATAAAGGTAAAGCTCAAATTGTCTTGAATCAGAGATTTCATTCTTTTGACTAAGCAGATGATGAACATTGCAGAGGAAAAAGCTGCAGCAGCACCATAATCCCCAGAGGCCTTAATCTTTGGAAAGAAGACCACAAAGTGAAGGTCATCCTGTGATTGCAGCTACCAACCACGCTGCTCTTAGGGGAAGCAGTGAAAAGTGCTGTGGATGTGCACTCAGGGCTAAGAGCACAAACTTGTCATCTCAAGTTCTTACTGCAGCTTCCCCATGGGACACACATTCAGGGGGCTGTATCTGTATTACTTGTTCCCATCTGCCAGCAGCCCACAGTTTAGTGAAAAATCCTTCATCTTCTAGTAAACAGGGAAAGAGAAACAACACAATAGAATAATGAAACAGCATGAGCATGATAAAAAATATAATAATCAAGGTGTCTTTCCTACAGATAGCTGAAAATGGTATCACTTTCCTATCTGAAATGCAGATGTATTTGGTTCAATAGAAAATACACTTGTCCCTTACGAAAAGTTTGCATGCAGACTACTGAGCTCCTCTAGGAAGAACCTCAGTAAGGCAAAATGAATAAAGATCAGAACCTCTTCTCATTTTCTGCCACTAGCAGAACAATGAGTTATCCCCCCCTCTATGGGCTCATTTACTTGTCTCCACAGGTAATCAGTCAGTTTTCAAAACATTCTGTAGTAAGAATCCCCAAGAACAAGGTTTTTATCAAACACCTTCCTGCCACTTCCCGCATCCTTTCTCCAGATATGCCTCTTAAGAGAGCTGCTTCATTCAATGCATACAGCAGCTCCAAAACAGGATGGTAGTGGTTGTTTTGAAAAACCTGACAGCAAATCCGTCTAAAATATCAAAAGGACCACGTACTTTCTGTGACCTTTCAGTGCTATGTGATGATGAGAAACAAGAAAGCCCTTTTGAAAATGGTACAACTGGGAGGTGGTTGGACTTCAGCATTGCTCTCCAGAGAGAAAGCATAACTCAGGTGAACAGCCATTAATGTCTGTGTTTAGCAGCTCTCCAAACATGCCTGTTAGAAGAGTTTGTATCCTTTTTGTCACAATAAATTTAGAACAGGACAGGAAGTCCTTGAAATGCGAGCAAGTGCCACATCAGGAGAAAATTTTTATATGATAACTGACATTTTGGGTCTGATACTTCCCATTTTTGCATTCTTGTGTCAGCCTTTACAACTGCAAAATGCCACCACTGCTGGCTGGCAGCTTTCTGCCATATAGAAGCAAAATCATCTTCATGTGGAAGGCAGCACTGAATTGCATCCACATAACATATTAAAAAATTGATTGCTTCCCATAGGACGATTTTCAAGAAGAAAGGTTAAAATACTAAAATATTTGGGCTGAAAAATACATGCTTTGATTCAGGAATTCTCTACTATTGACTTGGACATATTATATCTCTTGGGTAGACCATTTACTCTATACTGGTCTTCCTCCTCTTTAAAAGGTGAGTGGATGCTGGAATCCAAGCACTTGAGAAGTCCATGAATGTGATCCCATCAAAGTGTCCTTTCCACAAAGTACATCACAAGGAAATATCAAATAGGCAATGCAGCATATACAAAATGAACTGGTCTAAACTGGAGCCAAAATACTTCTAAAAGTCTATCAAAAATAGACAATCTGGAGAAAGCTTATATATGAAAAAAAGTGGGAAGTCTAATTTTTTAAAAACAGTAAAGCATTTTAACATAATTTAGTAAGTCCTCATGCAGCTTTTAAAAATTACTTGCTAAACTTAAGGTCCCCTTGCTCACCCTAGCATGACATTCTTGCACTTTCACTTTTAAAACCAGGGACCATGAATTGCACAAGGTGAGAAACAGATACAGGAGAAATAACTGGAGAAAAAAAAAAAATCCTAGCAATTGTCCAGCTGCATATTGGAACCATGACAGAGCATTTTCGTATCCTCTACCAGCAAGCTTGGTGGCACGAGAATAAGCTTAGCTCATTCTAAAACAACCCAAACTGTTCTTCTAAAAAAGCCTCCAATATGTTTTGAGCGATTTATCTTCTTTTTCAACAGAAAAAAAAATCGTCCATGCAGAAAGAGAGCAAATTTATCATTTATCTGAGGGGTTCCAGGCCTTCCACAGTGCAAAATCTCAGGGCTGCAAACATCAAGAAGTCCCAGACAAATTGCCACTGAATGGACTCAATTTACCCAGAAGCATAGGACACATCTTGTAAGATCAATGTGCCTTTGCAGTAAAACCAAGAGTAAAGCCACATCATCACTCATGTAACCAATATCCAGCCTCCACAAACATCTGTGCTGGGACACGCAGGCTGTGCCCTGTGTTGACTTTCACAGGGTTTAGTGCTGTTAAGAAACTGAAGCACTCAGAGGATGCAAATAGATTTTCAAAAAGCAAACTTTTAAACAGCGTTTCTATAAATATGTAGCCAAGGATTCCAGCTCAAGACAAAATGACGTAGCCAGAGTAAAATTTTATGCGTGGAGTAAGAATATTGGAAAAGTGCAGGAGCAGCTACAGATTTTTGAAGAACACCTCCCTGCTGGTCAGGCTGTCCTCTGATATGCTATGTGTCCTATAAATCACAAAAGAGGCATGGTATTCCTGTAAATATACAGCCAATTCTCCTCAGATTGTCAGATTAGGACAGGGGCATCAAATGAAGAAGTATAAATTGCCAACTGACCCAAAGTGAATCTCTGAGCTACATCACATACCTCATTTGCTCCTGTACTTGCCTGTTTGTTACCCATTCTTACAGCAAACAAACAGATAGATTTCACACTGGTGCTAAAAAACAGTCTTAATCCTATGCAGAAGTCATTTCTTAGAAAAGGAAATTCACAGTTAATGCTGAGGGAATATTTCTCTTTTATGCTGGTAATTCAGGCTTCCTGAGTTTGCTTGTTTTTACAGTTTCAAATATATATGGGACCTGTATTAAAAATTTGTCTGGCACAAAGCTGACATCATTTGCCTGCTCTTTGATGCCAAATGCTCTTTCTTCTTCCAGCACCTCAGACACACAGCCCAGCAGCCATCTGCAGAGCTTGCCCCTCCTCCCCCCAGTTTTCAATTATTTTGCCATTTAAGCAGCAAGTTACTCAAACACCAAGCTGCAATTCCCATGAGACTCTGCAGCTCTCCTTCAACTTGACTATTACTAGCCAAGATTCTTTCCTGTTTTGTGATATTATTCTAATCAGCCAATCGTTACCAGTGTCATGTAATTTCACAGTACCTGGACAAAGCTGTTTGGAGTCCTACAGCTTATTTCCTTCAAGTCTGATGAATAAATTATATGTTCCGGCACCAAAAGATTTCATTAAACTGACAAACAAGCTCTCCACCCAAAAGAATTGGGTTTTTAACAGCTCTTTCCATCCCAGCAGGATAGGTGGTCTGAAATCTGCACTAACAGTAAAGGGAGCCCCAGACCATGCAAGATGAAACTTATTTTAACAGTCAGTCATTCTAGTTCTGAAACACTGGAGAAGTCTATTATTTTCCATGTATTTCCCAGAGGAAATAAGGGAAATGTACAATTCCTACTTGTAGAGGATATTCCTTGCTGGCAGGTGGAGTTTTCAACTCATTCAGGACCAGAGGGTACTGCTAGTATGAAATGGGCTGCTCACAAGTCATACTGGTTGTGGTCACTTTGCCTTGAACTCTGAGCTGTGTAGGTGTCTTCCTCCCCTTTGATTTCCCCTCAAACTTGTGCTCCAGTTCTAATGTCTCCAGTCTCCTCACCCTCACCAACCCAGTTGAAGAACATATAGAAATGTAAAATCAATTTCATTATGAATGAAAAATATTTTTAGAGGATGAAGATTTGTGCATTTTCGGTTTTATTTCAGTCATCTTCATTTTATGATCTGGCTCTTTCTAGCTAAAGTTAAAACCTGAAGTTATAATCTACCACAATACAAATATAGCCATTATTACAGAAATCACCACTTAGACATTGTGCCCACCTACACAGAACTGTGTGTACACCCAGATTTCTTCTAACATTTTAAAATCAGCTTAACAAGAAAAAATATCACTAACTTTATCCTTCACCTTGATTCTTGCTTCTGAAGAAACCAAACAATGATCCTGCTAGCTCTGTATGCAGACATGCCAAAGCATCATCCATAAAAAGGCCATGTTTATGGAAATTAAGCCAACTAAACCACTGCCACTGAAAAAGAGTCCCCACCCCCAGCCTCCACTTCCAGCTTCATGCCACCAGACAGTCATCCAGCTGGACAGGCTTAGGGAATAATAAAGGCATCTGAAAAGTAACCTGGCTGACCAAAACCAGAAATAAACCAAATTCACATTCAGCCAGACCAGTTCGTGCCCTGGGATGGCAAAAGAGGCAATGCAGGAAGCATCACAGCAGCCCTGATTCCCCGGGGATGGGCTCCCTGCAAATCCACCCCTCCCAGGGCCCTGCAGAAAAGGTGTCAGGGTCTGTTTAATTGTGTGCATTAGCTTAGGGAAAGGCAAGCTGGTGCCACTTGAAATCTGAAAGGAACTGTAAAGTATGAAGGACTCAGATTACAGGAACTATAGCTTGGCCAGCACACAAACCTTCTGGAAAGTCAGAGTCCTGCTGGAATGCCTTCCAGTACCTGGAAACAGGATCCCACAGCTCAGCATATCCCTGAAAGGCAGTGCCAAGACCATCACTTCACACAGCCCTGAGTCAGTGCACAGAGTGAATGTACCTCACTCATGAGCCTACTCATCACCAATTTCAATGTCTTTTTCAGGAACTAATGTGTTTGCACTGCAGAATGTTGGCACAGATTGTTTCATCTTGCAATCCCCACATGAGTTACACTGATCAATAATCTCTGCCATCGCTTCCTTTTCTGCACTCATTTTCCTTTGACAGGAGAAAACACAAAGCAGATCCACACAACAGCAAAATTGTTATGATCAGGAGAAAAGCCTGGTGCCATTTTGCCTCTGAAATCACCTTCTGATAGCTGAGCACATTCACCCAGAATACACCAAGTCCATCAATGAACACATTGCCTCTCATTTATTCCTTTTTGAGAAATTCTGGTGATAATTCAGGCCATTTTTAAAGGCTTCCCTTCCATTTATTTGAGTAGCTGTTGTATATCCCTGGTTACCTTTGTTCCGTTTTTAATTTATTCAGGTTTGTAGCTGAGGTTTGCAGGTTTTTTTTACCTCTTCTTCTAATTCAGTGAGCTTACTCTGGGTTCCTAGGTTCATGTGGCATCAGAGTAAGAATTGCAGAGGACTACAGCTGTGCTCAGGAAGATGATCAAATAAGCAAACCCACCACTAAGCCTTAATAAGAGTCATAATCCTGAAGCCTGGGAAATGCCTCTGCCTGTTAGAGTCAGACCTAAGCCTGACCTTCCTCAGGCTGCACAGATCATTCCAGAGATCAGAGCCAGCAGCCCTCAACTCTCTTGAAGCTCAAAGGATGTGACCATTTGGATGACCTGTACCTCTACTGTACCAGTAAAGATGAGCTTATGTTCAATGAAAGAAACAAAGTGAAAAAAAACATTCTCTTTCTGGCAAATGTGTTGTACTAAACTATTGAAGTGAACTTGACAGTACTAGCTTAAGAAGAATTATCAATTTAGACAAACAATAAAACAAACAGTCCTCTGTCCATCCTACATACCACCCGAAACTAAAAGAAATGTGTCTGAGGGCATATATCCTCCTGTAATTACTTCTCTCCCAATTTGATTCAGTTGTAGCCCGAGTCCATGCTGCCTATTATCTGACTTCCATATTTTCCCATTGGTTTCAGCCTCCTTTTCACTACAGGCTCCTCTGGCTATAGCAGGCAAGATGCTTTCCAGAGATGCCAATAAACATTAAACAGCAGCAACAAGCACATGTACTTAGTCTGGCTGTGTAGAAAGTGTGCCACGAATGTTTCATGGCATTTAAGTAGTCTCAGACACATTTGCCTCGCATGTGTCTATTTTAATTGCACAATTGTAGAATTAGTTTGAATCCCATTTACATAAGTGATTTTCTGTTCAGCTAGTAAGCACACTTTCATCATTTCCACGAACAAACACAAACCAGGAATTTCAGAAACCAGTAATTCACCATGGTGACAATTGCAAGTTCCTGACCAGCCATCCTGGCAGTGCTCATGTCACTCAGCAAGTGTAGAGGGGGTTTTCATACTTCATATTATGCAAAATATATTAACTTTCTTTCAACTCCCTGTTAAATCTTCATTTATTCCCTTACTTATGATGCACAATATGGTGGGTTGTTGTTGGGTTTTTTCCTTTAAGAGTTCTCAAGTCAGACTCTTCTGTTTCTCTGCCTACACAATACCAAGTATTTAAGAAGCATATAACAGAAGAATTCCTTCACAGTCCAAAGAAAGGCAAGTGTTCCTATGTTGAAATGCAAAATGTCATCAGAAATAGAAACCACCAGTAAACACTTCTTTGAATATAAAATAGACCAAATCAAAATATGACTGAGAGCAGCTACAGTCTCTGCACAGATACTCCTTGACAGCTTATTAAGCCCAGAGAGAAGTGGCTTCTGCCCCTCTCAGCGATTTTGCAGATTGCCCATCACCCACAGATGCTGTAACTTCACTAATGCAGGAGTCTATTTTATTTTTCTTTGAATTGCACAAACCCTATCTTTGCTCAGATTAAAGAAGGATTACAACCATTTGAAGACAGGGAGGTTTTTTGCATGTTTGCTTTTAAATTTTTCTATTGTTCCTTTCATGAAGAGCCTGCAGCTGTTGGTCAAAACCTCAAAGGACAACTCCCTACCTATTGGCTGGATTTCAATTAAGTTGCAATGTGTCTCTACTACATCTATTACTTCATACAGCAATCCTTAGAAAGCAGATTTCTAGCAACAAAAGCCGCCCTTATTCCCTTGCTGCGTGGATTCTCTGACCATCCTTTGCACAACAAGTGTTACTGCAGACAGATGAAGACACATGATGATTGTAATGTTTGTTTCCTGATGGATTTTTTTTAGTAGGGCATTGCTCAATTTATAGAGAATGAGAAAATAAAGGAAGAAATTAAAACAGTTAAGTCTCACACTTAAAATCAATTTCAATTTAGATTCAGACCCTCTGCTGAACACCAGCCATGTGTTCAAAAACAAAACTACAAACTAGCCTACCAAGCACAGAAATATACATAAATACACAACTTATTTAAACATAGGGTTTTTCTGAAGCCAGAATAGTATGTAGAGTGCTGGAATTTAATTCCCATTTCCAATATGTTTGGAAAATGAGCACATTTCCATTTGCACACGTGAATATTAGTTAGGTACAGGACCATATGACTTTCATGAGCATTTGGCCTTCTACTGAAAATGGTAAAAAACAAATCCCTGCCTGCAAACTATGCAGCAGCTCTGTTGCATTTCCCTGTAAACTCATAAGCTTGCTTTATTATATCCAACATAGCATACAGCATAAGAGCCATGTGTTTTATTTAATACAAAATGTTATATCATAACCAGCAGCAGCATCTTTTCAAAGCTTAATTTCCTATCTTCATAGCTTTCAGCAGTGGCCAATCCATTAAAGTATTTATTAAGAGCACATCACCAGCTCCATAATATTAAAGTTCTCCCTATTCCCCAGGCCTCTCTCATTGCCTCTCCTTTAATATAGTTTCTCTGTAGCAGCTTGTGGAATTGAATGGATGAAGGCTGATGATCTGGGGAAGCTGCTATTGGAGGGGAAAACTGCACAAAATGATCCCTAAGATCACAAAGGCAGAGGCTGACTACACAGTTTGTAAGCTATTTTCATCTGATGTATCTTTCATCCATTTGTCCATCCTCCACCAAATTGTCCCATTTTCTATAAACTTACTAACTATAAGGCAGTATTTACTCAAGTTCTCTCACGGCTTGTTTTAAAATTTTATTTATTTCAGTGCTTTGTGTCTAGCTACTTAGAGTACCTCAGATTACTGCTATCATTTCAGAATAGAAGCTCTTCAGACAGGAGGAGGAAAGCAGAAAGGCCACTGATGGCAAGAGGAATGAATTACATGGATTAAGCCACATCTCCATTATTGTGACTTGTTTTGCAGGAGAATACAGTGTTCTTACCAAAAATATCCACTACTTAATAGTATAACAAAACAAAAGCAAAAAATGCCCACATTTACATCAGCATTTCTGTCTGAACAGCTCTTCAGAAAGCCAAACAAGTTCACATGCCTATTATTTTGGGAGTGCTTTACTATCTATTTTCATATTTTTAAAGCTTTAGTAAAGAAGATTAAGAACAGGTAATGTTTTGACAAAACAGTTTTCAAAACAAAATGCAGAGCCATGTCATACATGATGAAAATGCACTTTCTTTGGTCCAAAGTCTCCACCAACTTGCAGAACTTTTTTTTGAATTATGTTTTACTCATCTGTTCCAAGTATGTGATCCTCCATTAGACCATGATTATTGATTGCTATGGAACTGCTTCACAAGACAGAAATGCTGAAATTCAGTTACAAATCCCTCTGAGTTATCACATAATTGAATTTAATGCCCTAATTCTTAGCCTGTTCCAAACATTTTCATCTGAGTCATTCTGTAACTAACATAAGTAACTTTTTCACATCTACATGATACAAAAATCCTGAGCACCTGAAACCCTTCCCTTCACAGATTGATAACTCATAATATTTTACCCAACACGTAAGAAAACTTCACAAATTTTTATGAAAATTTGATGGCTGATAAATCTCAAACCTGGAACAGTGTTCATGTCTGATGTCCCTGGTCTATTGCCTCTGTATAGGGTCAAGATCAGTTATGTCTGGACTACAATCACCAAATGCCTGGCCAGGATCTCCTTGAAAATCTCCAGAGACAAGAGATCACACAACTTACTGCAAAGCCTCACTGCCCTGGACTACTGACAGGTATTCACTCAAATCTGGTCTTTATCTTCCCTTATGTCAAATTAAACCAATAATTATTGCCTTATTTGCTCTCCAAACAAGAATACTGCCATGCTGAGGATAGTGAAACTCTACTCCAATCCAAACACAGAAGTAAGCACTGGATCTGTCAGCAATCAGATGCTCTGAGCAGAGCTCCCTCCTGCTTACAAGTGAGAAAAACTGTCCTAAATCCTGCCATCTGACAAACCACACCAGAAAGAGTACATTATGTGGTTCAAGTTTGGAGAGCTGATAAAATATGACAATTTGAACAGGAAACTGAGACATTTTGGAAGATTACTTCTGATTCTGAACATAAAACCTTAAGTTTTAGAAATTGCCTATCAGAAGAGAATTCCAAAGGACACATTTCAGGAAGAGCAGAACCACTTTCTGACATGAAGGGCAGGCTCTGACACCTACTGCAGAGCAGTTGCATTGACACAACTCCAAGTAACTTCCCAGGCTGCTCCCAAAACTGAGCCTAGGGGTCCCAGCTCCCACAAAGGCTCCTCTGGCCATATGCACCCTAGAACAGGACAGCAGCCCCTGGGACCAGGCTGCAGGAAGTCAAAAACTTCTCTCAGAAAAGACCAAAAGAGGAAACAGCCAAGTTTGCAATTTTGGCTCCTGAGCTTTTTTTTTTTTTTTTTTTTTTGTGTGTGTGTGTAAGCAACAGCTCAAATGGGAATTAAGCAAGTCATTAAGATTGGAGAGTGGTGAAAGAAGTGGATGAAGTAAGAATAAAGGAACAGACAAGTTAAATGAGTTCAACCCCAAATCCTGCCAAGGATTCAGAACACTTCCAGTTAAGAGTTTTTCCTTATGGCACACAACTTGCAGTCCCAGTGTTGGCACAGAAACAACTGGAAGAAGAAAGAAATGCTTTCACTGGCCTGCTGGAGAAGCACAGCCAAGGAGGTTACAAACTCTTGTTTGAAGATGCTTTTCTTCGTTTGCTGCCTATCAAACCTGGAAAAGTTTCCAAAGTTACAATAATTTACAAATAGAAATGTTGGCCTTCTAATCAATGCCAAACCCTCTTGTTCCCCTTTTGCCTTTCTGGCATGATTTGCTGCAAAACAAGTATGCCTTTCTCACACAATTAAGAAATGAACAAAACTACCCAGTGAAAGAGCCACAGAGGTCCCTTCACCTGAGATAAAAAACACAAAACATCATCAGTGAGAGCCTTTCATGAAGAGATTTTGTATGGCACTCTGCCTCCAAGACTTCTGATAGTAGCTTTATTGCATTGTTTGATCCTCTGGCATAAGAAGAATATATTACAGAGCAGCTGAACAACATGAGAGGAGCCAAACTTAATCCCACTTCTACTCTATTCATACCACTATATCCACTGACTACTTTGCAGAGAATGGGATCTGCACCTTGTTCTGGTTAACACACTACTAAGGATTGCTCTCAAGGAGCATTATGCATGACACCAGGGACTGAAAATAAAATGAAATGAATGTTGAAACCTCAGTGGTAGACCCAGTCTGTCCTTTAGCACTCCCTGTACAGACATTACAGGCTCTCTGTCACATGAGATAGTAATACCTGCCCCAGGTATCAGCAGTAAGACTAAACTTTGCCACATCCTTATTCTGCTTTCTTATCTGGTACTGGTGGCATATCACCTGCCCACATGAATGAAACCCTGCTTCATTAATGCTAATCACATTTTTTCATAGTGTTGTATAGGAGTATTGGGAACCATGAATTAACATTTGCAAATTTTGGACAGGAGATGCAAGATAATTTGTGTGGAAAATAACTTCTCTAGGTATATCTGTAGCAGAAGGGTGCAAACAGTGGATTTAATAATCTTAGAAATTTTGTTGCTGTAATGATGAAAATCAAGGAACTTAAAATTAACTTCTTAAGGGAACCTGTGAAATCAAGTTACCTACAGCTAAACTGTACTTTGAAATACTACCTGTTGCCAGCCTGTGTAAAGGGCACTCCTAAAATGCTCTGTCCTAGAACAACACATGCAAACATTTCAAATAAGAGACTGCAAATTAAAATTTAAAAATGCAGCATCTCAAATCTTCAACCTTGTCTTAAATAATGTTTTCAGCCATCTACCTGCATTCATTACAGCTCTCTTCCTTTGCCAGAATCTTTGTTTTTCACAAAGGGTGAACAGTATTACTAAACATTTGTACAACTAACTCTTACTCGGAGGTCATTTTACCTCTGACTGAACCACAGAGGTTGTTCTTGCTGAAGGGTAAATCTGTACAAAATGGTCACTGAGCAATTTGGGCTTTAGGAGAAGATCCATTTCACTCTAGTGACATTAAACTACATTTGAACTTTAGAAAACCTCATTTTCTTTTAGATCAATATAGTCAATACAGGTGTTGGGGGAAAAACAATTACATTTGCTGTACTTCTGCATTTCATGATAACCCACATGCAGACTGTTTGCTGCCCTACAAAAGCTCTGCTTTGTGCATGAACCAGAAGCAAATGTTTATGATCTACCATTAAGAGGGGAAAAAATACTGACAATGGACACAGCCTCTACAGGAGTAGAAATAATTATTTAATTTTAAATTAAGTCCAGTGACTTAAACCACTCTGCTCTCACCTTGTGATTGAAAAGTCTAATGCACTTGTTTTTCCCCTGTCAATGCATTTTCTGGGACATGAAAACAATTGGCATTATTGGCACAGCTATCTAGGTCAGTGGTCCATAGATCAGCTGGAAGTTCTTTAACATATTTCTGTATAAGCTGCATTTATTGAGACAACTGTTAGCCTCTCAGTGAAGAAGCTATACCTTCTTTAAGACTTGTGCAGTATGTAGTAAAACACAACCCTGATCCAAACATAAAAAGTGTTTAGGTAGGTGATTTCTGTATCAGAAATAATATCCTAGCAAGGAGAGACTCATGAAAGTGGAAGCTTAATATTTACTTAGGCTTTCAGCAGCACTGGATTTGCACTACAATTTAATAACTTCAAATATTACACAATGTTCCTGGGTACCAAAACATTTAACCACAGGAAGTTTACCAGAAAAATACTATATCAGAACAGTGCCTCAAGCTTACATCTGGGCTTGGCTCTGTTTCACTTGAAGTCAAGGATAAAAATATTCATTTCCATATGTAGGAGTTTTTTCCTTATACAAAAGAGGTCCAGGAAAAGAAGAGAGTTAAAGACCTCAACTGCTACCCTAAACAAACCCAGGAACAAAAAGGTCTGTTGGCAGTACCTGAAAACAGTGTGCAAAATCAACACACGATTAAACTACCTTCCTGTAAGTTGGCACCTTCCACCTGAACAGGAAACAGCCATGGTCAGTCATTCACAGTATCCAGATCAGTATTCTGTTTGTCACTATGTACAATTGTCTGTATATATTTTACATATTTGTTCTCTGTTTTCTGGAAAGACCTGATAAGACATAACCCAAAATGGCATTGCACATTCATGGCATTGCACAAAAAATTTTACAAGTAAGCCTTCTCCTTGCTCATGTTGCATGTAAAATTATTTTGGTTTTAATAATGTTTACTTTGAAAATGTCCCTTTAAAAATAAACATTATTTACACAGAAAAAAAAAAGCCCAATTTTGTACAACATCAGGCCCAGAAATGCAAAATGTGTGGCGAAAATATGTCAGATACTCCAGATCTGAGATGGAGTATCAATCTATCCAGGATGGATGGATCCAGGATGTGTTTCAATGGAAACACAGCTCTTGCTCATTGCCTTGGCTAAGCCAGAACAGGTGCTGCAAAAGCAACAGGCAGTTCTGTTTTCTAAGAAAGGGGTCCCATCAATAATGGAAACCTCTTAGCCTTCAGTTGGATTTCTCCATCATGTAAGGTTTGATACAGGTTGTTTATTTTTAGCAGACATTTTCTCCCTTGAGGAACCCCAACACTTTGTTGTCACAATTCCTAGAACTTCTTTGCTGGCACTTGTCCCAGACAAGTTGTTTCTGAACACATGCACTTATCCCTCCTGAACAAGTCAGAAGACGACAATTCTGATAACAAACAAGAGTTAGATGCTCTGGGGAACATCAACTGCTAACCATGTTCTAAATACTTAAAATGACACCCTGAATATTTACAGGCTTTGAAACTCAACTTGTTGCAATAAGAACTTCAAGGAAAATTTCTCACTCCTCTTTTGCAGAGAGGCTGTGACACCCACAGGCTTTAAGCTAAGTATTTCAGTGTTGCAAAAAGCCTCAAGTATTCATCTGGAAATGGTCAGTGATGGTGCATTTGAGTCATTCTGGGTTGCTAGAAACTCCCAATTCCTAAATTAAACTTAAGCCTAAGCCACTTGATGTGCCTCTGGTTTTGTTTCAAAACTGTTGCTTAGGTGAAGCAGCTTAATCCTCTACTGTTTACCTGTTCATGAAATTACACAAAGTAGAATATCTGTCATTTTGCTCAGCTGCACAAGCCACACTGAGGTGTAACGCACAAGACTGACAGATCTCATTACTAGTTTCTAGATACCTCGATTTCTCCTCATCAGATTTATCTGTTTTATCTGTACCAAAAAACCCTGCCAACCTAAACCTAGATGGTTTTTCTTAGCACACTTGGGAACCCTATTGATTCCATGCACAAGAGCACTCCAAACAACATATGGATGTGAAATAGATATGCTTTCTAGCTGGCCATGCCCTAGCAGCTGAGCATGCATGAATAAGACTCCATACAGCTTCACCAGACATACCTCAGAATATCCTCCCACCATTGCCCTGCTGTGAATTTCCAGAGTTCCCAGAACTCTTTGCAAAGCCAGGAACTGAGTGACATTGTGACTAGAGAGAACAGAGCTAGAACCAGCAGGGGAGCAGCAGCACTGAGTCAGACAAAGGTGCTAATTAACAGTAGAGACTGGTAATCAACACTTCCCTCTGCTGAAAATGCATCACCACACAATTTTTCTGTCTCAGTCCTATCATCTCTCCTCCTCATTATGCCTTACCTGGAAAATAAAGATAGCAGTGTGTTCCCAGAGAGCAGTGTCTGCACAAAGCCACCTGCGAGCATTTCACTGTCAAGGTTAAACATGTAGAAAAAGCAGGAAGAACATGAAGACCCTGAAGTAATACAAGACATTGAAATCAATGACATAACCTTAAGAGAATGGATTAGAGTGAACACACCACTGTGAAGGACGTGTGCCCTGAAAGAAAAAAATTATGCTCTGCTTGCAAATCTACTTGGTGCTGAAGACAAACTTTTACTCAAATGATTGGTTTTGAGGTTTGCAACCGAGCTACAGTTCCGTGTGGTAACAGTTTGATCTCTTCAGTGCTACTCAATTCCCAGAGTCAAGTCAAATCTGATTACATGGTGCAACTTGCAAATAGGATATTTATTTCTACAATACTTCTGAGTCATTTCCATTACTGTTGAAGAAGTAAGGAGCAGACAACCATCGTACTGAATACTGAGGAAGGGTTTCTATAAAGCTGAAAGGAATTCCTAAAGAGAAGGACAATAACTTTATGTGCCAATCTGACCACAGTTCTTAAGTCTGTATCAGCACTTAATAAACATGCAATTACATCAGCTTTTTGCAGGAGGATGTAAGCAAGAAACAGGAATGCTGGCTGAGCTTGCAAATTCAGGCTTTGTGTTATCTAACCTGCAGGCAGAGATACTGAAGGAGTTAATATGCAGTTCCAGTAACTACCAAGCAAGCCCTTATAATCAATAGAGCCATTTAGCTTGTTAAAGGTGAGTAACATTTTAGGCCAAAGCACTGCCTTTCATTTATGTCTAAAGAAAACCTTCTAATAGCAGTATTTAAGACTTTTCTTAGAAGCCCATTGTAACACACCTTTGTTCTTTTTATCCTCTTGCAAAGCCCACACTGAAAGACCAAAGCTATAATTTCCTCTACTTATAAGTGCTCCATAGATTTAGCTGACCTTTAGAAAAGACATTCTTTTTCCTCATCACCTCCCTTAAAGCAGCTGCTCTTTCAGAGCACATGCAGTGGTCCAGGACTTCCTGGTACCATAGGAGAATGACAGGCAGACACATCCCACAGCACCAAAGACCACACAAGATCTTCTAAACACTGCCTTGCTTAGCAGGGTGGTGGCAAGCACACAAGAAAAACATCACTAGACATGCAGAGCAAGGAGCACACTGAGCTTCTGACATGTAATTCTGTCATTGACTGGCCAACTTTTTTTTTTTGGCCCAGATTCCTCCTGCCTAATGCCTGTTATTAGCTCTGTGTGGAGCCTTGGGCAAATCACAGGGACCACCTATAACAAATAACTCTCTTCTACATCAGCCTGGCTTGTGCATTCACATGAAGCAGCCTGCAATTTCTTCAAATTTAAAAAGAGGTTATTTACATGCCAGTCAACCTCTCCATTAGAGGAAAGTGTTTCCTGTGTACTGAAGACAGTCAGATTAACATATAATAAAGCAAATAAAAAAAAGGACTTTTACAGTCTCATGGGCTCTACCCCCACATGCTCTCAAAAGGAGAGCACACTTGCCATGGAGGAACCCAGTTTGCTTGGAATAATAACCACAATAGCTCAGATGAAGTCCAAGGGAGTTGGCATGCAGGGATTTGATTAAATGAGCAATGCTTAGCTGATCCCAGCAGATGACCTGCTAACCAGTGCACAGACTGCACAGGAAAGCTCAAAACCCCATCACCACCCACATTTGACACTTTCATGACCCTGAACACCTGAGCCAGCCACACATCTCTGTTTTTAAAGAAACTTTAATTTGAATGGAGCTTTTTTATTTCACTTGTTTCTCTGCAAGTCAGGCAGATAAGTAGCCCTGTCTCTTGTATTTACCTCCTGACTTCTACATGTCAATGCCTCTCAGTGTCCTGGGCTGAGAAACGGCAATTTCCTTTGAACAAAAGGTATTAAAGACCTTTGTTTAATTACAAACAGAATCCCTAAATTTAACAGTTTTTCTACAGCTGGAAAGCAGAATTATGACAAATTCTGTCAAATAATGAGAAGCACTAATTGCATTATCCTGCTAGTCCACAGAGGAGGCAGCAGAGCTTGGCATGGAGAAGTGACAAGAAATCAAGAACTCTGATTTCACAGAGCAAGGAAAAAAAGTACCAGGAGCTAATCAGAGACCAGCTCTACTGCCTAGGGAGCACCAGAGACACAAAACATTCACCACTAAATTGGCAGTTCACTACTTTCACAAGGATCAGAGCACTGAATCTCCCCATTGTAACTTGCTGCCAGAAAACAAGCAAACTGTTCCTCTTCTCCATAAATGATGGGTCCATCAGTGGTGGTACCTCCCCACTGTATCACACACAGCTCACAAGTAGAAAGGGTGGCAAAAAACTGTAAATGTTCAAGGATCTCACTGCCATCTATTTGCTCCTAAATGGTGATTTTCAATCAAGAGATGTGCTAAAGCAAGAGATGGGTTGGCTTTTTTGAAGACTTGCTGAGCCACTGGCCAAGAGCACACAGATGCTGCTCACTCAGCCAGGGAGTTGTAGCCCATGTGCTCTGGGGATCCAGAGACAGAACACACAGGCTGTACTGTAGCAGCAGGGAGGTAATGAGCTTCCAAAAATAAACAGTTTTCTCAATGGTTATAAGATGACAGCTTAATGCACACATGATGCTGCTGAGTTGCAGGCTAATACTAAATCAGATCATTTGAGTTTCAGAAGAAAAAACATTTGAGCTAAATGGAAAAATTAAGACTGGGTGTCCCATACACACACACACATTCTGACAGGGAGACAGAAAATGCCAAATTAACAGTGGACCAATTTTTCAGTTATTAAAAATTAATCTATCATCTTCCTTTCACAAAGTTAACTGCAGCCAATAGTTTCACTTCTGAAACTTCCCACAGTCTTTAGAGTCTGAGACTGGCTGCAGTGCACAGAGGAAGAATAAAAGGACAACAAAAACTAAACCATCTTTTCCAAAGTGTCACTGAAATGTTTCTCCTTCTCAGAAAACCCTGGGTTAGCCAGGGTCCCTCCTTCCAGTTCAAGATGTTTCAATAAGAAAAATGGGCACTTTAAAATGCTTGCTAACAGGACATATTTAGCAATTTGTTTCTATGTAAACTTAAGCTTCAACTCCACAATCCTAACTACAATGCAACATCACATGCTCTACCCTAGTTAATATTGATACCTCCCATATTCTTTTCATAGTGGCAGCACTAAGCATTATGTTACTAGCACAGGTTGTATTTAGCCCGTGTGGCCCTAGGTGCATGACGCCAGTGAATTCAGATACATGATTTCTCTTTAAGAATACAATTCCAGAAATACAATTACAGTACTTCTATTTCTGTTTCAATCTGACACCACAGCCATGTGGAGTATTTGAGGCCTTTGGATGAAAAAATTAGCAACAGGCAATGATTTACAGCATATTAAATGTTTTGCTAGACATAGGAACTTAAAGGTCTTACATTTGGATCCCAAAGTCGATGCAGTCATCTGAAGAACATGTGAATCTAACTTTGCTTTGAACCCAGCTTTAACCATAGCTGAGTTTTTGGTAAAACCAGATCAAACAAGCTCCAACACAAGTCTTTAAGACATTCTCATGTCACTATAACAAAACAAAACCAGAAGGATGAGAACTTAGACCATCTTCATTTATACTGTAACTCAAAATCTGGTTCATTAGATGTTATTGAAGTAATGCAACTGGTACAAAAAGATGCTCTTGAGAATGCTTAAATGGCCTCTTAATGTTTAAGAGTTTGAGGATGAAAGCTGTTGTCACAAAACCCATCTTCTAACATAACCAAGCTCTTATCTAGACAGAGCAAAGAGAATAATCCTTCAGCCCATGTTGGACAAACTTCTGTTTCTCCTCTGACAAACCTCTTTTGAGGTTCTGGGATGACACAGATGTTTGTTGGGCAGGTGCTTTCCAAACTAGAGGCATTTATATAAACATCAGAAAAATCAACATGCAGTACAGAGTCATCTCATCAGACCATAGGGACAAAAAGCCCCATATGCACAAGGTCCTATTCTAGCAGCAGAGCTCAGTGCAGCTGTCAGCCTTTACACAATTAACTTCCCAATAAAGAAGTTGCAAAAGGAATTAGTGATTGTAATGTTTCATTAATTAGTAGTAAATACAGGTGAATCAGCCAAATGAACCAACTCATTAGAACTTCTGATGCTTACAGCATGCTAATACACTGCTAATTAAGACCATAAGCATTCCTTTTAATTAATATGTGGGCTTGAGATTTAATTCCTATTTTACTAGCTCTCATTTTTCCAATTCAAAACATACATCAGGAAAAGACTATACACAAAGAAAAGTAAAGCAAAGCCAGTCTGTTCACATTTGTGGAGATAATTTCAGCATTTTAGCTTCCAGCTCATTTTGCTTTCCAAATTAGGATATGAATGTAAGAGAAAGACAAAGAAAATGTACATGAATGCAAGCACACACTCACATACACAGATACATCTTTTTTTGGGTAGGAAAGGAGTTGGTTCTGGCAAGTATCATTTGTTTGCAAATGTTGGCCCAGGCTCACCTCTTAGCTGTTAAGTTCTTATTCAGACCTCATTTGTCCTCAATGGTCATCATCCTTTGGGATGCATATTTATGAGAAAATTAAAGTCTCCTCTGCAAGCATTATGTTATTCTCTGAGACACAAGACCCAGCCATCAACATCACAACCCTGCAGGCATTTTGCAGCCATTTCTCCTGCTTGCAGTCTAAATCCCTCAGCTAGGGATGAAGGGACCACCATGCATTACAAAAACTGATGACAGTAACACTGCAAAAATCACATCAGGATCTACTAGGGAGTATTCTAGTGTTTCCTTATGTAGAATAGTACCCAGCTTGTACCATCTCAGAGATTAAATTAACAAAGAAGCCAGAAAAAACAGTTCTACTTAAAATGCATATTCTTACCCATTTGTTGAGCTTCACAATAATTGGCTAAAAAGAAAAACAAATATATGCTTTATCTTAACCATCCATTTCTGGTTAGTTTGCAGCTACATTATCTTACAGATTTCCTATAAAGCTGACTGCCAGTTTAAATATGATAACAGTACTGGCACAGCTAAATCCTTAATAGAATAAACACATTTGTATTCTGTAGTGGACAAAGAACATTATTCTGAACTGTTAACAGAATGAGAGAGTTAGGTAAAGGCTATATAAGTGACTACATGAGACCAGACTCAGAAGACTTCCACAGAATCTGGTGCCTATGAAGTCAGAGACAGTGGCTCACCAGCAGCCTGCAGAACTTTGTCTCCAGGAATTTGAGAATGATATATTTTGAGAACAAATCCTCAGAGGCCTGCAGTGCTTCAGTGTCTCATGGAGTGTAAAGTTATATATTCTATAAGCAAATTGCTTGTTTAGATGCATATCTCCAACAGCAAAAATCAGAACTCCTACTATATCATTGCATTTAAAACAACAAAAAAAAACCCCACAACACTCCACAGATCCTCCCAGCTGCTTTCTTTGCATGGATTGTTTCAACTCTAACAGAGCTTCTGAATAAGTTGCGTGTTTAACAGAAAATACTCTGAGGAACTGTTGAACTAAGATTCAGACATTGTCAAACAACCTCATGAGAATTTACCTAGAGGCAGATGAGGGAGATTAGAAACAGAACTTTTCCCATTGCTTCTACCTGGAGTTATTTCAAAATACTAGAAAATCATGTAGATTTTTAAAATATAAAGAAATGCCCTTAAACCATAGAGAAGCTTCAGTTTCATATAGATGCATAACAGTTTATGAACCCCAAACTCATTCCTCAATCCCACTTTAATTCCCTTGTTACAATATTGTTCCTTGAAGGCTGAGCATTGTCAGGAACAAGAGGCTAGAAGTGAGTATAATAGAGCTGCATCTGAGAACTGATAGAAGTGTGTAATTAGCCCTTTCAATGGACCAAACTGAAACACACTATCATCAATTTACTGTAACCAACCAATGACCTCATACTATTACAGAAAGTGCAAGCAGCTCACAGTAACCAAGTCACTCTTCAATTCAGAAAAAGAAAAAATATTAATCTGACTCTTCCCAGATGGACCTCATCAGAAGCCACATCCAGATGAGCTAACCAGGTCCTTGCCATTTACAGCAGTTTGCTTGGAAACATGGGATGTTTGCTGTTAACTTGTCCTGATAATGACAATACAAAGAGTTAATTTATTTCCCCTAGCAATATGTCAAAACTAGAGAGTGAATTGCAACATGCTTAGCTGTGTTCTTTGCATAGCCATGAGATTTTGTGTCAGGCAAGAAGCACAACTGTATCCATACAGATTATATGGAAAGTGTCAGTAACCCTCCCCACAAGGATTCTTCTCATGGCACATACCCAAAGACAGACAAATTCTCTCAAAAGAGAAAATTTCTCTAGAATCTCATCCCCTTTATCTCCTAAAAGAGGAAAAAGCAGCAAAAAAAAATGCCTCTGTAATTACATTATTTCCAGGGAGAATTATCCAGTGAGCACATCTGAGGAGCATAATCCCTTCTAGTGTAATATTCCCTGAAGGACTGAAATCCAGATAAGAATGTGCCTGGGAGGGAAAACTAAGGGGAGAGTATAGAAATAGAGGCATTAAGAAGGACAAATGCTCTGTTGCTAGGAAGGGTCACGATGAAAGGGGGATTACAACAATAAAGAAAAAAAGAAAAAAAAAAACCACAGAACTTTATAACAAGGAGAAAAAGTTCCCATGTTACAAGAAACAGAAATAAACAAAACTGTCCTGGCAGAAAGTGAGAAAATGCTGTGTTTCCACAGGGCCCTTACATGGCAAATTTGGATTTCAAGTTACTTGTTAAGTGAGTACAAGAGCTCTGTATATCTTTGTGGTTTGCCTATATTTCCCATTTTGGGGGAGTTTGACATTTATTTAAATTTGTGGGGAAAAAACCCACAGTATGTCTCAATGACTTTGCCAACAAGCAGCAAGTCTTGTACACTGACACCAACAACTCATCCTCCCTGTATTAGGCAAAAATGTCTAAAACACCAAGGTTTTCACAACATAAAGCAGCAGGCAGACATGCATGTGCCCTGGGAAAGAGCAAGGCCAGAAAACATTGTTCAGGTGACCAAAATGGGCTCTGTTATAAATTGTTACATTTTATGTTAGATTAAGCTTTAGTCTGCCGACTTTACTCAGAGAACCAGGATTTCTCTTCCCATGCAGAGGTTCATGAAATACCAGCTTCAGATAGCCTTGGGAAGGATCACATGGAGGATGCTCTTGGACTCTTCCCCCCACCAGGACAAGGACCAAACTTGGACCAAACCTGCTCAAGGAACCTTTCATTCTCCTATAAAAGCATCTACCAAGGAGGAACATGCACGGTGCAGACAATATTTGGCACAGCATTATTAGGCAACAGTTAAAATACTTTACTCCCAGCTCTCCACATGCTGATAAGCTATTTAAACAGTCAGCTATTTTCAGCTCTACCAAGCAATCAGGATGCTGTTCACAAAACACTTTTAAAATATAATTGCTTTCCTCAGATGACATTGCCAGGCTCTGTCCTTTTCACCTTTAATGAGAAACTTGAAATAAAAGAGATAAGGTGGTTTATTGAGAAAGTACAAACCGTTCTTAATGGTGGAGAAAAAAAATGAATGCATAATAGCCTAAATTTTACTTTAATGATACCAAGTGATTATTATCACCCCTTGTGAAAAGATGTGGAGACCTAATGGATATAAAATGGAGGCAGCAAATTGGCCAGGAGTAAAGAAAGGAGCAGCACTGCCTGTCACGAGGCATTTTGGGGGGACTCTTAGAAGAAGTCCTTTTCATGGCTTCAGCTTCAAAACCATGACAGCTCATGGGTCACATCTTCAGCATGTCAGAGACACCTGACTGCCCACAATCCCAGAGCAGTTCTTACATTCAGCGAAGTCCAGCCTCAACAGGACAAGCTATAATACCAAACCATCTACATTCTTTTTTCGTGCAAAACTCTTACCCTGATATTATCTTTCCCTTCCCTCCCCTCTTTATCTTTCAGACTCCACACCTACCATCTTGAACACACAAATGCCCTTTCACTCTCTCCCAGTCTCAAAAAGACCTTCTCCAAGATACAATTTTTTACTCAAGTTGCCCACTCTCCCTCATCCCTCCAAGTCCTAGCACTTTGATCTTTATAGGCTTAGGACAAATGAAACAATTTAAGGTTCCACAATATTTGCAAACAAATCTAACTCTTGCTGTGATCTCTGGAATGTTTACACAAGCCCAAATAAACACCATTTAAAGCAGAGTTACTTCGGATGTTAGAGAGCACCACTGCAGCCCAGGTCTGCTAATCAGAGGGACAGGTTCATCTATGTAGCAGAATTAAAAACCAACAAACAAAACAGGATACCAGGTGATCAGTGTCTATCAAGACATTAGCTGAAAAATCCAGCAATAACCTATGTCACATTTCTGCTAGCAGAAAAATGGGCACAATTAACTCTGTAAAGTGACAAGAGAAATCTTTGCTGTATCACCAATCACCTTCATCCTCAGCACATTTTTTGACTATCATATAGTTATATTTGCAGAAAGGATTCATTTTTATCTGAAACTGTAATTGAATGCCAGTAGTTACCTTGGTGACATTTAAAAATCACTGTGCTTTGCTGTTAACATTTTATAATAAAATAAAGTGCCTCATGGAACCAGTCAGAACACAAATCAGGAAATAGTTCCTATGACAACTATATGAACTCAAGAGATGGCAAAGATCCCACAATGTCAAATGGACACTAGCACGCAGGTGAAGAAAATCCAGGCTGAAGTCAGTGCAGTTCCTAAAGCTGAGCTGAACTGCAGCTTAGAGCCTGACTCTAACCATTTCTGTAATTAAACAAGGTCTCTAATTCTCTAGGTACTCTGATTTTCGCTAAAACTGCCAAGAATCCTGAAACTTATTATGCAATCAATCCAACTGACTTTAGCAGACCCCTGTTGGGACTAATTATTAAGAATTAAGGAGGAAGAACCACACTTCCTGTGAATATTGTTTGTTATAGTTCAGATATTACATAAAAGCAGTGAATTTAATTATCAGTCAAAATACAGGATTCCCATTCTGCTTATGACAATATGCCCATTTGCTTTGATACTGGAATGAAGCAGCACTGGGCTTACAGTCACCCTTTACATTCCCAGATTCATTGTTCATCAGTCACCCACAGATTTTTTTCATTGTCACTGGCCCACAGCTGCATGCTCTCCATCTAAACAAGAAATAGGAAACCCAACAGAGCCTGCCAAAGCTGTGACTCAAACTGCAACATGTTCACTGACCAAGTGGCCCCTGACTCCTGTTCCAGAAAGGAGACAGACATCTTCCCAAGGATGTGTGGGGTCAGTGTCACCCTGACCCATGGTTGCTGCACTCCACACATGGCATGGTGCTAAGCACAGCTGGGAGAAGACCTTGGGTAGAGACAGAGGACTGTTGAGGAAAGCCTCCTTTCTGTTCTCACCTCAGGACTACCTACCTCCATCTCTTCTTCCTCCCTTCTTGCCTTTTCCTTCCTCTTCCTTTAAGCTTGCTTGGCCTTTCCAGCCTCTTCCAGGCTTTTCTGCTTTCTCTCAGTTGTCTCAAACTGCAAATATCCTCTCCAGCACACAGGCCTCAAGTACTTCCATCACAGATCATCAGGGTCTAGAACACAGAAGCACATAGACCATTGGTCCCTAAAGCAAGGAATAAATTCTCTTTTGTTGTAGAACTAAATTGAAACAGCAGTTTGTTTGGAAAACCCTCCAAAAACTTGCTGTGACCTCCCTCCAGCCTTTCCATCATGGGGAAACTGTACGTGTCTTCTGTAGCTCTTCCATATCTTTATTCCAAAGTCCCAAATCAATTTCCAAGAAACAAAAACCAGTTTGGCACACTCAGAGGACAAGACTGATCTTTTCAGCTTCTCTTTCATTATCAGCAGAAACTATCCAGTGGAAGTGTGAATAAAAACCCAGGTTATTTTATTAAAGAGCATTTTCTACTTGCAGAAGGGTGACAGAGCTTACAACTCTGCTAAGCACACTCTGGAGATCTGAATTCTCAAAGCTGAGGAGCCTCAACCACAAACCTGCTCAGTAGAAGGAAGGGCTTACAAGCAAGAGAAACACACTTCCTACACACTTGAAGTTCAACAGATGTTAATATCAAACTGATGACTTGGATCAGGTGCTAATAAGCCCTTTAGCAAAATTAGGAGAAGGCACCCTCCTTAGAGTTGTGGACAGTATGAACAAAAGGCACAATGTCTCCATCAGAAAATGCAACAAGAATTGGGCTTTTTGGCACTCCCTGAAGATGTAAGAAAAATTTTTGCCATTTTTTCATTGAAGCTTCAACCCTAGAGAGGACAAGAACTTAAGCAAAACTGATAATAAAAGCATGCCTGAGAAAGACAAACAAGGTAAACAAAGATCACATTCTTACTCTCCAGTAAAGTTCTTTTTACCTTAAATCCACCCTGAATAAAGATAATCTTGCCACTGGAGACCAAAAAAGAAAAGTTATTTGCATACAGAATAGGCTCACAGAAAATTAAACTGCTGTGGGAAACTAGAGCTTATTATGCAAGAAATGTGATAAGCTTAAACATACAAAAAAAAATCCTTCAAGATCTGAGCAACACAAGCTAAAAATATCTCTATTGCATGTCATTTACAAATTCAAAGTGTTGTTTAGGCAGTGTTTAGATTGGGATCAAACAACATTCAATACGTTTTTTCCCCACTTATGATTAAAGATAATGCTGGATTTTAGGTGTTCTAATTGGTTTTCCTCACTTCATTATTTATTTCTACTTTTAATTTGCACTCAGTGTTCCCCACACCCCTGCTGAACACAAACAGCAGCACTGGGAGGGAACCAAGGGAATGTGGTTCTTGCACATATCTGCCACTCTTCCCAATGAAAGGCAAAGGACCTGGAGCAGGAGTTACCACACAGGAGCAGCCCAGAGAACACATCCTTGACTTACACAATGAAGTATTAAAGACATTGTGTTCCCAGCCTTTTTTTTTTTTGCTTGTGTACATGCTCACATCTATGCTTCACAGATGCAAGCACTAAGACACTATTAGCCACTTGCACACACACCTTTCCAGTAGTCCAGAGAGTCACAGTCATCTTTCTGTGCCAAAATGATTTCTAAACTCTGATGCATCAAGCTGCCAATCATGCAGAACTTCCTGAGGGTCACAAGCATTCAACACCATTGGTATTATGCCACACAAGGTAGCATCATCCTCTGAAAGTGGCCCAGTGTTGGATGTGTGAAAACAAGGACAAGGACAAGGGCAGGAGTCCTGGAGCTGCAAAGCAGAAACACTGTGCAGATACAAGGGTCAGTGAATTAAGAGTCTCAGCACAACTCTTCAAACTTTTCCTTTTATCAAACTGCAAAAAAGAGTCTAGTGCTGTGATGAAAGATTCTTGAACCTAAATTACCATCATTTTTGTGTTATACAACATCATTTACCCAAAGCTTGCACTGGGCTCATTTCAGGTTCCACTGAAGTTAATAGAATCCTATGTGTGCAGCACCTCTGAAAAATCAGGACATGCTTATTCATGTGTATAATTAATGGTGCCCAAATTAGAATATGCTATCCTTGAATTGCCAGTGCAGAAAGCATGGCTTCCTGCTCCTTTCCCTTGTTTAAGGATATTAATGGAGCAATCTCTGAAATTTACACCCAGGTCCTCAGTAAAACACCTAGAACTGGTCAAACTTTACACAAACCACAGCACAATAGGTCTGAAATACTGGCTTTGGAAATCTGTTTGGCCCATGGACTAGATGAAATTGGGCCAAACCAAGATCTTTCCCTGAGCCCCTACATCCATGAGGTTTCACAAAGGAGTAATTGCCACAGTGATGTTCCAGTACAAGCCCATTTCAAACTTTGTCGTCATCTTGCAAGGACATCTGAAAAGCCAAACCAAAATGGCCACAAGCTAAAAGCAAAAGAGTATAAAATCTTCCTTACTGACAGCTCTACCTATCCTAGTGGCCACTGTCTCAGTAAAGTGCTACTTACAAACCCCTCTTTATGTGTCTTTTGATCACAAGTCTTTATTGCCTCTGGATACGTTGACAGTTTTGGCTGATCAAGGCTGGCAGTAAAAAACCAAAGAGCAGTTATGATTTTTTGTTTCTTCAGAGCACAGCAAACATGAAAATCTTCAAGACACAGTTCAGTCTCACTCAAAGCTCCTGGCATCTCTTTTAGAATACTGAATCTTGCTGACTGTTCCTATCACACTTCCCTGTGGGGCAAGGGGCAAGCAGGATTGAAAGGAAAAAAAAAATCAACTCCCAGAGTTATTTTGAGATGTTTGGATCTGCTAAACAACCTCAATCTGCACCCTATGCCTGACATCTTAGTCTCCTAAATCATATCATGGACAGTGTATTTGGCCTCTTTTTCACATCTTTCAGATACACAGAGGCAACAGTTTGTGGGCTTGAGCAGCCAGCCACATCCATGGCACTGAGTTGCAAGGCAAAGAGCAGAGCTCAGGGAGCCAGTCCCAGCCCTGCAGCCCCAACAGAAAACAGCAAAAATGAATGAACAACTGAGTAGAAACCACCCAAACCAAACTGGTAGATTGGATCAGTTAGCTTTAACTCAAGTTCACAGCATGGCACCATGCTGCCAAACCAGGAACAGGGCCAAACACTGCAGTATTGCTCCTTGTTTCTACACAGCCACATCTCCCTGGGCCTCTTCCTCCCAAGTGGTGGGAGCAGTCCAATAAATTCTGCTCAGAGGCATCTATTCAGCAAGCAAAGTTCTTTTTCTCCTCTGTATTGCTAAGCCAGAGCCTTTCTCTCCTAGCTACCAAGGAGCTTCCTAAGTTTTTCATTTTGCTTTGCAGAGCAGGTGGGCTCTGGGTCAGCCCTGCCAGCCAGAGGAGCCCTCACTCCCTCATGGTGCAGGGAGGGAGGAGTTAAATGGAACTCTTGGGCTGGGAATACACCAGAGCCAGCAGGAAGATGTTTTCCTTACACCAAATTAACAGCTCTCATTTTTATCCTGTCCCCTGGGCCCCACAGAGAGGGCAGGCAGATGGATCCCACCAATCACTTGATGCCACAGTTGCACCACACAAATGTGCTTGAAGGAAAACTCCTGCAGCACCAAGAACAGGGCTATTACAGGAGTCCAGAAACAACAGCTTGTGTGTTCACATTTCCATTCCAAGTTTCAGATTTCTTCAGAAAACAGGAGGCCAATCTAATCCTTTTGACTTTGTATCCCTCAGAGGAAGGCTGTCTGATCTGCTTGTCAGTCTGACAAGGTGACAAAAACCTTGTTCCCCACAGTACTGCTCCAGACCAGATTCATGCCAAGTCCACCCTATCTCCACAGGCTCTGAAAGTCAAAAGGACTTTAAGAGATATAGTTGCAGCTGATCAGACAGCATAAAATACAGTGATTAAACAGAGTTGGCACATACTATAGAAGAGCTAAAAACCCAAAAGCACCACTGAGTTTCACAATTGCAGCATTTAAGTTAAAAATATCAGGCTGGTGGAATTACATAAACCCTAATTTTTTTAGAATTTCCTGAACATGACTCCAAAATGGCCTAAACACACAGCGTGCATAAATCACCTGATGAGGAAAGGCTTGAAAACAATCATCCAGAATTCCCAACAAAATGTCATTTTTTTCATTCAAACAATTGAGATAATCTGAGCCTTTGTACAGAAAGACATTTAGCAGCTTGAGATGAAACTAACCTTCCAAAGGAGCACTCATCCAAAAAACAGCATTGCTGGAACCATCTCTCCCAGTTTCTTTATTCTTTCCACCATACCTTCAGCATTGCTCTTCTCTGCCTATCAAAGCAACCTTTGCATGCTGCCTTTCCCAGCTTGGTGCTCCACAAGGGAACTAACACATCCCTACACCAGGAGTCCATTTAATGGCTCAGTTTTCCTTTTGAAATTCTGTGCAGTCAAGCATCAGAGCTGACAAGTTCCCTTCCATCTCAAGGCAAGCATACAGTTAACCACAGAATTCAACACCAGGAAAGCACAGTGACCCTGTGTTGCTGGTAGTCAGACATTTGCTGCTCCATCACACAGAAGGCACAGAGCAGACTACTTGCAGAGCAGCCAGCATGCCCAGGATATTAACAAGGGGACACTTCTGCTGCTCAGGAAAGCACTGTAGACATGTAGAAAGCTTCCTTTTGCATCTTATTTTGTATTTGTGCACACCGGCCACACCCCTTCATTCTGGTGACATCTGAATCTTGACACATTCTGTGCAATTGCTTTAAAACAGCACATCTTAACTGCTTTATCCACCATTAATTCAGGAACAACTCTTGCCTCTAGGCAAGCAATGGATGGCCTTTAAGCAACTCTCTTGCAGAGGGAATGCCTCTAGGCTAGAAAATGAGTGACAAACTTGGTACAAAAGTTGAAATTTCTGAAACCAAGCTATTTTCTAGAACACTTTATGATGAAGAGACAAGCACAATTAATAGAGTTTAAAAGCTTTTCCATATTTCATCTAATTTATAGAGTAGAGATGATGGGCTTCTTCACACCCTACTTGACATCCATGAAGCCTGCAGGATCCAAGTCCATCTCAAAGACCTCAGACTCTCCAGACAAGGTGTACATAGAGCTTACAACAGCTTCCTGTACCTGCAGCTCAAGGTACTCAACCATAAAATGACAACAACATTTAACAGTACATATTTCACAGGAGGAAGTGTGCAAAGGCTTTGTAAAGCACAACAATTCACTGAGGCAGTGCTGTAAGTGGAGAAATAGGGGGAAATTGTTCTACAATTGCTAACCCATTACTATACTTTTCATCTGCTCCTGTAATGCAGCACTCAAAAGCAGGTAGCAATTAAAACCACAAGAGGCAGGAAATCCTTTACAAGGACTAGTGAGTCTGCAGTAGTTTCATACCAGTGCAGCCCAATACCCACGGCACAGCCTGAACAACAGGAGAATCTTCTCCAGCTCAGATACAGTCTTAAACCCTGCGTCATTTCTGAACAAGGAAGTCTCACATTTGCAACAAAAGAGATATGAAATTGCATTGAGGTGACTGATGATCATTACCTTAGTGACATTTAGTGCTTTGCTGTTGGCACTTTATAACACAAACTGTTAAGTCAACATCTTATTCAGAAATTGAGCTAACGTAACAATAATGGCCTTTTTCACACCTGAACAAGTGCGATGCCATCACTTGACCAGCAGACCCTCCTTTGGGAGGTTTAGCTCACCTGGCAAGAGAATGACTTTGTGGAGACTTTGAGATACAAGTACTAAAGGATTTGTTTGCCAGGGCTGCTACAACTACAGTAACATTTTCCCTGCCAGAGTGACACTGCTATGGCTGGTACAGTAACTTGTGCTAACAAACCTGAAAGCACAGAGCAGGCTTTACAGAAAAAGCCCATGGACAGATCCCAAAGCAGGAGCAAAGAGCCCAACTATGGCTGAGGTGCTTCCCACTCTCCTCAAGTCACACACTGGTCTAAACCCCTTATCAATATTTCAAATGATTTGAGATTGGAAGAAGTGTTATTGCACATTACAATAGAGCAGAATGCAAAGAACCAGACTCAAACCTTGCTTTCAGAAAAGTTGTTCTTGAAAGCAGAAAAAAAAAACACCAAAAAAAAACCACAAAAAAAAAAACCACCAAAAAAAAAAACAACACCAAAAAACCCCAATCTAAACCTTCCTTCAAAGTCTAGATGGCCATTAGGGTCATTCTAAATGATACAGTCGAGTAACCCAACTTACTATGAGGGGTTTAATGTAAAAAATTAAATTAAAAAACCTAAAATTGACTGATTTTCCATCAATTTAGGGTCTCAAAATTTTGGATGTAATGGTTTCAAGAGTTCTTTTCATCATGCATAGCATTCCTATTGCCTTAATTGCTACTCAGAAGTCAGTCAGACATTGGTCAAAGCCAAGCAGATCGTTTTAGTAGAAGCCATGCAAGTTCTGCACATTTCCAGCTCTGCAGTCTTGAGTACAATTATGTTTACTGATGTAAACACCCATGTAGGTGGTTTAACATAAAAAAACCTAATATTAGGTGTCATGTGTTACAAAGTAAACTTTTCACTTACAGAAAAGTTGTTTCTATAGTAACTAATGTTTTTCTAGAAACACATTTCACATTAGGGTTGCTATAGAAACAGAACTGTAGAGATTTATTCAGCAAGTTGTGAATAGCTTCTCTCCCAGCCCACTTCACCCTATCCACCATGTCTAAGGAGGAACATAGCACCCTACCCACCACATCTACCTAAGGAGACTCCAGTTATTCCTTAACAAGAGTGTGACATGCTCTCTGCTTACATGAGAGCATAATATCCCCCAAAGAGTTTCCTGGCCACATTTTTTAATTAATTGAAATGCTGAGTTCTGGATCAGGTTATAAATCCAGACAGATGGGAGCTGTTGTGCAGGAGAGCATCAGTGGAACACCTTCAGCTGTAGGAAAAGAGCAAAGTTACTATGCTGGAAACACTGAAGAGTTAATCCCAGCTATGTTCATCCTCAGAGAAACCTCAGGGTGTTGCTGGTACATGTCAAGAGGACATCAACTCATGCCAGGAAGAAGACTGAATCTCTGTGGTTTTGAGCATATATTTAGGCTTAAACATTCTCCAGGGTAGCATACAGACTCCCACTCACAACAAAGAAATGTCTGCAAAAAGATCACAGCTATAAATCTGGCATTTACATAGTAGCTAGGATTTTAATTACTATTTGTTCAGTACCTTACCATTCATTCAGTAGCAGCCATACATACACCTTCAGGACTATCACTGCTCCCAGCCTTTGCTCTTCCTTCTTTCCCGTTCTCATTTTTCACTTCTCTTCCATGAAGTGGTTTTTCCTCACAACTCCTTCCAACCCACCAAGAAGCAGGTGCTAATTTTCATTTACACAAGCAGCCCTCTCAGTGTTTACCTGTTCCTTCTACTTAAATTAGAGTTAGGACAGACACACAGCTGTGGCTGTGTCAGTCCTTGTTACAAGGCTCATTTGCCAAACCAAGTTAGGGAACTGCAGCATGGGCTGATCCTACAAGGGGCAGCAATGAGAAACAGCTGGGAAGCTATGAAAGGTAAAGATAAATTCTCCAGCACACAGCTGTTCAGAGCATGCAATCAGTCCCCCTCAATGCCTATGGGTGCCTTTCCAGCACAGAAAGCAGTGATCCCAGAATTATTAAGGCAGGCTTCAGCCATCTTGGGCTTCTCTCCAAGTCATTGCCTTCCAGTGGTGGCTCTAATGAGTTTTGGCTGGCAGAATGACCAGGCTCAAAGGGCAACTTCACAATTCCTGTTTCCATAATTATTTCCAGTGCTGGTTTATATTCTCTCCCATGCTCAGTATGTCGTGGTGCTGGCACGTGCCATCTGCACTTAGAACAGGGAAAGTAAAGTGTCAGAATTACCAAGGTTTACTGCAGATGGAATCTGTCCCCAGCAGAAGAGTAATTTCTGTTCCATTCGTTATAGTTATCTACAAGAAAATGTTCATCTAGGATTAGGTGATAAAACATCCTTTTTCCAAGATCATACTCCAAAGTGCAGCAGCACTGTTAGATCATTCTCAGTTGTTTAATGGATCTAACTATGCAAGGACATAACACTGAATGTGCCATCCTCCATGTTTCACCTTCTGCCTTCACTTTGCTGTTATGAACAGAAGTAGCAGAAATACAGCTCTTGGTACATCATTCTGAGGTGTTACAAGACAGTCTAAATGCAACAATCTTTAAGGAATAAAAATAGCAATAGCATCCCTGTTTCCACTAAAGACACCGATACAACAATATAGCCTAAAAGAAAAACAACAATTTTTTACTGGGACAGCCCATCACCAGGGTTCTGAGGAAAGTACCCTGTACCAGGTGTGAAAGGAAGGAAATTAAAATCTAAGCTCTAGAATTCCAAAACAGCATTATATGGGTTATTATACAGGCCCAGACAGCAATCTGAGAAAAGCCTTAAAATCCCTTTACTGACAGGTTCTGCGAGACAGTGAATTTTGCTGATTCATTTATCACCCTGCCCTCTGCTTGCAAAGCCTTAGGCTGGAAGCTGCTAAAGCCAAGAGTTGCTTTTTGCACACTCCCAAGAAATACTAAGTATAATCTTGACAATATGCAGACAAATCATTTTTATAAATATTTTAGGTCAAGGTCTGTGTCTTCATTTGCACCTAAACACCACTAAGTAGAGAATGAAAATCTGTCCCAAGCACTTGGGGTACTACTGCAATTTAAACAGGAAATTTCAACTGCAGTCTCAAGTTTTTCTGCCTCTTCATCTAAATCTTTATTTACCTCACCAGCTCCTGCAGCCTAGCTGGATGGTCTCATCAGCTTAATTACCCCAAGGCAAGCACAATTCTCTGCAAGTTAGCAAAGAGAATGACTAATGATCAGTGCTGGAAAAGCAGGAGGAGATGACCTCAAACCAAAATCATCTAAATCCATAATCATCTAAACCCTATAGCACTTATGAACTGATTAATACCATCACTAAAAAAAAAAACCAACAAAAAACAAAAAAAAAAAACCCCAGGTCTTAAGATGCATATCTATTAATTTTTGTTTCTTTCAGTGCACAGCCTCTTGATACAGATAATTTTCTCTGTGTCATTCAAACATTTTTGATTACGTAATGAGTTAAGAAGCAATGAAGAAATGAAGAATTATAATGGGATCTTTTCTTTAATAACCTTTTCATGCAGGGGACAAACATTTGGTCAAAGGAACCAAGAAGAAATAGTGCATAAGATCCTAGCAGGTTCAGAATTATTTCATTCAGTTATCAGCACATACAAATACAGGAAATATAGCTAAGGCCTATTTACCTACATCCATAGTGTTTTGAGAACAGCCTGAACCTATTTTGAGGTGACATTTGACTTGAGAAAGTCACAAGAAGAATTCCAAACACTTCAAAATTCTTCATAATCCTCACCCCTAATGGATTTCATCCACACCTCTTCCTTCCCAGGGGGGTTGCCATCAGTAATACAAATTGTTCTGCCATCCACATGATCTGGTTTTGGTTTAGAAGAAAAATCCATGCCCTGAAGACAAACCATTTGAAAATGCCTAACATATCACTTTCTCATACTTTGCACAGTAAGCTGTGGATACCACATCACGAGATGCCCATCTTCATCCTCAGCCCACTCTAATTATCTCCTCAGCCATCTCTGCCCATACATCAGGTCACATTAATAATTTCAGTGCTTGAGAGTTACAACAGCTGATGAAGGATTTAGTTTTTTGCTTTACTTCAGAAGTTCAGTATCTGGAGCTGTAAGTGATTTGCACTGCTCATTAAATCAGGGAAACAAGTTTAAGTCATTATAGCTCTCAGTCCTTAACTAGGCAACAATCAGGGGCTTCTAGAAATTCATTTAAAAGAATTCATTTAAAATTCATTCCTCCCTCAGGAAAAGAGAGTGGAGTTTGGGTAGGAAAATTTCCCTAAGCAAAGAGAAGCAGTAACAAAAAGGGGAAAAATCCACCTTCCCAAGATGCACAGAAGTCCTTCAGAAGCAGCTCCCTTCACTCTACCTCACTGCAGCTTCTGCTTCCAAGTTGCTAGAAGCAAGCCCTATAATAAAATTAGCTTTTCCAAATGGCAAAAACAGAAGGTGGCAAACTGACATATTCCCAGGCTCATACACCAACAAAGTATCCTGTAAGAAATTTCTTTTTTATAGGAAAGTTTTAAGTGCACAGGCTGGGAAAATACACCCTTAAAAAGGATGCAGACTTCTAGCCTGAAGTCAGATCACACTAATAAACAACAAAGCAGGTGACATTTCCTATTGACAATCTCCACTATTTTTGCAACTCTGAGAAGCAAACAAGTAAAAAACTCTGCTTTGGTGAGATTCTGGATAAACTGTGTGCTTCTGAAGTATTTGGTATACAAAATCTCTCTCAAGAGATTTAAGGATTTTTCAGTCCGATGCCATAAGACCTGAATGGAAAGCCCACCTTATAAATTATGCTACAACTTGTATGAGGCCCCACAAAATTAGCTTAATTACTGAAACTGGCCTCAATTCACCATATCCACTAAGTTCAGAATTCAAGTACGAAGTGTTTATTCAGAGCTGGGAATCTCAGATTGCTCAAGGCAATTTTTTCTCTTCTTAATTTTCAGTAAACAGCACAGCATTGTTCTAGTGCACCAGGAGAAGCACAGTGCTCAGAGGTGACTCCTCTCCAGGTTAACTTCCCCTCCAAACCTCCTGGTACATGAACATACGTATGCCCTGCACTGGTTTTGCTGAAGGCCAGTGAGTTATCCCAAGCTCTGCTACTGCTGCTTTCCCTATGGTTATTTTGTCCCAGTGCAAACGTAACCTCTCAAAATGCTGTGTGATGTTTTCTGTTTAGGATATAAACAAACAGCAGTTTTCATTTTCCACATTAATCTATATATGACACCAGGCTTCTCCACCTTATTCTCTTGGTAAAAGACATCAGTGCAGGGGATAAATATATCATGTTTAAGATAGACTCATTTCTTTTTTTTAATCTTCTGGCCTAAAGGTCTACTTTTATAGCTTTCCAAGGCAGTATCTTACACCACTATAAAAATTGAACTGCAATCAGTAATCCTGTCTTTAAGAAAAAAAAAATAACAAGGAGAGAAGAAAAGTTGGAGGTAGGAGAGCTAGCTTGACTCTGTTGGTGATGTAACAGGGGTGGTTTATACCATGCCACATTTTCTAGCCCAAAGTCAGTAATACCAGCAGCTCAGGATGGTGAGCAGTTCTTAGCTGTTGCTGGACAATGCAGATATCCATGCCTGTATCTCTATCACATAGAGATACAAACCCTTGTGTCCAAGCTTATCTACTCCCACATTAGGACACAACTGAGCTCAGCTCCAACCCACCATTGGACAAGGCACAGACAGAGGCACCACAGCACAAGACAACACAACACATATTCTACCAGCAATGAGAAGGGAAAAACAAGGAACCTGTTAATGAAAGAAAAGTTTACTTGCAGATTCTTGGAAAGGGAAAAGATGGTAGCCTTTCCCAGACTCCAACAGGCCACCCAGCATTACACTATACAAAGAATTAATTTAGCATCAGGAGTTTTGCCAACAACTTCACAGGACAGACTCATCCAGCTTCACCTTTGCAAGTCTCTCTATCTGAGTGATGGGTGTTCATCAGAGTCAAAAAAAAAAGGGTTTCAGAATCCTAAATCCTGCTGAAAGTATGTTGTTGCCATCACAGGAGCTATAAATAAATCTCCTCAAATCACCTAAACCCTCACGTCAGTATAATTTCAAATAAGCTTGGACAGAAAACATGAGCTATGCTGGGTTTGTATACTTCCTTCTAACAGCATTGAATGCCTGGGAAACAAGATGAAGAGCTCTTATAAAAAGAGAAGAGACAAGCAGCAAAAAGATTGCATTATGTACTAATGTCCATCCTCATTGACAACACTTATCTGTAAGACTAAGGTCTGTGCAGTCCAGGGGAGTTAAAAGCTCTGTTATCATCAGAAATGGCTCTGTCTGTAGTGTGGTTTATCCAGGCTCTCTCCTCCCTGTGCCTGGCTTCTGGACTGGAGGGATTCATGGGGAGTTTCTGACTTCACTGAAGTCAATAGCAACACTAACCCTTGGAGTCAGGTTCCAGACAAAAAAATGCTATTTCACCCACACTACATGTTTGCATATGAAAAAAACCAGCAGAGGTTTATAAGAAAACCACTGACCTTATAAAGTACACCTTTTCCTCCAGTGGAGTCCAGTGTGCACTCACACACCCAGGCACATTACCTGTACTCCATCTGTTTGATAATACACACATTATCTCTACCAGTTAAGTCCTTCCTTTGTACCAACAAAAAATTTGCAAAGCCCTTTTAAATCCTTAGCCTCTGGGATCAAAGTTGTGCCAAAGCGGAGGGCTTTGCAGCATAAGAAAAAGCAGCAGTTCAGACTTGAATTTTAAAATCCCTTACCTGCATTGCTTATGCCATTCCAATTCAAATCTCACAAACTCACCTCTGCATCAATAGTTTACATTTTAAGTCTGCTCTACTCAGTCTCTTCTTATATCGGGTACTGAAAATTGATGGCTGAACACACTCCATGCTGGGTGTTCCTGAGTTTGAAGGTTTGACTTGAATTTTAAGTGCTAGTGCAGTAGAGTTTATAACAAAATAAAAAAAATCTAAGTGAGATAAACACATGGTATGCAAGAAAGTAGCACTGTGAGGTCTGGGGGAAAGAAAATCAGCAGAGAGGTAAGAAAGAAACAGAGGGAAAGAAGAACAGCACCTACACCACACACAAGATATTGCCTTCAGCTGCACTAACTCTGGGTTAAATACCTCTCTCACCACTCCAGGTGTTGCCAATAGATGCAGAAGTGTTTTTAAAGAGAACTCAACATATTTTTCTGAAGAGCAATATAACTTTGAGTCTTTTTTAGCAAGTACATATTTAACTATTCTCAAAAATAATCTGAGGACTGTTGAGACAGTAAGTAGCAGAGCCCTACAGCTGGGAGTTCATTTAGCAATATCCTGCTTTCTTCTAGAATTTCTTTACCAAGGCTGCCTTAAAGATTTAAAGAAAAATCTTAGATATTCCTATTACAAAAATACATTTTCAGATTTCTGCTTGCAAATCAGTTGAATATGTGTTGGGTTTGGGTGTGTTATCTTAATCCTTTTCCTTCAGATGAGAATCATGTTTACACCAATTTTTTCTTAGTACTCTCCTGCAAGGACTTTCACACACAGTTCTGTTTATTTTCAGCAACTCACAACACTGCTGCCTCTCCAGGTGCTGTTCCCTCTTCAAATCAAGATATTAAGAGCCTGCATCCCTTTGGTTGTACTTCATGGGACGATGTACGTGGGAGGTGTAAAACATTCCAAACAATTTTCTTTTGTTGTCCCATCATTTATAAACCAGAAGTAATGGTATAGCCACAAAAAATGTTGCTACAGGATACCAGAAGAGTTCATAACTTCTAAAATTACTTCTGCATCTCAATTTTTTATATATTAACAGTGAGCACAGGCTCGAGGCTGGAGCAGACCTCTGTGTGTGTGGATGGAGTCATCACAGACTGATGATTGTGTTCCCACTTCTGATCATCATTGCCACTCATCTTCCCTTCCAGCCCTGCCAGTAATTAACAGTGTGAGTGGCATGATCTGTACATTTCTCTTACCACACTGAACATTCAGACCTTTCAGCTCCAGGCCTCCTGATGCCACCCTATATTACTGCAGGTTTACACCACTCTAAGTGCAGAGAAGCCCTTTAAAATGCCTGGTTTAGCTTCCAGCATTCCCAGAAAAGCAAATTATCTCTGCACCTTAGAATGTCCCAGCAGAAGCTCCATCTAACCCTAGCCATTAACATCACCATTTGACAGCATCTTTCATTCTCCCTTTTCTTCAAAGCTTTGTGGTATATCAGTTCATTAGCATAAAAGATCAAAGTTCCATTTAGAAGACAAATATCATAAACAAGAATGTAATTCAACAGACCAGTTGATTTCAAATGTGAATGGTGATGTTAAATTCAGTGTTAAAAAACCTCTCAGTGCAGTAATTAAATTCTGTTCCACCAGATACAGTCAAGCATATGCTCTGCCTACACAAAGACTGATTAACTGACCTTGAGATGGCATCATCCACCCAACAGTGGGTATCAAACTGTCCTACATACAGGAGAGGCATTACAGAGCCCAAGATATCACCTCATACTGCAGGAAAGGAGAGCCTGCTCTTTTCTGCCTTGCTGAGTTCACCAGTTCTTCTCTTCTGGCTGCAAACAGCCACTCCCTAGGGCTCCCACTTCCAGGATGAGGTCAAATAGACTTCTCTGAGGTAGAAAGGGTGATGATAAGCAGTGGATGAGGCTTGCTGATAGTGTCCACATTCCTGCATTCACACAAACCTGCTCCTCCTTTATTGGCTTGGCACTGAGCAGTATTTATGGGTTTTGCATGGGGGACATGGCCAGGGCTCCAATTCTTGCCAGATATCAGACCATGGGCCCTGTCTTTGTGAGACTCTGTATTTAGACTGATGAATGCAAGCTTCAGAAAAGGTATTTCAGCAGCCTCACATAACTGGCAATTAGTCTCTGCTGCCTTGGTGCCTAGAAAGAGCCATCAATTTTTGTAGAGCAGACATTTGTAACCTTAGCAGAGATACTGCCAGACTCACCCTGAGTTTTTTCTTTCTGAATCTACAGCTCTGCTGAGACCAATGAGAGTCTGGACTTTAAAGGAATGCAGGATCATGCCAATTAGATGACTATAATAACCAGCCTAGAGATAATCACCCATTCCCCCAGACAATCCATGCTGACATCCACTGCTGGACTTCTGGGCTTCCTGGGATCCTATCAAAGATGCAGTGCAATATCCAGCTGCTGTGGTGACAGAGGACTGCACCTCTGGACCTCCTGTGACAGGCTGGCAACCCATGAAAGCAGGACAATAACATCCTTAGCTTTTTTCCTCCCATAAATCCCCATCTGAGAACCATTTAAACTGTGACTCTCATCACTAACCCATCTAACTTTCTAATACAAGAAGATATATAATAAACAAAGAGGACAGGAGAAAGAAACTAGTGAACTTTTTCAATTTAGAAAACATAATTAAAATACAACAACCTCTTTTGAAAAAGAAAACCAACATTGCACGTAGATGCAGTGCTTTTGGAATAATCAGTTATTTGACAACCTTCTTAAATTCAGTGTGATCACTAAAAGCAACACTGACATTAAATAGCAAATATATAGGACTGAAGTGGGCTTCATGGTAACACCAGGGAAGGAATGAAAACCAAAGAGGTTGGTCAGAATGATGGGATTTTGTTTAAGAACTTTTGTACTTCTTCAGAGCTTGGAAAAGAAAAATTGATTTTCCAGACTCTGCTACAAAACATGCCAAGAAAACAGGATAAACCAAAGAAAGCACAAACTATTACTAGATAATAAAGCATCCAAAAAATTCCATGGATGTCCATTTACAGAAGGAAGAAATTACCCTATACTTAACTTTGGTCCCTCTGTCACAGGTCAAAAGTCAAGGCACATTCATAGAAAACAGAGCTGAGTATTAAAACCTGTGGGCACACAAAGTTATTGACAGAGCTGAGCTGATGAGCAACCTGGGACCAGCATCAAGAAACCTCTTTGGTTCTGAGCAGTAGTCCTGGTGCAGTAACTCCTGTAAGCCCAGGTGTGGAGCCTGTACTATGGAAATGAGTGAAAAGAAATCTCTTCTTGGATGGAAACCCCATTCTGATGTGGACTAACAACTAGTGAAAGAGAAAATGGTTATGTTAAAATATTTTTAGTCTATTTATTCAGTACAAGATTGGTGTGTATCATTAAGCTCAAAGGAACTACAATAATTTATACTTACATTGTTTCAGATTGCACTGTGCAGTAATCATTTTAAGCACCTTTTTAACTCATTCTACAATTTATACAGCCAAATAAATGCACACTACCCATACATAACAAAGGGAAATCTCAGACACAAGCAAATGCCACAAAAATGCAAAAGCATTTGGCCAAAATGATCACAGTGTTCTGGTCTGTAACTAAAAGCTGAAGGATTATTAAGAAAATAATTCCACTTATATCTGTTGTATACTTCTTAGTTAATTTTTTGGGTTATTTATCCATGCTTTCCAAAATGCAGTCATTCACTCCATCGGTTAGGGTTTAATGCCATGCTGACATGTTTTCTTTCACTAGCCTGCTGATTCATTTCACATTTTATTCATCTCTGATTTTTTCTTTCCTTCTTCCATAACTATTAAATTTTAGTCAATATATCAGACTCAAATAAGACCCTGTCAAGTGGTTGAAAGTCAGTGGAATTTAGGACTGGCATTTATAATTCCTGGCTGACCCTGGAGCCAAGATCCACAATGACAGATCCCATGTGTGGCCCAGTTGAGAGGCAGCAAGAGACAGGACTGGGCACAGTCACCTGTGACTCCTGAGGGACACTGCAATGGGGTTAAGCAGCAAGCCCAAACATCCATCTGTTTACAAACTCAAACATCCATCTAGCTCATCTGCTGCCTGCAGGGGACTGTTCTGGTACATGTCTGTCCCAGACATTGGTATCCATCATAGCATCTTCCCTGAAAGGGAGACAAAATCCATCTTGATTCATCTGCCCAAGCCAGCTGCCAAGCCCAGGTGTGGGCAGCAGATAAGCAATATCACCAAAAAACAGGCCCTGGGGCAGATACTCCCTTTTTCCCTTTGCCTCATGTGCTCTGGACTAGCAGGTTATCTTAAGGTGCAGAGAAAACCTAAGAAAACCCTGCAAGTTCCTTACAAAAAAGAAAGAAAAAAAAAGCTTAAAAAAAAAAAAAAAAAAAGGTAAAAAAAAAAAAAAAAAAAAAAAAAAAAAAAAAAAAAAAGAGGGGAGTAGGTGTTATTATTGGTGTGCTATTGTAGTTGTAATAAAGGAATCTACTTCTTTGGTTAATTTATTGTGGGTACTGATGGCCTTCAATGCACAGTATAAAAGAGGACAATAAGAAAAAAAAACTTATTTTATTTATTAAAATTGAGCAACTGGCTTATTCTTTCTTTGCTGAGAATAAGGTTGAAAAGAATTGGGGAAAACTGCTACTTACTTATTTTAGCATGGATCGAATATTGTGGGATAGTCCCAACACAGGGTTTGTTTTTTTTCTGGATTTTTCAACAAATGACCTAATGCCTTGATGAAGTAAAAGACCTCAAAACTGACAAACCTGCTGTCTATATGCATTAGCTCAGAGCCATGGATACTACAGAGGTAAATCTGCCAGTCACCCAAGAGATGAAGCTTCTGAACAAACTTAATTGATGCAGAAGTAGAAATTTCATTTCAAAATTTACCTCATTACACACATTAAGCAGCATCATTACACACAGTTGATGTTTTAGTTATTTAAACCCTGAAAGATGCAACCAGGCATATACAGAATTTTCTAAGTTATCTACCAATTACATCATATATAAACTATAGATTATATATTATATGTATTATATTCAAGTAATTGTCCTCATGGTAAGGGGAAAGCTGACTTGAGCTACTGTTGTTTTATCTTCCAAATTTCGCTTTCAAAATGGTTGATAAATTGTTTGAAATTTTGATGCTGGCCAACAATGTGACACATCATTCCCCCTAATTAAATATTGACTTGACCATTGTTGTCAAAGCAGGTGCAATAGCATATGCACATTTCAGGAAAAGTTGGAAAAACGGACGTGATATGTAAAAAAAGGGTACAATGATCTGATGACAATGAACAGACCTCATCAGTGATGAAGAAAAAGGCTCAGTAAGAGCTGCACAGGGTGGAGGAACCTCCAGAAGGAATTCAGTTAGTGAGAATGTGATTACTGATGATTCACTGTGTAATAAACTTTCTCAGCCAAAGCTCTGTGCAGCATTTGGGAGCAGCAAAAGGAGAGAAATGCCAGTATTCAAAAGAGGGACAGATCATGCAAGGCTGGACACCACAAAGTTTAAAACCAGGCTGCTGGATCCTACTGAATCCACTGTCTGAGGTATTGCTCACATGAAATGTCATGGTCTGCTCTCCTGTCACCCTGACAGCATCTTTGCAGCTAAGCAAGAGAGTGTTTTGCATGCTGGAGGGGTTGTGAGGTGCTGGCAGGTGGAAGGCAGCTAATGGAATTTCCAGCGTTTGCAAATGTACTCAGATAACCTGAAGGACCAGGCTCAGTTGTCAGACTGTCCCTCAGATTAACAAGTATCATTTGTGGGAATTTGTAATCATCAAACACAGGTTTGGAATTCGGAGTATTTCAATAATTCAACTGACATGATAATATTAGCCCAACAAGTAATTCACAAGCACCCATAACAATGTTTTGGGTTTTTTTTCAGTACATCAGACATGCAAACTGGTTTGCAGTGGACAGTTGCAGTGTTTGCAGTGGACACTGGTTTGCAGTTTTCCACTGCCCACTCCACTGGGCAACACCCACATCTGATTCCCAGCGTGGACATGCCAGATTTCCCATGGCTCTGATCTGAGATGCTGACCTTCTGAACGAGACCATTTCAGAGATCAGGTGTAGGTTCGATTGTTCTGTTCACCATGGTGGTGATTTCTTTTACACAACCTTTTCCATAAATACAGACAGTGTAGGTTTCTTGCTTTAGACCCTGGAGTGTTAACAAGCTATAAATAGGATAAATCAGAGTTCACAGAAAGATTTATGGAAACCTACTCAAAGTCTAAGCCATATTTGTTTTGTTTCAGTTTACCTTATACACCACTAAATAAACAAGGATTGCACAGAATGTGTGTAATCTGCAGCAGTACCTAAATCAGTCTTCATTTGCATTTTACTTTAAATTTCTGAGATATATTTTTATGCAGAAAAAAATAAATGTTACTTTCATTCTCCCTAAGCCCATTTTTATACTTTTCTGTGATAAATTATTCTTTTAACTTGGAGCCTGGAAAAGAGACTGAAAAGCTATTTTCTACAGGCTCAAACATCATTGTCAAAGTAAAATGAAATAATCCAGTTTCACAAATCTTGAGGTTTTTGTAAGTATAAATGTCTAAAGAAATTCTGGTGGAGCTATTTTTCTAAAGCAGTGCAGCAGGTAGTGATGGTAACAAGACTAACAATGACAGAACCAAGCAGAGATAATTTAGCACATGTATCTTTTTATTATTGCTGTTTGAAGTGTTCCTGGTCTCTATAGCAGCACCACTGTGGATAAATATTTCCTTTCTTTACTTTCCTTCTGTAGGTAAATTTACTTTTTTCTCTTTAGATAGCAACTATCACCTGAGACACTAACTGTCATTTGTGGGCCAAATTCATCCTGGAGTGAATCCTTCATCTTACAAAAGGTTTACTCAGAAAAGTATTGGATTGAATGAAATTAAAGTGAAACTAATTCTATCATCATTATTCTCCTTAAACAGAAAGTCTTAGAGGCATAGGAAAAGCAAAACGTATGGGTCAGTAAGACCAGACTCTAACCCCAGATTCTCTGAACCTGGGTAGAAGGTTGTCCCACATCCAGTCCTCCAAGTGTGCTTTGTAGTTTACTTCTCTAAAACCTAAGTTGGAAGAGAACATTTTACAGAATTTGGACCTTATGGTGGTGCCTAGCACAGCAGTAGCTCTTCCTGCCCCCATAACCCACATTTTCCAGAGGAGCTATTGTGATTACCAGTACTCACTGGGATCAACATGACGCTTCTGTCCATTCCATACCAAACCCAGAGAAACTAAAGTTCAAGAGAGGATCCAAGATCCAAGGAATCTTGCATCAGGAAAAACACTTCTGCCTATGGGAAGTACTCAGTATATGGAATTGTGTACTGCTAAGAGATGCATCCATGATAGAAGATGTGCCAAAACCTTGCAGCACTGGAGGATGCTTCTCAAATCCTGGGAGGAACAGAACATGTGGGAATGGGCTACAGGATGAACAAAGAAGGAATTCTCCTTTTACAGAGAGGACTGGACAGGTGCCAGCCCCTCAGAGTGCATTAGGGCTGCAGCTCTGCATACAGACAAAACCATCTCATCAGCTTTCAGGGAATGACTCCTGCTCACAGCAGGATACACAAGCATTTTCCAGGAATTAGAAAAGCTGTCCATATTCTAACCCATATTCTGACTGCAGCAAGTAATCATTCCTGCCCACAATACAGCATGAGATAGAGAAGTTTTTTAGGGAAGTCATTATGTGATGGATTTCAGACAACAGATATTTGAATGTGTCTCCAAGTCACTAAGAAGTGCTACTTTCAGATAGAGAGGAAAAGACCAACCAAAATTTCTGTAATTAAAAATAAAATCAGTAAATACTCAACCTCCTCTTAACAGACCACAAGCTCATAACAACAAGGATGTGTCAACTGTACAATTACAACACTGAAATTTGATCTGCACATCAATCTCCCAGGCAGTGCACCAGCATCTCAATTCCGATAAGCTCAGCTGATCCCTGGACACAGAACAAATCACTTTACCCTGAGCTCCCAGGAGGGACAGTGCTGTCCACCCAGCCACTGCACAGACTGTCAGGGAAGGCTCCACTGAGATGGCAACTGAGCAGCCAAAACCCTATTCTGTCCCCAGAGCAGCAGCACGTTTTCCAGGAGGAGATGTGGATTTCTATTTGTTGAACAAAGGGAAAGTCTCAGGGTGTCTTGGCATCCCACTCCAGACACCACTTGAAAACTGATGATTTATTAATTAAACAAATCCTCCACTAGCCAGGTGCAGTCTCCACTGAGCTGTTCTGAAGAGTACCAAGCTCCTCAGCTCCAAACATGACTTGCTCCTTTTGGCCTCCCAGCACAGCTCCACTCCATAAAGGGTTATAGCACAAATATTACAACCTTAATACTACCTTAAAAGTGCTTGTCTTCATATAAACATGGCTAATGGGATTTATACCAGACCCTTAAAGAGAATTGGACCAAACCAATACATCAGCTTTTGGTGTTCAGAAAGCCACGGACACCCTGTAACTTTCTTCTTGTTTGTTTTGGCAGATAAGTCTAATAAAATGCCAAAGATGAGAGAAAACAAACTTTAGCTTTGCTGGAGATAATCAGCTTCAAAATCTCACATTCACTGTATTTCAAAAGAGGGCAGCTCTTGGAACTGACTCTTTGCATGCTGCTTGTCTTGCTATAACTGTATTAACCTGTGAAATTTTTATATAAATACTCATAAAAGCTTTAGTGGAAGACAATTAAACTGCTGAGGGAATGTTTATACTGATCTAATTTATTCTTTTTCATTCTTTGTTATGTCTGTTCTGGTATAAAAAGAAATTGGACAATGGTAACTGATCCAGTTTTCTAAGGTACCAATGATTGTAAAGCCATAAACCAAGAGGACTGAGACTGCAAAATAAATTCAACCAGAATTCAGTACCAAACACCCATAAGTATAACCATAAAAATAACTGAGTGATTTAATTATTAAAGTAATTTTACATACTCTACACTGCAAATTGCAAAACTACATAAGCTACTCAAAAATTTCGCCAGCAAAGAACTTTTTAAAATCCCACACTGCAGTTGTGTTCTGTTTTACATCTCCTGGACATTAAACACTTTTTATGAAAGGACAGTTAAGTCACTTACCGAAATAGAGTAGATGGTATCTCTCCACCACACACTGTGCTGATGCTCGAGTGCCCATTTTCCAATTAAATTGGTGCACTGGAGTTTTATCTAGCTGTCTGACAGAAAAAGAGTAACTGCCAAGAACTCATTAATATCTTTCTATCAATGTACTAACTGCTAAACTAAGATTGGATTAGCAACGCAATCAGATATTGTTAGAATTATTACAGCATCGTGGAGATTCTAGAGAGACTGCAGAGTGTGGAGATTTTACTTATCTTTGTAAAAAATAAAATAAATCATTACCTTCTGTAGTCTTAGAATGCCTGCAGAGGAGTAGGGTGACCTTAAACTCTATCTGTTCCTACAGAGGAACTATCCATTTGTGAGTTATTTCAACAGATCTGTCAAGACAGGGCTGTTTTCACTATTTGATTAAAAAAATATCAAATGTTCACATTGTTCTTCAATTTCCAGCAGCCCCGAGAACTGACAGAGAACTCAGTTGTTCAGTGCACACAAACCCCAGATCCTCTCCTTTGCCAGATTCAACACAGAAATGGCATAAAGGACAGATTTATTTGTCTCATGCTGGAAAATTACTCTTCTTTATTTGTATTGTGGCAGCCTCTAGGAGCCACAGCAGCAGGATCCAATCCTCACTGCATGAGGACACACAGAATTAAGTGTTAATTAAACCACAAGATGCTTAAAACCTAAGCCAAAATACATGCCAAATAAGAAAGAACTATGATCATCTGTGGACTTCCATTCTGTCCATACTGTGCCAAAAGACGTCAGCAAAAGACAGGGATGCTACAATACTTAAAGAGATGCAACAAAGCCTCAGAGCCTATCTGAGATCCAGCTCAAGATTTATGTGACCCCACACCAGTTTTCACTGAAACTAAGAAAACTTTGACATGGGTTTCAGTGGAAAAAACAAGCAAAAAGTTGCCATGACTGAATTCCAAAAGTATGCAACCAAAGTCTACTGCCTAGAAGGGTTCCTAGCAGGGAGCTGGAGCTGTGTGCAATTATAACCAAACAGGAAATGTCAAGAAATATTTATTTTTAGATAAGTCCCTGAGTTTCAGAAGTTCGGTAAATGTGAATGACTAATCCATAGTAAACCACTAGTGAAGAACCTGATTTTATTCTTATGATTTCTACAAGAATTATTTTTAGAACAATATTTATAAACTTAATAAGAAGGAAAAGAATCTTATTAACCAGAAAGCTGGTCTACGTTCTGTGGCAATTTCGCTCTAAGCAAGACATACAGCTGAACAATAATTAGGTATAATAACTACATTGTGCATGTCTTGCTTCTTGTATATGAGCTTTCAATTTTATAATTACAAGAATTACACATTGGTTTAACTTTGAATGTAGCTACACTGATTTTTTTCACATGCTAAGAAAACTAAGCCTCTCCTTGGGATGGTTTGCCTGGATTCTAGTATTTTTTTTTAATTGTTAATAATCTCAGCAGCTATTGAATGAGATTAAATTAATAATCTGAATTTAGCAAAAGAGATATTAATGTTTGGGAGACTTTTTTATTAATTTAGAAGGAGAACAGTACGATGGTGCTAAATATTTTTTTAAAAAAACACAGTAGCCCATAGGGGTGTTTTTGAAGCAGGATCAAAAGTATTTATTTTAGGAGTACTTTCAGGTAAAATTTAACCAGTACCTTAATAAAGGTAAAAAATGCAATCAGACATGGAGAAAGGGACTATGGAGGGTCTATTTACCACATGCAGCTGGGGGTCTAGCTACAAGGTTAAATACTTTAAAAAATATTTTCACTGTCATGTGTCTGAGCAGATCCATGTAAGCTACAACAAGAATGCAGCTCCTCATTCCTGTGTGCAGCCAGCAGCCCGTCAAGCTCTGAAAGACGTGAAGGGCAGCAGAGTCACAGTCCTCTCATGAAAACAAATCCTATGCAAGCTGGCCCTTTTATTGCAATCTCAAGCATCTGCCTTTAATTTCAGCAGCAAGGAAAATTTAAAATAATAATTGGAATACAAGTAGAAGGGTCAGATGGCTTGTACGTGATTTTGCCGTTCAAATGAGATCCATATTAGTAGGACTCAAAAGCCACCATGCCAACTGACACTGTTTATAAAATATATGAAGTGTGCATATCAGTGAAATCTGTATCAGTGATCAAGTTCTCTGCACCTGTGGGGACAGTGTTCTGAGCTTAAACACATCATAGGGTCACATATGTGGGAATTGCACAGTGCTGCACCTATTCCACTATGAAAGAATATAGAATAACAGAAAAACTCTCCACTAAAGTATCCACAGCAAAGCCAACGGGTGCACTGTCACCTGAGGGTTCCTCACACTGACCAAGACACAGCTGGGTCAGGCAAGTTTGGGGGAGTTATAGAGCAGGTAGGCAGAGCTCACCCTATTCCCACCTACTCCAGAGCTCATTCTTTCTGGGGGATGCAGAATCATGCAGTGAGGCTCCTCAGGAAAAATGGATTTGCTGGCAGAGAACAAAAATATCACAATATGGCTTTTAGTTTAGGAGACTGCTTTACATTTTCATTACAGATGTGGAACTGCACTGAGCCACAGGAAGCAGAACAGTGGTGGATGGTCATAAGCACCATCCATAGAGTCAAACCCCAACCCCAACTATGCATCGTTTACCTCTGTCAATTTTTTTTTTCCCTAGAGCTTCAGCCATTTACAAAGTCTTTTAATTCAAAAGTTCACAGCACAGCTTCAAACATACAACCCTTCATTCATGCATGAAGTATTTAACAAGCTGAATATTAACTGACACAAAAAAAATCAGGATGCTGTTCAGGATCAACAAAGCCAACAGCAAGAATCTTGTTTTCACAACTATATGCAACAAATGAGCACACTGAATGTTTGCATGTTACGATGTTTCCCTTGAGAACAAAGTTGCCCCTTGTGCATGAAGAGACTGAAAATTCCTATGCAAATGGCCAGTTACCTTCACCATTATTTGGAATTATAATTACAGTAACAACTTTGCTATAGACAGAATTATCTACAAGTCCCACTGAGCCTGGGAGCTCATTCAGGCTCTGTTTTCCAGTTCATTCTCCAGATGGCTCTCTTCCTAAAGCAGAGATTTCCAGCAGTGAACATGTGCATTTTTTTGTTGTTGAAAATGTTCTGCCTTCATTGACGCAAGAGTCAAGACTACTGAGGGAAAATAAGCACAGGCAGTGCAGTAATTTCCCTCATGTTGCAGGGTTGAGACAGGAGCTCAGATCTCTCTGCCCTATCTATCAGTGTCCTGTCCACTGCCTCCTGGTGCAATTTCATGTGCTGCTGGGTGGGCACATGAAGTTCATGCCTACTGCTGCCTTGTGCAGAGCAAAGCTACATGTGTGGGTCAAAAAATTATGCCCCTTCCCACCAGTTACCTGCTCACTTAAACAGTACAATTCCCCAGGTTCTAATTTACTCATCACCGTGTCAAATCTGAAAGGATGAGGTTCCTCTGCATGAGAAATGTAAAGATTAAGACTTCAGTAAGCATTGTGTTTATTTGCAGAAATACTGAAAGATAAATCATTTAACTTGTAGCACGTACCCACACCTTTATGTAACAGCAATTACAGTAGTCATGCATGATGATTTTTGCTTAATAACTTTTTTCTTTTATATTGTCAAAGTCATTTTTAAAACTGCAACACAAAATATATCATTGTACAAATCCAAAGTGTTATGACTAAGATAATTATTTCACATTCACTGAATGTATCACAAGTATTAAAAATTGACTGAGCTAGAAAAAGAAATGGAATGGAAGTTCACCTCATCTTCTTAACTATATCTTTGAATAGAAGTCAACGTCTAAAAATTGTGTGCCTGGTCACCTCCAGTGACATTTTGACAGTTTGAGGAATATAACATCAGGGAACAACTGGTAAATTTAGTTTGGAAGTAAGGACTCTCTCTCCCCCTTGAAGTCATTAATTTCACAGGTTCTGTTTTTCATACAGGACCATTTGGCCTCTCTGTTTCTTCTTATGGCCCATGAGAGGCAGAAATTCAAAAGGGCTGACAGGAAGAGGTTGTTAATTTGAGAGGCTCCCAATCAAATTGAAACACACCAGAAGGGAATGGCTGATCCCAGATTCCTTCAGTTTCCTTGCAGGGGGACACCCTGGAATTTCAACATGAAGTAAACCCAAGGAAATAGTCCTAGGGAAATGAAGGAATATGGACCTTTAGCTATGACCTTACTCAGTGAAGAGGAAAACACACAGCAGAAAGGGAAGCTGGTTTTTTTAAGATACCATGTAATACCCTGGCCATTCTTGTGCCCTCTTCAAAGCCTCCTCTCAGCCCAGAAATCTTCATGAGTGAGATGGAGGCAGAGGTCATGCACCACAGTGGTCTTAGTTTTCTGCGACTGCTCCATTGGTTACAGAGGCAATAAACATGTTTTTCCTGCTCTGCCTTTCCCACAAGGGGTGAACTTCAGTGGGATGGGCAGGATGAAGATGAGTGCTGTGATGAAAGCCATGGTTGTGTGCTGCTAGGGGACCCTGAAGTAGCTGGATGCCATCAGCACTTTTCAGTGCAGAGTGAGCTCTGCACTTCTCCCAGACCAAGGAAAGCAGGGATATGGTCACTGGAATTCAAATTTGCCAACCTGGTGTCCACACCAGTAAGGTCTACAAAGCTCCCTAAATGCTTACTGGGAGTTGCCTACTAGAATTCATCTTGGCATTAGTTAGTTTCAAAAACACATTCCTAGACCCACATGTCAGCTATATGAATATGAATACACCCACATGGTTCTCAGTGACTGAACATAGGAGAGGAATGATGATTTTCTTTGACTAATCTGAGGCAGATGTGGTAATGAAGTATTTAGGAGCATTATCCATTCTTAGTCATAAAGCTGAACAATACTGATGCTAAGCACATGCTTGGAAAGGCATTTCTCAGATCCTTGAAAGGCTTTCAGTTCAGTAATCTTAAAAAAAAAAAAAAAAAAAAAAAAAAAAAAAAAGAGGAAAAAAAGGAAAAAGAAAAAAAAAGAGTGATATGTTTTTGGAAATCTGCCAGGGCCTTGATAAATAATACACTGTCCCTGATAGTTTCCTGATAGTTTCAATATGGTAGTTCTCTGAAACTCATTTCAGCCAAAGAGCTTTCCTCTCCTGTAAACACTTTTACTGGTCTTGTTGGTACATGATATAAATCAGTTGTTTAAACACAGCTGAAGTACTGCATTTTACCAAACTTTTTGGAATATAAATATTTTAAACATAGATGTCTGATTATATGCCACACAGTAAGGGTTGCATGCCTGAGCTGAAAAGGAATCCAAAGTGTCAAGTCACCTGCATTCAGGAATTTGCTTGTTTACCTTTTGCAAATGTGCCAACCACACATTCAGATTAGGCAGGAGTTACACAACATAAGGAAAATATATGCACAAAGATGTTCCTCTCCTCAGTCATGCAATTACAGGATTTTCCAAGCTTGGATGCAACCCATAGTGGAGTAGAGAACTGCACAGCCAACTACTTGAGATGTATCATTAATTTTAGGAACAAATGCTGCACATGCCAAACTAAGCCCCTGTGAGACTGCTCAAGTACATCCATACATCTCTGCTTGTTTAAATTAAAAGGAGTTTTCTGCACAACTATGCTCCTGACTTCTGTTTTCCAGTTTCACATTCAAATTATTTTCCAATTTCTTTGCAGAAAAAGAGTTTATGCTGATTCTGATTTTATGTCCACCAATGAATCCTACTAACAAACTTCCCATTTTTCAGCACTATAGACCACTGGCATCAGTCACACTGCATCCAGCCAAAGGAGCATTCAGAACATTTATCAGAACATCTGCAGGGAGGATATGGGGGAGGCTGGCAGCATGAGGTACCGGAGTAAAATTTCAAGTGTTTGTAAATTAATTTTAGTCACATCAGCCACCTTGCAAACATAAACATAACATCTACAGAGCTGCAGATGGGGGAGGTATGTGTTACTCTTCACTCCTTCAATGCCACGACTAACAGGATACATACGTGCAGGAGCTCAGGCAGTTCTCCCAAATCCTTCTCAGCAAGAACAAACAGAAGCAGAACAGTAGCAAAGCCTGGTTCTGCCCTGGCACAAGGACAAACACAGAAGTCACAGAACACTTTACAAGGGATAAAGCTACAGGCAAGCTTTTGTCCAAACACAAATGTCTGAGGAACTGTTCAATGAATAAAGATGAGAGTAAGATATCTAAATGTAAAACTTACTCTGCTGCAGACCCTCTGACCCTCAGAGACTCCTCTGCCCTCATGTGGGCATTGGTGCCAGAGTAGCCTGAGATTCCTTTGACGGGGATTAAGTCTTGAACCCCCCTTGAGACAGACACAGTTTATTCATATGCCTTAAATTCAGTAACCACATTTGGTCAAAAGCATCTCAGCTGGCAATCAAGGGAGCATCAGGTGATTAAACTGACACATTTACCTCAAGCAAGGCAGGTGAGGAAATCTTTAGCACTCCTTGAGAATAGGCACCAAAACCAAACACATCACTGCAGTGGAAAATGGGACTTATTCATTATATATGCTCGAGGGGAGTTGCACTGAGAGCTTTGAGACACACTTGGAACAGTGATTCTGAGGTTTTTAGCCAGTTTCTTCTGGCTGGCAGGGCTCTTCACTGTCTTGGGGAATTGCAGTAGTGAGAAGCAATGCTGCAATGCAAGTGCATATCTGTGTGTCTGTGTGACACATTCCAGACCAGGGCATGTAAAGAGCATGTGGATCATGTTTTGAAGGCACACTGAAGGCTCATTCCAGTGGAAGAAGGCAGCATAAGATGTGAGGAGCACAGAAATACAGGAATGTAGATTGTTGAGTCAAATCCCCTCCTATTACAGCCCTATAAGATAACACTTTTGGAACTAGGCATCTCTGTGAATTCAAGCAAAAGACAAATTGATATTTTAGCTGGGTTATTTGTAATAAAATTCAAGGAGAGGTTTTGAAGCTTTATCCATGGGAAGGCGCACTACAGAAGCACTGCTTTAAGAGTAATGGAGCTATTCATAAGAAAAGACATGAGAAGAGCAAGCAACAAAAAAGCCTGCATAGGCCATGAATCAGCAAAGAAATGTATCACTGTGCAGTGACAAGAGAATTGGGTTCACCTGCAGCCAGCATGAAATCTGCTTACCTTGGGGGGACATCTCCCCTCACAGTGGTCACCTTGAACTTCTCAGGGGAAGCTGACAATGGCACTAGTATTTCAAAGAGCAATTACCATGAAAACACAGAATCATTAAGGCTGGAAGAGACTTCAGGAGGTCTTTAGTCCAGCCTCCTGCACAAGGCAGGGTTAGCAGTGAGAAGATGAGGGCTTAATCCAACTGGCTTTTGAAAACACCCACAGATGGAGACAGCACAAGTGCTCTGGGCACTCCACAGTTTAACTGTCCTCATGGAAAAGAATTTTTTCCTTACTCTCTTGTTAAAGCGTATGTCTGTTATCTCCTGTCCTCCTGCCATGAAGAGCCTGGTGCTATCTTCCTGATAACTTCTTGTTGATATTGGAAGCTATTAGATCTCTCTGAAGCCTGCTCCAGGGTGGACAAGCTGAGTTCCCCTGGTGTCTCAGCAGAACATGTGTTGAACACACTCTGGTTAATGGATATTTTTCCTGTCCTGTGTGCCCAAAACTGGCTGCAGTATTCTAGAAGTCATCTACAAAGTTCCAAGGAAATGCAAGTAACCAAATCTCTTCATCTGCCAGCTAAATCCTGTTGCTAAATCCCAGGATGCTGCTGGCCTTCTTTGCTACTGAGGCACACTGCTAACTCATGCTCAGCTTATGGTCTACCAGGACCCCTAAATTCTTCTCAGAAAAGCTGCTGAACACTACCATGCCCAGCATCCTGCCAAACAATAGCTATTTTTTGTTGGGTAGAGTGAACAAAAAAGTCTCACCAGCACCCACAATTTGAGAATTTCAGAGCAAGCCATGATCAGTACCTCAATCCTTAACCACTTAAAGCCCTTCTTTCCAGTCGGGCTGTCACATCGAAAGGGCTGATAGAGTCAAAGGTTGACAAATGCTTGCTGCCTCCTTTCCAGTGGATGGTGCTAATGACTAAGTGGCTGCACTATCTCTCTCACTTCTCTTAACAGCATGAACCCACTACCAAAATCATAAGTTTAGGTACCATTTTCTTCCTGTAATAGCAGAAATCAAGGCACAAATGGATCTGGAAATGAACGGGGAGAAAAGGGCAGATTTTCTTCTTCTTAAAGGAATTCCTTTGTTCAGTGCAAGAAAACCACTGACATATGGCAGATGTTATGATGGGTTTGGACATGTTATTTTTTGAGACCTTTTGAACCTTTATGCAACAGCAATTTCTGCTATCCACTTTCAGCCTAATATTTTGCATATACATTACACAGCATCCTTAAAAGACAAAAGTATTCAATTTTCTAAGACCAGGTGATTTGCTAATCATCATTTACTCAAAGAGTTTTGCTCTAATCTCTGTGTACAGAATTTTTCTCAGACAGATGGCAATGTATTCATTAGCTGAAATTTTTTTGATTAATACATTCTTTGACTAATCCTTGGTCTGCAGCTTGGTTTAGTAGATTTTCATCTTTTGGCCATGTAGATATTTAAGTTTTGTTTTATAAGAAATTCATTTAGGCTCCTGCTTTCTTTGGAAAGTGAGAGGTGAAAGGTGCTGTGAAGTTGAACTAACTTGTTTTGCTGGCAGCACTGCTCCTGACTGCAAAATGATGCTGGAATTATCTGCAAAAACCAGAGAAATAATAGAACAGGATTTCAATGTCAACAATCAAAGGGACTGAAGGAAAAGCAGCCACAGGCTGCAAAAGTAATGAAAGTGGGATTAAAATTTTTCTCTGCGGCAATGCTAATTCCTCAAGGAGCACAAAGTAGTAGATTTATTCTGGGCATCCTCAGCCTGTTCACCATGCAGTCAGTTTATCAGCACAGAAAAACTGCTGCCTCACTACTTGTTATCTTCCCGGGAATGTATCACTTTTGTTTTTCACATGAATTCTGTGCTCATGAAGGATACAGGCAAGACATGCCTGGAGAGTGAAGACCTCCATTTGCTAGAACAGATTTAATATTAGCCACAGCCAGTGATCTCACATCTGATTTTCTCTCTCATACCAATGTCAATGAAGTCATTGACCTCACCTGACTCTGCCAACCAAGTAAAATGAGGTAGTGATTTCTACTATGAATACAAAGAAAGACATTTATATTTACACTGACGATAGAGTAGTAGCAATTTTAGGTCATTAATGCTCAATACTGGATCTGAAAACTGATTACTTGAAATGGATAGTTCTGCTCCCTGTCTGTCTCAGTGAGCTGCTCTTGATCTCCAGATGTTAATGAAATACTGATCCAAACAGCATAGACCAGTGTGATTTATTAAATAGTAAAACCACTGCATTGGTCATATTTGGAACATATTCTCCCTTTGTACCATGCTGCCATGCCCCTTCCTGAAAGGGTAGTTGTAGCTTGTTGGGAAATCATAGTCATAGAAGTTGGGAAGTCATAGAAATATGAGCTGCTCTATGTCTCAGAATGGGCTGGTAAATGTCTCACTGAAACTCGCTGCTGCCATGAAGCATGGGCATGCACACTGCAGCCATTCCCAATAGCTGTGGATCTAACCTTTCCTTTAAATGTTCACTGAACAGCATTACAACCTCCTTAGAGTCCAGCTACTCACACAGTAATAGTTTGCGGGTTTCTCCCTGATATCTAAAGTAATTTCTCTAATATAACTTTAGTAAAATGCCTTTTACCCTACCACTGGTGGTCACAGAACAACTATTTACTGACATCTTCATAAATGTATTTATACATTTGAAGATATTGCCATGTCCTTACATTGTGTTTTCATTCCCAGATCAAATAATCAGATTCCATCATTCCTCATAGTTTATAGTTCCTAAGCCTCTTACAGATTTGGTTGGTACTCTACTGTCTTGTTTACCTACATCTTTCTTTAAGAGTTAAGTGTAATGCCTAAAACCAGACAGAGTGCTTCATCCAATTCTGACTAGTGCTACAAAGAATATAACATCCTCTGATGTCTTACCTATGATCCTTCTGATGCTGGAACTCAGAGCAACACGACTATTTTACATCACTGCACAGTCTACAATCCACTATAATCCCAAGATTCTTTTCTGCAGCATTTTTGCCTGACTAATAGTCCTCGTTTGACATATGATATTCCTTCCTATGTGGCAAACTACATCATTTTTCTTCTAGAATTTTATCGTGTTGAGTTCAGACTGGGTCTGCAATATATCAGGGTGGTTTTAAATCTCAGCCACACATTCTGTGGTTGGAATCACTGAAAATGTTACAAAAGTACCCTCAGTTCCATCACCCAAGTTATTACAGAAAACACTAACCAAAACAGTTCCCAAACAATTCCCTAGGAGACCCTACTTGATGTGTTCTTCCTCTTTGACAGCAATTATCAACCCAGGCTTTTAAAATGCAAGCTTTCATTAGCAAGACCATTACAGATTATTACACAAAAGCAAAAACTCTGTACATGGTACTGTGGTCAGTACAACCAGTTACCTCCCTCCTGCAGATCCAAAGGCTGAGAGCCATGATAAGAAATCTTTACAAAGCAAAATAAAAATCATATACAACACCAGGGAAAAAGAAACCCAGGTTGCCCACAGCCACAGTCACTGACAGCTTTCTACACAACTTCTATTTAACAACCATGGGTGAAGAATATCAGCATGACTATTTCTGTGTACCCACACAATTCAGAACCACAGTCCAATATAGTCTGGGGGAAGGAAAGGAAAAAAAAAAAAAAAAAAAAAAGAAAAAGAAAAAGAGGTATTTTTCTAAAATTACCATAGTATAGGTTTTTCATTTGTATTACCATAGCAACAAAGGACCTTACTTGAAATGAGACCCCCCCACTGCTCAAAATGAAGTGCATAATGCTCCTAGTAAGAGCCAGCCCCTGCCCCACTGATCTTAGAGGTGGCTGTCCCCATTCTGCATCGAGATGCAAGAGTTCATCTGCATGGAATTCCCTTCAAGACCGGTGCCTAAGCAGGTAAGAAACATCAAAGGCCGAAAGGATCGTTATCTCTGTAGCCCATGGGGACAACAGCACATGGGATGGGAGCGGTTTGCACTTTAAGACTGTGACAGAGATTAGCCTGCTGGTGTCTCCTTCACCCTGGCACCAACGTTTAATTCACTGCTTTAAAACACAGATTAAATCCATGCAGAGCACCTTCCACCCAGATGCCCAATAAATTTCATTAAAACGTAGAAATATGGAATGATGTCCAAATCTCTGAGAATCAGTAATACCAATGTGTTGTCACTGTACTTTGCAAAGGTGCCACGCTGATTTACAGTGCACTGATATAGGTCTCCTAGAGTCACTTCTATGGACCTGAGGGGTGGGAGGATATGTTATGATTTATGCCTTAATAGAGACTTTGAATGCTACCTCTCTAGCAACAACAACAACAAAAAACAAATAATACCAAATAAAATACAATTAAAATACAGTTACCATGAAACGGGAAAAGTACCAGAAGTTTTGTCGCCGATGGCAGCAGCCCGGGATGCCACCTGTGGGCAGCCCCAAGCCACTTCCGCAGAGCTGTGCCGGGTGATACCAAGGGACAGAGGCTGCGGGCGCCCCCCCGGACCCCAGCACCGCGGGCGCGCAGCGGGCGCGGACGGAGGCTGGTCGGGGCGGGCACGGCGTGGCCCATCCCGTTGCCTGCCCGCTGCCAGCCTGCTATTCCTCCCCGGGAGAAGCGGATTCCGCTGCAGGGAGCCCCGGGAGCTCCTCCTCCGCCGTCCCCGCCGGCAGGTCAGCCCGGGCCGGCGGAGGTTCGGCGAGGAGCGCTCGGCCGCCGAGCACCCCCCGCGGGGGACATAGGCGCGGGGCGGAACGCGGGCTTTCCGCGGGGTGCGCAGCCTGCCTCCCCACCTCTCCGCCGGCCGCACCATGCGGAGGGTCGGGGCCCCGCCGCCCGCCCGTACCCTCCGCCGCCGCCCGCCCCGCACCCCCGGCCGCCCTCGCCGCCGCACCGCCCGCTGAGCCGGGCCCCGACCCCTCGCTGCCGGGCTGCCGGCCGCTGCGACTGCTGCCCTGCGCCGCGGGCAACTCGCAGGCAAGTTTCGGGGGAACTTTTCTTCCAGGAGCGGCTCGGGGCTGCCTTGCCGCGGGAGCCCGGGAGAGGCGGCAGCAGCGGGGGAGCCGCGGGGCTGCGGGCATCGCCCCGGCTCGGGAGGCTGAGCCCGGCCGGCGGCGCCCGGAGGGGTTCCCCCGGCATCCCGCCGTACCCCCCCGGAGCGGTGTGCGTGGCGGGGAGGGGGCGGGGAGGGTCGTGCGAGTCCGTGTACGGGTTGTAGCAACAGGTTTTCTCCCGCAGGAGGGATGGAGGAGAGAGACTGTCCCCCCGCGCCGTCATTTCTCCCCGACGCCGGGCTGCCGCTCCTGCCAGCAGCGGGGGGTGCTCGGCTGCTGAAGGGGAGCGACCGCTCGGCTCATTCCTTGCTTCCTCCTGTCCTGTCGTGGCTGACTGCTGTCGAGGCTGATCCATCGGGCTCGATTTGTGATGCTCGATCTTCCCCTTCCCGGCTCTGCCTGTCCCCGACTCCTCTGGCTCCACAATGCAGTATGGAGGCTTGTGTTTCAAATTTCTTCTTGTTTGCCTAATACGATGGCCCTTATTGCTTTAATTTTAAAATAATTGAGAAATGTCTTTTATGTTGATCTATTTACTGATTTAAGTTCATTGGGAAATAACACATCAAGTTAACTGTTCTTGATAGGGAATGTAATTTCTGGCAGAATTTTTTTCATTGGAAAAGACTTAGGGTGGGGGGAACAAGACACGCATAAAACAATACTTCCATTACTACATGTCTCTTCATTTCAGTGGCAAAATATGTATCTATATAATGAATGGCAAATCCTTTACTTTTTAGAAAGATGTTTAAGAGATTGTTTTGAATATGACTTACTAAAATCTGTTGACATAAATATATTTCACAGTAGGACTACAACTATAGTTATTAGTTCTAATGTATGTCAGAACATTCTCCTGGGGATGTAAGTTATCTGCAAAGTTATTTCACTTGGGATTATTATCAGCAGAATAAGTTTGAGCTTTATAAAACCAAACACTGAGTAAGATATTTGTCATAATTCAGTTTGTAGGTTGTTATTAGATGCCAAAAAGCATAATATTGTCCAGACTAAGGACAGCGATATTCACTTATGAGCATAGTTTTTCAGACTATATGTTTTTCAGGGTAGCTTTGTTTCAAATTATACATTGACCTTTGTAAATCTGACTTTGATTTGGCTTGAAGTTCTCTTTGCAAGCAAAGTTGAAGTTTGAGATCAGTTCTTACTATGTGAAGGGCTACAGGAGTACAGCTGAAAGTATTTCAGGAGGGTAACCTGACAGTGTTGATACAGTATGGAAATCATGTGCCAGAAGATATCTGAATTTAACAGTGCTTGAATATACTGCTTGTTTTAACTAAGGAAGGACCGCTAAACTGTAAAGCAATTTCTTAAGGAATTATTTTTTTTTTAATTACTGTATTCATATTCAACCTGCACTGAAATATGAAACTTTTTTTTTTTTTTTAACTTAAGTTACAAAAGGTAGAAAGCAACAGAGACAAGTTCTGGTCACTAAAATTGATAGAAGAGTCTAGGGGAGAGTTACACATCTTTGCATGCTTGTTATCACCCGGGCACAACTTTGGATTGTCTGCATCACAGAGCAGTCTCAGGACTCCTTGCAGGAGCTCTGATTACATCAGAGATGCACTGCAGAATTCAAAATACTGCAGAGGACACTGGGGGGAAAACAACACTTGCAGTGGAATTTTAGCATGGTACTCATGATAGTGATTTCTTTTCCTCAGAAAGGCATCTTTAGTAATTCTTTTCCCATTGTCTAGGAGTCTGGCATCCTTCCTGAATTTCAGATGAAAGTAAGGGCAGTACAGATTTCTGATTTGATTTCTTCGCCAGAAATAATGGATAAGAATATAACCTTCTGCAAGGCAGATTTTTGGAGAGATGTTATATCTTGCTTCATATGCACAACACACCATTTAGAGTCACCAAAAGGCTTTGCTATTGGCCAGTTAGTCTGTATTACCATAGTATCTAGAAGCCAGAACAATTACCAGGATTGTATAATGTAGCAGGAGACAGTTCTTGCCCCAGTAAGCTTACAAATAAAATAGAAAACAATGCTCAGAAGCAAGTGATTTGCCCAAGATGTGAACACATTGTCAGCAGAGGAGCTGGAAAGATGAACTTCACTAACTCCAAAGCATTCAAAGTGAATAATGTTACCCCATATGGGAAAGGATTTTGCCACTGGCCCCTACTTAAGCAGAGCAGTTTTATTTGAGAATTTTAGTGTTACAGCTTATACTTAAAGTTCATCTTGTTTAATTGTTAGGAAAACTGTTGCTATAAGCTAATGTGTTTTTCTGACTTTATAGTTCAGTGTGTTGTCTTTAATCCTTAACACATTTCTTACAGCCATTCCCAATGTCATCAATCTGCCATGTATGAATAAAACACTTCGCCTGTTTGTACAGCATCAAGTACTACAGCTGCCTGCATGGCTTCTGTGGGCTTGCCAATTCTGGAAAAAGAAGGAGCCACTTTTTAGAATTGCAGTCATTCACTATGTTGCACAGGGGATTAATATGGGCAATATATAGTCTTGCACAGGTTGAAAAATTGAAGCAAAGAAATAAATTATTTTTTCTTTGCTCTGTTGTTTCACAGTTGATGCCTCAGGGTTACAGCGTGTGTCTGACACACGCAGAACATTTACATTTCTCTCTCTCCATTTCTTCCCATCGTGTCAACAATGGATGCAGTGGGAGATCAAACTAGTGACAGTGATGAGCTGCCTTCTCATTTTTCCTGGCTGAGATTCAGAGGATAAGTTGCTGCTAACCAACATCATCTGGCATTACAGAAGGGAGAACTGTTAACAGCATCCATTTATCCATAGACTTACATCAGTCATAATCTCTATTCTCTTCACACCTGCCCTGCCTTAGACATAGTTGAGGCAGAGGGAGAAATGCTTGTTTCTAAATAAAACAACAGTTGCTCTACGAAAAGGAGCCCTACATAAACATACATCAGGTAGCCCTGTTTTCCCATATCAATCATTCATCTTGAAGTCACAGTGGCAATACTAATGGTATCTTGGGAGTAACAGAAGATCAGTTCTGAGATCATTAGGAGTGCTTCATGTGATGGGACTGTATTTCAGGGTAATTGCACGTTCAACTGTTCCATACTCCTCTGTTAAGTATGTTCTAGCTAGCACTATCTGCTCCAGCTATCACTCTCCTCAGATCCCTTCATTTATCTGAGTCCTGCAGCTCTTACAGTAGGCAATGGCAGAATGCTATTATCTGTCATGAAGCTCCACATGAATCCCAGTATTAGCTAGAATTTCCTAGAATGTGACTTTTTAATACAATTACATTTCACATTAATGTTCTTTTAAAAAATAAATACTCTCAGGTCAGCAGGCCTTTGCTGAGTCTTTCTTGAGGCAAGAGACAAACTGACACTGAATGGAAGTTTATTTTGAGTGCAGGTCTGTGCAATTTTGTCATTCTTCACACCCACCTTTAGTTCCTGAGGAGATGAGAATTACCCATTCCCTGCCATGGGGATTCCTAGGGTCATAACTCCAGAGCAAAGGCAGAGCAACACAGAGATACTAGCATGTATGTGGTGATAAGGCACTGAAAGCTAAACAGAGTTAAGATTCTGGCATGGAGAAGTAGTTTGTTGCCAGATAGCTGTTCTCAAGGCACTAGCAATAGTAACAGAGATCCCACTTTGTGATAGAGGCAAGATGACAAAAAATACTTCTTCACATACCTCAGGCTCTTGGAACATCTGAATCATGCCTTGTCCATTCTTCTTTATTCCCATAGGCTTTCTTTATCCACATGCCCTAAAGGTAAGTAAATTAATGATTTCCTTTTGTACGAAAGAGAATTCCAGATAACCTCGAAACACCACTCCATCCAAAGTTCACTTGAGGCCACTTGTTTGTAAGAGTCTGTAAGGAACTGCTGTGTTCAGGGCAACCCCTCTGGGAAGTTTAGGAGCAGGACAAAGATAGTATTTTATTGAAAGCAGCTTTGTAAATCCCATTGCAGCAAGGAAAGCTTCTTTTCCTAAACCAAAGTGCAGCTGTGTTTTGAGTACTTTGCTGTTGTGTATTTATGGACTTTTCTTCTATAATAGGTATGTAACAGTATTGATGTGGTTTACAAACCTCTATTTCTGAAAAGGACAGTTTCGTGTTTAAGGAAGGCACCCTAGCAGGGCATATATCCCCAGGGTGCAGGAGGTAAGTACAGCCAGGAAAGGAACAACACTATGTATTGCTGCTGCAGCCAGTCACATGTAATATTTATTACTTTCCTGTGAACTTAAGGCTAGAAAGTCAAAATACTTGTGCATTATTAATAATTATTTATTGTACAATATACTTAATAAATAAATACTCTTATCAAATGAAATGCAGCAATTCCACACATCAAGCTGTAGCTGCCTCTACAGTTGGAAGATCTAGAAGCAGTTCTGACCCACTCTTCTGTGTATAAGCAGACTTTCAGTCTGACTTCTAAAATGCAGTGAGTTAGGGAGGCAAAAAGCTTAATATTCCCAGGACCTATTATTTATACCTATTGGAACTTGGTGGTCACTTAATTCTACAGACTTCACACAAGCTCTGTGTGAGCAGAATGTGAATGTGATTTTCAAGGTCATCTTAAGAACTTTTTGGTTTCCTATAATAAGAGGTGAAGGTAGTCACCAGGGCTCTCAGCTACTGTTCAATCCCTTGTAAGGACAGAGAACTTTTGCTGCATATAGGGTGTCTGTTATAACTGAAATAGTATTTCAATACAATAGTATTTTTTATAAATGAGACCATAAAAAGGGAGTTGCCATGTTGCTGAATGTATATAAACTCTATAGAAACATTTTACGTGATCATAAATATGGGGGGGGTGTCTTTAAAAAAAAATTGTTTCCATATGGCTTTTTAGAAATTGGTTTTCTACTAATTGCTTTTTAGAAGTTTGTATTGACTGAATTACACAACAGCTGACTTCTGATGCTTTCTATATTCTTAATAGGTACTAAAATACTTAGGATTTTTATTTGTAATAGTTAAGTAAAAATATGCAATTTCCTTTTCTACAGAGCCCACTTGAATTCTGTGTTCTTATGTGATAATTTTTATACTTCCATTCTGAATCACGAATATCTTGACACATGCAGGAATTGTTCCTGGTTTCCCTCTATATCCACTGGGAACTGTAATCTCTGTATCTGAGACAGGAGAGGCCCCTCAGTCTGACAGATATACCAAGCAGAACCTCCGAACAAGGAAGCAGCCCTCCACTAAGTCAGTCCTACTCAGATGGACAAACCTAGCCTCACCAGAAAGATTTTCTGACCATATTGTGCCACTGCTGTTTTCTGTCTGGTTTTATTGGCCATAAATGTTTTTGCGCTCAAATAAGTATATTTGTTCCAAACTTAAAAACAATCTCTCATTCACTCACCCCATATATCTGGTTTTTGTTCCAGGAGACACTTGCAGAAGCAGCAAAGTGATGTGAATTTATCTTCCAAGATGACTCTTCGACCTGGAGAAAATTCGGACTATGACTATAGTGCCCTGAGCTGTGCTTCAGATACTTCCTTCAACCACACATTTTTTCCAGAGACAGAAAGCCTTAAGGGAGTCTTTTACCAAAGAGCCAAGCTAATTCACCCTCAAGAAGATCTCCTGGAAGGCTTTCACCCTGATGATCGGAAGCATCACATTATTATAAACGTAGGGGGCATTAAGTATTTGCTCCCATGGACAACGCTCGATGAATTCCCATTGACACGTTTGGGACAGCTAAAATTCTGTAATAATTTTGATGACATTCTGAACATCTGTGATGATTACGATGTGACATGTAATGAATTCTTTTTTGACCGCAACCCAGGGGCATTCAGGACAATTCTGACCTTTTTGAGGGTTGGAAAACTTCGGCTCTTGCATGAGATGTGTGCACTGTCTTTCCAAGAGGAGCTGCTCTACTGGGGCATCGAGGAAGACAACTTGGACTGGTGTTGTAAAAGGAGATATCTGCAAAAAATGGAGGAGTTCACAGAAATAAATGAACGGGAGGATGACCTCATAGAAAATGAAACAACAGGTCAAACAGTAGAGGAGACAAAAATTGGCTTGTGCATGAAAAAATTGCAAGACATGGTAGAAAGGCCCCAGTCTGGCCTGCCTGGAAAGGTGTTTGCTTGTTTGTCTGTTTTATTTGTAACTATTACAGCAGTGAACTTATCCATCAGCACCATGCCTGACCTGAGGGAGGAGGAGGAAAAGGTAAGTTAGCTTTTTAGGATGGAAAATGGTATGTGCTGGGAAGACCAGAACAAGTACAAGATCTGATTTCAGTGGGGATTTTGCATCTGTCTTTAGTGAGGGAAAAATAACAAAAAAAATTATGAAATCCTACCTGACACTGTTCAGTTACTTGTAAGAGAATTAAGTACATCAAGTTTTATGTCCAGAGAAAATATAGTGTGCACTGTTCTGTATGAGCCTCTATTACCTTGTTAAGATTTGTATTTGCTATTAAGAAAGCCTGAAATATCTCAGGCTCTATATCTCAATAATCTCAGGAGCAATATCTCCTGTGAAATAAGTAGTTCCTTTCTAAGTTTTGTGTTTCATTTCCTCCAGTTTGTCAATGTGTTTCCCCATATCAACAGTTAATCCCTTTAACATTTTGGATTTAAAAAAACCAGCACAGAAACCTCTCTTCCTTTCACTGTACCAACTAAAATACTTATTCTACTGTGCCGTTCACAAACTCCTCCTTTTTCCTGCAGGGTGAGTGTTCCCAGATGTGCTACAATATATTCATTGTGGAGTCTGTCTGTGTGGCATGGTTTTCTCTGGAGTTCCTGCTAAGATTTATCCAGGCAAAGAGCAAGTTTGCATTTTTGAGGAGACCTTTAACCCTGATAGACATAGTAGCCATCCTGCCATACTACATCACCTTGCTAGTGGACACCACTTCAGTGGGCTACAAAAAGCCCAGCTCTGGGAGCATCTACCTGGACAAAGTAGGCCTGGTCCTCCGTATTCTCCGTGCCTTGAGGATTCTCTATGTCATGAGGCTGGCCAGGCACTCCCTGGGGCTGCAGACGCTGGGGCTGACCGCCCGCAGGTGCACCCGGGAGTTTGGGCTCCTGCTGCTCTTCCTCTGCGTGGCCATCGCGCTGTTTGCACCTCTCCTCTACGTCATTGAGAACGAGATGGCAGACTCACAGGAGTTTACCAGCATCCCTGCCTGCTACTGGTGGGCTGTCATCACCATGACCACGGTAGGCTACGGAGATATGGTTCCCAGGAGCATTCCTGGCCAAGTGGTGGCACTGAGCAGCATCCTGAGCGGCATCCTCCTCATGGCCTTTCCAGTCACCTCCATCTTCCACACGTTTTCACGCTCCTACATGGAGCTAAAGCAAGAACAGGAAAGAATAATGTATAGGAGAGCACAGTTCTTATTAAAAACCAAGTCTCAGATAAGCAATGCATCACAAGGGAGTGATATTTTGTTCCCCACTATCTCTTCTGAGAATAAGGACAATGAATGAAATTTAAGTTACTGTTTCTCCTGATGTCAAGGAATGTTCTGTTGTATCAGATTCCATCTTTTAATTTGCTTTGGAAGCATTTTACAGAGGTAACCCGCATATTAAAATTAAGAAAAGGAGCTATTAACCAGCAATAGAGGTGGTTTTAGAAGTCTATTATTACTCTGTTTCTTCCCCCTGCAGTATAATGTATAGGACAGATCTTTCACTGAGATCATTCAGTGGCATGTTAGGAATTAAAAGTTCTCTAACAAAAAAAAACCAACTTATAATTATGTACTTGACAGGTTGTTTTGCCATTTGTAATACACATTTTTCCAACCAAATCACAATGTATATAATAATTAAACAGACTCCCATTTTTCTTGTTCTTCTTGTAGATAAATAATGTAAATAAAACAAAAGTAATGGCTAAATTCTCCCTCAGTAAAACACCATAGAGTGTCATGGAAATAACCACAGATGTTTGTCCCATTGTGCTCTGAAAAAACCATCAAGTCAGATTTGTCACTGACAGCAGCAACTGCATCTTTGTTTGCAAGTCACCCCTAAATATATGAGAAAAGAATCGAGCTGTTTGTCTCATAACCTTGCTAAAGATGTAAATACTCAGAGCTCACCAGCTTCAAAATTTAATTGAAGTTGCAGTGTTGATCTGTTGCCACTGAATGCAGTATTCCCAGCAAAAAAGGGAGTTCTGTAGCATTTAATATTATTGTCAAAAGGTGACTAGCTGCAAATCAAATGAAATATGCATGATGAGATGCCAGTCGTTCCCTACCATCTGTTTCCATGTTTTTACTGTACCTCAGATATGTAACAGAATTAAAAGAGGCCTGTTTCCAGGGGACACCCCACCATTACTTGGCAAATCAGTACTGCAGCTACCCATTCACATTCAGCACTTGGTTCTTTAAAAGGAGCAGAAAATACATGGTCGTGGGAAGTTGCCAATGATGGAAAAAAGAAAATATCATTTGAGTCATGGAGTGGGGAGGTAATGACAGCTTTACAATTTCCTGGCCTCAATCATCAGGGACTTAAGACTTAATTAACTCTACCTTTACCATCATTATACACATCATAGTAAATGAGAAAATTTTAATTAAGGTCCCAAAACACAACCATGTATTCTTTATCCACATGTGACTTGGTCTAGGTTCTTCTGCTGAAGTCAGGGGGAGCACATGGGTTTGTGACACTCAAGTTTCTATGGAGATTAATTAACAGAGCTCACATTTATTTTACAGGGAACAAGTCTGGCTTGCATAACAGATCAGGACAAAACTCCAGAACATAAAAAAAAAAAAAATTAAATCCACTTGTTTGATTTCATGTGTGCTTACTGGTAAAGAAAGAGAGTTAACTCTTAAGAGTTTCACACTTTTTCCTTCTCTTTTTTTAGTAAATTTATTTATTAACAGCTAAAAGCTAGGGAAATTTAGAAGTTCCCATCACATTTGCCAATGCTTCTATATTTTAATTTTCAGAAACTGTGTTGCTTAGTGGCATTTCTGGAGCAGTTTACTAGAAATGCCAGAATGCATAATGGTTTTGTTATTTAAATTATGGTCAAGAACACAAACATTGTCCTTTCAAAAAAGGTAGAATTAGTTTCTCAGCATATGCTATTTGGCCAGGCCCACATCTTTTCAAATGTTTTAAATACAATTCAGAGGTGTTCTGATATGCTTGTTATTACAGAATATTTCCAAAACTTTTTTAAAATGTACTTTCTAAGTAATTAGGGCTCTTGTAGGTAAATATGCCTATAGAGCACTACTGCAGAATGCTAAAATAACCACTCTTAACTCTTGGCAATTAACTATGTGTCAGAACTACAAATGTAACCAGCTTTTCTCTCTTGTACTTCAGCTTTAATTAGAGTTGGACAAAAAACAGGAACATCGTGACAAAAAAGGGACACATTTTCTATCCAAAATACTCCTAATTTCAAAACCGATCATCTGTAGCATTGGCTTCAATGCAAGTGCTATACATCCTTCTACTTTTGTGTCAGCCTTCATTATAAAAAGAACTGTTAATTAGATTAGTCCTGAGCAACAGTTGCTTATCTAAGAATGTGTTTGACAGGCTGAGCTGTAAATAAGAAGCTGTAAGTGAATATAGCAAGAAATCAAGACTTGCCAAATAAAACCTAAGCTTACTGCCATGTTATGCTGAAGGTCCATTTTCTCAGATCCTTTACACCAAGTTATTGCTCTTTTATTTCATGTACAACTTTATTTTTTTTACCCCCAAATTATAGCTTGACTCTGAAGTCCTTGTCCAGAAACAAAACAAAACAAAATGAAACAAAACAAATCAAAACCAACACCACAACTAAACCAAACCAAATAAACAAACCCACCAAAAATTAAAAAAAAAAATCACCCTGCGGTTGGGTGTTGGTTGAACAAGCCTGTGAAAGCATCTGGCTTGTTTCAAGTTCTGCCTAAGCCAGGAACAAACAACCCATTCAGGATGTATCCCTATGGAATTCTGTACTGTGCAACATGTTACTTGTAAGCCTATCAACCTGTTTTACTATGATCACTGTAACAAACTTGCTTATCTTTTTTACAGGAGGTAATACATGCTGTAGTCTTTGTGCTATAATAAATCCAGCTATACCTCCTAAGAGCTCAATATTAGTATGAAACCCACATGCTGTGTTCCAGCTTTTACTGCGAAGGCTGAAGGTTTAAGATGATTATGCCTCCTTACAGAACATTATGAGTTTTTAGTCAAATTCATGAGAATGATGGTTTGATTAAAAAGCTGTCTACTTCCAGTGACAGCTACCAGCTCAGCTATCACTTCTTTTTTGCATTTTAACAGCATGTGCAGTCAACAAGAAAGTTCCAATAAAAACACTTAATGTATTTATGAAGTCAAAAGCACTGTTTGAATTGCCACTGAAAGTGATGCATGTCTCCAGTAGAGATAGGCTTGCATTGCTATCTATCTTATCCTCTGTATCCTGCAGGAATATGTACAGTATGGATTCAAACAGTAGAAGCTGAATCAGTTTTGATTAATAAAGTGCTAGGCTCTCCTTTCATTTTCATATGCTTCGTATGGAATAGAAAGACTGTCACAGGTCTGTGTCTGTGTGTGCTGCAGGCATGCCAACAACCTGGGGTCGATATGAGAAGTGAGCAGCAGCTGAGGGAGAATCCGAGCTCTGAGCATTGCCAGGTGAAGCAAGCTGGCTGTGACAGAAAGCATTTACTGGGAAATAAAATTATCACAGTACAGAACAATCTAGGTACCGATTCAGCAGCTTGATTAGGGAAACATCTTTCTTTGCACACAGTCACATTTGACTGGGATGTAACTATAAAATATTTTAACCATTTAACCAAGGAGTCCAACAGATTCAGGAAAGAACAGAAAGAAGCCATGGAGACTGAGAGAAAAATCCCTGATAAAACCAGAATATCCAGGTAAGATATTAAATTCTCTACTCAGTCTTCAGTTGGTTAACCCCTAACCTGACTCTAGCCTGGGTATAGAGAATTACCCCATTTACACATTCAGTACACATTTTCATTTCTAGCAGTATTTTGCTGCAATATGGCCCAGTTTTTTCTGTTTTAATAGTTCTGTTGGATACCTTATGCAAGATTTGACACTGAATTTAGTATCTATTTATCCAAGAGATTATATGGGTACCAAAATACAGAAAGAAAAGGAAAAGAAAAAGAAAATAAAAGCCCAAGAACAATGCCTCCTGAGATGGTGAAACTGTGGTATCCCATCAGCATAAAATGTGCAACCTACAGAAACCAGACAGAGCTGGAGACATGAAAGCAGAGTTCACAATACTGGATGAATGTGACCTCTGTCAACAAAAATACACTTCAAAGTTGTATTGCTAAAACAGAAAATGCTTAACACCAGATTTACCCACTCACTCATTAGCCACTTCCTCTGTAGCATTTAACAATCCCCTTTCTAATGATCTCAGTGGTCCTAACATTGTAAAGATCATATAAAAAAACAGAAAGTGAAGCAGACCAGTTTAGATCCAAACCTTCTACTTCACTGGCTCAAGTCATCTCTGTGCATGTTTTGTCTTTTCTTGTAACTTTAGAGTGTAAGTCCTTAGGACAGGATTCCTTGTTTGGCAGCCACCAGTCACTACGTAGTCATGCACCACAAATAAAGACATATTCATACATCACAAATAAAATAATGGAAATTTTTGCCTGGTTGCTGAACTAAGGATGTTCAAAGTTTGGCCTATTAATTACTAACAATAAAACTAAACCTTCCTCTGTTTTTGTTCATTGTTTTTCTTTGTCATTTTCCAGCATCTCGTATCTTCCAAAATGATCCCTAGAAATCAATAAAGACATTAAAAATGCTGCTAGGCCTGCCAAAGCGTGGTGAAAAAACTGCAGGCTCATACCACAGGATCATAATATCAGGGGATGTTTCTGTCCTGTCCAGCAGGGCTTTTACTTTCTCTTTGCCCATGGGAACTAATCCAGAGGAAATGTCACTTGAACAAAATTAAAGTTCTGCCATAGCTGGAAACACAGCAGGCCAATTAGGGTAATTAGAGCATATTTGCTGCACTTTATAAATATTAATTCATTCTCCCTCTAGCCCTTATGACACGAGTTGAATAGCCTTGTGCAACACTGAACTTAGCTAGGGCACATAAACACGTGTAATGCTGTCAAGTCAAGGTTTCAGCTTCCCCTTTATCAGGCACTGAAGTTTTGTATCCATACTTAATTATGGTCATAATTTTATTGCTACATTCATTGTGGGTCCAGAAAAACAGGGCTGTAAACTACAATAATTAGCTTGCTAAAATGACTGACCTGGAATGTAAACACTTCCCAGCCATCACCTGGAGATTAGTTTTTAAAAAAACAGGGCTGTTTGTTTCCAAAATCAGACAGTTAATTTTACAGCTCTCAGTCATGCAAGTGAAGGGGTCAACAAGTATAATAATGCTTATCTTTCTGTTAAAGATAAAAATGAATTTAAATGTTGCCTAACAGAGGAACAAAGTTGTGTGAACTAGCAGAAGTTTCTATAGTTAACTAGAAAAATGAAGTTTTTACACAGGATTGCTGAATGATAAACTGAAGTAATGCTGCTCATTGCTGTCTACAACTACCTGAAAGGAGGCTGTAGCGAGGTGGGAACTGGACTCTTTTCACAGACGACCTTCAACAAGACAAGAGGACACAGTCTTAAGTTGTGCCAGGGGAGGTTTAGGTTAGATATTAGAAAGAATTTCTTCACGTAGAGGGTGATTAGGCTATGGAATGGACTGCCCGGTGAGGTGGTAGATTCTCCGTCCCTGGAGACATTTAAAAAAAGACTGGATGTGGCACTCAGTGCCATGGTCTAGCAACTGCTCCGGTGGGTCAAGGGTTGGACTAGATGATGTCTGAGGTCCCTTCCAACCCGGCTAATTCTATGATTCTATGATTCTATGATTTTCATTAGGGATGCACCTCACGTTGCAAAAAAGCTGAAGTGATATAATTCATAATTTTTATAGTGGGAGTAGTCCCCAGGTGAACCAAAGAAAAGACAACTCGGTTTCACTCATAAATAAAAGCACGTTTTGAGAAATCAAAGTCATATTATCCTCAAGCAAACGAGATCCAACACTGTGGAACTGCAGGAACTGGAGAGGAATGTTTCTAGAGACAACATGAGTGAACAAAGTTAAGTCTGCAAAGCATGACACAGCACAGTAAGTGGGTGAATTTATCTTTTTAGTTAGGTAGAAGAGTTAAGCACAAATTCAACATAGACATCACAGGACAAAACCACCATTTGATGGGGATAGGAAAGAAGCACCAGCAACAATAGCATGAGATAAGGCTGGCATCATCATGCCAGCACAGGCTACTATCAGCCCTGAAACTGTGTCAATAAAACATTCCTGAGTGGAAACCTGGATGTGCAGTTTTTCCTGCTGACACCTTGCTCTTCCACTCATAGCAGGACCCCTGTCCCACAGCTCAGGTACTTCAAGCACTTGTACAGGACCATGATGCATATTTAAGTTTTTGCATTCTACTGATACGCAACGCCACAGGGAAAATCTTTCCTGTAAATCAAAATACTTGCTTGCTGTATTCAAACATGACTGCATTTTTGTGAAAGTTACAGCACTCAAAATGCCCGACTAGCCACAGAAGATGCGTTGCTCAGCGCTGCTCCAAGAGTTACCGAGAAACACTGTAAATCCAACCTGTGTGTCAGCGTTTGGGTAGAAACAACGGGATTTCACCGATGCAGAGCAGCGACCGTGCCTGATTCCAGGATCTTACATTGCCATCTACAGGCCTCTCCCGGCAGCTCTCCTCTGAGTCCAGACACCCTGTCCCAAAGCACCCATCTGCACCAGTCGTCTTTAAAAGGATGTATAAAATGTTTTGAGAAATTGTTTTTAAAACAATAGAGGCAAATATTAAGTCATTGGCACTGCTTGGATTCTGCATATGTGCCCTCTCATTCACCAGAGCAACGTTAGATCTGCTAACACAGGACACAGGAAACAAGGATGAAGATCCCATGACCTTAGTTTGTGTGCAGCATATACTGGCATTACTTAAATACCAGTAAAAAATACTTACACAGCACTTATCTGGCTCTAATATTGGTGACATTTTTTTAAAAACTGATGAAAATGCATCTGACTAAAACCAACAAGCCTTAAGGTCACATGAGGAAAATGTAAATAACTCCATTGTTTGTACAAGAGAAGTCTGGTAAGTATCCAGTTATGGTTTTATTTATAAAAGAAACAAAAGCTGCCTCAAAGGAAAAATAAAAATTATTCCTTCGGCTGCATCTGTGCAATTGCTCAATGGTTAAGAAGTTCAGATGTGCTGTACCCAAACCCCTCACTTCCAGCCTCTGTAGAGGAGTTTTGGTTTTTTTTTAGATATCATGCCTTACATTCCATTTAAAAAAAAATAATGTAGAGATGTCCCAAACTTTTCAAAAAAGCCCTGCCCTAACCAGGTAAAAAAATCTGCAATTCCTTTTGTAATATTAAGAATGTACTTGCAGTGACTCTGCAGTGACTCTTCTTAGATTTTTACATTTATGTTTAATTTTGTGTTAGTGTTTCTAAAAGGCCTTTTCCACACAACTATCTATTTTTTGGGTACAAAAGCATTTTGATATAGCATGTGAAAAAAACGAGGTTAGGTCTCTGAAACAAACAATGCCTTGAAACCCCAGAAAGATACTTTCTGTTACATTTTTTTTTCCTGGATTATTGTGTGTACTACTCCATTGCCCTGCTCCATTTTATTCATTTTACAAGTGAACCTCAGCTATTGCTAAGGTCGAGTTGCATCTTATAACCTAGAGAAGGATTTGGTTTATTAACTTGCAGTGCCACCTAGCAAACGTCCTTAATTTTTTTTTACTGATACAGTTTTACAAAGGACAGCTTAGAGCTTTTGTATTTATGGAAAAAACCAAAACAAAACAAAATAAACCAAACAAAACACAATCTTGCAGTATTAAAATACTAGCATCTAGTGCATAGTTTTAGTTTGAGCACTTAAATTTCTATGAGACATTATGCTTACCAACAGGACAATAATAATATGCTCACGTACTTCAGATTCTGGTATACAAACAGTGAGAACTACTTTTGAACATATCATTCACACATTTGCTTACACACAGTTCCACTAATTGTTGGGGGATTTTTTAAAAATCATGTATTTGATAGTTGGTCAGTGCTGAATTTATAAGACTTTTGAGATGAGAGACTCCTGCCACCAAAATAAGGAGGATTCTACCTCATCAAGGCACATCAGTACCTTGTATGCAGACACCTTATAGATTCCTGTAGATGCAAGATCAGCTTGATTTGCCTTGCCTGAACGTAGCAGCCATCTCTCCCACAACAAAACAAGTTTAGGTATTTAACTGTGCCTGAGCTGTGAGGCTGTCCATCCCCCAGGAGTGGGAGACACTAAAATATGGCAATTAAGAATCAATGTTGCTGCCACTTCTTGCCCTAAACCTCTAACAGGAAGCTGTTTCCCATTCAGTTGCTGTGCCCAATTGTAGGAAGCCATTTTAAAAAAGAACATAACCAAACCAGCAAAAAAGAAACTTGATGACATCACGAGCAAAGGATGAAGAGGAAAATACACTCTGCTGATTGACCTCATCCTTTCTGATAACACATCTTAAAGCAACTCCACTATAAGGTGCTTGAATAAAGCAGTTTGTCTTCATTGACAGTGCCAACAGGTACCAGTATTTGGATAGTACTTTGGCAGCAATACAAAATAGTAAGTTTTATTGCTTCTCCTAGATTTCTAAGCAGAGATTTGCTATTTTACTTCCTGGTGAAAAGAGAAAACCACAACTTGTTTTACGGAGCTCCAGAAATAAAGCAAGTCAAAACAAAAGATACGTTTGCAATAATAAGAACAGTTTTGCCTTCATATGATCTGATGACCTTTGATTTTTCAGTCTATTTCCAGATTAAAGCACAGTGTGAAGACTGTGATGACGTGTGTATTAGTTCAGCAAACTAAGAGAGAAAAAAGAAATTAAACTTAAAAGCTTCAGCATATAAAGAATGAAATTTTTACAATTACTACAGACATCATCTTTACCTAAGATACAAAGCAGATGTTGTTATATTTGCTGCGAATTTAATTACTGACCTAAGTCAAGGAAGGGAATGTTTTTTTCCAAAGAAACCTACATACTCCCTTGTTTGAACTCATGGCAAGTTACAATAAAGTAGGTGGTATGTATGTTATCAAGTTTATTTTACTAAAATACGCCTTTCTTGCTACTAATTATCTGATACTACTCTTTTTTTTTTTTGCCCATGTATAATGCAAAGATGAGTCACGACAGGTGGGTTTTTTCCTCCTCAGGAAGCAAAGGAAATCCACACCTTAATTAATAAGAATTACTGTGCTTAAGTGATGAGGACTCAGGCAGCTGTCTGATGAGAAGCCATTTATTTCTCTTTTCATTCAATTCATGTAGGAGAACTTTTTAGGTATGTGTGGATCTTCATGCCAGTTAACAAAATAATGCACTACAACTGGAGTTGTGCAACAACCATGATGTGAGACAACTTCTGAAATGTCTGGTGCTTGCTGAAGGGAGCTCATATCCCTTTTTTTCTCTCAACTCTTGATCTTTGAAATCTTTTAAATCCCTCACAAAAGCATTTTCTGTATGTTTTACAAGCTTTCTAGGCTCAAACTCACATCTTAACATTTAACTTCAGTTTTTCTATACAAGTCAGGGAATACACTGTTTTGTCAGCCAACAAATGTGGATGGATGGCCCTGAAAGTTCTTAACCCAACAACCTTACTGCAGGTGCTGTCATTTGCAGTGAGCTCTTGTATAAATACAAAATGCTTCTTCAGAGAACTAAAAGATGCTGATCAAAACAGTCTTGTCAGCATTATTTTGGCAATTCCCAATGACAGGATTAATACTGCTGTTGAACAGCTAGAGATTAAATTAGTTTTGGGTTTTATTACTCACTGCATGCATTGCTTCAATTTCTTAGGCAGTCAGGAGAACAATTAAACTTCCGACACTTGGCTCTACACTTTGCCATTCTCCAGGCTTTAATTACTAATTAAGAGTCCATGCACAGTGTCACATTTTTATAAAAATAACAGAACATTTACAAAAACACATGATTTTTTTTTAAGGGAAAAGGAATTACCATTAAAAAAGCAACATGGTATTTCTATGTCCTGTTTTATCCACGATACAGCCATTACACAGAGTAGATGAAACCCTATGGAATTTACTATGATTTTTTTTTTTCATCATTTAAATTTCTAATACTGAGGAAAGGTCGGGTCAATTTTATTGGCCCAAGCCATGAGCCCCCCTTTAATATCTTTAGCTAACACAGAGCCAAATTCTTTGACAGGCAGCTCCTGCAGAATTCTTACAGCCTTCTGAGAGTCATTTCCTAATTTGCAAACAACATACACAGGAAAGGATGTTTGGCCATTACTTCTCTGCTTTTCTTCAGAGATTTTTTTTTCTAAATATTCCATATATTCTTCATCTTTTTCTTCTAATTTACTCAAAGGGATGTGGAGAGCATGTGCCAGGCGACAGATATCCACTTCTACCTGTGGACGGACATCTAACAACACATGAGGAACTTGCTCATCCAACAGCTCTTTGTATTGCTCTACAGATATCCTGTCTTTACTGGAGAGCAGATGCAAAGTCCTACACTTGTCTGTTGCAGAGGAACCACAAAATGCCTCATAATCTTGCAGACAGGTGACAGATGGATTGTCACCACAAACAGCACAGTCTGGTTTCTTTGGTCTTAACTTGATATTGCGGAATCTCCCTTCACGGGCATCAAACATCAGCATGAACTGATTGAAGGAAGAACCCATTCCCGATGCAATCTTCAGGATTTCCAATGCTTGGATGCACCCCACGATGCCTGGCACGACACCCAGCACTCCCCCATCCGCACAGTTCGTCACCGTCTCCGGTGGAGGGGGCGTGGGGAAGAGACACCTGTAGCAGGGCCCTCCCCGGTAGTTGTACACGACGAGCTGCCCCTCCAGCCGGAGGGCACTGCCGGACACCAGGGGTTTCCCTGCCAGGACACAGGCGTCGTTCACCAAGTACCTGGTGGGGACGTTGTCGGAGCAGTCAGCAATGATGTCGTACTGCCGCACCAGCTCCAGGGCAGTGCGGGGGCTCAGGGCCCCGCAGTAGGGCACGTATTGCACCGTGGAGTTCAGCAGCCGCAGGGCTGCCGCGGCAGATACGGCCTTGGGGAGCCCTCGGCGGGCCTCCCCGTGCAGCACCTGCCGGTGCAGGTTACTCGTCTCCACCACGTCGTGATCCACCAGACCCAAGCGGCCGACACCGGCCGCGGCCAGGTACTGAGCCAGGGGGCAACCCAGGCCGCCGCAGCCCACCACGAGCACGGAGCAACGGGCCAGGAGCAGCTGCCCCCGCACGCCCAGCTCGGGCAGCACCAGCTGCCGGCTGTACCGCAGGATGTCGGCGGCGCTCAGAGAGGCCCGGGCGGGCAGAGGGGGGAGCTCGCCGGGAAAGGCGGAGGCAGCCTCCTCTGCGGCCCCGGCGGCCCCCGCCGCACCCCCCGCCAGGAGGGCGGACAGGCGCTCGCGTAGCCCGAGCAGCTCCTGCTCCCGCCGCTTGATCTCCGCGCTCAACTGCGCCGCCTCCGCCGCGCCCGCCATGCCTGAGGGGAGAGGGAGCGGACACCGCGTCACCGCCGGTTCCGGCCACGCCCTGCGCACTGATGGGCTGCGGCGCCTCCCCGCCGGTTCCGGGTGCGTCAGCGCGCCGAGATGGCGGCCCGCGGCGCCGATAAGTTCTCGGTGCTGCTGCCTACATACAACGAGCGGGAGAATCTGCCTCTTATCGTCTGGCTGCTGGCGCGCACCTTCCAGGAGAGGTACCGGCCGTGGGGGGCCTGGGGTGGGAGGGTCCCTGAGCGGTCTGGGACTGAACTCCGGCCAGGCCGGTGCTGGCGGAACCACGGGGGGCCTGGCACGGCTGTCCGTAAGGAACGGGCTGAGCGGGGCTGAATGCTCCCAGTGTGAGGAGCTGACGGAGCCGGGAACCACGGAACAGCTGCGTGCAGAGCGAGAAAACGCGTTCTGTTGCAATGGCCCAAATTGCGCCGCAGCTGCAGAAGGCGCCAGCTGAGCCCAGATGGGAGATACCGAACGCTCGGCATCGGTACCGGTGGGCGGGTGGTGAAGGGCGCAGCTCCTCCCGAGGCTCGTTAGAGAATGAGAATGACTCAAAGCTGTGTTGGGCTTCCCTGTGCCCTGGAATCTCCGCAGGCGGTGCCGAGGGGGAAGCGCGGAGGCGGTGTCGGTGTCGGTTCCGTCCTGCTCGCAGCCAGGATGGGCGGCGGGGAGCGCTGCGGGGCCGCCGGGATTACCGGGAGGGTTCTGATGGCTGCAGTGTGCTCGAAACCTGCAGCTGTGACACCGAGTCACGGTTTATCACGATATGAGCGGCTTTACAGCTATCATGCGCGTATCTCCACGTGTCTGACTGTCACCTCGGGGTCTGGTCTTCGGTTTCCTGCCTTTGGAAGTGACGTGTGCAGGGAACTTGATTTTTCCTTTTGTTCATTTAAAAATAATTCTCATTTCAGTGGAAACAACTACGAAATTATCATCATAGATGATGGAAGCCCGGATGGGACACAGGAAATTGCTGAACAGTTGGAAAAGATATATGGATCTGATAAAATAGTGAGTTGTATATTCTGTATTTTTTTTTTCATGTTTATTCTGCTGTAAAGCACCTGAAGTCTGTACCAAAATGGAGCAGGGGCCTTGGGTTCTGCACTTCCCTTACATCCTTAAAATAAGTTCAAGTTTTTGCATGCCACTTTAGACAAATGTAAGATGAGGATAGTGCTGTAGCTACTTTGCAGTATTAGGCAGCAACTAACATGCAGAATCATTAATTAATGTTTACAGAAGGTTTTCAGCACATAGTCTGTTTCTGTGTGCTACTCAGTAATGAGTGGTGGTTATTCTTGTACTTTGTGCATGCCTGAGGGAAAGATGGGGTTTGGATAAGCTTTAATTTCATTTTCAGTGACTGCAGGAATAGGGAAACTGGAAAGATGAAAGCAAGTCTGGTCTTGAGATTTATTGTTAATCTGTTTGCATTCCTCAATAACAAGATGGTTTTTCTCCTGTATTACCGTGTAACCATCAATTAGATGCAACAAGATACTGCCGTTTGTTTAGTCTTAATAAGTCATTAAAGCCACTCTTTTTTGTTTGCAAGCTCTTGTATCCTTGTCCTTCTCTGAATTGCCTTGCTTATGAGCTCTCAGATATTGCTTGAAAAGTAGCCAAGGTTTAAAAGTGAGATTTTAAATTTGTTTCTGAAGTATATTCAGATAACTGCTTAAATGTTTGCTCTCTCCTCACCCAAATGCCGACTTCTGTCGGGGCACTTCAGGAAGAGTTGAAAGCTGAATTACTGGCATGATCTGAAACTCAGATTCCTCTTTTGTTAGTGGTGATGCCCCTGTCTCCCCCTGTGCTTCATATGGCCCTGCAGGAGCTGAGGGTACTTTGCATAGGCTAAAAGCTTGGTCACTCATATCCTGAGAGGTTAATAATGTTGTTTATGGCCACTGTTCATGGGTTATGTCTGTATCCATATTAATACCCTAGAATTTATACTTATTATTTATTATAGATATAAATATATTTATATCACTTTGGGAAATGTGCTAAAATATTGGCTGTTAGTGTTTGTCATGCCATAAGAGTTACTGAGAAGACTTGATTGGATTTCTAACTGTATTTCACGTAGAACTGGAGAAAATCCTTTAGATCCTCAGATGGTCCTTTTAATTTCTTGGGTTTGTTGTGGTTTGGGTTTTTTCCTGCAAAACTAAGTAAAGCTTGAAAGGAGGTCGTTTTAAAATACGACCTGATTGAATACTTTTATATGTTACCTAGATTTCTAAAAACAAGTACATTTCAAAATGTATATCTTATAAATAGCTAATTTTAAGTTGTCACTAGACTTAATTTAATACTGTACTTCAATTAATATGTGTGTATTTTAATATATCTTGCAGCTTCTAAGACCCAGAGCAAGAAAACTGGGGCTTGGTAAGTCCTTAATAATTTTGCTTAGTACTGAGCTGGAATTTATTTTTCAGTGAGAGTGCCTGCTAAGGACATCAGTGGGAAGTGTTTTGTTTTTATTTGTATCTGTTTCTTACTAAGTTAACAGAAAGACTTGAGGAATTTGGCTCAGTGAAGAGTATACGCCAGTTTTTAACCTCTGTTTTGCTGCTGTACTGTCCTTGGAAGCAGTGCTGGTTTTAAACAGTATGACTCAGATCAGAACTCTGCATTGTTGAGGAACTGTAACAGCAGAACTCATTCCAGCTTTTAACAAGATCGATATGCTAGTTAATACAGGATGAAAAAAGTACATCAAAAATGTATAATACAAAAAGAGGCTCTCTTCAGATGAGGTATCAGAATATAATTCACAATATAATTCACAAAAACAACCCAAAATCAATGTTTTATAATAATTATGTTGTAGGTAGCAAGGGTGTTTTTTAACTATCAGGGATTATTCTGTTGCCTTTGTCCCATTTCCAGTTTTCTGTGGCACTTCTCAAATGTTATTCCAAAGCTTGTCCCACTTATCATGTTTCTCTGTGTATTTCTGCTGCAGTAGGGTTTGCCAATGTTTATATTTATAAAAGCTAGTGCTAAAATAGTAGGGAAAAGGAAAACTAGCTTTAATGTTTGTCCACTGAGATTTAAAAATAAATTTTAGGAGGTTTTAGTTGATCCTTTTCTCAAATAACTTAAAGATGTTGGAAGGTAAGTGAAGACTGTGGCTAGAAGATTGCATGTGTTAAAATAGTGAGGGGATTTATTTCTGTGGTGTTTTCATCAGGGACTGCTTACATCCATGGAATGAAGCATGCGACTGGAAATTTTATTGTTATTATGGATGCTGACCTCTCTCACCACGTAAGTCTGTCCTTTGTATACTGTGGTTTTAGTCTGTTTATAATTAATTCAATTTCTTGCCCATAGCCCTGTATGTTTTCTAATTTGTTTTTCTTCCATTTCAGCCCAAATTTATTCCAGAGTTTATCAGGTAGGTGCCAATGAGAGAAAGACCTGTGAACAGTTATTGCTGTGTAGTAATACTTGAAAGATTTCTATTGTATTGCTGTGTAGCTGTAGTAAGGAAATTGGCAAGGGATGAATTCAAATAGAAGTGATTGGACCTCATCAGATTGGTCTCAAAATGATCCAGAAAAATAATTAGTTTATAGCTGGAGCAAAAATTCTCAAGTTTAAAGTCAGACAGCCTGTGTGGCTAAGTACTTCTCTTCTGGTTTTTCATGCATAATGTTTATAACTACTGTAACTCTTTCCTTCCTCTACTTATTTGTTCAAAGGTTTGTAAAATGCACATTTTTTGTGTGTTTTTTGTTTTAGATTTGTACTACATAAAAGTATCCTGTTTTTCTAATATAACAAATTTCTTGTAGAAAGCAGAAAGAAGGCAATTTTGATATTGTATCTGGAACAAGATATAAAGGAAATGGAGGAGTATATGGCTGGGATTTGAAAAGAAAATTAATCAGGTTAGTAATTTGCTGGATATTTGCACAAATTTCTTATTTAGAAATTTATAAGAATTACAAGTATTCTAATAAGGCTGTGTGAGGTGTACTGAGTCTTCAGTCAAATAGTACCAGGTACTGCAAAATTATATTGAATAATATAAGCATGCATGATTTGCAGATTCTTTTGTTCAAATGCACAAAGAATGAATGCAATAAGACTAGGTTTGAGAAATGGCTTGAAACAGTGGACAAATCTGCTCAGCATCAGGGTGGGACAGTTTTTCATTTTCATCATCCAAAGAATGAGCTGAGATTGGTAATTTAGTCAAGCTTTGACAAGTTTAGTTAATTTTAAGATCTATAATGGTCTTTTCCCTAAACAATAAATCACTTGCTAACCCCCTCTTGCACTCTGATTTATCATAAGTTAAGAATTATTTGACCTGATCAGTGTCAATAAATCATTAATTAGACCTACTTGGAAAATTGTTACAGTGAGCACTAAGGAAAGGCTTCATCCAAAAGCAGAAGAAAAATTGTCAAGATTGTATAAGCAGATGGAGGCTGGCATCTTGGGTTAAGGCAGTTCTAGATTTTTCACAAGGTATCAGCAAATTTCTTCTGAAAAAAACCTCTCTGCTATGGCTCACTTAAGAGAATACATATGAGTTAGTGCTGTTTTGTAAGTTTCTGTTAAGAACTGGAAGCAGAAGTTGTGTTGCCAGTCTGATCCAGGGATGGTACCAGCAGGGACTGTGTGGATTGCACCTGTATTTTTAATAGCTGGAATAACTGCTCATCTTTTTGTAAATCTAAATAAAATATACACCCCAAAGAAGACATTACACAAAGCAGACATTACACAAGTCCTTTTACATCCTACTGGACAAGGTGTAGGACTGGCATCTTGTCAGTGTGTTACATAGGCCTCAAGATATCATGACTGGCTTTTCAGTCTCTGTTTTCTGTCAGTGGAGCTTATCTTTGTCATACTATGAAAGCAGTATAAACTAAAACTGAACCTTGAGTTACTAAATCCAAGTCTCACATTTGTCCAGTAAGCATTTCTACTTTCTGCCTATGGTGATTACTAGTGGGAAGAAAAATGTGGTTTTAACTTGTCAAATTTCTTTTGTATTGTATGAGTGTGCTATGCTGACAATTCTACCTTAGAACACCAGGTTGCAAACCTAATTTACAAAAGTCAATGTTTAGTCCTTCATAGAGAAGTTCAATAATCTACAAATCATCAATAGTTGAAAACAAAGGATGAGTTTTTGCTTAAAAGTGAACGTTTATAAGTCAAACCGAGCAGTGAAAACATTAGAAATATAGTTGTTTCATATTAAGTAATAAAAAGTTTTGGCTTTTTTTTTTCTTGCCCAGTAGGATACTTATTACTTTCTAGAAATTCTGCTTGATCTTTTGGAGTTGTGTACTGAGAAATGCTGACACATGTTTTCTTCCACAGTCGTGGTGCCAATTTTCTAACTCAGGTTTTGCTGAGACCAGGTGCATCGGACTTAACAGGGAGTTTCAGGTATGGGTCTGGTTTGCAATTAATAAAGCTGATTTGGAATTAAGAAACTGCTGAGCAAAAAACTGGAGTAAGAACAGACTTTTACAGAGGACTGTGTAATCTGGGTATAAGAAATATGGTCTAAAAAGGGTATAAGAAATATAGTCTAGAATGCAGGAACTGTTGCTCCTCTGATTTTGTTAAAGAATTTTTTTAATTAGTAGTGATATGAGTGAGTCATTGCAATTCAGATGCCATCACACTGTCTTGATTTTGAAGTTCAGCAATTGTACTTTAGGTTTCATTTTCTTTCTAATCATTTACAGGTTATACAGAAAAGAAGTGTTACAGAAACTCATGGAAAAATGTGTTTCAAAAGGATATGTCTTCCAGATGGAGATGATTGTTCGGGCTAGACAGTTAGGATATACTATTGGAGAGGTATAGTAAAAGTTTTGATAAGTATAATGTGTTTTCATTTAAATGTAGATGCAGATTACTGGGAGCATAGGAAATTTTGGCACAAGAAGCAAGAATTTCAAATTGATATAAAGAAATCATATAGATAGAACTGTTCTTCTGATTTTCCCAGGTGTGTACCAGATCCAGTTAATTTTCCCTTGCTGATATGCTTTTCAGATCATTGCCTCTTCTTGTTGCTATTTCTTTGGCTACATAGAATTTTACAAGGTTCTTCAAAGGAGAGCAAGAAGTGAAAATATACCATGGAGCTGCTCTGAACCCTTTCTTTCCACCTTCATACTGGACAGAAATCTCTAGCTAGATCTTTCCAAGTAATTTTTATTTTCTGCAGCAAACTGATTCTACTTCACACTTATTCTGTTCTGTCATTTATCCCCTTGTTATTTTCAAACTTCCCAGTTATCACAGCTTTTCACTTCTAAATTCTTTGTGCTGCCTACAATCATTGAAAAAGAACTACAGACAACTGATAGATCCTGTATTTCCATCAGTCTGATTGCTGCCTGTTATAGTTCACTGAATTGCTCTTTCTGGTGTCTTTAAAGATGATTCACTGGAATTCTCTCTGCAGCCAACTCTTGAACCAGTTCTTCATCATGATTTTCCTGACTGAACTGTCAGAATTCTATTGCTGGTACTTCTCTCTCTGAAAGTTATGTATTGCATTTCTCTATCAACATTGGTAGAATATTTCCACACAATTTCTTCCACCTTTCTTGCTTATGACTGTCCTGTGTAGCTGGGGTTTGACCCTAATCTCTTTGGTCTTCACATCTAGCTGTATTCACATGGCATTAAATCCTCACTTGTCTATACATCCAGATACTGAAACCCAAGGTGAAATAAGGTTTTATTTACTATACATTTTTAAAACAGTAAAATTGTTTTGGGGTTTTGTTTGTTTTAAAGCCAGAGAAACTAATCCAATCTTCAGGCTACTGCTTTTTTATCTTGCTGTTTGTTCACACCACTCATTTACATGCTTCTGCTGGTTGTATAGCATCAAATGTAAGATACTTCAGTTCAAAACCTGGCACAGTCTTCACTAGGCCTGATGTCTCCCAGTCCGTGTGAAGACCTGGGCTTTGTTTTGAGATGGGTCAGGTCCCTCACAGTCCATCAGTTACATTCTGAAGTCAGCATCATCTTCCCTCCTATGTTGGTTTTTCACATATGGGAAGAGTTCTCTGACATCTGAAAAGCTGCTTCTTTATTCTGCTTCAGCTTTGTCTCCAAGACTTCTGTTGTGATACCTGTAACAAACTTGACGGTGTTCAGATTGCTGACATGGACCTGTTTCTATTTTTACTGTTCTGTGTATCATCTCTATTGTAACTTCCTTGGGCAGGGAAATTTTTCTTCACATTTCAAGTACATTGATGAGAGTATTTCTTCATGAATATTTATGATCTTTATGTATTACAGCATTATTCAAATAGTAATACTGAATCCAGAAGAGGTGACACTTGCATGTCTAGTTTCTAGTTTGCAGGTGCTGAAACTCTATGGACTCAATAGGAGTTTTTATGCAGTTGTAGAAAATGTGGAAAGGTTTTAGGGTGAAATATTCCCTTGGCAAAGTTGAAAATTAAGATTGAAGACCTGCCAGTCTGCAAGGGACAAGTGAGTGATGAGATGGACTGGCAAAACCTATGCCTGAGTAGTTCTGTATGCACCTGTTTCATCTTTGCTATACTTATTTACCATATGTGAAATGTACCCCAGTGCATGGAACACATCCTTTTGAAAATCTTGCTTTTAAGACTAATGATAATTTCTTAAGCAAGAAGGGCAAAGCCCAGCCACAACGTGAGTGTTTCATTTCTGTATTGAAGGGAAAGAGTGGATAGCTTTTGTTAGATGAAGTATGAACCATTTTTTGCTGGCCAAGAAATGTCACTGACATCCTGCACTTAGTACATATTCAGCTATTCTTGTCCATGCCCTGTAGATCAGCTGTCTGTAGCTGTCAGGACACTTCCTGGGATCACCAAAGGGACCCTACTAAGGAAGGCAGCATGATAGTTGAGTCCATCTGAGTGCCTTTTTGGTATCTTCTCACTCTCTTCTTGCCCTGGGTTCTCATCTACCATGGACTGATTTGCTAGAATTGAGAAATCCTCAATCCTGGCACAGATACAAGGGTGTGGTGATCTTTGTGTTCCACTTGCCAGATGATCTCTGGTTGAAACTGCCAGCAGAATGCTAAGCCAATTTTTTAATGACTTTTGCAAATGCAATTCTCTAGTTTATCCACTGAAGTATTTCAGTTTTGCATGCAAACATACATGAAAGTTCTTGAATATTCTAATAGTGTTGGCAGAATGTCCTACCATATGTCATTTGTACATAGTCAAATTACTGAAAAGCAGGATGTTCCTGACATGAGTAGTGAATTAATTAATGGTGTAAATAATCTGTAAGAGGCTAAAAGACTAATAAAGACAGGTGTTGCTTGTAGAAAGTGCACTCCCTGCCCTATTCAGATGTCATCTTTTAGCCAGTGGTGAGGCTGAGCAGAATGCTGTTTCATGGTGGCAGGACATTTTTGCCTTCCTGAGGCATTGACTCAAAGGTATTCAGCTAAAAAGGAAACTGGTGAAGGTTTGTTTTAAGGCCCTGGGCTTTTAGTGCCCTTAAGCTATTAAGTTTGTTCTGACTGGTGTATCATGCAGCCACTGAGTAATGTCTTTGGATCATCTTTAAAGGTGATAAACCAAATAATTTGATGTTCCCCAGCTATGAGGTGAAAATTAAAGCCAAAGGTAAAAACTGACAAAGGAAGCTAATCTGTTGCTTGCCTTCTTCCCATGTCTAAACATGCTGTAGTTCAAAGGCCATTCTTTTGTTTACATAAGATCTGATTATTTAGGTTTTGAACCTTAAAAATAGTTTTGCTTGTTCCAACAGGTTCCTATTTCATTTGTGGACCGTGTCTATGGAGAATCTAAACTGGGAGGCAATGAAATAATCTCCTTCTTAAAGGGACTCTTGACCTTGTTTGCTACAACATGATAGTTGATCCTAACTTAACTTTTTTAGAAAAACATTTTCTGACATTGGTGTGTTTTTTAATATGTAACAGCAGAAGCTTAATGTGTGTTGACCAGAAGACCTTCTATAAACTAACAGTTAAACAAACCACCAATAATTAACTATGTTGTATCCCCCAAATGCTCCTTTAAAAATAAATGAATTGTATGTTAAACTAAAAACTAATAAAGACTAATGCTTTAATCTATTTTTGTAAAAAAATAATGAAGTCCTAATAAAGAACACAACACTAAATGATCTTCTGGATTTAGAAATGAATCATTCAGCAGAACCTCAAGATGGTTTTGAAATAAATACAAGGACAAATTATGGAATTTTTTTCAGTGTTCTGGGGTTTGTAGATTGTGTTTAAATATATACCAATTAATTCCTCTTTAGTTCCCTTTCTCTCCTCACCACATATATGTATGTATTCTAATGCAGATACATAGAACAGCTTCAATAGAACTGAAAATAGCTTGTGTATTTTAAGAGGAAATACAGATCAGTACAGCTATTCTGTGCAAAATTGTTCACAGACAGGAAAGAAGGAATATTATTTGGATAAGATAATCCTGTGTGTGGAATGATTTTTGCATTCTGTGTGTTTGTGCAAAAGCTGATAGTCTTTTTTCCTATTTTCTCTAAAATGCTTCTTGAAACAAGTAAAGGTTGCAAGAGTGAAACTGTTTTGAGTAGCTCTCACCAAGCTACTTGTAGAGAGCACTACTGAAAGGAATAAATACATGGATCCAGGGGATAGAAGCAGAAGTAGGAACACACAGGCTTTGCCTGAGTTAGGGAATATACACACATTTCCCAATACATGGAAATCATCTGGGTTTCTTTCCTAGCAAAGAAAACTGTATTTCTTAAAAAAAACACAGGATGGGGCTGCAGAGAACTCTGTGAATGTTGAAACTACTTTCAGAAGTTGTGTCACAGTAAGTTTTAAAAGTCAGAACTTCAGAAGTGGTAGCTGTTGGTTGTACATTTAATCCTCTGTGCACTTGTAGAGAGGAGAAGCATAAAATACAATGCTATTAATGTGGAGTGAGGGGAAGGAAAAAAAAAACAAACCACCAGAGAATCTGTGCCCTGAACTGGTCTGTATCACCTCCCTTCCTCCTTTCCCACACCTCAGTCTGCAGTGCTTGCTTTCCTATGAGTTTTTCCACTGAGGAGACTGGGAACATCTGGTTTGGAAGTACTCCCTGTCTGAGCACTTGGATCTGGCACTGTGGAACCTAAGCAGTACTTGCATAGTGTTCTGTACCTAGGAAAACTGCAACAGGCTCTGCCTTCTAGCATTGGCCTTTTCTCTTGCATGTATTGATGTGAGAGTTCATGAAAAATACATTTTGTAATACTGCAAGCAGTGGTAGAGCTCAAATAGAGGTTTTTTAATAAAGGTGGTATACTTTTTGCAAATAATGAGATTACACAGCCATCATTTTGTGCTACATAAACTGGTTTTGACTTTAACAAACTTATTGAGTTACTTGAATTTGTTCCCTGCTTCTTTTAATCAAGCTTCCTTGTTTTTGAAGACCACTCATCTAAATTCCTAACATAAACTAAAAAAAAAAACATATAATAATATGTATTGTAGGGAAAGAATGGCTTGCAACATAAAAAGGAAGTTATGCAGGAATGGCCAGGCTATCTTTTGCAGTGCTCAACAATGGCTGCAGAATGAAAGCAAGTAAGAAAAGGGCTATTCTGATCTTTGCCAAACTACACCAACAGTCAGCAGTACAGGCTCTTGTGGAGCCAGAGGTCAGGAAGATCTGAACCTTTTAATGGTTCCTTTTGTTTTCTGAGGATTTGGTTGCTTTTTTAATTCATTTAAAGTTTTTGCTTCTACAATAATGAATTCAAAAAGTTTCACACGTTTTGTGAAGTACTTTGTTTATTCTAAACTTATGGTCTAATAACCATTCTATGATTCTAGTGTGTTGTTTCCTATTTCTTCTCTCCTGTTTGCCTTTTCCTGTTATTTTATAGACCCTGCTTATCCCCTCGTCACACTCAAATCTTGTCTTTAATTTCCTCAGACAAGAAGCCATACCACTCATTGCTGTTGTCAAAATCTGAGCAGCAAACTGCAGTAGAACAACAGCTCTACTATAATCTCTAGAGATCAGCTGCCTAGAAAGTGTTCATATACTAGGGATTTATATAGTGGCATTTTAATTTTCAGTTCCTTTCATAATACCATTGCAAAAGTCTACATGCCTTGTTTAGGCCACCACAAAACACTGACTTGACATTTACAGAGAATTTTTCATTTTATGTCCCTGGTTTTACAGTTCCACATAAATCAGCTTTCCTTAATTTCCTCCATATTCGTTTCCTATGAAAGCACAAACACTCTGCTAATGTACTTTCTCTATTATACTTTCTTAGGAATCTTTCTGTAAGCACTCAATTATTTGGCAAGAACAGGAGTTTTAATTCCTGCCTGGCTTTAATCTGGATTTGTCCTGGATATTTTTGGTTTGACCTGTTTAATGAAGAGGGGGAAGAAGGTAACTCTAATTTTGCACGAGTAATATTCACTTCCCCCAACCCACAAACTGATTACCTCCATTTGCAGCCAGGCAAGGCTCTGAGAACATCTCTTGTTGTTACTGTGGGCTGTAGATTCAACATGCTGTGTGAAAACTCCTACACAGCAGGCTCGATTGTTTAAATCCACTAGAACAGCCAAAGCATGTGCTAAACTTCAAGCATGCAGTCTCAACAGACTTGACAGTAAGGGAGTTTATGGGTAAAGGGTTGTGGAATTTTGCTTGGCATATCAGTGGGATTATACTTGACCTAACTTTGGTTCATGCATTCTGATTTGAGAGTATTTCTGAGTGCACATCCCCAGTTGGAGCTCTGCTGGGTAACTTAGGCAGTCCTGTATTAGTGTGAAGGTTCTTACTGGACAACCTGAAGCCCCTGCTGGGAGATGAAACACATACCTGGGGGCTACTAAAACTGATATCACCTCTTGTCCTAGGACTTAGCACCTGATCAGCTGTACTGCCTGGCAGGTGGCCTGTGAGCAGCTGTGGTCTCATGGCCCAGACAGCCTCAATAGCCCTGCCCAGGGATACACAATACATATGTTCATACCCTGAGGTATGGATTTTGTCACTCTTAGTCATGTGAAGGTTTAGCCATGTAATTTACAAGGTCAAGCAGTTTAATCTCTTTGACCTACATCATTATGATGCTGCAGCTGAGACACTTCTGACAACCAAGGCCTGGTTCACACACAACTGAACGGGAAACCAGCATCAAAATGAGATCCCTGGCTTATCTGGTCTGGGTCTTGTGGGTGAGTATTTGTCTGATCCAAGGTTGAAGCTGACTTGGCTTCAGCTTTGGGTCAGGTTTTTTTAATCTGAGGCTTTAATGTGAACCTGCAATAAACCCAGTTGCCAATACAAGCATTATAATAAAACATATTTTCCACTGGACTGTGTAGAAAGACAAGATTGCAAGATTGCACAGCCTGCTGCATATCAACAGTAAGAAATAATGATGACTGATCAATAATATTTATTTAAGAGACTATCGAGACTCCAAGTATAAGCATGGATTGAAATCTTGGCACAAATAAAGCAAATGACAGATTGCCTACCAAGTTCAGTACATTGATGACTTTAGCAACAGATTGTCAACGGGTGGCATTCCAGAGTGCTGGGCAAATTTTAACATTAGACTCAGTATGAACAGGGCACGTTCAGACAAGAGGATTGCTTATCAAACTTTGTCATTGTTTTAAGATGCCTCCAAGGTGCTATGACATGAATAAAAGTAATCACAGAACTTCTGTAAAGCACAGAGACATTTTGAGGATCATTTCCTCCTTGATTCCTGCCACATTTTACCTTCTTTTTTTCAAGCATGGTAGCCATTTATAACTTCTTATGGATTGTGATTGTTACCATACAGGGCAAAATATATTGGAACTGGAAAAGGAAACCAAATTGTAACTTTTAATCCAAAATTAGGTCTCAAAACTAAGCCCTTGAGAGAGGGAATTCAACAAAGCAGCAGTGGACAAAAGATAATAAAATAGAAGGCTGTGCCTGCAAGATTACTTGCACTGTCTCTTCAACAGATATTGGTACAACGGTGCATTATTATTAATACAAATCTTAAAAGTCAACCTTGTGTTTGGCCCACAAACTTCTTTCCTATTTTGATTTTTTGCAAACATGTCAGACTCCTAGGAGGTGAACCCAGACAAATCCACAGTTGAGAAATCAACGTTTCCAGGGGAGCTGAGGATGGTTATCTAGCTCCTAAAATGCTGTGCACTCAGGAAAGGGAAGATCTGAGCACTAAACTATACTTCTACCTTTGTTCCAGAACAGGAAAAATCTTGACCTAGCTCCTGCAGTCATTGCTTGAGAATGCTTTAAGGTATTCTGTCCCACTAGCCCCTTGCAAGTACTAGGGGGATACCCAGGAAGAAAATAACCAGATTTACTTACTATGTGGTGAATGTCAAGTCCTGCCTGCGATGTGTTTGGAGAGCTCTTGTTTCTAGTCCAGTTTCCATTCTGCTTGCTCTTGCAAAGAAGGCATATGGCAGTACTGGGTGGATCCTGTCAAAATAATTATATTACTTACTGTACAATGCAGGGGAGTTAAAAAAGACAAGCTGCTTGAAAATGATTAATTATTGAAATATTGAAGTTAGGCAACTCTTTGAATTTTAGTCAACATCTTTCATTAAGTAAATCCAAACTACATACAGTGTCTCTGAATGTGTTGACAACACATGAGACATCACCCTATACCCACAGAAAGAAGGTATTTCATTGTGGCAGTCCAGCATCACCCCCAAGGGGTGGGTTCCTTGACTGACCAGTTTCCAAGTGAAATGACAGATACATTTCTTACTGGCTTGACTAAGGGATCAGCCTTTCGAGCTATCCCAACCAAGCAAACCTATCTTAAGCAGCTCATCTCACAGACACATTCAGTATGAGTATCTTCTTAAAAAACAAGGAGAAAACAGGACGAGTACTCTGTGTCAAGGAATAGTTATTCTCTACTTTCATCTTGGCACAGACTAAATTTGGTTCCTTTCTGGTGACTTTTCCCAAAGTCATCTTCATGGAAGGTTAGGGAATGCTGACAGATGATGATGTGTCCAAACTGCATAAGAGATAAATGGCTTAAGGGGTCTTAAAGATCACTGTGAGACTGGTGATCTTAATACTGCTGAGGATTAACTTACTTGTATTTATTATATAATTAGTTATGATAGGTGCTTAAAGACATTGCTAGTTTTCTTAATTATTTTGCATTTGAATAAAAAACATAGTACTGCTGCCAAACTAGTACAAACTAGTTAGGAATGTGGGCATGATTTTGACCTGAATCAGTAGCCCAACACACATTCAATTATCCTCATTCAATTTGGGAATGCTAATTGTCTCCCTTTGTGCTACACGTTTAGAATCTTAAAATTATGATTTTTCTGATTTTACTGATTTTTCTAGTGGCAATAGTCTATTGTGAGAAACAATACCCATTTCTGTGATATAAAAAGTATATTTGAGACTATTATCAACTTTTATTTCATTTTGTTCACCACACTCTGTACACACAGTAGAAAAATGGGCTTAGACTCCTTTTCTCCTGATTGCCCATTTCTTGAATTTTACCTTTAATATCAACCTTTTCTTATGAACTTGGTTTTATTCTCATCTTTCTTTTCTAACTTGCTGCTGACAACTGTCACACTGTTTCTGCCTTCTGATGCTCTTCTTTAATCTGTATCTTAATTTAATTCTCTCTCTCTCACACCAAATTACAGTTTCTGAACTCTTCACAAATTGTTTTCCATATTCTTTTTGGCCTTTATTCTGGACTGGGTACTACCATAGTGGCTGGAAATGCTGTTTCCAGATGGAAATTCCTGGATATTGCTTATATTGAGGAAGTGGTTGGATGACTCTTACCTCGACTTCTCCTGGATGCCAGCCTAGCCTGGAGGCTTCTCTGATAAGTATCAAGAAATTGCAGCAAGATACAAAATTACTCTGGTGCTTGCCCTCAGAACTCAGGACATAGAATGATTCCAAAAGCCTATTCCCTTCTCCTGCCTGCATTGCAACTGTTTCTGCTTGTGCTATTGTATCCTTTTCACATATCTTTTGGGTTCTGTTCCTTTGAACAGATAATGAAATACAATTCCTATTTCTACTTGAGTTCTCATTTTCCATTCAGCTCAGTTCCTCTAACCACCAAACACTTACTACTTAGGTGAGGTCTATGGGTCAGGGATTTCGTTTTCCAGTGCTGTTGTATTTTACATACATTTTTTTTTCTGTTGGGGTTGGAATTTCCTAAAAAAATCATTTTCTGTGTGTAATAAAACCCTACTAGGGCTCTAAGGTTGGTTGGTGACATACAGGGATCTTTAAGGGACAATCCTCTCCAACCTTTCCCATCTCCTGAGCATAATAACTAAATGACCCAAGAACATCTTGAAGCCTGAAATCTAAAGCAGTGTTTGATTACCTGCAGTTCTCTTTCCTCTCACTGCAGTTTATTTTCTCAGTTAAGCATTTTTCTCTACAACCAAAAGCATCATGTGCACAAGCAACCCTCATCAGGTGAAGCAACTGCAGTGGCCATCATCCTTGACTCTGAACCGTTCAGAACTGTTTATCATCAGGCTTTTCTTCCAGAAAGAAGGAAAGTTTGTGTAGCAATACTTGTGCATTATAGGTGCTGAAAAGGTTTCTCCCTTTATTGTAAAACTGGTAATAATTTAAGAAGAAAACACAAATCTGACAAGAAGCAAGTCAGGTAAATAGAAGGGTGTTGCAAAGCACCACTAGTAAGTAATTGCTAAAAAGTGGTAAAGCATAAATGAAAGTCCTCAAATAGGAATGTCCTAAAGCTTGATTATGACTGTGTATTTTAGCAGACATCAATCAAATCATCTGGAGCAGTCAGGAGGTTACTTGAATGTGGTACCCACTTCATAAAGGCTTCCCAACAAACTTTGTGCCATCAAAGTTTAAAATATCTACTATTGGAAGGCAAACTGAAGTTTTTGCAGGGGAAAAACCCAGCTTTCTTTGCTTTCCTTAATTGAGACTTATTCCACATATGTACTCTGCAGGGGAACTTTGAAGTACCTCAGTTCTAGAAACCATTTTAATGCTAAAGCACAAGCTTTGTTTTTTGCAGGTAAGTTTTGTGGTTTTCTATTCTGTTGTAAAAGAAACTCTTTCCATGACTTTCTTATGACCACTAACATGAAGATACCATGGTGAAATAAAGGTGTGATTTGCAGACAGTGACAAGCTGCCTACTTCTAAATTCTGTTGAACTAAAAACTCTTGGAGCAGGCTACAAAGTACAATCAAATGTCATTAAATTCTTCATAAAAACTATTTACGTGAATTGTGATAAGCACAGTGGTGTACACATTTTCAAGTCACTTGAAAATGTAGGAGATCCTTGAGTTTTATGAAGTCTAAGTAATTAATGACTACTTTTCATGCTTTTATGCTTCAGACAATGATTTGAAAACATGAACTTTTTTTATAACGTTGTGAGGCTTAGCTATCACACATCACTGAACCAGAAAGGTTCTGAATGCTGAGGATGGAAGGAATAATGCTTTACTTCATTCCTCAAGTGTCTTATTTTTGACGTAACAAAAGCCATCATTCCCTTTCACTTGTAGAATTCTTTTTTACCGTGGTATAGAACTGAGCTTCGTCTGTCGAAGAGATCTTGAGCACTTCTGTCTTGATCCAGAGGAAGAATCCCATGCGGAGCCCTGTCATGGCCCAGATGGGACAGGTCTGGAACACACTTGTAGGGTATACGAGCACAAAGCTCATCAGAAACGTGACACACATCCGCCTCTGGGTACTCGCCTCCCGCAGTTTGAGCCAAAGTGTGATGAATTTGGATTTCCGAGAGCAGCGGTGTCCAAGTCAGACCCGTCCCCCCTCACCTCACCTCACGAAACTTCCTCATCAACCTCCTGAAGTTCATGAGGGATTTCGCAGCGCCTGACCCCGACGAGGCGCTCGGAACAGCCCTCGCCTCACTCGAAGTCTCCCTCCCTTGTGTCGAACCCGGCCTGTGGCTTACCCCGGCTCCGGTACCGCCCGGCCCGGCCCGGCGGTCCTGCGGGGGTTGCTGGTTCTGTCAGGCCCGAGGGGCCCTCCCGGAGGCCGCGTTCCCTCAGGCGGCGCGCGGGCTGCGCTGTCCATGGTGTGAGGCGAGGCGCGCGCGGATGGGCTGGGCCGGGGGGCGCGGGGCGGGGCGCGCGGTGCCCCTGGGGGCGGGAGCGCGGGGCGGGAGCGCGCCCCTGAGGCGCCGCCGGGGCCGTCGCTCGACGCGTTACGAGACCGTATGCTCACGGCCGCGCGGTCACGTGGGCGCACCGCGGTCACGTGGGCGCTCCGCTCGCCATGCGCGTTCCCCCGCCCCGGCGGCGGCGGAGGCCCCTCAGGACAGGATGTAGTCCCGGCTGGGAGCGGCGGAGGGATAACCGGGCGGCGTCAGCTCCCTCACCGGACCCAGCCGCAGGGCGCGGCGCCTCCTAGCGGGACCGGGGTAGATCCCGCCGCCGCCGCCAGCGGTGGCTGCCTCCGTTCCTCTCGCGAGAGCCCACCCCCTGACTCCCCGGCTCGGCGGCGTTATGTAACCCGCCCCCCCTACTCCCGCCGGCGGCCGGGCGCGGCCCGCGGGGCGGGATGGGGGTCAGGTCAGCCGGAACCCACCGGGGCTCGGGCCCCCTCCCCCCCGGGGCGCGGCCCCCTCCCCTCCCGCCGGACAATGAGTCCCGTATGCTAATGAGAGTCTCGCGTCACTTCCGCTCTTTCTCGGCCGCCATCTTGGCCAGGGCAGGTTCTGGGCAGGAGGGACCCGGCTGTATTGTCTGCAGGGCGCCCAGGGAGCCCCCCCCCGCCCCGGAGCCCCACACCCCCCGCCCCGGGGACCGAGCCCAGTGAAGCCGCCGCCCCCGCCCCCCGGGACCCGCTCAACCATAGGCCACCCCCCGCACACTCACCCCCCCACCTCCCCCCCAGCCATCCAGCCCCCTTTGTCTCCCCCGCGCCGCCGCCGGCTCCGCTCCGCCCGCCCGCCCAGGGACCCGGGCGGCGCCAGGGAGGCAGCTCCGCGCACCCCCACCCCCAGCCAGAGGTGCCGGGGGAGCGCCCGCCCTCGCTGCTGAGGAGAGCCCCAGTCAGGTAGGTGTGTGCGTGAGTCCGCGGTCCGACCCGGGCGGGGGCAGCCCCCGCCCGCCCCCTCTCCCTCCCTCCGCCCGGCCGTGCCGCGGGCCCCGGCAGCCCTGTCCCCCCACCCCTGCAGCGGGGCGAGAGTCCCGCGTCCGCCCCGAGGGACAGGAGTCCCGCGTCGTGCCCACCGCCCTGCCCGCTGCAGCCGGGGGGCTGCGGAGTTGGCAGGCGGGCCCCCTTCCCCCGGCCGCACACATGTTGAAGAGACTTCGGCGCCTTACGGAGGCCGGTTCTGCTCCGGCCAGCTACGGGGACCGCTATGCTGCCGGCTTCCCTCCCTCCTGCCCGGGGCCCGCGCGGCAGATGCGGTCCCAGCCTCCTCCCTTCCCCCTCCCGCTGTGGGGGACCACACATGGATGTGTCCCGGGAGCGGCTGTGATGGCGAGGGCTGCGCTGGCGGTAAAGCGAAGTGAACCGGATGGTGAGCCGGTGAACGGGGTCCAGCATCCCGGCGCTGCCTGCAGCGTGTCGGCTGCCGGGCGCAGGTCCCCGCTGGTGGAGTTGGCGCTGGAGCCAGGTCGGAGAGCAGCGCTGGCTGCCGAGCGATGAATGGGGAGCAGCTTCCTCCCTCGGGCAGCCGAAGTGTCACTGCCCGGGGGAAAAGGCGCGATCGGCGGCCGGTGTCCTGAGCTGAGCACCAGCTGCAGGATGGAGCAACGTTGACTCACCCATCCCTCCTTTCCCTACCCTGGGCTATAGTTATCGACGCCCGTTTCTCAGACAAAGGCGGGGGAAATCAAAACCGAAAACCTCGCTCTGCTGATGGGAGCTGCACCTCCCATGTCACCCACCCCCTTCGCTTGGCTGCAGCCCGGGGGTGGGGAGGCTCGCTCGGGGAGGAAGGGGGGGCGGGCGGGTGACGAGATTTCCAAAACAAGTACCACGGTGTACGCGATGCTGGTGGTTCTCCCTCACACACACACACACAAACACACGCGAGTACACCCCCTTCTTCCTACTCCCGTTAAATCGGTATCGTAGCTCCCGGTTTATGGCCGTGGCAGAAAAACACCAACCCCCACCCAAAATGCACCGCAGCCCAACCGGCGGCGCGGAGCCGAGTGCGGGAGGGAGGCGGTAGGGGGCGCCCTCCCCGCACCGGGCAGGGCTGCGGGGGGGCAAGCCGGGGGGGGGGGGGCGGCCGCAGAGCGACGTCTGCAGCACCGGGCCCACCGGCACCGGGCCCGCCGTCTGCACCAGCACCGCCGGGCTGCCCCGGCCTGCTCCAGCCGTCGTACCTGCCGTCCCGAAGTCGACCTCGGCCGCTCGGTGGGGGCCCCGGCGCGGTCGGGAGGCAGCGGAGTGAGCCCGCGGAGGGGTGAGGGGGTTTAGAGCACACGGAGGAGGATTTGGGGCGGTTTGGCGAGGTTCTGTGGATGACAGTGATGGTATCAAAACTTGGTTGAGGCTTGTTGGTGCCATTTGCTTTAGTAACTTGCATGGCTTTCCTCGCCCCCCCCCACTCCCCTCCCCTGCTGCAGTCTCAAAGTTGGGGTGTGAGGTGTTGGGAAAGCACCGAACGCTTTGTCCGGGGCCATAGTGAGAGTCTGGATAACTGAACACTGTGACTTTGGGAGGTTCTTTGTTTATTGGATGTGTTTAAGCCTTTTGGTAGGTGTGAAAGACGTTTTCATTCCTTTTAGAGAAATTCCCGAGTTGTTGTTTTTAAGGTTGTTTATGCTGGCTGTTTTCCTGTTCATTTTTACTACTATTTTCTCTTTCTGTTTGGAGGTACAAGGTGTGAGATAATGGAGACTCATGAGCCCTACCTGACAGGTTGGCATGGACCAACCTTGGCACAGCCTGTGTGTGCTGTAAGCCACCAGCCTTGTTTCTTGCAGGGTCTCAGCTACTTGGAAAAACTTTCACTTGGGGGCTCTGGTGACTTTAGTAGTTACAAGTTGCCATTCTTCTAGGTGAGAAAGATGGATCGTCCTGTTTAAAAAACATTTAAAAACTATGGGGTTTTTTTCTTGTTTGTTTTTAATAAAATAAACAAAACTTGGCTCTTTTTTAGATGTGCATTTGCAGATGTTGGGCAGATCAACGTCTGCCATAATGTGTGCTAAAATCTTAAAATGTTAACAAGACAACAGAAGAGAAACATACTGCTGTTAATAACATTGCAGGTGAGGCTGATGGGACCTGACTGTCAGATTCCCTGAAGATAATGACAGTAAATACTTTAATAAACTTCAGTCAGAATAGAGGTGTCCTTTTTAAGACACAACTAATAACTTGTTTTCTTACAAAAGTAATGTTAACCTAAATGTTTTGCACTTTTTAAATATTAAACTGCTCTTTACTAAAATTATTTCTTAACTAACTTTTAAGAATTACTTTCTTGGTATAATAGAAGTGAGATGTGTTTAGAGACCCATCTGAGATAATTGCAAACTGATAGTTTTTTAGTATCCCTATTTAGATAGGGGTTTTTTTCTGTTTTTTTACCTTGAAGTGATGGTCCATCAGGCAGGTTTATAGAAAGCATCTTTGCAGGTTACAGCTTTTTAAGTTTGAAAATATATTGTGAAACTATGTGAGTTTAAATGTCATTAGGAGCTTGTAAGATTGTGTTAAATTTCACGAGGGATATGTTTGGATATGCAAAGGATGGAGAAGATGAAAGGTGGCTGCATTTGCCTGTAGGTAAGACAGACAAGTGGTGAATAGTGTGTGCTGCTTAGGGTGCTTAGCAATGAAAAACCTTCACAGGAGAGTAACTTCTTGACTGCTGTGGAAAGTTCATGCCCTAAAGTGTTAAGCATTATCTGCACAAAATATCTAGGAAGACTGTATGTGCTCTTCAGGATGAGATTAATAACATAATTTTTTTTCTGTATATGTAGGATAGAAGTTACCAGTTGTCAGAAGATGCCCATTAGCATTTTCAGAATTGGTATGTGTCACTTACAGTGCTATCTTAAACAGCATTTTAATTAAGCTTTAATACTATAACGTATCATTTGTTAGGTACTTACCACACTGAACTCTGAACATTTACTGAAATTGCTGTTAAATTCTAGGTGAATGCATGTACAAATTTTCTGTGGAAGGTAAGTTGTGCTTATTTCACACTGTGGAGTGAGTAAAAGGTGATTATTCCCAACCCACCTTTACCACAGTAAATACTGAAAGTAAATAGAATTTGAAGTAGCATTCCTGGACTGCATAACCATATCAGAATCTTATCAGTAATCAAAAGTAATGTAGCCCAAATGTATATTTTATAACTTTTAATTAAGATAACATCTGAATTGATGTAAAAAAAGAAATCACAACAAATGATTTCTGGTGGTAGCAAAACAGTGTTCATGGGTTAGTATGTTTATTTTGAGGTGGCTGCTAACAGTATTTAGCAGCTCAACAGGAAATGTATTGGGGTGAGTTGGTTTTTTTGTAATTTTTTTTTTTTTCAGAAAGGAGAAGTTATCTTTGCTTCACTACTCAAAACTGGTTTAAGAGAGAAAATCTTACATATTGGGAATGAACAAAACAGTATTGGATATGATGAGGATCATAGTCTAAAGTCTCAAAGAGGTGGATGCCAGGAGACAGGCAGTGAACAGCTATAGGAATGCAATCGATCAGTTGGTTATTGGTCCCACAGATATCATTTCATCTGCTTTAGCTCCATGGCCAAAGATTGGGGTTTTTAAAAAACTCTTAGTTCAGCTGAGTTTCTGTATATTAGTGATTCAGTGTTTGCTGGGATATTTTTTTTTTAAGATACATGTAACATGCTTGTTTAAAAAAAGATTCATCTGACTATGTTGGCCTGCATCTAAACTACAGTTTTTTAGTGTATTAAATTAAGATGTGCTTTATGCTGAGATTTTTTTAATATGTATTTGGTATATTTTTTCTTAACATAATTGTTAATGTGGAGGTAGTCCTGCTTATATAAATACATTCATACGGGTGTATGTTTCCTAATAGTAGTGTAAGTGATGGAGATGAGAATAAAAGGTACTGGTCTAAGAACAATGTACCTGTCTGCATTGGAAGAAAAAGAACTGATTATGTTACTTTAGTTTTTTTTTAAAAATCTACCTTTTTTATATGTAGCTTTTTTGTTGGGTTTTTGTCGTTTTGGGGAGTTTTTTTGGTTTTGTGTTTTTGAGTCACCTGACACATTTTAGGAAAAATGCCTTTGCTTTCTTAGTCAGGATGGCCAAATTGCCCTGTAAATTTTGAGCTTTCAGGAAGTACTTAGATCTGTTATAAAAACCAAAGCATGTTCTAAACTTGAATAAAGACATTTTTCGACAGGGTGTAACTCTTTTTTTATCTACCTGAGGGCCATATGTCTCAAGGAAAGAAACATATTTTTTCAGAGCTTCACTATAGCAAGCTGATGTTGAAAGGCAAACATGAGGCTTGAATTTAGTGCCTTGCTCTTATTTCAGATTAATGCTTTTGAATGTGTATGACGGTTGATGGTTTTGAATAAGAATGTAATAAATACCATTTTTTTCTGCAGTGAGTCACTTTCAGTTACCACCATTTATATTTTTTTTTTTTTTTAAGGAGGCATTCAAGATTATTCAGATACTGGCTGTTGGGTTCTAAACCAATGTAGCTGACTCTGAACACATAACACACCTGCAAGTTCTTGGCTATCCAGATCATGTGGCAACACGTTTCATTTAAAAATCTAACCCTCAAGTAGCATATAAAACAATTATTAAGGAATAGAAACCAATTAACTGTGTAAACAACCTGTCCACTGAAGTAATATTCTAGATATCATCCAGTCTTCCCTGTCCCCAGCTTCTCTTCTGTCTCAGGCCCCAGTCTCCATGCATTCTTTCTTTCACCCCTTTTTACCTCTTCTATGTATTGATTTCTGCTGTGACTGTGGATCTGATAAGTTGTGAGCTTGTGCTGCAGCTGGGCCAAAGATGTGAGTGATGCAAATTCATAGCAGCAACAGTAAGGGGGGCAAAATGTCTCTTGAAGTCTGAGTAGGCAAAATAATTGTCTTAATGGTTTTTTCCCCCCCTCTTAAAAGTAAAACTTAAGTTTGTGATCTTTTTTTTTGTTGTTGTTTTGTGTTGTTTCCCATTCCTGCTGCTGCTGCTATGAAGCCTTCTGAGTATCGAAGGTTCCTGAGTCAGACTGAAGACAGCAATAGCTGAGGTGGATTAACGCTGGAATGTAGTCAGGGATTGGAACACTTGGGAGCTATGCTTAGACAGAAAGGGAAAGAGGTAAGAAATGTGAAGTGGTAAGACTGATTTTAAGCTCTTGTTTACAGACTTTACCTAATCGTGTAATGTGTGTATAGTGTGTGTGAAATGGTAAGGCAAAGGAAAAACAATTGGCATAAGCCTCCTTCACTGGCTATTTTTATGCTTTAAACATTCAGATGCCAGCCAGTTGGCAAGATCCTGTCAATATCTAATATATCTACTATCTCAGAAAGCATGTATTGGCAGGGTTTTGGATGAGCTTGTAAAGTATTTGTATGCTCTCTTTTGTTGATTTGTTTTGCCACTTAAACTAGTATGCAAGCCCTGCATTTTACTAGTTAGGACACACTAAGGGGTGCAGCTTCACTATTGGTATAAATACATCTGTGTCTGTGCTGGCACTGGAAGAGGTGGAATGAGCCATGCTTCTTGACACTTAACTTGTACCAGTCCTAGCACTTCTGTTTGGGTAGAGCAAAGGGGCTGCTCTGCCTGCAGAACACTCCTCAGTTGGATCAGGTCTCTGCTCTGGCATTTCATACAGTGGTGATGTCAGGAAAATATGACACAAAGACAGGAGTACTGTTTTCACTTGTGGTCTAATCCAATTGCAGTTTCACAGTCAGTGTAATCCAATCATAAATGACATGTATATTGATTACATGCTTTGTTCTGGCATGTTTTATAGATACTTATGCTCTTTGTTTAATTATCAAAATGTTTTTGTGAGCTTTGAATTTAAAATTTCAAGATGATTGTTGGTTTAATTTAAATGGTTACTGCTAATTCATGAAACATGCTTATATTCCCAAAATAACTTTTATACTGGGGTTGCTGATGCTTAGCTACAATATATATGAGGATTATTTTGGAATTGTAGTGCATATTAATGTATCCTTTTTTTCCTGGTCACTGAAGTGTGGATATCAAGGTGTAAGCAAATAATATCCTTCCTGCTTCAGTGGTCTCCAGTCTTGATTTCACATTTCAGCAAGATGTGCAGGCTTCATTACATTTCAAACTGGAATCTTTAAGAAATACCCCTAAACAAGTGAGGTTGTTATATTGAGTATGTATATTATATATTGATTTCACTGCACATATGTGGATGCATATAAATGGTTATCTTTTGAGACCTGAAACAGTCACAAAAGATATTACTTAAGATGGCAGTAGGTGTGTAAGCCTACTTCTTGAGCTGCTAGTGCCTCTAATTTAAAATTTCCTATACACTGAAATGTAGCATGCCCTAGAGAATGGATGCAATTTAAAACTGCTTTTCAGAATGCAGTAGAGAGTGGTAGAACTGCTATGTTCTTTATCATGTGTATTCAGAAGATCCTTCTTTAGAAATCATTCAAATTTGGCTAACAATGTACTTCAGCTGTCATCAAAATAAAAAAAATAAAAAATAAAAATTAAAAATAAATAAAAATAATATTAATAATAAAAAACCAGAAATTCCTGGCAGAGTGTAAAGTTGCAGATCATCAAGAATGGAAATAAGGAGTAATGGTTCCCAGAGCAATCAAAATTTGGCCATTTTGTATTTTATATTGGGGCATAGAAACTACACAGGGTACAGAACTTTTACTATCAAACAAATGTTGATAAGGAAATAGTTAATTCCCTGTCAGTTTTGCAGTTAGTGTACACACCCAGCAGATGGAGCTTCTGGCACCAGTGGAAAATTCCAGAAATCGAGCAAGAATGAGAAGTGTGTGAAAGACTTAGAAGATCCCTGTCTGCTTCTGCTGGACTGCAGAATATATTTTTTTAACCTTTAAATAAAAAAAATTGAGAGTAAGACATACCAGCCTTACTGATTCTTTTCACTAGAACTGTCTTCTGTAGAAGATTTTTCCGATAGGAACTTGGAGTTCTCACTGCAAGAGTCACCAAGCTGAAGCTAGACAGTAAGCTCCAAAAGAAGATAAAAGTAGTTTCATAAGCCCTTGCAGGAAATTACATGCAATCACTGAAACAATTAAGATTTTTAGTCTAATACTTTGCTTCAAAGGATTTTAAGGGTATTTTTTTTTTTTTTTAGTACCACATTTTAGATGTACTTCTCTCCTCTCCTTTACAAAGGGACTTCTAGGAAATGGACTGTGGGGAGGAGAGTTGGGTTGGTTTCAGGTGCACAGTGCTGCAAGAGTTTTACAATACTTTGACCAGATAACGAAATACTTCTGTAGGTTTCCTTTGGTTCCAATAATCTTAGTTTTAAAAACAGTATGTCAGGTTTTTCCAGATTGTTTCATTGGGGTTTTCTGTTTATATCTTTCTAATGCACCCAGTCCTGTTTTGGATATAGATACAAGTTAAAGGGCTTGGAGGCTTGTGCTTGCTCATGTGATAATTTAAGGTAAAATTTAGGTGCTGGGTCTAACGTAGCAGTTGTGCACACAGAATTACCAAGCTGGAGTTGAGAGGTGTTTGTTATACAGAAGTTGGCTGAAGACCATCACGTTAGATGGGGAGAAGCTTGGTGTTGCAGATGCTCAAGCTGATAAGGCTGAGAGATGCTGTTTAAAATGTTGCCATGAGAATAGAGTGCATGCTGTTACAGAACAGCCTCCATCCTCGGATTATAGCAGACTTGAAAAATGAGCTGGTAGTTGTCTGGCATTTCAGATGTGCTGTTAAACTGCAAATCTCATTACCTTCACAGGAGATGTGGGTGCACAGCCCTCTGAAAACTAGGCCAGCAGTGCTTAAATAAGGAGGAAAGCAAAGGGTCCAACAGAAGGAAGTGAAAATGCCTTAATATAAGGCAGTATTAGATGTGTTTGGAGTAAGTTCTTTATGCACTTGCTGCAGGAAGGGGAGATAGTTGCAACTCTTACCTTTTTGAGGAAGTTTTAAGTAGTTTTCAGTTCTTTGAACTTCTCTGTTCTCCCTGATGGTTCTGCTCCTGATATTTTTTATTTGTTTGCTCTTCCCCAAGGTATCTTTCTGCTTCCTAACTATCATTCTTCCTTGATAAGCTGGAATTGTCAGGTCCCAGAGTTGCAGTCTCCACCTTGCTGCAGGGACCAGGTTATCACTGTCCTCATGTAAATATAGAATAGTATCCACCATCATACTATAGAGCATCATTTAACCTGCATTTGTGAGGAGGCTGCTTTTCTATTGCTATGGGAACCATAAGTTAATTTTATCACATATTTTTCTTCTACTTTGACTTCACTCAGTGTCGCACTAAGTCATCTTTGCAAATGTTTCATGGCTGGATTTTTAGAGCATTCTGTTAACTGCAGTTAGTTGGGCAAAGTCTACCCTATTTGAAATGCAGTGGGGATAGGGAGATAAAAGCACAGTATCAAGAAACTCAGGCTTGTTTCATTTTGTCCCAGAACATACAGCTGCTCTCAGCTCCGATTTATTCTACTATGTTGCACTGTTACATGTAAACCAAGAACTTCAACTTTAAATATGTAAAAAATAAAAGGCCTGAAATAAAGGAATTTTGGATTGTGTAAATCCCCCCCCTTCCCAGAAGTGTTCAAGGCCAGGTTGGATGAGGCTTTGAGCAACCTGATCTAGTGGAAGGTGTCCCTGCCCATGCAGGGGGGTTGGAACTCGATGATCTTTAAGGTCCCTTCCAACCTTAGCCAGTCTATGATTATAAAGTCAGCAAAATGCCAGATGCTTGGTGATTCTTGTCAGCAGCACAATGCAGGAAAATGATACTCAGTCTTAGGGAGGCCCAGTATGGGATGAAGCACTTTGCTGTGCTCAGTATGTGTATCTTCAGACTAATTGACTAATTGTCACTGCTCTGCTCTCAAGGCTGATGGGTCCTCATCTAGGAGTGTGCTTTCAGTGGGAGAGAGGTAATCTGGACTTGATGGAGATCCAGGGGCACAAATTCTACTTTCTAGTTACACAATTCTACTTTCTAGTCACAAATTCTACTTTTCTAGTTAGAAAATAATCCAGTATGAAACAAAATAACCCAACACCCCTACCTATTTGAAGATCTGGTTAGTAGTCATGTTAAAGCATACACAATATTAAATTTTGCCTCAATGTGAAGTGTTTTAAGAATTTTGTCTTTAAACAGTTCTTAGAACATTCTGTTGAAAACCATACTTGTTGAAGAAAATCTGCTTTGAGATGTGGATGTTCTGTCTGTTAAAGTTAAAATCTTAACAGTTTTAAACAGCAAAAAGCCTTATTACTTGGAAAGTAATTATAAATGGCTTTTATAAACTTTCCATTTGGTTTGTTTCAGACTTCATAATACTAATGTTTCATCTTGTGTTCCCAGTCTGCTCCAGACTCAGTTTCTGTCCTTAGGTGATGTGAATTGAAGAGGTATCAGTCTTTCTACAGAAGCATAATCATTTATCAAGCCATTAGCCAAAAAGGTTGACTTCACATCCTCCTATTAGCAGCACTGTCACTGAAACATTTAATCTGAAAATTTCCCAGATCAATTTATATCCCTAATGTGGTGTCATCTGTTTGATTTGAGGTGGGACTGTGTTTGTATGGGAACCTTCTAAGCAATACTACCTGTACAAAGAAGTGCTGTGTGCATTTTACTAAGTGTACTTTACCTACACAGGGTGCAGCTACACTGTCTGTACTGGTAGCTCAGATGAGGTGTAAACAGGCACTGACCACTTGAGTCAAAAGGGGTTGTATGAAGTGTGAATAGAAGCATTCATTCATCTCTATATCCTGCTGGATTTCTGAATTGGGTAACTTAATTGAAATCTGAGTACCAAAATATTCCTCAGGTACGCAGTAGAATCTGTTGTTTAAACCACAAACCTGCTAAAACTTCTTGCAGCACTGTTAATAACTTGCTGAAGTGCACTCACAGTAGCTCCATGTCAGTAAAGGTACCGTAAATGTAGTTTATAATTAATTAGCTTTGGAGTCCTTTGCAATTAAACCTGCATTGTAAATGTAAGATTGCCCTTATTACATTTCTTATCTCTTGTCTTTAACACTTTGTTTTATACAGCAGGATATGATCCTTCTTCTATGTCCGGGCTTTGGCCTCACACAGGTGTAATATAATCCCTGAGGTGGGCGTTCTGGAAGGAGAATTATTTTTGGAGGCTTTTGCATGAAACTTGTCCAATGAGTCTGAGACGCCCAAGCACCATTAATTTTGGAGGTAAATGTCTCATAATATGTACTGAATATATTGGGAAGAGTAAAATTTTCACTTGGCAAAGTATGGCCAAAGAATAGTTGAAAGGGTAGTTCTTTCTGTTTACTTGTGATGTTTGGATTGTTTGAACTTAGAGGAACACCAACTTGAACTCTACTAAAATTGGGGATATGGGGGGACTTTGAGCTTAATCAGTCTGGAAGATTCACTGCATATTAATTAGTTTCCTGGTTTAAATATTTTCCCTTCTTTTGGCTCATTGACACCAAGAGAGCCAAAAGTGAAAGAATATTTTTACTACAAGAGAAGTGATCTGACTACCTGAAGTACTTCCTCATGCTGAAACAAACAGGAAGAAACTGATTTGTGATAAAGAAGTTCAAAGATAAATAATTTAAGTTGGATGTCCCTATAAGTTATTCCTTTCAATCTGACATTTCTTATTTGAGTCTTAATTAAAATGTTTAATTCTGGAAATTCAGATGAAATGTTTTTTATTAAGATATTTTCTATCATTTGTCTATAAATTGGTCTGTCAAATTGTGATATATAAAAGGGAAGGCATGGAGAAATGTTGTAGTTAACTACAACAGCAATGAAAAGATAAAGGTGGTGCTGGGGGAAGGACCAACAACAACCAGAAAACCAGCCAAACAACCAAAAAAAAACAACCCTCGAACAAATGATAGAAAATATAACAATTAGGCACAAAAGAATATTTTTGAAGTGGCAGATTTTCAGTGTCAGTACATGCCTTTGGGGGTGTAGAATCATTTGCATGAAATATAATTTACTTTATCATTATATTATTGGAATAAAATCAGGTTACTAATAAAATTGCAAAGATAATGTACATTTTAAAAGTAAAGTTTGCTCTTGTAAACACCAGTAATGTACTGGCACATAGCTGATAGAGAAATTAAAACTATTTTAAAGATTTACAGTGTCTGGGTTACAATAATGGTATTGATCCTGGATTCTCATTGCTTTCTGGTTTTAATGATACTGTTATTGAAAAATAGCTAAAAACAGGCTGTGTAGGAGAGAGCTATCCTATACTTTAGACTGAAGTAATTTTTAGCATAATCTGAATGTTATGCACTAACTTCTTATCAAACTGCATGCATTTATATTTTTTTACTTTTATTAATTTTGGTGCAGTCCTTCCCTTCTAGCATTATTATGGATATTAAGGAATTTAGGTGTGAATTACTGGAATTGAAGTCATGATACATACTTAACAAAGGAAATGGACTAGAGCAGTGGGTGTTCGGGAGGGTGTATTATGTAGGGAAAAGAAACAGCTTTTAGAATAAGGGTTTGAAACATTGCTTTTTCTGTAGGAAAAAGATGGAGTATTGCATGCTGGGAACAAGTGCTTTCCATAAGGTAGCTAAATTTTAAAAGTATGTTTGTTTTATTTTGTTTTAGGCTTTGTTTAATTATTCTAATCTAGTAATTTTGTCCCTTCTGCAGTTTTCATTTTGATTAAACCTCTGCAAAACTCTCTTCTAAACAAAAATTGAAAACCAAACCTGGGCCACAACTGCAGTTTAGTATTTCTGAACCATAACTCAATGTGTACAGAAGAGTATTTGAAGGATATTAGTAATAGTCTGAATTCTGTGGTCTGTTTTGTTTTCCGTGATTTCAGAATTGCAAATTTAAAGATGTGAATGTGTTGGATGATGCCAAATGTAAAACAATTTGCTAAAACTTAGTATTAGTTGACACCTCTTTAAAAACAAAAAATAAATCCAGACCAACATAACCAAAAAACCCCTCTTTTCAGCAGAAACCCTAAGTAAACAGTCACATTCTTTTTTCCTTTGTTCTTGTGAACAGCAAGACGTAGCATACTTGGAGGAAGTTTGAGTAGGTGAGTCAGGACTTATTTTGTTAACTGCAGTTAAATCTTTTGGCCATGTTTCCAAAGGAAACAAAGCTTATATGATTTTTCAGATTGTGGCTTGTCTCCTAATTTCCCCTCCCTCCTCCCAGCCAAGAAAATAGTTGGCCATTTTCAACTAAATTTGGTAAAGGTGGAGGTCTGAAAAGTTAAATAAGCAGCTTTGTTTCACTGCATGTAGATCTCCATTAAGAGAAGAAACGTTCTCAGGTTCCCTTCACAACTCTCCTGTCATCCTGTTCCTTCAGCTGGATGCAGCAATGCCAAGTGGCTACTAAAAACTCTTTGGGAGGAGTTGTAAGGAGGAGGGGAAAGAAATCCTACTGCTTTAGGCCTGGGATTTTAGGGGGTTGACTTTTCAGTGTTGGATATGTGCCATCTGCAGAGGTGCCAGGAAGGTGTTGTGCCTGGAGCTGAGCACAGCACCTTGCCAGTCATTATCTAATAGGGAGCTAGCAGAGGGTTGTTAAGGAAAGAGAAGAAGCAGTAAATTATCTTGGCTTAGTCTTTGAAGTATTTAGCTCTAAATAAGTTGTTGGTGCCTGTCTGAGTGCATGTACAGTATATTATTCCATGGATACAATATTGTTACAGGTACAGCAGCAGCTCATGATGCCCCGTAAAGCTTTTCTTTCCCAGAAAGAAAAGCAGGCTCGTGCCAGGGAAAGGGATATGTTAAAAAAGAGGAGGAGGCGACAAGACTATCTCAAAAGAAGTGTGGAGCCACAGAAAAATGCAGAAACAATAAAATGGCCCAGGGATGATGAGAAGAGGAGAGAAAATGAGCAAGTTAAGGACAAAGATATCAAGAAGCGGTGGAGACAGGATGAGAGAGAACGGCGAAAGAACGTGGACACTATGAATTGGTGCAGGGAAGATGAGAAGAGGGAAAATGAGCGAGGTAAGGACCAAGAAGGCCAAGAACCAGCAAGGAAAGGATGAGGAGAGGGGGGAAAGAGTGGTGGAAGGACAGACCTTTGGAAACAGTAGAGGGATGGTGAGGGGGAGAGGGAAATAGAGACTGGAACAGTCCCCTTTTGTAAGCATGTGCAGAAATAATGCAAAATATCAGTATCTTACAGTTCCTGTTTCGTAGGAAATGTGTTTTAATGTACTGTATCTCTGTTATAATTATTTCATTAAGATAAGATTGATTGCATATAGATATATACTAACTCCAAAGTCTCAATGTGATAAAAAAGGCTGTGTTTACACATTACTTATGAAATTGTTTTGTCCACATGAACACACCTAATACTCTTCTATAGTATAGTATAAATTATAGTATAAATAAATCAGAGCATTGGAAAAAGAAGGGTCAATGAAATATGCTTATAAGAGAAGGTAAAAATGATGGTTTATTGTGTTCTTTTTAATAAGGTGCCCAAGAGATAGTTGTAATTGTATCCCGTTTTATTCAAAGATAAATTATTTAACAAAAGATGTATGGAAGTGTAAATTGCACAGAATGCTTTTATGAAGATGTCAGTTCAAGACATCAGAGAAATCACAGTGTTAGGGGTTGGAAACGACCTTGAGAGATGATAGAGTCCAACCCCCTGCCAGAGCAGGACCACTGAGTGTAGGTCACACAGGAACGCATCCAGATGGGTTTCAAATGTCTCCAAGGAAGACAAGATTTTTCTTACATTTACACAGAACCTCCTGTGCTTCAACTTGCATCCATTACCCCTTGTCCTGTCATTGGTCATCACAGAAGAGCAATGATGACATCTCTGTGTCATTAGATTTAGGTGTTGGTATCACATCATTTGGCCTCACATGTGATTTGATAAATTGAGGCAAAACCTTGACAGCAAACCTGAAAAACTGTCAAACAGTAGGTACTTACAGCAGGAAGACTCCCTTCTACAGTTGCATTTTTATTAAATTTTATATAGGATTATCTGGAGTTATAAAATGTTTGGGGTCTCTTGTTTGTGGTTTGGGGGTTTTTTGCTTTTCTTTGCTTGTTTGTTTTGTTTTGTTTTTCAGTAGTCCTTAAACATTAGTTATAAGCTTACGAACAGGCAATGGATTTATACTGGATGAGAGTCTAATCCTCTGGAAGTCCTTCCAGTCTGGTTTAGACATCTGAGCCCTTACAGTAAAAGGGGTGGTGCCTTTGCTCCCATCTTTACAGCTGGGGATGTTGCAGCCCTTCTTGGAGGGCTGGGCTTTATGCCTGCAGAGTGGGAGGGGGGATGTCCCACTTCATCTTTGGTGAGATAGTGTCTCTTCTAAACAGCAGTAAAGAACTAGCTAGCTGGACATGAGATTCTGGTTCAATTGTCTGCATCTTTGGATGTTCTGTATTTAATATTTAACGAATGTTTGTTTCAGGATTAAAGAATCAGTGGCCACTGTAAAGGGCATTAGGATGCCTAGCCTAGTATTTGAGGTGCCTGAAAAAGAACAAAATGCACTAGGGGCCAGGGTGGTGGGCTTTTTAATTGTTGTTTATAGCTTTTGGACATTCTCTTAAGTGTTTTTTATTAGCTATTTCACAGTGATGCTCTTCACAAATCTTGCTGAGTGAAGATCTCACTCAGTGATTTTTTTTTTAGGGTCACCTGCAATTCCTGCTTGCTGGTCATGGAAGACTTTTCTGATGGTAGGAAGTGAGAGTGCAGTAGTCAGGAATGGTGGAATTTTCAGTTAAGCAGAGAACAGAGGAAAACCTAAAGCAGGTTGTCTATAAAGGCTACACTAGTGCTGTCTTGGTTCCTTTACACAGCAGGATTTTCCTCCATATTATTTCTTGAAGGCTTTATACTATTTCCAGATGAATCCCACCATTTTACTAATGAGATTGTGACATTAGAAATATACTTGCTGCTTGTTAAAACTGTAAAAAAGCTCAAACGTGAAAGAAGCATAGTAAGCATGTTGAATAATGATGTCCAAAAATGAAAGTAAGATGATCAGGCAGATTCGGAATATTCGCTGAAGGTTTTAGTTGAGAAAAAATGCTGTTCTTGTTCTGAAACATGCATCTTTCCCAGAGTCAGAATAGCTTGTTACTTTGTGAGTGATTTGAATCTGTACCCAGTACAAGATGTTCTGTTTCATTGTTCCAGATGAAGCTGGCAGAGCTGAAACAGTCTAACATCTGTTACCTGCTGGTCTCAAAGGCAGCTCTTCTGATGAGGTCCAAAATACAGAAGACCCAATGGCAAATTAACAGCTAATGGGGTGTAAAGATAAATGGAAGCTTTCTTGGTTTTTACCACCTTTGATAATTTGACTGATGGGGGTGTTTTGCTGTTTGTCCCTCTTGTGTTCCTCATCCTCTCTCCTGGGTGCAAACCCTTCTGTAAGGTCACAGTTCTCAAGCTATGAATGCAGTGTCCTGTGTATGAGATGAGAGAAGACTGTTTGCACTGAGAGCATAAGAAAATGTTAACAGCAGCAGTATGGAAGTCTAAACCTAGCATGCAGTATTGTCTTTTACATGAATTAATTTTCCAGATAATTTTTTCCACATAATATTTTTAGCTCATCTTTTGACAAAGCTTTCTAGGGGGTTCCAGTCCCTTGGTAACTGATCTTATGGGGCTGAACAGCATGGCCATGTTAACTTAAAGTGCTTAAAGCTGATACAGTGAGGACTGGAGAGTATTTTTATTTATTTCTATAAGTGGTCTAAATCTCACTTGAAGTAACATAACAGGAGGTATGTGAGACTTTGTTCTGGATTTTCTTAGAATAGTGCCTGCAATAGATTCCATCTGGAATCTGAGACACTAATAAGGGTAGCAGGTTGGTGAAGAGGTAATTTGAAGATTAAAGTCACTGCAAGTCTATCACAATGCTAAAATCAGTTTTTAAAAAATGATATGTTGAGGAATTTGGAAGTTGTGGAAACTTCTCTGTGACTATGCAGTGGTTAATTTTTGGGCTAGTCCTTGTTTCCTTTTGCTTTTCTGTCATGCCATAGAAATTAAAAGTCTTGATTTCTTTTGCCTTAGGATATTTGCACTATTAAGTTTCTAAAACCAAGCAGAATTTTTCTCTATTAATGGGTTTGCCCCTGATGTTCACTTAGGTTATTTCCTGAATATTGTTCACACCAGTGTCAAGGTGTTACACATTTTTTTCCCCTACTGGTATTTTCTTTCACTAAGTATGGCTAGCAAGAGTAGAAAATGAAGTAGAGTAAAAAAGCCTTTTTCTGTGAAGCAATATGAAACTTGATGTGAGGTCCCTTTTTTACTATAGCAGTGAAACTAAAACTTTGACATAATTATTAATTTAAATCAATCAGCCTGTATGGTGTCCTGGCCCGTTCCCATTTCAGGTTGTGATTTGTCTGAGTGAGCTGAACTGCTGGTTCCTGTAGACTTCTCAGACTTCTTAAGTCTGGAGGCATTTTGTGCCCTAATTTTGAGGTTATAAGATGCACACATCAGAACTGTACTTGAGATCAAAATTTTGCTTCCTGGGACTCTCACAGACTGTTAAAAGCCAAAGACAGTGCTTCAGTTCTCAAAGCACAATACCATGTACACACTTAAAGAGACAACAGAATTCAACACTATAACTTGCCTTAGTTTTTTGTTCATGCTTTGCATAGTGGCTGTTACCCACAGCAAAGGAATAGTTCACTGCAACGGTCACTGCATTTAAGTTTTTCTAAAATGTTACTATGAAATAAAACTGAAGTGCAGTTTGTATTTTAGTAATGATATTTTGCTCTTTCATAGCCTTTTTTGCTTACACCTAGCTACTGAATTTTTCTAGGAATCAGTGCCTGGCTGTGGACTAGACCTTTAGGCTAAGTACTGCATAAATACAGAGCAAAAGAAGGTTCCAAATGTTTCTTGCACAGTTATTCTGGTTACTTTCATTGTTTTGTGAACAAGTACACTAAAGATGAGTGAGATCTTCTTACTACATGAGTCTCATTTTACAGAATTTCTTAAATTAGGTTAGCAATCCATTTTGTTAAGCAGCTGAATATATTGCCAGGATATTTCTAGTAAGGACATTGCTGGTCTTGTTTTTAAGGAATTACTCATTCTCTCCACCCAGCACCTCAGTGTGGATGGATGTGTAATTCAGCTTATGGACAAGGGCTTTCCAGTGTATTCATAGGTGAGATGCAAGTTTAGAAGTAGGAAACACAGAGGGGCAAACACAAACTTGATTCTTACTGTGTTTATTGTATCATGAACTTGAAGATCTCAAGGCAGATCTCATTATTCCTGTTACTTAATGAAGATTAAAAAATGCTCAGGTTTCTCTGTAGAAATTTTTGCTGAACACAAATGTGATCATCTTGACTTATTTTTCTGTGAATGTGGATACAGGTGCACATTCCCTTAAAAAGAAAAACTCTATAATATATTACATTTCCAGAAGCTGTGCAGGAATGAATAAGATAGCATAGAACCATACAGGAAAAGAATAAAAAATTTATATGCTTTGGCTACTATAAAACAGAATATAGGGTGTCCCCCTAACTAGAATCCGGCGCTGGAACTGTCATTGACTGAATGGTACCATCTCAGGATAAATCAGTTCCTTCTTCATTTAAAAAAAAAACCAACAATGCTACTGAGCTTCTTTTGAGAGCCCCTATGAGATCTCCAGAGAAATTCTGTAATAAGCCTATAACATTAGGTAAGCAGCATTTCTTTAACCATCAGACCATTCACTTCTGGCATTTCAGTGGAAAAAAAGCATTAAAGTAAACTATTTTACACAAGTATCAGTTAATCTCTAACCCTTTTTATCCCTGTGGGGGATGCTGGATGTAGCAATAGCTTCAGTGCCAGGTGAAAGCACCTGGTGGGTTTTGCCAGTACTGTGTGCTGCATCCCTCAGTATTGTGGTCTCTTAGAATAATTACTTGGATCTAAGCTTCAGAACAGAAAGAAGCAGCCCTGACAGTGAAGAAGAGATGCTCCAGGTGTCCTCTCAAACACCAGCTTTTTGGTCAGATAAAAAATACCTTATTTCAAGAATAGGATGAATGGCTAAATGATTGAGACACTTAATTGCAGCTATTTTAATGTCCACATTTAAGGATATCTCAGCATTATGTTATGTATATTTCAATTACAATTTCAGTTAATTCGTGTAAATAGAAATGAATGAAGATGCTAAAAGCTGTCTGTGGTCACAAATAATAATATTGGACTCCCTGTCCCTCCACTAATTATGATTAAATGGTCAAGAAAATTCCTAAATAAAATGAACTCTTATTTTCTTAAGAATGAGATTTTTGTTAAGATAGGTGACTTGGATTCAGCTATCAAGCAGAATTCACAAAATAAGGTTGATCTTCAGTTTCAAGATGTGAAGATCTTATTATATCTTCTATTGTGATGTGGCAGGGAGATCTTAATTTCTAGTCTTTAAGGCTTGCCTGGGAGGCAGGCAGAAGGACAGAGGCAAGAAGATGGTGCACATAGAACAGAGCTCTCCATTTCAGACAGTCCTAAATAATTTGCTTTCTTCATCACCAGAGTTTGTATTTATCATGGTATATTTGGCATGTGTAGGTATATTAATTAGACACAGTAATTAAGAGAAAGCATTTGATTATTTTGGTGAAGAAGTCATTAGTGGCAATAACTTGTTTTATAATAAGCATTATTTTGACACTTGTGGCTGACTTTAAAGTTTACAAGTGATTATTGCCCAAGACAAACTTTGTACTAACTCACTTTGTCATAAGAAAAAAACTGGTTCTTTACAAGCAAAATGAGAATATTCTTTAAGTAGGAACTTTGGTTTTGAAAACAGCACAGCTTGCTAAAATTTTTAATGTAATGCTTTCATGCACTGGTGTTTTTACTGTTGATATTAAGTACACTGGTAACTCTGGAATAAAATTACTAGGACATTTCCTTGGATTTGAAATTCACTTGTCTTCAGATCTTGAATGTAGTTGACTATGCTGCTTCATTAAATTTTTTAATGAAAAAATTGAGCATATAGTTGCCTACAAAGAAGCTACTAAAAATATTACTGAACCAGTCCAATACAGTGAGAGCAATGCTTATTCAGTTGCCTTTAGAGAAAAGGAATTACAGGAGCCATGATTAATATCTTGGCTACATTAATATTTTTCATTCTGGCTCTATGAATTTCAGCAGCAAGAACTTCTAATAAATGGATGTTCTCAAGTTAAAAAAAAAAATACTATGCTATGCTTTGAAAACAAACTTGTGTTCTTTATTGTAACTTAATGTTCAGAGTCATACTTCCCTATTCTTTTTAGGGAGGAAAGGTTAAGCAAGCATCCTTTCTTTCCAGTTTGTGATCTGTGTTGAAGGATATAAGTCCACTCTGTGCAGTATTTGGAATTTTCTGTTGTCCTATGAATGCAGTTCTGGTATCACACAAGTCAGTTTTGCTCTAGGTAATTTAAAGATGTAAATGGAGGAAACAGTATTAATTTCTTATCCTACTTACAGTTCAATTCAAGAAGAACTTCCTCACTGAAAGGATACTGTTAAATCTATTAAAAGACTGACACAAATCTTGAAGCCTAACTTTCCAATTTTCAAATCAGTTAAGATATGCAGAAAAGATAAATTTTGTGCAAATACAAACACTTTAAAAGAATCCAAGTTCTTTCCAGATGCAGCTGATCACTCCTGCAGTAGTTGATACATCAGTTTGTAGGGGTTTTAAGTACTCTCTTAATTTTGTCAATATCTAGCTTTATGGCCAGCCTTAATCAGACAGTGACAGTTTCTTAGTTAATAGTACAGCTCTGATGCGGAGTTACATGGGTAAAAGGAGACAGAAAATTACTAGTAATGAAAAGTGCAACACTATCAGACAAGCCATACTCCCATTTAAACCTTGTCTCTTACTTTCTTTTTCAATAGAAACAATGTTCCAACTTCCTGTCAACAACCTTGGCAGTTTAAGAAAGGCCCGGAAAACTGTGAAAAAAATACTTAGTGACATTGGTTTGGAATACTGTAAAGAACATATAGAAGTAAGTATGATACCTCCCAAGCGTTGTAGCTAAAGTTAAAATGCTTCAAAGTTAGTAGGACTGTGGGGTCTTTAGTGTATGAGATTCATTTTTTTTCTAGACTTGGCTCAGGAAATGTAAAATTTGTACAGTGAACTTCAAAGGAATCCCCTGTGTCCTGTTCCCATGCCATACTCCTTTTGTTCTCATCAGCTTAAGAATGTTTCTAGGATTCCATTTGAGGCTTGTTCAGGTGTTGCTACCTCTGCATTGCTTTGTTCTGCACAAAGTAGGACTTAATAATGTGAGATAAAATGTACCTGTAAATACTTCTTAGAAAGTTTGAGAAGAGGTACACTTCAGGCTATATGTGACTGATTGATATATATTGAAGGTAGGTTGTTTTTTGTTTATGTTGGATTCTTAAAAATAGCAAGGATTGGATTTGAATTGGATTGAATTGTTGAATTTCTTAAAAATAGCAAAAATTGAAGGTTTATGAATGAAGCAAGAACTGGGTGTGATACAGGATATTCTTGGGGGACATAAGGTGGTTCTGAGGTTTTCACAAAGTGTCTGTCAGTGCTCACTGTAGGTCATTAAGTTAAAGAATAACTTCTGTACCTGTACTAGTTCCTAGAAGAGGGGTACCTGTGCAACTTTTGTGGACAAACTTCATCACTTCATCTCAAGTGCAGCTTTCTCTCCTGCAAAATAACTTCTTTAATAGCAATTGGACTTTGATATCATACATGTGGTCAAAAAAGCTTCTATCTGATTTCCTGTGGGAAATTAACATAATGAAAAAAGATGAAAAATCAACCAAACAAAACACATCCCCCTGAAAACAAAGTGAAAAAATGCCACCAAACATCAGAGTTATGGTAAAGTCTCTATATTACCTTAAATGTTTAGCATTAGCCCATGATGAATACTTTTCTCTGAGTGCTTTTGGAAATGGGTCAGGTATGCAATTTCAGTCTTGTACTAGTTAGGAGGATGAGTTCTGGAAACATTTTTTTGGGTGTGTTATGATATTGAGACTATTGACAACTCTTCACCTCCAAAGAGGTGCATCTGAAATACCCATACTTCTTGAGTTAATATCTGTATGACAGCAGCTCTTTAGAAAACTGCATGGATGCTCACAGGACTTAAGGGAGAAGTTGGTCTTTGGTTTTGATTTTCTGTACTCTCTTGCAATCTTCCCCTTCTGCAGGATTTTAAGCAGTTTGAACCTAATGACTTCTATTTGAAAAACACTACATGGGAAGATGTAGGACTGTGGGACCCATCCCTTACAAAAAACCAGGTTGGTAATAGTTTCTGTTGACACATCTGATTCTAAAGAGGGCTTATACTAAAGGGAGTTTCACAAATATGCCAAGAGCTTTTTCTGCAATTTTACCATTTGTCATCAGTTAAAAGGACTGCAAAAAGCTGTGCTGTTTTTTTTTAGGTTTTTTTGTCTAAGTAATAGTCATGGTCTTTATCTTAGTAGCATGAATAACCAAATACTGGAGAACTGATTGGTCTAGAAATCTTACCCTTTGACAAACGAGTATTAAAAGCCCATCTAATTTCAAGCTTAGCACAAATTCACCATTCTTCCAATCAGAAGATCAACAATTCTATAGTTTGTGATGAGTTTTTACCTTTCCTTAAATGTTTCATTATCTGTTTTCATTATTTTACGAAATGTTTAAATGTGAACACATCTAACTGCTGCTCCCTCAGTACTGTGGTAGTTCTGTTTGCAGTTTGCTGCATCTGAAGATTCTCATAATCCAGTATGTCTGAGATTTGATTTAGGCATGTGCAATTCTTCACAGCAGAATTTAGTGACACTGGAGGTCTTACTTTTTACATGTTTTTGAACCAGCAATAAAGGAAATTTGAATTGAGGTAGAAGTGTAGGGAGGGACTAATACTTGATTTGAGGCAAGATGTCTGCACTGCGGCACCTCTGCCAGTGGTACAGTAGAGCACTGACAGAACAGTGGAAAGGTGAGAAATCCCTCTACAAAAAAAATCTCCCTCCTAACATCTGAAAGGTCAGGGATTGCTCTTACAGCAAGTGGGTATCTGTATTATGATGGATTCCCAGAGTAGTGTTGATCTAACAATGTCCCTTTGTAACCATATTTCAAAAAATACAGTGATGTCCTTTTTCCTAGTTAATTCCAGAATAAAATGTTGTTGTATCTTGTCTCCAGCCTGCCAGATGTCTGAGGCTTCAGAAGGTGGACAGAAGCATGTATTTCCACTTATGCAGGGGGAGAGTACAACTCTCCAGCTACTACAAATGATCTGTGTGTAGGCTTGATGTACAAGACTTGTTTTGACACACATGATGAACATTTGTAACTATTTGAATTTCATGTCTTATCTGAAAGGCCAGGTTGCTTGTGGCTGTCTCAAAGGCTGATGTAACTTGTTTCTGGTACAGTAGTTGACAATAACAATTGGCAACATGTTAAATATAACAAAAGATAAAGGGTGCAGGGAAACTGCAAGTGTGGGCTTTTCAAATGCCTTTTTTTTTTTTTATTTTCCCCTGATTCAAGATTGTTTTTAAAAATGGGTTTGTGCTTTTATCAGAAGGAAGATGCTTGGTGGCTTTAAGGGCTTGTGTAGCTCCAGTACCTGACGCAGTAAGCTTAAATCAATTTGTTGACCAAAAATAACTTTTGAAGAGCATCTTTAACATAGAAGTTTGTAATGGGTTAGGAGACTGAAATATCTTAGGTTGTACATCCATCTTATATCTATAAATGTGCAACAGATGTTGATGGGAAGTAGCTTCTCTTTGGGATGCAATATTTTCCCCCAGAAATTAGCTGAAGGTGAACTTTTTCATGGAGCTCAGCTGCAAGGAATTAGATTTGGTTTTTTTAAAAAATGCTTACAATATGGCCTTGCATGCTGAGCTTATGGTTAAACTCTTGAGTTGAGTGATCTCTGAATTGGTACTCTCCACATCATGGGTATGTTCTGATAAACTTTTTAAGCTCTGATCTGCAGTCCAGAAATTGGGAGAGAGGAAGGTAAATGTTTTGAGACTGTGGCAGTGGGTCTTGAGACTATTATTTAGAAAGATTATTGGTTAGAGAATTGTCATGGATGTTGTTGGTTTTTAATAATCTGCTTTTCAATATTTAGTTTCTGCTTTGTTCTTTGCTTTAAGGACTATCGGACAAAGCCGTTTTGCTGCAGTGCATGTCCATTTTCCTCGAAGTTCTTTTCAGCATACAAAAGCCACTTCCGGAATGTTCATAGTGAAGACTTTGAAAATAGGATTCTCCTTAATTGTCCTTACTGTACTTTCAATGCGGACAAAAAGACTTTGGAAACGCACATTAAAATATTTCATGCTCCAAATGCCAGTACACCAAGTGGAGGCATCAGCACTTTTAAAGATAAAAACAAACACGATAGCCTTAAACCTAAGCAGGCTGACAGTGTAGAACAAGCTGTTTATTACTGTAAGAAGTGCACTTACCGAGATCCTCTGTATGAAATAGTTAGAAAGCACATTTACAGGGAACATTTTCAGCATGTTGCTGCTCCTTACGTAGCGAAGGGAGGTGAAAAGTCACTCAATGGTGCAGTTCCTTTAAGTTCCAGCACCCGAGAGGAGGGCAGTATTCACTGCAAGAGATGCCTTTACATGCCGAAATCGTACGAAGCTTTAGTTCAGCACGTTATCGAAGACCACGAACGTATAGGATACCAGGTAACAGCAATGATAGGTCACACTAATGTAGTGGTTCCAAGATCTAAACCTCTGATGCTAATAGCTCCAAAACCACAGGATAAAAAGCCTATGGGACTCCCTCAGAGGATGGGTTCCCTTTCCCCTGGAAGTGTTCGATCTCTTTCGTCACAGCAGATGATGAACAGACTCACCATACCAAAGCCTACATTAAATTCTGCAGGAGTGAATATGATGTCAAATGTTCACCTACAACAAAACAATTATGGAGTCAAATCAGTACCACCAAGTTATGTTGGTCAGCCAGGGGGAAGACTAAACTTAAGTGGTAATTCACCAGTTTCTATTCCACAGCAATCACAAACAATGAAACAGTTTTCAGCAAGTGGAAATGGAAGGCCTTATACCCTTGGAGGAGAGCAGAGATCACAGGCCTCAGCAAGATACTCTCTTCAGTCTGCCAATTCCTCTTCTCTTTCATCAGCTCAGTTGAAACAGACGTCACTATCTCAGTCACAGGCAGCTTCAAGAGTATTAGGTCAGTCTGGCTCAAAATCTCCTGTAGCTGCTACAGGTCCTTCCTCTGTCAATACATCATCCACACAGAAGTGGAAAATCTGTACAATCTGTAATGAGCTGTTTCCTGAAAATGTGTATAGTGTCCACTTTGAAAAGGAGCACAAGGCTGAAAAGGTGCCTGCAGTAGCTAACTATATAATGAAAATACACAATTTCACTAGCAAATGTCTATACTGTAATCGCTATTTACCCACTGACACATTGCTTAATCATATGTTAATCCATGGTCTGTCCTGTCCGTATTGCCGCTCAACCTTCAACGATGTTGAAAAGATGGCTGCTCACATGCGAATGGTTCATGTTGATGAAGAGATGGGACCTAAAACTGATTCCACTCTAACTTTTGATTTGACATTGCAACAGGGTAGTCACACAAATATACATCTTCTTGTAACCACCTACAACCTGAGAGATGCTCCTGCTGAATCTGTAGCTTACCATGCTCAGAATACTCCCCCAGTTCCTCCAAAACCACAGCCAAAAGCCCAGGAGAAGTCTGATGTACCTGTAAAAAGTTCTCCACAAGCAGCAGTACCCTACAAAAAAGATGTGGGGAAAACTCTCTGTCCTCTGTGCTTTTCAATCCTAAAAGGACCTATCTCTGATGCACTTGCACATCATCTACGGGAGAGGCATCAAGTAATTCAGACAGTTCATCCAGTTGAGAAAAAGCTGACTTACAAATGCATCCATTGCCTTGGTGTATATACAAGTAACATGACTGCCTCAACTATAACACTGCACCTTGTTCACTGCAGAGGTGTTGGGAAGACTCAGAATGGCCAGGAAAAAAGTACCTCCTCATCTCGGCTAAGTCAGTCTGCAGGTGTAGCACCTGTAAAACGTACTTATGAACACATGGAATTTCCACTAATGAAGAAAAGGAAAATGGATGACGATGACTCCCCCTCTGCCTTTGAGGAGAAGCCTGAAGAACCTGTAGTTCTAGCACTGGACCCCAAGGGTCATGAAGATGATTCTTATGAAGCCAGAAAAACATTTCTTACGAAGTATTTTAATAAGCAACCATATCCCACTAGGAGAGAGATTGAAAAGCTGGCTGCCAGTTTGTGGTTATGGAAATCTGATATTGCATCTCATTTTAGTAACAAAAGGAAGAAATGTGTTAGAGATTGTGAAAAATACAAACCTGGTGTGCTGCTTGGCTTCAATATGAAAGAGTTGAACAAGGTTAAACATGAAATGGATTTTGACGCTGAATGGCTGTTTGAAAATCACGATGAAAAAAATTCCAGAGTCAATGTTAGTAAAACTGTGGATAAAAAAATTAACTTGGAAAAAGACAATGAAAGTTCCTCAGACAGCTATGAAAATATAGAAGAGGAATACAATGAAAATGGCAGTCCATTTGGTCAGCGTGTTTCTGATACCGGTGGGAAAACCTCTTCTGATAGCATAGTGGAGAACCCAGAGAACAGCATATCCAAGGAAATAATTGAAGAAAATTCATTACAGGCTCCAGAGAAGTCTGATCAGAAACAAGAGGAAAGCTCTAAATATGAAGAGGTTATTTCTGCTGAAGAACCAGCAAAATTGGTGGGTGATGTTTCAGATAGCGAAGGTGATCAGGATGATGCTGTTGAATGGAAAGATGGAGCTTCACAGTCTGAAAGTGGGCCTGGTTCTCAGCAGGTTTCTGATTCTGAAGATAATACATCAGAAGTAAAACCAGAAGTGTGGACAGATGAGTCCTCTCAAAGTGAAGATGCTGGCAGCAGTAAACCGACTGTTGAGACAAAAGGGGGTGGATCTGAAAGTGATGAAGAACAGTCAAAGTGGAAGAATCGTTCCTATGGAAAAGTAGAAGAGTTTTGGTCTAAGGACCAGTCACAATGGAAAAATGCATCAGAGATTGAGGAGAGCTTGTCAAATCAGCAGATGGAATGGCAGAATAGCACAATTGACAGTGAGGATGGAGATCAGTTTGACAGTGTGACTGATGGAGTAGCAGAACCAATGCACAGCAGCTTAACTGGTGTGGAGCTGAGCAGCCAGCAAGCGTAAGCTGCTTGATGTCCAGGTGTCAGTAATGTGATCCAAACTACAACTGTCCAAACACTTTCATTTCAGTATGACTGCTAAGCTTCAATTCTGACTGGTACTGCCTTCCAAGTGCTAGGTCATGGTGTGAGGTGGTTGTGGCCACTGTTATTCCAGTGGTTATTTAAGGATGCTGTTGGCTAATCTTGCTTGAGAGTACCTGCTGGGATGAGCACATAACTTAATGTGAAAATGGCTAAGCTGGTGGCCCCAGAATGCACAGAGAGAAAAGCAGAGGTTTATTTTATCTGCATTTTCAACATTTATTTCACTCTTGTACATGTTCAGTTGTATGTCTTTTTAAACATAACCCTTTTTCACATGGTAGTGTAGGGCCAACCATACAAGCTACCAGTTCAACGTGTATAGTAGACTATGGGGAAATTGATTTTTTTCATGTATCATTCTGAATAGTTGAAATGTATATTTGTACAGTCTTTTAGACCTATTCAAGTGAAGCTTATGAAATTGTTCTTGTGTATCCATCATAGATTTGTTTCTCTTTTTTAGTGTTGCCCTGCTGTGTAATAAATGCTGTATCTAGTTTACCTAGCAAAAGCTTGAGACTGCTATAGTATCAATTTTGACAAACTTAGTTTTTGCACATAACCTTGTACAATCTCAAAACAGAGGCCAGCAACATAAAAAATATATCTGGACTCTATTGTATTATAGAATTTTCTTGTTCTGAATATCCTTGACATTACAACTGATGAAAAATGTATTTCAGAGCCATTTTCTGAAATCTTTTAAGCTAAAAAAGATAAATCACATGCAAGAAACGAGTTTGCAGCTACTAATTTTGACACCTTTTAGATCTGTATAAAAGTGTATTGTGTTACAGCAGCACACTGAAACAAAAGTGCTGTGTTTTGGATACTTAGTTTTATCTTTAGTTAACACCAACAAGGTGTTGTATTCATTTATACCATCTAATATATGACACACTGTTGTAGTATGTATAATTTTGTGATCTTTATTTCCCTTTGTATTCTTCATTTAAGCATCTAAATAAATTGCTGTATTGTGCTTAATGTAAATATTTGCTTTATTACATGCAAGTGCTACATTCCTGTCTGGTAAATCCCACCTTGCTACATTCATTCCCTTCTTTTCCCCCCCCTTTTTTTTTAAAAAAAAAAAAAAAAGTGCTCCACAGTCTGCTGTAGCATGTATGTTAAGTACTTCCTTACTGAAGAGACTGATCGCCTTCAAGGATATTGAAAATGTGGCAAAACTGGCTGAATTTGTCTTTACTGTTTAGTGTTCTAGAACACTAATTTATAAATAGGATTGTAGTGATTTGCTTATTCTGCATCCTAGAGAAACAAGGCCTATGAATTACTTGCATTTTTCATCCCTTTGTACTTATGTGAATTAAGATCACATATTAAAAGTATCAAGAACTATGTCTCTCTGAAGCATGACATATTGAGGGCAAATGATAGAGAAGGAATTTGAATACTTGCCATTTAAGCATGAAGGAGCATACCTTGCAAGCTTCACACTTGTTTTGGCTTTGAAGAAAAAGCAATTTGAATATTAAAAAAAAAACCAAACAAAACAGTTTGTTCAAACTTGTGATTCATTTGCTCAAACCAGTCCTGCATTTTGGTGTGTAAAGTATAACAGACAGTGAGGTTTTGGTTATGCAGCTGAGGTAATAATTTACTGAAAGGAATCTAATTGTGGTAACAACAAAACTATCCTTGGTTAGAGCAATTACTTTGATTTACGCATAAGTTTGTTTTAAATAAGAGTACCTACTTTTTGGTACTTTACAAATACAAATAGATCTACGAATTTTCATATTATAAAGGAGGAAATATAATTCTGTGCACTTCAGCATTTTAAACAGCAAAACCTTTTCACAGACATCATGAGAAAACACTGATATATCTCTCTAGCAGTTTGGGGTAGGCATAAACTACTTTCCATGAGTATAATGAATGAGTCCCTGCATAAGCCAAATATGAGAATATGTGTATGCTTTCCTGTGTTGCAACTAACTTGTGCTGCTAACACTCTGGCATGACTATTTCTGCATTTTGTTGAACTAATTAGGTGTGTCAAGTGATGACTGAGAACAGTTACCTTTAGGTGAAGATGGTTTAGATGTGTCATGTTCCTTTCCCCTTTGCTGGGGAATACACATTGTTTCTAGACAGGAGGCAGCTTTGTGCAACCAAAACTCTTTTCAGAGCTGGTGTAACCTGTAATCTGACTTTTGCCAATACCTGAGACTGGCAAGGGCAGTGAGGTTCTTAAGGATAGTTGAATTTTCTATGATGCTTTATTTCTGTGGATGTTCTATATGGGCTTGCAATAACTTTGAGGGAATATTTGTTTCACTGACCTGCAGCTGACACGTAATGGATTAACAAGGAAGCTTTTTCTCTTTGCCCCCTTCTGTTAGTACCATCTCCTTACCTTCCAAGCACACACACTCAATGCCCACCTCAACTCTTTGAAGCAGCGTTACAGCCACTATGCTTTCTGCCAAACTAAACCATTATTTTCCAGCAGGGACTAATAGCTTTTGCTAAACTCCCAGTTTCTGATCCAGTGCACGAGACTCTGAAGTCACACTCAATCTTAGCATTTTCTTTTGGATACTGAGGCTTAAGCCTTTATCTACACCAGGATTTCTACTCAAAAGCTTTTGCATGATGTTGCAGAAATACCTGCATTGAAGTTTTACTTCACAATCTCCTAATTTCTCTCAAACTTAGTGAGATTAATTGCTGCCATCCTCTGTTGAGCAGTAAGATTTCTGTAGCAAAAATTACCAATTAGTTTGTGACCCTTTGACATGTATTTTCAAGACAGAAACATGAATATTCATCTGAATATTTTTATAGCGAAATTCTACCATTTTTACCACCAAGAAATTGGTAAGTTTCAAATACCCACTAATACAGTTAAGGTCAACTACAGTTCTGTAGTATATATATGGTATTAAGTTTATTTAATTTTTATCAGTACCAAAAGATTTCAGGCATATGTTGTGTGTACTGTCTCTTAATTTTTCTTAATAAAGATGCTGATACTTGGATAGGTTGGTATAACCAAAGAGTATTTTGTTTCTTTTATAACAAATTTGCTTCTCTGAAGTACTGTTACAATAACCTGCATTGCAGAGGCAGAGGCAGTGATTGGGTCTATCTTTGGTTGCTTTTTATTTTAATTCAACTTTATCTTTCATCATCAGTCCCATTAATAAATATGAAAAGGTTGAGTTCATTTATTTCTGCATCAGAAAAGCATTGGTCTCCATGGTTACTTAAAGCCATGTAGCTTCTTTTTTTTTCCCCTTTACCTAATGTGCATTGGGTCCTCCATCTTGAGTTTTTTCCATTGGTATTTTTGAAACGAGCATTTTTTTCTATTTCTCCATATTGCACTGTGCACAAAACCAATCACCTGAAAATCATACAACCTCTTCCTAACAATTTATTCAGAGAATTGAATGGTTTTTGTCTCCATAGACCTATTTTGCAGTTTAAAAAAAAATAAAAATTCTCCAGGTTGGGAGATGAACTGTGCCACCCCTGCTCCTAGTGAAATAGCAACTGCATCCCAAAACTGCACATCCAAAGGTCTGTAGCAGCTTTGCAGAACATTTATTTATACCATCAAGTTATGTTACACAACAGCTTTAAAAACCCTAATCCTGGTTTGAAATAGAGTGCTGGAAGCTTCAGCCATGTGCACTTTATTGAATTTTTGAATTCTGACATTGATTTCACGTTCTCTTGTAAAATCTGAATATTTGTGAAGCTGGCAGTATTAGGACATTACTTAACAGTTTCAACATGCTACGCTAGAGCACTCCTTGAAATTCTGATCTTTTAAGTAATAAAATGAAGGTAAACAAAGAGGTTTTGTACAGTTTCTTCATTTATTTAAGAAGCTTATCAAGTAAGTGTAAAGTACTGTGATCAAATCTTGGAATAAATGTTCCAGCCTCCACATAGCTGCAATATGATCAGAATTTTTTAGCTTACCTTCAAGATTCCAGCCAAAGATAAAAGCTTTACAAGTTGCTTTTTCCCAATATCATGAATTATGAACCATAAGAATAAACTGAGGCAGCCTTTCCTAAAAACCTTTACATAGTCAAAAATCAATTATTTTCATACTTGGTACCTACATAATTCATAGGGAAAAGTCTTCAGTTTGGTAGAGTTTTGGCAGGTCCTAGGAGTGTGCTGCTGACAGCGGATGTTTCTCTGAAACAAGAACAGGAGAGAAATAAATTTTAAAGAGCAGGAAATAATACTTCAAGGAGTTGATGATGGAAAAGAGATGTGAGAGTGGGGAACAGAATCAGCATCTCAGAACCGAAGTTACTTTCCAATACCAGATAATCGGCTTTGTAAACAACACTGAAAATGTGAAAGTGTTGACTTTCACACCTGATTCTACAGACTTTGCCATTTTAGGATTAATACTGGACAGAAAAATAGAGTAGAACACAGGGGAAATCAGTTTGAAAGCACAGAAAAATGCAAATTAATTAGTAACAGTGGAAAATACTGACTACAGAAGAAATACAGAATGGGATTTGGGTTTGCTTCTGGGGTTTTTAAGATTTCAAATAATTGATTAGTCCTGAATTGAAGAGATAAAATCATTTTTCTGTAGTGCAACAATTCAAACCTCCAGCTAAAATCAGTCTCAATGGAAAATGAGCCCTTAAAAGTAGATTCAGGATTTCCCTTAGCTGGTGAAAACACTGTCCCACTTGGATTTCTAACCAGTTATTTTAGAACTGTTTATTCTTAGCACTTACTATCCAGAAATCCCCCAAGTAGATGATGCTATGATTGCAATGAGAATTTACTTTTTTTAAATTATATTTTTTAGATCTCTGCACTAGTAATCTGATGCTTTGATGAATAATTACTTGTTACTTTTATAGCACTTCAGGTATTACAATTCATAGATAAACTTAGCCCCTTCTGACCTGCAGGTACCCTATGTTTTCTGTATACCTTCTTGACACAGGTTATTTCGGGTGACTTCCATAACTGCCATAAATACAAAAGCAACTCCTCCTGTTTTGTATCTACCCACACCAAACTTCTATTAATGAACACTCTTGTTATAAGCTTAAAGGTACTACTTCAGTCTTCATTATCTTAAAATATAGCTGCTGAATCAATGAGAGACAAAGATATACTCCATATAGCTTGACAGTATTTTATGAGGAAGAAGTCTGAGAAGAGCTTTCTTACACAATGGTACAAATGCCACACAGGGTTAAAAGACAAGGGCATGAGGAATCTCTGTGCTGTGCACATCACACAGCCTGAAGATGAAATAATTCTTTTGTGGTCAGGCTGCTGTGAAACTTAAAGGAAAAGTGATATGGTTGCCTGCTAAGGAGGGGAAAAGGGAGAGAAGGGGGAGGAAATGGCTTGAAATTCCAAAGCCTATTAAAGTCATCAGAAGAGAAAGATTTAAGTTGGAACTAACAGATTTTCACCTCTACATTATTTGATTCATGCCTGTCAAAATCTAATAAAGGCCAGATTATGGCCCTTAGAAATAGGTGCTCTCATTAGGAAGGAACCCATACGTTACAGCCATGTGGTAACATACAGTCAAGTCCTGGCACTTACTACAGCATTAGCTTGCTGCAGGCCCAGGGGCCATAGGACTAAGCTGTTCATGTCCAGTCCAGGCTATTAAGTCCTTGGACAATGCCATTTCTCTGGCTTCTGTGAGTAGCTACAACACCTCTTCACTAAAAATACATCAATCCTTATTTCTCCTCTCAACTTGTCTCTTAGGACAGGCTTGAGGTGGCTAAGCACAGTGTAGTGAGTTTACATTGTACCTGAAACACAGGAGCTGGAAAGAGATCTCTGCTGAGATGCCCTAGAGCCCCGGATTCTTTGTCCCAACCTTGGAAACTATTAACTTAAAGAGCCAACAATGAGTGAATAAACTGAGGAAACAAAGATTAAAGGAAGTATAAAGGAATTCAGCATTTGGAAGGCAGTATAACATGTTCAGATGAAGCTAGATCAAATAGTAGAAATGAAAGGACCAAAACATTTGCAAGAGCTTTTGAAAATACACATTGCAATGCTGTACTTGCAAGCAAACAAAAGAAATGGCATGCAGAATCATGCCTGAAAGATTAAAACAACTGGTCACAGTTTTGGAGCCTTCAGTTGCATTTTAACAGGCAGCCAAGTTATCCAGGGAGACAAGTTCTGTGACATAACACCTAATGCACTGAAAGCTCCCCTTGAGAAATACAGTCACAGTCCCTAAAAGCCAAGCCCCCAGCTGATAAAGATAAATACAGGAAAGCAGTAAGAAAATGACCCATTTAAGAGCACAGTGGTTACTTTGACAGCTGCAACCCAGCTTCAGAACAGCAAAGCTGGGTCAAGAGGTGATCACTTACAGGTTGTATCACATCCAGGAAACAGCTTAATTCACAGACAGTTTGATTCTACCTTCTATTGAAGAAAAATAAATGCTGGGCTTAATGTGTCTGCTTGCTCAGTTTCACTTCCATAGCCAGGCTTAAGTCAGCCTGCACAACAATGTTAGATTTAAGGCAAACGCTCTAAGAATTGCTGATGTGGACAGAGAGAATTGCTTCCCTTCTATCCAAATATCTGCAAAATGCTTTAGAAATCCAGTTTGGTACTGCTTTTGTAACATAAATGTAGGGCATCTCCACCTCGGGGACCATGAGCCCAGCCCAGTTAGACAAATCATCCCTCTGCCCCTGGCTATTCCCTGGCCTCCCAAACACGAGGAACAGGTAGCACTTCACTTGCTTCTACCTAAAATCAGTGCACTTTGGGAAGCAGCTGGGGAAATGCAGTGGGTGGTGCAGGGACACTGGTACAGCCACCAAGTGCCCAGCAGAAAGGTCTGGCACTGTTATAAGGACTTCTGACCCTATTCCAAACAGTTTACCCAGGCTATTTGCCATGTGCCTGACTGTTACACTGAGCTATTTTCACACACAGAGGTAATAGCAGATTACCTAAGAAAATGAGAAGGGATATTATTTCACACAGAAAAAAGACAGTAACCTTTCTCATTCTGCATCTTGGGATGCTTGGCTGGTAACTTGAACCTTCCTTCTTATTCTGACAGCAAGCACTCCAGATCTACCAAAAGAGCTTCTGTTAAAGCTACCAAATTGAAAGACTTGGTAGTTTCAACTTAGATGTCTTTACAGTAACTTTACTGGGGTGCCTATTCCTCTGAACTGAGCTCCTAATAATTCTGCTGCTTCAAAGCAGAGAAAAGAGCAACAATAAAATAGTCTGTCCACACTGCTGGACCATGATGTTGACTTTGTCTTAAGCATTATTCGTGTTTCCAGAGCTCCTGAACACATTTCTTTTACATCTGCCACCTACCACCTGAAGCAGCACTGGTGTACCTTGCCCTTGACACCAGTAAACATATTTTCTCCTGTTAGTTTACAGGAAAAGACAGCAGAGCTTTCTGGAGTGGATCAGCACCTCTGCAGAGATCCAAAGAAAACAAAGCAGCTTAAGGAGCACATTTTTCCAGAAGCCTGCAACAGCAATTTGAACTCTGCTATGAAGGATAAAAGGGGATCAATGCTTGTCTATCTGGCCATAATTATTTTCCAGATTTAGTTATTCTCAAAGGTATTAAAATCAATACTTAGACTATAGAAATCAAAACAGCAAAAACAGAAAACAGTTTCTTCAGCACCTCCAAAGCCAAGTAAGCAGTCTCCCTTTTTCCCAGCAAAATTAAAAACTATCTGGACTCCCCTCAATCTTAATTTAAAATATAATTTAATATAACAATGGTAAAATAGTTGTCATTTATATTAAAACATATTTACAGGTCAACATTAAAGGCTTACTACTTGAAAAAATCTTATCAACTTTGACTTTTCCAACCAGCCTTCTTTTGATTGCTGCCAGCCCATCCAGCACAGTGCTAGTGAACTCTTGAGATACTTTGGGGAAAAGTATGAATTAAAGAACCAAACCACAACTAAACCACATGTTCTTCTCTCTTAAACACTTTCTATATACCAAGAAAGTAATTTAATAAGGATATTATAAAAGAGAGCAAGGGGGCTGCCACAGAGAGACCTCTTTGGCTTAGCCTGGCTTCCATGGTAACTCTTATCTCCAATCTGTGGGGCTACCAATCCCCCTGTACTAAGACAAAGGAAACTCAGCTCTTCTATAGCATGTGCCACTGAAGATGTAAAATAGCAATTCATCTACACACATGGGAAGAAACAAGAAGCAACAAACCAGTGTTCCTTAGCTAACTAATATAACATCCTTAGCTATCTAATATAACTTCTCAGAAGCTTCTTGAACCTTCTCAAAGTTGTTTAACCAGCATCACAGAATCATCTTTTAATTAGCAACGTTGAAATAGACTGAAGATTAATCCTAACAATAGCTTTATAAACTAAGCAAACATTACTGCACCTTGGGAAACCAAGGCAGAAAGGTTAGATGAGGTGTCCCAACAGAGAGCAAGCCATGGCAGAGCCCAGATTTAAATCAGGACTGACAGGAGAATTCTAGCAGAGCCTGCAGCACTGGTTTAAAATTCCACAGCCTACAGCTGTCCTCCCCCAGAGATTATTTTTCTCTCAATCAGCAGGAGGAAGTGTGTTGCCACATCAGAGCCATCCTACTTCAGTCTGGCACACTACCTTAAATCACTGAGGAAGGTAGGTTTGTACTAAGCTGCCAAAACTATTAATGGTAAAAGCCAGAGCACGAGTGTACATTCTTCTCTTCAGAACAGTAGCATCTTCTGTCCTACAGCAAACAGAGTAATGTCAAACCATTCCAATTTTCAGAACAGAAGCTTCAGAGCCCAACAGCCAATTTCTTATCTCTCACAGGATACCTGTTTTACCTGGTATGACTTGCAAGAATTGGATTCCATTCTCAACTTCACATGCACAGTGTTTTTACTGTCTCGTCAAGGTAAAGAAACCTATTTATCATTCCTTAAGTCCCAAATGTGACTGGATGACAAGAACAAGCTGAAGAATTTTCTTCCTGAGAAAATACAGAAGTCTTTTCTGATTCTGGTGTCTGCACCCCCCATGGAGTAAGTCAAGCATCTGACTTCACTCAAAGCACTCACAAAAATTTCCAGTTACAATCTGCAAATTCACACTACAGAATTCTGTTTGAAGACCACTTTACCTTCTCTTTTTTCAGGTTGGTGGCATTACTGTGAAGGCTTTCCAGATGATTATTGACTCTTGCATTAATGTTCTTATCTCTGATTGTCTGACAGATGCTGGAGGGGGAATTATTTCTTTGGTGGTCTGTTACTAGCCTGCTAGCTAGAGGACAATACAAACTTTGTGGCATATTCTTTCCAAACATAAGGCTATCCTATCACTTTGTAGTATTATTTATGGTCTCAAAAGGACAGTAAACAGTTCACAGACTGGAGAGGTTTCGTTCTTAAACAATTTATGAAGTAAATAATACAGAACAGAAACAGGAAATTACATTTCCTCACCTGTTTGCTTTGTAATTCAGAAAGCAGATGCCTCTTCCTTCTTAGCATGATCATATTACCATCTAAATCATAAATCATAAGCTTTGTCTTCCTGTTGTTCTAAACATTTTGTGTAAGCACTTCAGAGCAAGGCCAATTCCATGCAAGTTCCATAAAGCTTCATATATATCTTTATGACTAGAATCTTTTCAAGGAAAGGTTAAATCAGGCTTCCCTTTGTAAAGTACAGTACCATAAAAACATGTAAAAACAGTCAAACAGCTATTTTTATTAAATAAATAGCAATGAGAAACATAAAGTGTAGAGAATTTATAAAAAGAACAGGAGAAAAAAAAAAAACACCTCTCCTTTTTTTTCCCCTCAACCTCTTCAGCAAAGATTTATTCAACAGCTACAATAATGATTGCTGCACAAATCAATAGTCTTGCAGAAGGCACAGGAAAGTACAGTTTATTCACTGTTCAGTATGGAGACAGAAACATAAGAATGCAGCAGCTCTTTTCCTACCAAAAGTGTGGGATACAGATGAGATGTGACAGCTTTGAAGAACCTCACCTGAAAATGTATAGTCTAAGATTTTGTGCTTAGGTGTGTTATCCACCAGGCTTTCTTCTTTTCAGTGATAGATCTAGTTTCTCACTAATATAATAATTTTCCTCATATACTGTAGCCAGAAGGAACATGTCCTTTGGAAAGTCTGGTTTTGTTTTGTTGTTGCCATTTGTGACTGGTCTGACAGTCTGTGTCTATGGGGCTTCCTAAGGCAGAAGCCCTGGCTTCAGTATTCACTCTCTCTCAATCAATTTCTGAACAGAAGCTGTAATGTATCTGGGGCTGCTCCTCATACATTAAACTTTAGGAAAGCCAAAAGGGAGTAGCAGTGAAAGAATGAGGACTAAAATAGTAACAATACTAACATTTCTACCTGCATGAACCCAAAGGGCAGAAACTGACCACTTGACTGTCACAATATCCTTCTAAAACAAGTATTCTTATTTTAATAGTAAAATAACTCTAAACACTCTTTGCCATAGTTTTTGCTATGGGACCGTGGGACCAGATGCATTCATTTGAGGATGCTAAAGCTGATGGTACCTATCAGCTGTCAGTCATCTTAAAAATCAGGACAACCAGAGGAGGCTCTTGATGCCTGGCAGAGTCAAATATCATGCTTATCTTCAAGATGGCCAAGGAGGAAGTCTTGTGGATCTACAGGATGCTCAGACAAACCTCAGTCCCAAAAATACAGAGCAAATCCTTTTCAAATCTATTTCCAGAGCTTCAAAGAAAAGGAGGTGATTGAAAAGAGTCAGCACAGATCTAATAAGGGCAAACAATGGTTAGCCAACCTAATTAACAGCTAGGCTAAAAAGCAGCTTTGCAGAAAAAGTACTAGAGGTCCTCAGAGACTAGAAGCTGAACCTGAATCAGCAGTGTGTTCTGGCAGAGATCAAAGCTAACAGCATACTGGTATCAGTAAGAACACAACAAACAGACTGAGGGATGTGATCACTTCCCTCTATTTTGGCCTAAGACTGAATCTGGAATACTGCGTCTGCTTTTGCCTCCCCAGTAGATGAGGGATGTACTGGACTGACATACCTGGAGCAAGTCCCCCAGAGGACAGTCAGGGGCTGGAGCACATACACTATTGAGGAGAGGTTGAGACAATTTCTTAAGCCTGAAGAAGAGAAGTGCAATTTAGTTGATGCCTTTGGCTATCTAGTGAGTGAATACAGAGCTACTTACAGAGAAAACAGAACTGGACTCAGAACTCTACAGCAAGAAAAAAAACCAACCCCAAAACAACCACAAAAAACCACCAACTAAAAAACACAGGCAATTGATATATGCTGTGGAAAGAGAAATACCAGTCAGATATAAGGAAAAAAATATGATGCTATGGTCAAACTGGTACCCAGAGAGGCCCTGGACAGCCTAATCTAACTTCAGCTGACCCTGTTTTCAGTTGAGTGTTGGACCTGATCTGATGACCTCAAGAAGTTTTAACTTACATTATTCAGAGATTCTGATTGAGGCACAGAAGCAACAAATAACTTGAAATCTACTTGTGATTTTAATCATGTTAATCCTAAACTTTAAACTCAGCATTTCTGGACTATTTCATTCCCTAACTGCTGGGGAATTCCCATGTGATATTAAGGTTAGATAGGTTTTCTGCATTCTTGCACAAGTGAAATATAGATTTTAAAAATGCAGTGCTGCACTCATATTTTCCAGTGGCACTCCAAGCAAAATACGCAAAGTCCAAGTCTGCTGCTATGTTTGTTATTCATATCCAAAGCTGAAAATTAATTTTTTTATTACTCACTAATCACTTGCTGACAGTCTCAGTTCAGTTCCCCAGGGACAGAGTTATATCTACAAACCTTCAAAGCAGATGTTAGATACCTTTATCCACAAAGGTGATAAAGTGAATGGCTAGAGAATCTCAACTAGCATCTTATCTTGGTTTTCAGTCTTTTTGAAGCAATGAGTTAAGGCATAAACAGCAGGCTCTAAGGCTGTCAGTCCTAGACTTTTACAAGCACCTTTTTTTATTAATGCAGTGTCTGAGTCAAGCACATACAATACCAGAATAGTAATAGCCTCAAATTCTAGGTCCCTTAGCAAATAAATTCATACCAACACATTTTCTCATACAAGACATTTAAACATTTGGAGCCTCTTGCAACATGGAACAGCAGCTGAGGTCCCCAAGGAACAATTCACACTGCTTTCACTTTCTGGAACAATACCACAGACAAGTAAATAAAAATAATACCATCCATCTGAAGCCTGACGTAGCATTATATTCAAAAGGACTCTATAATTATAATGGGAATAAAATAAGGCTAATAAAACAATAGATTGACCAAATATACAAGACAAAGCACAAGGAGTTCACGCTCCGTAACTCTGTAAATGGTTCACTGGAAGTCAATAGTAGCCAAGTCAAGGAAAGAGCTGGCTTCCCAAACTGGCTTCCTGTTTCAATACCATGATATGAAACAACCTGCCAACTCCTTGTCTGAGACTACGATCAAGCAATCAGGCAGTACAGATGTGAGACCCAACAGAGCTCAGGCTTGTACTAGAAAGGTGTTTGAATGTTGTCTGAGTGACTCACAACAAAAGCCCTTACTGTTCTGTAAAATGGGGGCAATGAAGCAGCATGAAACTTCATACATAAACTCACCATTTAATTACCCTAAGTCCAGCAGCACTGACCAAATGTCAGAACATCGTGTCATTTATGACTCCTGTCTCCCCTTCACCTGTTGGGCACCTCACTGAAGAACTCAGCTCCATCTTCTTGGAAACTTCTGAAGCACACTGGAAGGTTGCTATTAAGTCCCAGTAAGTTTTCTCTTCTTCAGACTGAACAAACTCATCTGTCTTAGCCTCTCTTCATTGGCCATGTTGTCCAATCTAAACATCTTGATGACTCTCCCCTGAGGTCAGTCAAGTTATCACATTATTATCACAACACTTTCTTCTACTATGGCTCCCAGAACTAGATGTGGTATTCTAGGTAAGGCCTAAGGAATGCTCAGTTGAAAAGAGCAATCATTTACCTCAACCTACTGGTCGTATCTCTGTTGATACTGTCCCATCATCTGATGGCCTTCACTGATGGAAAACTTCTAACTCATGCTTAGCCTATCATCTGAAAACAGCCCTAGGTCTTCCTCAGTAGAGCTCCTCTGCACCCAATCCCCATCTTATACCACAGCAGGGTGCTGGTCCATCCCAGGTACAAGATCTAGTGCTTGTCTTAATTTAATTTAGTAAGATCCCCATGAACAAATTTCTCTGGCCAGCTGATGTCCTCAGAAAGGCCTCTCTGTTCTGAAGCACAGCTCTTAGTTTACTGCAGTCCACAGTTTTGAGGAGGATGTGTTCTGTCTCCTCCTCCAGATCATCAATAGAGATATTAGGCAAATGTCTGAAAAACTACCTGTAACTAGCATCCAGAGTTCAAATCATCACCAACCACCCTTCCAGTCTAATCATTCAATCAGTATTTTCATCTGTCTAGCAGTTCACCCATCTGGGTTATAACATAAAAATTTAGATACAGGCATGGTTTCTGTGGGTGTCTGTATCAAAAAACTTGCTAACAAGATTTCAAGTGCTCTCCTTTTATCCACAGTTACATCACAGACATACCATTCCTGATAACCTCACAGTTAGAAAAAACTCAACATTCCTAATAGGAAAAGAATGCTAGTAAGGGAAAAGTATTAAACAGATAGGTCCCAGTCCCACTTTATTTCCATGTGAGGCAGAGGGAACTGAAAGCACACAGGACCCTGGGCAATCCAGCAGATACCAGAAATGTGGCAAAACTGGAAGCATTGGCTTTAGCCTGGCAAAACATACAATATTGTCATGTACATAGAGAAGGCATTCAGACAGAGACTGACCCACTCACAAGCCATAGCAGATGGAAAATTACACTCAGTTTCCAAGCAGGAAGCAGGAAGCAAAGATCAATGAGGTATGGCTTGTATGTCAACCTCTAGTCAGTGGCTGGGATGCTGTTCTACAATAGTACAAGAAGAAATCTGTCTACAAGCACAAGACTAAGCCAGTGTGCCCACACTGTCAAATCAAAGCTTTAGTAACTTGTCTCCAGCTGAGACCAACAGCTGATGTGTAGAATATAAAAACAGGACAAGTATGCAGCATTCTTCTTACCTCAAATACTCTCCTAACCTACAGGAATTTGCATTATGAGTTCCTAGAAATAGAAAGATAACCTTGCTAAATAACTTTGAAAGAATTTTACACACATCTTTTCTTTCTTTTACAATCACAAGTGAATTCCAAACTTCAGTGACATATTGCATGAAAAAAACCTACCCTCATTACCTACCTCAAAACCTACCCTTTAGTTCATTTTGAAATTATTTCTTCCGAATAATTTCTACTTACTGTCTCATGCAATTTTAGATTTCAAAATACTCCAGTGTGTTCTGTGGAAAAGAAAAGACTAAAATCATAGTCTGCTCAGCTGCTTCTCAGAGGGATGTGGTTCCAAAATCCCATTCCAGATGCTTTTTCTAGTTCTGCTGCAATAGGACCAGAACTTCAGTCAGTACTAAAGATAAAGCCACAAGAGTGGCACAAGAAGGTTTTTATTTTATTCCTTTGCCCTTTTCCTAATAGTTCTTAACACTCACTTCTCTCCCTTGCCTCCTACTGGCCTGTGAAAGGAAGGTTTTCATAAGGTCAACTTGATGACTCCATGATTTGTCTTTAGTGAAAAATGACAATACCATACATGTAAGGTTCACTTGCATAACCCCCATTTGCATTGCTTTTTATTTATTGACATTTCATTTTAGCTACAAGTTTTTCCACTTAGTCTCACAATGTTGCAAAGTCTGTCCACAGCTCTCTGCAGTTGGCATTCACTTCTGTGATCTCAAAATAACTATGTCAACAAGCTTTCTCATCTCATTGTATGCCTCATTTTCTAAGGCATTTATGAACACTGAACTGCATGATTTAGAAATACAGCTGGCATCTGAAAGACTTATTTTCAAGCCTTCTTCCTCAGGAGCAGATGAAATCTTTGAGAACTCAATAGGATGAAGGAGTCAGAACTGTACTTTGCAGGACTGTTGTGGAATATATGTGAATAATGACTTCTAGCAGCTTGACACAAGCACAGACACATTGCTTAAGTGGGAGGAGAAACACCCCATAATAACAGCAGTTAACTGTCCAATCAGTGATACAAGCCTCCATTTTTTACCACGAAAAGATGAAGTTTTGTCTTAATAACAACTGATACAAAAAATTTATTGTCTGGGAATTATTGTGATAGTTGGGTTTTACAAACCCATGTGGTCCTGCTAATCTGGAAATGAAATAGTTAAACAGGAATGGTGGGGGTTTTGCAAGGATTAACCACACTTTTCTGAAAGAGACATTATCAGCAGATGGTTCTCCTTCAATAGGTAAAGTTGTGTCAATTAATAAAGAACAAAACAGGCTGTATGCATGCACAAAAAGGCCCCGCACACTGGGGCACAGGAGCTGCACAGGGTCTGGAGAACAGGTCAGGGGAGCCAAGTCCAGCCAAACCAAACCCAGCCAAGCCCAGACAGGGATAAGTGAGCCCAGCTGCCAGGTGACTCTGGCTGGCACACACAATGCACATTTTCTGCAGACTGTCTTGAATTTTTGTTCTTGGCAAACCAGAGCAGCTTGGGAAATATTTGCAGGTCTGGCTACTTAAGCAGGAGCAGCCTAGCAGGAAGCACGCAAGAATCACCCAAGATCGGCTTCCAGAATTACTGCTGCTGGAGGAAGAAAATTGTTTCCATAATAACTGATTTGCAGAGCCCCAGCTATGTTTTCTATAGCATTTTGCCACCCAGCTGAATTACTAAAAAAGCAGGTGCAAACATGCTGTTTTCATACCTTTTGTCCCCCCAAGCCTTACTGACACATGGACTCTGCGACAAAATGAATGCTACTGAAGCCCAAAAATATCTGCACTGAATATAAATATATTATGAAATAGCTTCTAAACTCTGCCCTGAAGCCCTTTCTGATTGGCTGCCAATGATGTCACACATCCATAAAGCCCAATAAGATGCATGGATTAACAAGTCTCATTTTTGCATATGAACTGCATGCAGCAGGAGCACGGACACTCCAGGACAGCAAGGGGTTAACTGCTCCACCTCTCAGGTAGTTAAAATCCTGCCAACCTCAGGCCTCCTGTCAAGAAAGCAACACCAGGTCTGTGCTGACAGACTACCTTAACCAGACTTAACTAAGTACTGTTTAATTGGAGGAGAAGCCTTTTTAAGGGGTACAGTAAATCACTGTCAGTTTTTAGGTATTAAAGATACACTCATGCATATTCAGAGCAGTTAATTTGCTCTTCTCTGGCATTTATGATCTTACACTTCAAGTCAAAGGTGAACTAAGTATAATAAGTATAATACCCTTTCCAAATGGGAACCTGACCTTCACCAGGTTGCATAAACTGTTATCAAAGTGAGTAACATTTTACAAAAGCCCTAACAAAATTAAAATCTACAATTTTAGAAAACCCCAAAACTAATGTCACAAATCTCAATTAAGCTTTTAAAATACACTATTTAGGCACCAATTGCTCAAATGGTAAAATATGTTAGCTCTTTCTGTGAGATAATGCTTATGGGTTGCCTGACAAGGGCTACTGGTTTGAAGGTTTGGGTAGTTTTGACAAATGGAACACTCTATGCAAAGAGAAATCTGCTGTATAAAATCCTAACTGTGTTTGATGCTCAATTATGAGCAACCAATATTTGTTTTTTACTATGAAAACAATTCTTGAAGCTGGCTTAATTTCAAATGTTATTAGGTAGGTAATATGTTGTATAGTAAGGAGTTTTACACATGAACTGAAAGCATACTGAATTTGATCATCCTATTTAGGCAGTTTTGCTGCCAAATGTATGCTAATTTATATATAGCAGCCTGTTTGATAGTTTACACTCGTACTTCCATAGCAAGCATGGAAGCAGACCACAGAGAAATATAATAATGTTTCCTGATTTGCTACATAAAACTTTATTTGCTTTTCAAATCTTTGTCTAAGGTTTAGAAACATTCAATAGAAATGAAACTGCAAACTGCATGGTTCAAATACGGAGCTGCTATAAAGTATGGTATCACTGCAGTGCTCAAAGCTGTACCACAATATAGGAGAAAAGGCTTTGTATTGCTGTCTTCTATTGCTCTTTCTGCCTCTCTTTTCAGTTTCACATTACTGGCAAAAACGCTAAAATCAGTCAAAGGAAAAAAGCCCACAAGCTCAGTCAATATCTAAAAACCTCATGCTTTCCTTGATTATTCCTAAAGGATCTCTTTACCAGTGAACCTCAGCACATACCATCAAATATTTCGAGTGGAACAAATTCATTAACTTGTAAACACTACTTAACTAACTGAGAGCCAGTGACAGAAACCTAGAGCACTGTTAAATCAATTTCAAGCAGACACTGCATTTCATGTGTTAATACTCGCCATCTGCTCATGTTGCATTTTTTACCACAGAGAAAAAAAAATGTGAGTGCTGAGTAAAGACACTTTGAAAAAAACAAAAAAGAAACCTGGACTCACTTAGCCATAAACTATGGCTTTATTTAGACAGAGACACTTTCTGTCTCTCTACTAAAACCAGAAGAACCTATGTAAAATCGTCTTTTTAGCCATTGCTGCCTTATAATAACTACAATCTTGAAGAAAAGGAAATCTTGAAGAAAAAAGAAAGTGCCCGTGCATGTTTGGTACTCCAAACAGCAAGAAATTTGCCTCAGGGAGAAACACTTTGGAAAAGAAATGGGGGAAGGGAAATATGCTGGTAGACAGAGTGGGTAAGGAGACCAACGCATCAGCGTGTGAGCATTTGTGTTGGAGGCTCTGTAAAAAGCTGCCAATCCTACGGCTCCTAGAGGCGCCAGCACAGCAAAGCACCTTTCCTGCAACACAACCATTACATCATGCACAGAACTGCCTGCCAGCCACAGAAAATGGCCCAGCCAGGAAGGGATGGATACTAGCAGAGGGAATGTTTCCCCATTTTGTGAAACGTGCATTTTAAAACTGGCTTTCTTTCAAAAACTAGCTTTAAAAACAATTTCTTAACTTCTTATCCCCTTGAAAACTAAAGGTGATCAACATTTTGGGTTGGACTCGATGATCTCTGAGGTCCCTTCCTACCCAGCCTATTCTATGATTCTATGATTTTGCTCCAAAAGGTGGGCCTGTGACTTAGAGAATGCCTTGACATGATGGTAAGCTTTGTTTTAGTTTTGGCTCAAATGGTGTACTATTTGATATTCAGTGTGCTTCTAGTAATAATCCTGAAGAGCACTCAGGCATTTCAGTAATGCAAGTGAAAAGGAATTTGCTATGGTATTGAGGGATAACTGTTTCTGAAGTTATGTGCTATGAAATTCTGCTTAGTTTTTGCTTTTTGGACCATTCAATGGTCAATCTACAATTTTTTTCCCCCCCAGGCCAGATATACTGAGCAGCAGGTCTTGATCTAGATGGGCAAGCTCCAAAGCAAGTTTCTCTACAGAAGAAACCTATCTACTAGATGCTGGAAAAGAGCTTTTCACAGAAGTTGCTGCACAGTAACTGTGCAAGAAGACTGCCCAGTGCATGCTCCAGTTATAATGATAAAGTCAAAGCATGAAATCTGAAATTGTGAATTCTGGCTAAAGATTTCTCTCATCCATTTATCATTATTAGGCCACAGAACTATTTTACCTTCCTAAAACTGTAGCACAGTGCACTTTTTATCTGGATGTCACCTTCCTCTGCAAGAATTCCCAATGTTACTTATCATGATTTGATTTTGATAATACTGTATCAGCTGCTGGTATCTTACCCCCAGTCATTGGAAAGATTCAAATAAAAAATACTGTGGTTGCAACCAAAATAAAGAAATAGCAGCCAATGACACATGTAAGTGAAAAAAGGACACTAACAGGATACTTCATACCACAAATGCTTGAACACAAGGCATTCTACACAGTGAAAAAACCCACATCTGGTCCCAGATTCTTCATACTTAAAATTCATACCTTTTTATTTCCACCACACATCTTTCATCAGATCTCTCCTCTCCACAAAGAAGCCTCCGTGTTTCTTGAATTCACTTAGCATTTCCAACACTTCACTCATTCTCACATTAATGAAACCCATATGTTTAAGTATTACTGTCCTCAGTTCCTTCTTTACTGCCCTTTTTCTGAGAGTTGAACTTATTCTGTGAGTAGCTTTCTCTACACTAAAAAAAGTTACAGATTTTATTAACATCTTTCACAGTTTTGAAGACAACTGCAGAATTGCTTATTTGCTTGAAACAGTTAGGATGCTAGGAAACAAAGATGTACATCTGTCCTGTTACAACATTCAGTTTCCTATTTTCAAATGTATATCTGACCAATTACAGCTTTGGGAAAGCTGCATTGAAGAGCTACTTCAAGAATCAATGTGGCAGACTGCATACAATAAACTGAAAGCTGTAAGAACAGCTTGCCTGAAACAGCTGCAGTGATTTTCAACCCCAGTTGGCTGCTCTGCATCCTCTCCAGTGTCCCTCTGCACTGCAGAAGGAGCAGCTGAACTGCCCAGAATTTGCAAGAAAATGAAACTGGTTTCACTTCACTTCAACATACAACTGTATGCTGTACCTTCTTCACAAGAGTGTGGCACCCACTAGTTGACTTCTAGTTATTCCTTTTTTCTCATTATTGTCCTGATTCAAGGCCTTTGACACCGTCTCCCACAGCATCCTCCTGAAAAAGCTGTCAGCCCACAGCTTGGGCAGGGGCACCCTGTGCTGGGTTAGGAACTGGCTGGAGGGCCAGGCCCAGAGAGTGGTGCTGAACGGTGCTGATCCAGTTGGCGGCTGGTCACTAGTGGTGTCCCCCAGGGATCAGTGTTGGGCCCAGTTCTGTTCAGTATCTTTATTGATGATTTAGATGAGGAGATTGAGTCCATCATCAGTAAATTCGCAGACGACACTAAGCTGGGGGGGAGTGTGGATCAGCTGGAAGGCAGGAGGGCTCTGCAGAGGGACCTGGACAGACTGGAGAGTTGGGCTGATTCCAACGGGATGAGGTTCAACACAGCCAAGTGCCAGGTCCTGCACTTTGGCCACAACAACCCCATGGGGAGCTCCAGGCTGGGGACAGAGTGGCTGAGAGCAGCCAGGCAGAGACGGACCTTGGAGTTTGGATTGACTCAGAATCTAAGAATCTTAAAATTTTAAAATCTAAGAATCTTGTAATCTTAAAATCTAAGAGCAGTCATCAGGAAAATGAGTCACAGAGAAGGCCAGCAGAATCCCTCAGGAGACTTCCATATTTAACAGTCTCACACAGAGGCACTAGAAAAGAGGTGATCAAATACTTTTAAAAAGCGGTGGGTGTCCCCAGCAGGAACATCTATGTGACAGTACAAGGAAATGGAGAAGAAAGCAGAGGAAGGGGGAGTTAATTGGACATGTGTGTTAAGCTGGCAGAGGGCAGACAGGAAGGCAGTAGTAAATTCCATAAGAAGACAGTGCCACAGGCCTAGAAAAAGACTCCAGCTTCATTCAGAGCAAGAAAATAGAACCCACATTGGTCAGAGAATGCCTGTATCAAAATTACACCACCTTCTGACTGACCTTGCTTACCCAGGAATTTTGGAGAACAGGCAATTTTGTAAAACCAATATGGCCTTTGGCAGCACTGTGGTCATTTGTAAACAGGGAAAGAAAAAAATTCTCCAGTATCTGACTCTTCTACTTTACCTCTCACCTCACACACAAATTATCTCAAGTACTTTAGTGAAAGCTAAGATTCAGACTAATTTCACAAACAACACTTTTATGGATCACTTTGCACATGAGTTGATAGCCACATACCTACTTCTGGTTAACTTTCTTTAAAAGAACTATACAGGGTAAAGATCCTCATTCCCCAGACAGCCTTCACAATTCATTCATATGAATCTATAAGTGTACTTCCAGGAAAAGTCAACCTAATTTACAATAAGAGGTATTTATATGAGTTTCTCCTTTCTGAGTACCACTTTAGGATACTGCAAAAATACACAAGCTACAATGTGCTCTATAATACAAAAGCCAAACCAGAACGAAAATTCCTGTCCAAAAGTCCCTCATGACAACTTCATCTCAATTTTAATGCAGAAATTACTTCTGTCTGAAACACCTGTAGTGAGGATTTTTCTATTTTAACCCCTTACTAGCCCATAGCATCTTACTGGGTCTCATATCAGCTTCTCCAGTTACAAAATGGACACTTGGTTCAGCTGTTCTGTATTAATCCTTAAAAAAACCATTTCAGATGAAAATCTGAAACAGTGTAATAGTTCAGCAAACCAAGTTTCATGCAGACAGAATATTCTTCTAGGGGTTCCATGGCTACACTGTAGTTTATAATACAGCCCTAATAAAGTAATTTTATTTCTGTGTGCCTCCAGTTTCCATCAGCAAGTTGGTGCATGGTGCATGTTTCCTTTTGCCCATTTGTCTGATCTATTTACCCAGAAAGTAGTCTGTGCACGGAACTACTATTGATTATGTGCTTCAAGATTTAGCACCCAGATCTCAGTTAAGACATCCTGCCCCCATCATAAATTAAGGAATTTTTAAGTAAAATGTTTGTAAATAGAAAACCATTTTAAAGGTTGACTTTTTGTGTGTGTGTGTGTACAAAATTTAAAATAGAATCAGAATAAACACAGACATTTTTGCTTTTGTCACACTGAGACCACAATTTCTACAGACATTTCTCTGATGAGACATCATTACAAAAGTCTATATTATGTGGTTACAAAAATAAGTGGAGAAGCATACCATGCAGTGGAGACAATAATCCACAGAATATGGTAAAATGAAATTCCCAACAAACTAACCACAACTGTGGCTGACAAAAACAGAATTCCCCAGTGTATTACAATCCATTTGAAATGTTTAACCCTAACATTATCTAATCTGTAGTATGTTTCTGTATCTCTGCTAGAACTTAAAAGGTAGCTGGTAGAAAATAAACTTAGAAAAAATAGTATATCCAAATAAAAGAGTCAACCTTTTTTAGTAAGAGATCTCTACTATTTTGGCAATTGTGGTTAATTTCTCTTAATCCCAGATGTACAAATGTCACACTTGTAACAAAGAAACTTGGATGTTGTGAGAAAAAGCCACACAAGTAATTCTGTTAAGAAAGGGACCCAACAGCACCTTTCACAATGTGCTGCTTTGCTGGCCCTAGGCCATTCATGCTAGAGACACAGCCACCAAATTCTAGCTTTTATTATTTTATTGCTTTTGGTTTTTTAAGGATTGACAGCAGCACAGCATAGGTTTATGAATAAGAACATCAGGGATTATGAACTGTATTATACACACATTGGTTTGTAACAATGAGTGCACACAATCCTGTTTAACAATAGATACAATGGCACGGAGCCTCATATGAAGACAGAAAGGCAAGTGGGAGCAGAAAATCAGGTACAGCTGAAGACATACTGCCCCAGAAGACAAGCCAGTGCAGAGCTACAACCTCTAACATGCAAATGTTTAAATCAATAGTGCAGGCAGCAGCCACTACTTGCTGCATTCTTTACAGAGACAGCCAAAAGGAACGTAAGAAAAGGGGAGGGTGAGGAGACATTTACCACTTATTTTACTGGCGCCAGCTAAAATATTTTCTGTAGTTAATTCACTTTAACTCTGCACAGGGCAATGTTATGTGAAACATTTCTGAAGGAAGATTTTTTTTTTCTTGCATTTCAAGAGTAAGCATCATACCCTAGTAAACCATGTTCTGCAGAATAGATTTAAAGCTCAGCAATACTAACCAATGGAGTCACTGAAACTGAACTGTGGAGGAGGAGCTCTTTACATGCAGAGGCTGGGTTTCTATTTTCTGGCACAGATTATACCAGTTTAAAAAAGGCACTATTATACAAATCTTTACATATGTCAGTGTGGCTTTTGTCAGTGGGGTGAAATTATATCTTAAAAATAATTTATATGATAGAAAAGAGTTGAGAGCACTAATGAAGGTGGCTTTCTGACAAATCTAGTTTTTCCTAACAGTTTTTATTAATTCATTTTATCATAGTTCTGGAATTCTGCAACAGGAATTGGCTCCGTCTCTTTCAAAATATAAAGGGTCTAATCCCTTCCCACTAGAGAACAGGAAGTCATAAGCCAGTCTTAGCACTGATTGAAAAAAGATCCTGGACTGTTATTTTAACTTCTTTGTTGCACATGAACTAGAGAATTTTTTTTCCACTACCATTTCAGCATGGTGACTAGATTAAAAGCTGATGTCTCCCTTAAACGACATCTGTTTAGTACAAGAAACTCTTGGCATCAACTGCTCTCTAAAGAATTCTAAAGGAATTATACTACTGTTTGTCCTCATAGCCATGTATGTAACTCAGAACATGTGCTACACAAATCCTTATTTATATGCCACTGCTGTCCTGCTTTGGACAGTCTAACAATGACATTTATAGTGTAAAGACTTTTTACACTTGTTCTAGATACATTCAAACTATATTGGTTCAACTGGGAACAGGCATTATTTTTTTATTTTGACTGTGTGCAGTGTTCAAGCCCCAAGCACTCTCATCTGCTCCTCCAAACCAGTGCCATTGCTTGATGTCCAGCCAGCGTTGAAGCCTCTCCCAAGCTCTTCTGCTGTACAAAGACTCAGAAAACTTGTAGGAAACTCTTGCTTCAGCTTCTAGAATTGTGAAGGCTCCCTTAAAGACCCAAGTCAATGTGGGCTAAAGCCATGGGTAGCTGAAATATGGAATTCTGGGCCTACTGCATGCACACACTTGAATCTTCACATGTTTAAGTGTTATCTTATTCAACAAAGAACCAGTGTGACCTCCCTGGGGCACTCGAATCCATTAATCAGTCCAAATTAGAATGGAAATGGATGAACATCAAACATATTTGCAAGTAAAATAAGCTCAACACCCAGCCGAAGTTCTTAAGATGGGATATTTAAGTAAATGTCAATTTTTTCCCCCAATATTAAAAAAAAGTCTCCTAGTATACAGCATTTGAAAAAATTAACAAGTTTTAAATATGAACACAGTACACCCCCAGTTTTGAAATACTCTGCTCTATTTTATCTCATCTCATCTTTCCCATCTGGTATGTTTTAGTAATAATTTAACAAATATTTTTCTTCAAGGCTGTGAGAAAAATCTCACAGCATTTTGGAAACACTAAACATTAGCTTCTGAGGTAAACAGGACACAAAGAAATAGCATGACATCTACATGATCACACATAGTCCTTGGCAAAAACAGTACCAGCAATCCCAGTATGTGCTATAGAGCCTTAAAGACAAGAAATTGGTGATATGCAGCAAACAGAGAAGCTGAAACTGACTTCAAGTTACACTTGAATGATGATATGTAAAAGTTAAAAAAAAGCAAGCAAATTTTCAATATACAAAACATTTATTCCAATTTTTTTTTTTATTTTAAGATTTACTTATGAAAATTCAAACCCAGCTAGATGTCTTCTATACTGAGCAAAACCTTAACTCCACATAGCTCTTTAGTCCTGAGCTTTCCTCTCCCTGAGAATGAACTTCCCAGTAATCTATGGAAACTGCAGCCAGAAGTTTATGTCCACTTCCACACTTCATGCTTGTAAACACAAAAAAGAACAGCTAAGTACAGGTGTCTTTCCTAGACACTTCAATTGGTATAACTCATCAATAACTTTTCCTCATTACTGAGCTCAGATGAACACCAATAAAGCAACACTCAGAGTGCTTTGCATCATGTTACGAATTTCCATGTCTAATTTGTCAGAATGTAACCCCAGGTGTCAGGCAAAACCATTAGCCAGCACTTCAGCCAAGATCAGAGAGCAAACACCACCTCAGATGAACAGCTGCTGTTCTAGAAATAAGTAGAAAGAAAAGGTAATAAAAAGCCACCAGAAAAAAAATCTAACAAACACACACCTTTTTCTTCATACCATTGGCATGAGATTTTTTTGGAGGTTAGGATTTTATAAGTCTTGCCCTGCAAGTACACAAGGATTAAAAACTGCACTAGAAATAAGTATTTGTCAAGATTCTCAGCCAATGACATTGAAATAAAATTTCTGGCTTTAAGAAAATGCCAGATATCACAAGATGCAAAACAGCAAGAGTTGCTGACATTCAGTTTTCTTCCATTGTAAAAGATACCAGTGGCTTTTTTAAACTCCACATGCTAAAGTTTCCTAAAATAGATTTCCTGGCCTTTCTCTAAGATGCTGAATCCCATTCAGCCCAGGGCACAGGTAACATTTTTGGATTAAAGATTTGAAATCAGTTTCCCCCACACAAAGTTCAAGCTTTACAGAAGAAAAGCTTTTCTTCCACAGAGCTGCAAACTTCACAGGAGGAAGTTATTCCCTCTGTTCTGTTCCCTCAGGAGGTGTTAACATTCTTACAAGCTGTCAGACTTACCCAGTCATATTTGTAATTTATATTTAGTATAAGGTTGTTTCTTTTCAGACCACTTCTGGATATTCCTAACACAAAAGTGAATTCTGATTACTCACTTTTGTCCCCCAGATTAGACACCTTTCCTGGTGTTACTGTGCACTGGAAGTCCCTATGGAACACTTTTCTGAATGCCCCAAAGACCAAGAAAAATAAAAAAGAGAAACACTACAAGATTTTTCTGCACATTGAAATGTAATTGCAAACTAATGAGTATTATATTTCCCTTACATTTAAAATAGCACATATTTAATTAGAAGAGGAAAAAATTTAGCTGAAATACCTACACACCAACACACTCCACTCAGAGGGAAATTCAAACTCAACTTTTTTAGTTCAAGTCTGTTCAAGGCTATGGAGAGAAGATACAGAAGTTGTATGTTGTCATTTCAGAACAAGTTAAACTCACCTACGAAATCAGTCAGGACAGTTTTAATTTTCAAATGGCACAAGATGCTAATAGGGCATCTCTGCAATTAAATCCTACATGACTGGAGAAAGGGGAGAAAAGGAAGAAAACCAGAAATAAACAATTCGGAGAGTACATAAACTTGGATAGCTGGTAGAGACCTTACTAGGTTTCAGGCAACATTCAAACCAAATGGGACATAGCTGTAGAAAATCAAACTCCATTTATGTTCTTAATTCAATCCTTTCCTGCATGCTTGTACTAGAAGTGAATAATCCCTTACCAGCACAGAGCACTGTCATCAAGAGACAGAATTTACAGTGAGAACCAGAGTGTAAAAGTTATTAACAAGCAGCTGTACTGCATAAATCAAGGATCCATGCAGCCAAATAATCCATCTTAAATGGTGACCAGTTGAATGGATTGCCCAGGGAAAGGTTTAAAGGGTAAATAAATAAACCCACTTCCAAGTCATAAAGAATTTGTGGCTAAAGGATAGATATTTTGTTTAACATCCATTGCTGGATTTTTTAACCCACAGATTTATCTAATTGCTTTGGGGACATATAACATCCCATGGACATAAATGCTATGGCTTAATACATCACATAAAGTACATCCCTTCTTGTATAGTGAACCTGCCTGCTGATAATTTCATTGGATAACCTGAGTTCTTGAATTACAGGAGGGAGGGAATAATCATTTGCTATTCATATGCTCCACATACAGCATAAATTTACAACTCTCTATCCTGTTCCATCCTCCCTTCAGGCTGAGTCTTCATCTGTTTAGAAATTTCTCTGAAAGAACTTTCCCTTACCTGAGCTCATCTTTGTAAACCCTCTCACCATGCTTTCTAGATGTACTATTCTGGGAGAAAAAGATGGGAAGGAGGTATAAGATCAGCACAGTAGGAAGGTACACCATTCTCTATTTATTTTTTTCTTTTGTTCACTAATATTCCAAGATGCTTGTATGTGTGGATACACCATTATGCAATATTTCAAAATTCTTCTTTGTAATTATGAGGGGGGAAAAAAAAACCACACTACACTGCCTTCACAATGATCTCAACCCAACTTCAATAGTCTGGCCTTTTCCACATTCTTATTGGCAACCCAGTTATACAACATTATTTGTATAGGCAGACCAAGCTTGCAAAACATCCAGTTTTGATATATTTTCCAGACTGGAGTCTGCTGCACTTTACAGATGTTTGGAAAGTTTTAGGGAACAAAATCAAGCCAACACAGGTAATGAAATTAAGGAAAAGTATGCGTTGTCTAGTGTGTTTGAAAAGCTCCAATGCCTTCATAAATGACAGCAGAGATTTTATACTGGCAGTAATCTGCCCTTGTATCAGGAACATATTTTTCCACTCCTATGAAAATATCACCAAATTTAGTTAAGCTACAACTCTTTATTGGGTCTATTTAAACCATAGTTTTCTAAAGATTCTCTGACGTTTGTCAGCTAAACATGAAATCAGTATGCACCATCTCCTATCTACACCTCTGTTACCCAGACTGAATATTAATTACTCTCTTTAAACAGCTAAGGTCTGTCCTGGATCTGCAGAATCAGAACTGGACTTCTGCAACTGACAAAGGTTGCTATGACACCAGACAAAAAACCAAAGTGGTTCAGCTGTACAAAGATGATCACCAATACCTGTGCATCATTGTCTACCCAGTATTATTCATCCTGGCTCAGAAGCCCCTTGGAAGAAAATGAGGAGGGGAAATCATAATGGCAGAAGGGACAAAAGAAAGCAGGGAGGTAGCTGAGACTAGAACAAAGATCCTGGCAGAAGACTGGCTAAGACTGAAAACATGGTAGATTCACATTGAGATGCAAAGGAAGGGATGAGTTCAGAAAAGGCAAACTAGAGATTGTAATGTACTGCTGGGGAAACAACAGATTCAGAGAATAACCTGGAAGCTCGAAAAAGGGAAACAGTGTGGAGTTGAGCAGTATGAAGACATTATTGATAAAGAACAGGGACAGACATGGTGAAGAGTACATAAAGCTTCCTCAAGTCTACAGCAGATCTCATTGTCCCTGACTTTTAATATTTTTCTATCAGCAAACATTGCTAAAACTCACTGAGTTTTCATCCCCCTCTAGTGCTCATCCATGAATGACCCAATAAAGTATTTTCAACATAACTGACATAAAACCAAAGACTAAACAGAAAGAAAAATCATTACCATGATGTATAAAAAGCTTCCTATTTTCATATATATATATATATAGAGAGAGAGAGAAAATCCTTTCATTCGGGAGCAAAATGTATAACTCTTCAAAAATTACCACTGGAACTGTTCAGAGCCTAGGCAGTAACTCTTAAGGAAGAGAAAATAATTGAAAATTCTTTTAAATGTAAAAAAATGTCTTTGCAGAAGCAAACTCTAGCTAGTTTGTTGTTTGTTTGGTTTTTTTTATAACACTTAGAATTAATAATTAAAAATGCTGTAAAGCCACATTTCATACAGAAAGGGTATTTAACATTACCTTCCCATCTGCTGGAAGCAACTTTAAAAATACTCACGTTTTTAAATGACAAGATAGTTGAACACTGAGATAATCTGCAAGCAGTATTAAGAAAAGTGCCATGGCTCTTCTCTGCTTCAAGCACTTCTAGGAAGGAAACACGGTGTGCAACCATTTTAACAAATGCCTATGGGGAGAAGAAAAACAACAATGAAAATTAAAAGCACATGTGCTTTATTTCAGCATTATCCTACTTATAGACCAAAAGTCAAAGAAAAAGCTATAAGAAAATTTCAGAGTGCACTATTGTTAATATAAATATCCAAGGGGCACATACTCATAAGTAGACTGCAGGTGTTTACAGACATGAGAAAAAACACTGGTCATGACCTAGGCTAATATTTCTCCTTACTTAAGGCAGAGTTTTGCTTCTTTTCAGTGTACAGAGTATGTAAACACTTGCATAGTGTGTAAAGGTCTGACAACATTTCAGCAGAGGTGAGAAGCTCTTTAGGACCCATAAAGACACTGCTGCTATTGGTGGGAGTGAAAAAGTGACCAGAGTGGTAGGAGAGAGAAGACAGCAGAGCAAAAGATAACACAGGTGATCTTAGCTAAAAAAACAAAACAAAACAAAACAAAACAAAACAAAACGTCAGGAATTAGTGAGCTAAAGCATACATGTGGTTGGTTTAAGATGAAATTTGAGCCATAGGGGAAAGTTAATTAGGAAGAATACAGTATTTATTTGTTTAAATACAGAAAAATTTGTAAGGATTTTTGATCTTCTCTATTAATGATTAAGCATCACTTTGTTTTTTTGAGGAATTGAGCATTTCCCATTTTTGAGTTTGGGATGGTGAGGCTGAACAGGTAAATTAATTGTCTAAAATGCACCAGTGGCAACATCAAAATTAAAACCCAGCACATTCTCACCCTATATAACCATTACACAACAGTCCCTTTATTTTCTACTCTTGGGGGTACAAGTTAAGCTAATTTCTCCCATGAAAAATCCCCATGGATACTAAGCCTTAAATTTAAAAGCTCTAATTAAAATATTAACTACTGCTCAAATTGCCAATTTAATCTTGTGTTCTCCGATTACTGCCATTACAGCTGGTAACATTAGAGAGAAAAACTGATTCCTACCCAATCAAGGTATTATCCTCCCTTGATAAACAAACAAACAAAAAAAGCCTCCCAAATTCTACTGGGGCAACCTGTAGCCTAGCAAAGTCTGGTGTTTTGTTCATATCCCAAATTACAATGTCCCTACAGGTGTACTAAGGTAATGACATAAAGAATGTGGGATTTTTACCCTCCCTGTATTAGAGGGAAAAAAGTAATGAGGATCCCTGTAGCTTACCATAATTTTGGCATATATAATTGCTAGAGATTTCGTTTATTTTGCTGTTCAAAGACAAAAACACCCACTCACACACCCTAAAAAATTCCAATCATCTATAAGCATGGAATTTGCCAAAAGATCTAAAAGGGTGAGACACTTCCAGGAACAGTTGGCTTGGAACCTGATTCAGTTAGCCATTTTTCAGTTGTAGCTTAAGTATACATTCAAGTGTGGCCACATTGTCAGGCATTCCTTGGACCAGCGTACTCTGTTCTCAAAATCAGGTAAATTCTAAACAAATTAACAGTTGACTTCCACTTTTGCTCTGAAATGCCTTCCTCAATTTCCTGCCCAAAGGTTTCTCCTGATGCTGTGTGAGCCCATAAAATACAAAGTGATTTGGTAAGTCTGTTATAAAATGTAAGTGTAAAAACACAAACTATAATAAATTAATTCCATTTAAAGAAAACCTGCTGAAAGCTAAGTCAATTGTCCTGTCCACTGCAGAGCAATAAAACTTACCAGAGGTTACCACTTTGTACAGGGTATAACCTGAAGCTTCAACACTACCTATCTGGATTTAATGCCACAAACACTGTAATGCCAGTGGTTTCTTTCATGTTGAGTCAGTTAAAACTGATATTAAACTTTACACAATCTCTCTTGTCATGTTTTCATTATATTCTTCGCAGAGGCAATCGTGCCCTCAGTTGACACAAATTTTGACATACTGCTTACTAAATATGGTGAGGGCATCATCTCACAGAGTCATCCTGGCTTCCCTCGGATACAAGAAGTACCAAAACAAACACAACAGAACATGGGAGATCTCTACATAAAGCAATCATCAACTTCAAATGGGTATGTCCAGCACTGGGTGTGAGACTTGAATTTTTAAAGTTATAAACAGTTTCACAGATGCTCCTTTAAGTCACAAAGCAAGTTAACATTTTTAACATCAAAACCACAACTAATGTTTTTATTCTACCAATAGGAACTGTAGAATCCACAGCAATAAATTACTCAGTGATGTTCCAAAACCATAAACACATGTGTTGAACCATGGATAAATATACTGATTTAGAAACAATAATAAGAAAACAGAGAGCCATAAATATTTGAGTGATCAATTTAAATAACTGGACAGTTAACCTATAAAACACATGAAAAGGATGTAAGTTTTCTAATGAAACGTACAAACCTCTAATTTATCAACTTTGGCATAAATGTGGTTAATTTCCATCACTTTGTCCATCACCAAGTGGAATGGTTTCATCCAGGATCTGTGATGTACTCCATCTAATCTGCATGAAAAAAAGTATCTCATATGAGGGTGAATCTTGATGTTAAACATTATGGTACTTTTTTCACTTCACTATTTTTTTCATATGAATACTTCAGAAAACATCTAATCAGAAAAGATAGCACAAGGGCACTATTGCAGTATATTATCAGGTAGAAACTGGGAAAATAATTTATTTTCTCAAATAATCCACGAGACAATCAAAAAAGCAATCATAGATAACAGAACTCCCACATCAAAACTCTAACCAGACCTCTTCTCCCCAAATTTCCACACTCCTCCTCCTACAATTTTATTGACTTAAAAGAATACAGAGGAACAAGGATCCCTGCAAAAGAGATTTTTGTCCCAAAGAAATGAGCTAGAAAATATTCTTCCTTCAACTTCATTGGATCTTTTAGCAAGAATGATGAGAATCTGGAGCTGACCTAATGTGTTAGGGAATTTTCTAGGCGTTTTGAAATTTAATCGAGAATATGAAATGAAGCAAAAATGTCTGCTATAAGTAATTTGGTTCACAGACCATACATTATAAAGTCTTAATAGGTACACCTAGACTTTTTACTGATGATCATATGACTCATCTGTGTGTTGGTAGGGTTTTTTTTTAAAAAAATTGTGCTCTTAAGAGCTGAGTATAGACAAAGCTATATACTTAAAAATGACTCATAGTAAGATTTTATGCTTTTTTTATTACCAGAAGAAGTATATGCAGATCAAGTGCCTTTATAGTGCTGCAAGTCTTCTGTAATAAGAGATCAAAGACATATCAAAACAGTCGTAGCTTTCTATGAGATACAAACCAAGAGTATCTCCTGTATTACTGGGCTCAGCACTACATCCACCAAATATATATATATAGACACAGCAGTGACATAACAGTATACACAGACACTGTTATCTTTATAGGAGCTACTTTATATCCAATAGAATGTGAGTACAAACACTCTGGCAGGATTCCTGTGAATGGAATCAGACATATTTTCTAATACTAAATAAAAATACAGAATGAGTACACAATGAAGGACCCAAAGCAGATGAATTCCTCATTTCTTCCATTAAATTCCTCTAAGCCAATGCTAGGCCAAAAAAAAACCAAAACAACCCTCCCCTATTATAAAGTACATGTGAAAAACAGATTGATGATCTGTCAAAGGTGAGGTTCACATTCAGGTAAATTACATCAGATAAACATTTGAGCCTGACTTTCCAAAGATAAAGTAACTAACTTGTCTGCTAATGTTGGTCTCAGAAAAGACTCAGGAAAAGCCACTTTGACAGCTAAATGCTAGATAACTACTGAAAATATAACCATGGGTTGGGACACAGCCAGAAAGAGGAAGATGCTGTACAGACACAGTACAAAAACTATCAACACAAAGTCAGAGCAGACAGGGAACAAATTTTTGAGGGTAAAAGCAAACAACCAGTACACGACACAGGAGAGCCGATTTTCCAGCAAGCAGCCTGGGATGAAAGGAAATGATATGCAAATAGGATTCAGGAAGAGGCATTCTGCAGCAATCTGCAGAACCCCAGTGACAGAGGAGTTTAAGGAGTCGGCACATGACAAAAGGAAATGATTCTCTTGGTACAGCAATCTCTCATGAGCCAAAGAAAGCAGGACTGATCTGAAACCCCATGTTACAAAACAAGATTTATTTCCCCTTGCACAATGTATTTTACTTCATTCTTGCTGAAGATTAAGCCAAATCCTCACCACAGGACCAGAGCACAGCAGTCCATGGAAGCAACCTGCCTTCCTCTTACTCGGTTTCACTGTGCTAATTGGAGGAGGAGGCAAGGAGGAAAGGTTTGATTCATTTTTCTTATTGAAGTCAGCAAGACTCACCTCGAGGACACAGCAAACCAACAGCACCCAATCAGTTAGGAGACAACCCAGAGTATGAACCAGAGTATGAATGATGAACCAGAACACAAACCAGGGCTGGAACATTGCATGTATGGCAGTGAGATCCTTGCATACACTGTAGTTAAACAAGCACAGATTCTTTTTATTTTGTCTTTTATAAAAACAAATACTATTTTTAGAGGAAGAAAAAAAAAAAAAAAAAAAAGTAGATGGAGCTCTAAGTCAAAGATTCCATGCGAATCCTAGTTGTCTCAGAGACTTTTTGAAAAGATCTCTCTATATTCTTTTCCAGTTTGATCCAATATGTTAACACAAAGTAACACAAAAAGGATCACAAGTAAAAGTAACCACTGTGAACTGAAGAGCTTAGTGATGAGAAAACTGAGGTTAGTATGTTCCTGACAAGTCAGCAAGCCCTAGCTACAGCAAACCAAACAAAATAACCTCTTCCTCTTGTTTTCCCAGTGATAAAACCGGGTTTCACACTTAAGGCCTCAGGGAGGAGGTTCCCAAACTGTAAGTCCATGAGACAAAGATAAGCAGTTAGCAGCTGGTCTGTGGAACCATAAAGCAATATTTATAAAAACATATCCCTTGGGGAATGTTTTGCAAGAAGGGTCAGTGATTTGAGAACGAGTAACCTGTGGTTTTATAAACAGATGAGTATGCTAGAGGATCAACATAGATATTGGGAAAAAAAAAGTAAAAAAGCAAAAAAGTAAAAAAAAAAAAAAAAAAAAAAAAAAAAAAAAAAGCATAAGCAGAGATTTTGTATCTATCCATACATTCCTTCAAAAAAACAGAAGTAGTGAGTTCCCACATGTAATTAAACCAGCTGTGCATCTCTGAATAGACATAATTTTCAGTGATGCTTTAAGACATGCAAGAAGCACAAAGAATCTTATCTAAAAAAGTAACCAACAATGACCCATGGAAATAATAGAAGAAAGGTATATATGTATATACAAGAATATGGTTATTACAATTAAGGTTTTTTTGCTTTTGTATCACTGGTTCAAATCATAGAACAGTTAGAAATCCCAATTTTATAATTATATTTGAGAAGCTCTGAAGCCACTTTAAAAAATTTACTTTGTTGAAGTCAATGCACTAAGGAAAACAACACCAAGAGTTAAATACATGGCACTAAGATTCTTCTAGCACAATCTTTTCACTTCAAGATGCTCCTTCTGTGGCAAGCATGAGGCATGCTGAACTGTATTTACATTGTCACTGTAACCTACCTCCTAGTACAAGTGTCCATTTTAAGTGCCCTGACATGCTGTGCCATGCTTGCCAGGTCAAGCAGCATGACACTGGAAATAGCATTTTGTCTCCACTGAAAGCCCAGTGAAAAAAAGCAAGATTCCACTTGTCTTTTGTTGGCATAGACAAAAGACTAAATCATTGCTAGGCACAGAAGCTGGAATCAGTTCAAATGCTACATTATATTTATCAGATTCCCAGATACCACTTGATGTGCTGCTGGAAGGAACCTTACATTGTGGGTACTGAGTAGAAAAGCAAAGAATCAGCACAATGACTGCAGTGCTTTGATGTTTCCAGATAAGGTAAATAATCTGCATATTAGGGAACTATTCACAGCCTGGGGGTTGTGCAAAAATGTTTTCAGGGGCAATGCAAAGGCAGTGTATTCAAACTAGGTTAGTGGGTTTTGCTTAAAAGGTTGGCAAGAGAAGAAGTCTCACAGGAAGTTTAAAAGCTCACTGGATCCATCTGAACAAGCTAACCATCTTCCCTATACTGGAGCCAAAAATGTAAGATGAATGCTTGATTGACAAGAAAAAGCATAAGGTACATATAAAATCTTCACATAAGCCCCCAAACAGAAGAATTGAGTGAATGAACTTAATAGTAAATCAGACAGAATACCATCAATCAGTAAAGAGCTATTGATTCAGACCACTTGCTTTGATCAGGTGATGTCATATCACTGAAGCAATCATCAATTGTCAGGAACGAATTCAAGGGATTTTTGGCCCAAAAAAACAATCTTTTGTATTCTACATTTTGCACAGACTTAATGTGCTATATGAAAGATTCTAAAGCTGACAAATGTGAGCCAAGATGTATCAAAAAATAGACTCCATGCTCTGAGGTTCACATGCTCCTTTATAGCTATTTTTGTCAAAAAAGCTGAATGTAGAAAGAACTGCTCAAACAGCTACTAATGCTGAATTATTCTTACAAGGCTGCTATCTCTCCTTGTAAGTCCCTACTAACCATGTGAGACTTCAATGAGACAAGCTGTAGTTTCTTTTCACTCTGTGACATCCTACTGGAAGCAATGATGCCCCCTTTCTGTAAGCAAATCATGGGTAACAACAAAATCAGAAACCTGTGGTAGAAGTCAAAAGAAGATTAATACCTTGCTATGTTGCTGATTAACGTAGAACAAGAACAGACTTCACATCCAAGGAGCAAGCAAGATCAGTCCCATAATCAAATAATAATCATAATCACTCATTAGCTGGTAGTATTTTCCTATGGGTTCTTGCAGACCATGCTACACTGTTTAGGGACTACTTATGAGTTTTGTCCTTGACACTAAGCACAATAGTCATCCAGACGGCACTGGGATACATGAATGGAAAAGGAGAAAGATGCTTTGAAGGCAGTATTGGCATTTGCTCTGTTAACAGAAGACAATGTGCAGAACAGCCAGCACACCAATGTCTTTCATTTCCACTACAGCTTTCATTTGCAATAAAGCCAGGAAATTGCTTTTCAACTGCCTAAGAAACACTGGCCACAAAATTTTTTTATCTGCTTCACTTTATCCTGTCCCTCTCTATTAATCTATAGAATTCCTAAGAATCATCCCATAAAGTATCTCACAAGCAGCAAGTCCCAGAGGAGATGTTGTCTGGTCTCTTCACGCCTTTAGAGGTGCATTCAATACAATTAGCAACCATTAGATTTGCCAGTGACACATGCATTATACAAGATGCTTGAAGACAGATGAAAAACGTTCTGGTAAGTGCTAAAAGACAATGGTATGGCCTGTGCATCAATGATTATAAGTCCCTCTAGGTAAAAATTTGGTCCATGCTATCTGAACTAGCACTTAGGAAGGGTTAAAATGCAGTACCAGTTCCTCTACCTTATTTTAGCCAAAGAAAGAAAAGTTGACTGCAAAAATCACATTCATTAATTTTACATGAGCACCATAACCCAAATAGCCTTCAGACAGCACCACTTTGTGCAGAAAGCCTGAGGTAAGCTAAATAGACCTCTAGCTCTAAATGGTTTATCCCAAACAATTAGGCACCGAGAACGGTGCAGATAACCGGTGTGCTGCAAATGCCGCATAGCATATCAGTCTCAACCCCATCATTCATTAGTACTCCCTGCTCAGTTATTCCACCCCTATCAACGCCTCTCTTACATTGACTGCGGGCTCTGAGCAGACCCAAGGAGCTCCTTGCGTTTGCAGAGCCCTTCGCACAGGTGGCCTTAATTAGCAGCTGGAGCCCATGAACTGTCACGCAACATCATATCCCTGTCTCCAGCCGGTGTAGCAGCACAATGGGAAGGGGCAGCTCCCCGCCGCTGCTCCATCCCCACCGACACCGCCGCCGGCCCAGCCGGGCGCCCCGGCGCCACCTGGCGGGCACCCGCGGCCCCGCCCGCCGCCGCCGCGCTGCCAAGATGGCGGCCCCGCGGACTGCCCGCCTTCCAGCTCTCAGCGACATGGCCTCGGGGCACGTACCGCCTCCGTTACCCCGCAGAACTCCTCCAGCCTCCTCAACAGCTCTTCAATCGTCTCTTCCACTTCTTTCACCTCGAGAAGGAGAAAAACATTCACAGAGGCCAGGCGGGGGCCTCGGCCGGGCACCACACCGCTCCCCTCGCCTCTTCTGCCATCCCAGTGGGGAACCTACGGCGAGTTGGGGAATCTTTGGGCAGCCACCGTGCCACCAACTCCAGAAGTTCAAAAAACAGACACGCAGAATTCGTTGTATTGAGAAATGTAAAATTTGGAGGCCCTGGGAAGAGCTTCTCACCCTTCACCAGGTGACCTGAGAGGGAAGGTGTCCCCAGTGCCCACCACCACATGCATCTTGAGTTCTGGAACTCACAATTGAGGTTTCTACCTGCAGTTTCTAAACCCAGAATTTCAACATGTATTTCAGCAAATTTCCTTGCCAAGCATCTCCCTCAAGTTTTGAAGCAGGAAGGTTTATTCTAAGACTTGCACCTGGATGTAAAAACAAAGTGTGATTTATAAAAGTCAGTTTGAAGTTACAGCCTACATTATTCACTGAGAGAAAATGGTTAAACTCCCCCAAAACATTACCCATTAGGTAATACCTAAAAGAAAAAACCCAAACCAAACCAACAGACAACCCAACTGCAACCCCATCACTTTGACTATTCTGAAGTAGAGAGAATGCTATGAAAGAAAACCAAGAGCTGCTGAGAAGGGCAGGTTTGGACAGCGCTGAAATGTTTTTCCCATTGCAGAAAAGAAGCCGATTCAGACCTCCAGAAAAACTCAACAGCTACAAGAGTGTCTGCATGAAGCCAAGAGCCCAGGCATACTCACCTCTGCCAAGGAAAAAGCTCACAGACACTCACTCTTAAATAATTCTGTAGAATTAAAGCTCTGTAAAGCTCAGAAAAGCCCTGTAAATAACTGCAACTATAGGGAGAACAAACCTAATCTGAGCATCTTTTTAAAAAAAACAGAATAATTGGAGTTCAAATACAGGAAATTAAAATTAATAAAATTAGAAAACCAAATCCTGCCTTTGTACTGTAATTTTTTTTTTAAATCCTGAATCTACTCTCCAAACACATCTCATTCTCCAAAATTAATGAACCCGATGAATTGTTATTTTTTATTAAGCCAAACAAAGGCAAGTTGTTCTACTTGTTGGGACTACTTTGTCTAAATGGTCATTGTTAAAGCAGAACAAGAACAATGGTTGCTTAATCAGAACTCTTCTATCCTTTTTCATCTGTGCTGTAAGTAATGATCTTGTTCCTAAAGTTTACTATCCTTTCACCTAGTAATAAAGTTAAGGAAAGCCAAAATTCAAATTGTACTTGAAAATCCAACAGTTGAGCTAACTTCAGAAATTTTTTTGCCATTTTTAAAGGTTTCCAACAGCCTCCCAAAACAAGTACAATCCCTCTTGTCTGGAGCAATATGGCAAAGGGACCTGCTATCACGTACAGGCATTAAACAGAAGAAAGGATGTTGGAAGAGGAAGAGTAGGTAAGAAGATAAAATACACATTTGAAGTAATGTCTTGGCTGATACAAGAGGTAGAATGGAAAATACTAGAAATACTCTTGATTTAGACTGAGGCTAATGTTACGAGCAGTATACATGAAAGTTCACCCCTATTTGCAGCAGAACAGATTTGAGGGAACAATTTTGGATGTGGAGGTAAAAACCCTTTGTCACAGAACCAGAGAGTAGGAGCAACAGAGAAACATAACTTACTAGTGGGGAGCAAAGTGCAAACATTACTCCAGAAAAGTGTTCTGAAAAAAAAAATGGTTCTGAAAAGACTGCTAAGAATCATCCAGGAAGCAATCACATCAACCCAGGAGACCTCATCCACTATGTCAATTGCATGCACTAAATATTTTAAGCCTGCAATCCAAGCTGGGAAAGAACTCAATTCTTAGTAACTTCCAGGACAGTTATTCAAAATCTAGACAGGGCAATTTATGCTATCCCAACAAAGAAAGAACAACAAAAAAGTCTTGAACACGTGGAAGAAATAGTGGCTGTTTTCACAAGGGCAGATGTGTATCTGCATAGCTAGGACATAACGTGGGCTGAGGATAAATGCCTAGTCAGGAGTATGCAGATAGGATCTCAGGTCATGTTCTGAGTAGCAGGAATGTGACCCAACTTGGACCAAAATCTCTGCAACTACATTAGAGCAGCATTGAGCTAAGACTGGTATGTATTGCCTAAGAGAAGTTGTTACTGATGGCATCTTCAACAGCTTAGGAACCACACCTGCCAGCCTACAAAGATTATTTTCTAAGATGCTTGTGTCTCACCGACTCTGCGAAATCTTTGTGGTGGCACAAACTATCACATTATATTCACATTGTAATGTCACTTATACAAGATTTAAAACCTACCCACAAAAGTTTCACTGGCTCTTTTTTTGCATACGTATCTGGACAGAAGAAACCTCAAGCTACTCCACAAGTATATCAGGAAGGATCCATAAATGTAAATAAATGCATGGATTTCAGTCATGCTAACATTAGTTTACATCCCTTAACAATCTGTTTCATGTCTATCTGAGGTAAGGATTTCTGTGCGGAAAAGCTGTTTTCCTTCTGCTGCTCCTTTGCATGCTTAAATAAAGGAACAGAATTTCCAGATCTAGTTTCTCCACAGAAAGAAAGAGCACTCTTCCTTCCCACTGCTTGTAGTGGGAATCTCTGGAAAGATCACTGCTTAACAACAGAAAAATGCATTCTTTTCAAATAAGAAAGAGTTCCCAGTGATTTCACATTAATATAATACATTTAATTTGTGAAAAATTTGTAAGCATCAAGTCTCAAGAGTGTGATTTCTTCACATCTTCCTAAGGCAAAGCAACATAATTGTGTTGTTTTTTTTTTAAATATATTCTACAGCAGAGCAAATTTCAGGTGGTGGTGCACGCATCAGATGGCGTACGGAACAATTCTATCAAACTCCAGAGTCATCTTGGCAACTCTGCAGTCAGCTTTGCAGGCCTGAAGCCACTAACACAGCCACATGTTCAGGACCAGCACTGTTGGCTTAAAGAGATAGTCCAAAACTGGTACCAAATTTCGGCTTTGAAAAGGCTGTAAAAATGGGGGCAATTGTTAAACACATGACTGTAAACCTGGTGTAAATTTCACTACTTTGACAGATGATGCATTAAAGAAACCTCCATTTAAAGAAGCTGCAATAGCTCTACAGGTTACTTGTCTTGCTCTGATTCGACTTGCAGACATGCCTCAGGCAGGTATCTGCTGACCTCACTAGCATTCTAATACCTCTAATGACCATCTTGCATTTGTAATGTTCATAAAGATTCAAACATTGGAGTAACCAGTGCTAGAGGCCAGAAGCAAAGTTTATTGACTGAGAATAAATTAATTCAAAACAGATTCACAGTTAATCTTTAAAGAGATTACACAGCCTGAAACATAACTAATGACAGCAGTGGTAAAAAACAATAGAAAATAGATGCAAGCAAATCACTTAACAGTATTTCTGCAAGTATTTCTGTGTCACAGTATTTCTGTGACTATAAAAGCACACTAGGCATAAAAAACCTAAACTAGTACATTTAAAAAGGACTCAACTGCCAATATTTAGCAGCTACACAGGAACTGCTAAAAAAGGAAAACATTCTAATGACTCAATGTATTTAAGACACCTTCAGAAACAGTTGAGGGGCCTGTACCAGCAGTATCAACAATGCATTTACCAAAGTCTGTAACTGGGTACCTTCTAAACAAGCCATAGGAACACTTTCCAGGTGATTATACAACTCACTGTATTAATTATCATTAAGGTCTGGAATAAACCCCACTGAACACATTTCAAAGTTATGATGAAAATATGTCTGACAAGTGTTTCTTAGTGAAGACTATTTAATTGTACAGTGACTGTGAAATTACAAACTGTCATCAGTTATATAAGTAGCCTGCCCTTTTCCATCATTTACTTATGCCCCTAAGGCCAACCCTTTGCATGTAAGAGGAGAGACATTCACAGTTTAATGAATCAGGAAATTGTCCTGAGTTCAAAACTAACTAATTAACTAAATGTTAATTTCTGTGTTGTACATTTTAGCTCAGATCAGTCCTCCAACTCATTGCATTACACAGCCATGTTAAGGCTAGAACTGAATAAGAAACAGGTAGTGAAAGAAACACGTTGGAGCTTCCAATGGAAGATAGAACTTATCATGAAACCCTAGGCAAAGTCACAACAGTACCACTTTCAGATGACATTTTAATTTTCCGATATATCCGCTATTGATTTTCATGTTTATTTAAGGAAAGAAAACAAAATAAGACTAAACTAAAACCATTACTTCATTTTGTAACTTAAAGGGGAAAAAAAATTGCTTCAGGAATACACTCCCAGTCAACCTTACAACAAATTACCTGCTTTTCCTAAGGACTTGATTTTTTTTTTAATACTAATCTTGCTCCTTGATGAAAAGTTTTGAGTCATATATTTTATATTGTCCACTGTTCAGGCCCACAAGATAAAATATGGTGTTATAACTTATCACAATTCATTAAGGAACACAAAAGAAAATCAGCAGCAAATCTCTTCTACAGAGTTTTCCAAAAAGCCTTCCACTTTCATCAAAAAGTTAATCTGCCTTTGTTGGAATTTGAAGTGCTCTCCTAGCATGTAATTAGGATGAAAAGGTAGCCACAGAAAGCTTTAAAATAGCCAAACCAGAAAACTACACAACTCTTTATAACATTAGAAAGTCCTGCAGGAACATTTCAGTATGCTTGAAAGTCAACAGGTTCTTCATTCCTCCTGTGCCAGCTTCTGAATACTGAAAAAAACCCCAACAAACCTACAAAGGGAAAACAATCAGTGTATGAGGGGAAACAGAAAGAACAGAGTGGCAAGAGTATTTCAATTGTAAAACTTTCTTTCTTTTCTTTCATAGCTGTTTACAGCACTTGTTCAAATCAGGCAGAATAATGTGTCATGCAGCATATGCTTGAAAGATTTCACTTAGTAAAATCTTATACTGGATTATACAAATATTTTGCATTCTTCATTGTCATAGCTTTGCTTGCTAGAACTGCTACACAAAATTAAAATCATTATGGAAATTAGGAGTTATATGCTAGAGTAAATTGTTATTGATAAGTACAAAGTGTAAAAAATGCGAAACTAAGGCAACTCTTTTTGAAAAAGAACTGAAAGCCCACATTCTGATTTCCACATTCTGATTTGTGACAGAGCTGAGCTTGCAAGGCAAGGACTGCAGGAAGAGACATTAAAGAAAACACTTCCCCAAAAGCCCTAATCAATCCCCAACAAGGAAAATACCTAAATTATACTGCTGCTTTGAGCAAGCTACCAATATGTACAAGAAGCAAGAGAGATCAGTATTAAAACAAGCATTTAATTTCAGGTGGAGATGCCTAAAGGAAACAGAATGACTTGCAAGTAGCAGAGAACACAAGTTCTTGCTGTTATCCTTGCAAGAACAAACAGTCTTGGCACTCAACTACAAAATACAGCCTGCCATACAACACTGAACAGGAAAACTGTTTTATTCATTGGCAGGTCTTCCTCATTTCTTATTTAACATCTGTAGCACTTGATAAAACCAGTATAATCCAGCTGACATGAACTTATACTTTAACGAAACTTACTCCTGTCAACTTAATCAAACTTGAAAATTCATTTTACTAATTGTTAATAATAGTATAGAAGACTAATACTGTAGATCATAATCCAAAAATAAGATGGAAGCTGTCAGTGGTTTAACCACATGAAAATTATGTGGGTATCATGGACTAAGTATTATATCACCTCCTTAAAAATGCTGAACAGAAAAACAAAACAAAGATCCCAAGATTTGGAAGTAACTGTTCTGACTTACTGTAAATTGTAGATAACCACATATGGAGAGATGAAATTGATGGAGTGATGATGTCAAGGGAGAGGCATAGGAAAAAAATTCTCTAAATAGTGAAACTGAAGAAGAGTTTTCTTTTTTTTTTTTCTTTTTGGAGATGAAAGTAAGTCACATCAGTATTTTACTGCCAAAATGAAAGGAAAGGGTGAGGGGAAGCTGTTTTTAAAGTTGGATTTAGGAGTATCCTTTACCTTTGGAAAATTTTAAATAACTTGCCCAAAGAGAGCATTCACTTGACATCACCACCATGGCATAAGAGCTCCCTACAGATCAGAAAGGGGATACTCTCAAGTGCTCTCTACTTGTGTTTTAGTAGCCTCCCTCTCTTTTTGGAGGTGGGTGGAGGACCATTTTAGCCTACCAAGTGCAACTTCAAAATCTATAATCTAGACCCCAGTAAATAACAGCACCTCAGATCCTCCAACATCATTCCACGTAATCACATCAGCGTCCTTAGCCTGACCTTACCATCACCATCTTTTTCATTTCCACAAAAACAGAATACCAGCAACAGCCATAGGCATTTAAGAAAAGAAGCATAGAAACAGCTATTACGGAGCTCAAGAGTAGCCCAACTTAATCCAACACCGCATCCCAGACACGGATAACCTGAACTCTAGGCCCCCCTCAACCAGAGGGACCGCAAACACCCCGCCGTCTGCAGAAACAAGATGAGCATCACGAGCAGCGGGTTAGTCGGCAGCCAGGCAGGAGGGGAGCTCCTCGCACACCTCACCGGGCAGAGGTGCGGGAGCCTCGGCCGCTCACGGGCAGGGAGATCCCCGCGGCTGCCGGTGCCACGCTCACGGGAAGAGACCCCCGGTTCCCCCACAACTCCCGGGCCAGGGGAGCTGCTCTCTGCCTCTCCTCTCCTCGCCCACCGCCCGTTGCCTCAGGGAGCTCCCGGCCCCCTTCCCGCCGCACCTGCATCCTCCTCCTCTCAGCCGTCCCCTCGAGCCGCTACAGCCGGCGCCCCTCGTGAGGCACAGTCGAGCCCGCCCCCCAACCCGCGGCTCACGGACCGCCCCCGGGCCGGCGCAGCCCTTGCCCCTACCTCCTCCCTGTGCATCGGACACGTCGTGCGTCCCTCTCCTCAGCCGCCGCTCCCCCCCGGAGCTCCGGCGGCTCCTCCGACCGCAGCATCCCCTCTGCGGCGGCTCGTCACTGTTAGCCGGCTGAGCTCACGGCAGCCGCCGCTCCGCTCCGCCTCCGGCTGCCGCTCCGCCCCGCTCCGTGCCCGCCGCCTGCCCCGGGCCTCTCCGCCTCAGCGCTCCCCTCTTGCCGCCGCGGGACGCGCGCGCCACCTCGCGAGGCGTGGCGAGAGCGGCAACGGCTGCGGCGCGAGGCGGCGGGCGCGTGGGGGGGGCTACGTGCGGACCCCCGGCTCCTCGCGCTCGGGCCTAACGGTCCCGGTGGGAGCGGGGAGCGCGGCCCCGAGGCTGCTGCGGAGACCCAGGGGGCAAAGGCGCCCGGCAGAGTTCTGCTTCACCTCAGGACACCTCAGCCCGGGGACGGGGAGGGAAATCTTCCACAAAATCAGAACGCAGCAGAGCCTCCCTCCCTCCCTCCCCCCCAGCCCCAGCGCTTTCCCTCCCTGGGTGTTTCGTAACAGCGTTGTGGTTCAGCGAGCCTGTGCTGCAGCCTAGAGGGCAGAGACGGAGACAGGCAGGTGAACGGGAGACGGTGACTGGTTTTGAATCACTGGGAAAATAAAGGCAGCAGCTGAAAACGCAGGTTTAAGGCGCTCAAGAATTTGAACTTTAAGAATTTCTCGATGCCCGGCTTGCAAGGTATTTAAATGACTTGAGGTCAGAGACATTCAGGGTCGCACTAGGCACAGCAGCACTTCTGACAGGGCCAAAAACATCCGGTCCTGCCTGAGGATGGAGAGAGAAGACCTTCTGTGAAGACTCCCTTTGAAAGATTGCAGTTAAGGAGACTTACTGGAACGGCTTCTTCCCTACAGAAGCAGCTCTTCTTGCATCAGGCTCTTACACTTGCAATTTCAGTTTCAAGCTCTCCAGGTCTGGGCAGCCTTCTTGCTAATAATGTATTTGCAGAGTTAATAACACAGCCCTGTTCTCTGCTCAGTCATTCAGGTACCATTTATGGGGTAGGCCCTGAGGGTTTGTAATCTGCATCTTTGAAAGATATGTTTTTCTCAGGTAAAGATGCACCAGATAAACCCAGTGAAATTTGGAAAGCATATTTGTGAAGCTTTAACAGATCAGAATGAAATATTCCTAACTTGTGTATCACATTAACTGTTACAAAACTAGGTTATCTGTCATTGAAAAATAGGACAAAGAGGTGTATTTAGAAGAAACAAGAAACACAAGAAGCTGTGGTACTATGACCACCTTTGTAACCTCTGTGTCTCATCTGGAAGGTTAGGGTAGCCCTTCTGTCTTCACTAACCTAACAGTTTTCAGTATAAAGCACAGTCAAAATACAAGGAAAGCCACATATTGAATGACAGGGTTGTTTTTTTTAAGTTACTGACTGCTGGATGAATGGAAATCAAGCAATATCCCTATATTATACAGATCCAGTTACTAACCACCTGAAGTATTTTTGAAAGAGTCAATAGAATTTCAGTGTTTAACAAAACAAAAATTGTCTTTTGCGAGTAGTTTTTTTGCATTACATTTTAGCTCATTTATTCATGACTTTGCAAAATATCTCTACTTTCATTTTACAGCACAGAAGAGAAAGAGTATGAAGGGCAGACAGTAAAAATGTTATTATACTTATGTTCTTAGAATTTAAAATTTGAGTTGCAAGTCCAAGCTTTTTATGTAAGCTTATAAGCATTCAGAAAGTCATAGAAATGTCTGTTCATATATTCAATACTTTTTCCTCAGTATTTTAAGAATTCAAATCCCTTGTGTCTTCAAACAGCAGGATGAAAACCCCATCCACAATATCCAGAACTTGTTTGCAAAGCAAACAAAAATTAAAATGTAAGGGCTTATAGGAATGCCAGTTGTTTACAACAGAAATACCCTTTTTGTGTCTGGAGATCACTGTTACAGCTCTGAGACTCTACAGAGAGGCCATGCTAGCAGGCATAAGTAAAGTCTTATCTGACTTGCTTATTGAGCTTAATATAATAGGTAAACTTCTGGCTATTGCAAAATGAAGTATTCCTGTCTGCCATGTGCTGGCAGTCGTACCTCCTTTGTTAGCATATCTCCTGTATGCTTCATAATTTTTACACATTCTTTTTTTTGTCTTGCTGTTGTGAATACCTAGGTCAGTTATTTTCACAACTGATTTAGACATGCCCGATTATGATACACATCAGTTTTGGCTGTTGTTACTGTAGCCACATCAATAAGGTGGGTTTTATTCAAGCACAAAGCCTGGAGCTGGTGGATGTCCCAACCTTTTCCACCTTATTTCACATATTCTGCTGTTCTCATCTGTCCCTCAGACTCTGTTCCCTGCTTCTGAACATTACTATCACACCTGTGATTACAAAAAAACCCCAAACAAAAACACATACACACACACAAAAAAAAAAAACAAAACCAAAACCCACCCTCATCAGTAACTAGGTATTACCAGATGCTGAAAAGAAAGCCACTAAATACCACGTTCTCCTGAGTTAAGCAAGAATGGGGGCAACAGATACACTTTTATATACTTTCTTAAATGTAAGATCACAACCTGATACAAGGATTTCACTCTGATGTAATGCAAGATATTTCTTTATATTATCAGTTAACAAAAAGATGGTTCAAGCAGAAAGGAATGTTAATTGGAAGGACAGGAAATGGTATCTAGCAACACTTCTGAACTGCTGTAGTAAGAAATGGTTTAAAAGCACAGCACTTCTTCAAATCACTGTGCTTCTTATTTCTGAAGTACTTTTAAAATCAAGCATACTACAGCATACTACAGTAAGTACTCAGAAAAAAGTATCTCCTCTCTGAGAGGGAAAGTACACAAGTGATCTATCACAGCTGCACAAGGAGTCTGAATTCTTAAGTCTTGGCTTCATTCTCACCTCTCCAAGAACCAGCTGTTCCATTTCTTGCATACCTCTACAGCATCCAAGAACAATACTGTTACCATCCAACACATTTTTCTTCATGCTAGTATTGGAAGGTATTTTTGAAGATATCTTGAAGCTGATTATTCCTCTCTAGCACATGCAACTGCTACGTAGTGCTATCTGGATATCGATACCTGCGTTGCAAGGAACAAATGTTCATAAGAAATAATTTAGGCAAGTCTGAAACTAGAATGTCACAGCTAATTTTAAAGTAACAAGAGGGATACTCGGCATTAGTCAATCTTAATCCTCTTGTTATTCCAAGGTGAGGAGAATTTTCAATTTATTGCTTATGAAAATGCCCCGAGTCTTTGTAGCTGCAACCATACATAAATTTACAATTTCATAAAATAACTGAAGTTCTAATGCCTTGTTAAGAGGTTGAGAAAAGCTAAGTACTGCTGGTATGTAGAGGACAGAGGTATTATTGCGTGGCATTTAACAGCTGCATTCCTCCCTCAAGGAGGCAGCAGTTAGTAAAGTTAGTCTTCCTTTACAATTACTTAGTTTAGGAAAACGACCAGGAGGGATTACAGAGATATGTTCTAAGTGTTGCTGACCTGCACAAGTATGCATTTTACTCTCATTCCCTTAAACTGTCCCATAATAGTTTCTGTGCTGTGCTTCCACTGTAGTCTAGATTCAGTCCATGTCAATATAAGCATTAGTTCACTCTTCAGTTCTTGTCCAACCTAAAGCTTTCTGTCAACCTTACTTTATCCTCATAGGTAAATGCATTCCTGAGGACACATTCCTTAGCCTTTGCTCCTGCAATAAAACCACCCCTTAATTCTTAGTAGATTTTCATTAGGACAAATTCTCTCACATATGGAAGCTTGCTGGAAGACAAACATTAATGGACACTAATGGTTCAGCTAAATAGTCTGTACTGTTACTGCAAAGGGCACTTCCTCCCTCAGTGGAAGTACCTCCCCTGGTTACTGTCAGTCCCAAGCCAATCTCCAAGCCACTGGAGATTTATTTGCAGAGTTTGCATCAACACTTAAAAACCATTCTTAGGGAGATAAAATTCACCATGAATCAAATAACTCAAAACTAGTAACTGGTTAACTATTTTTCAGTCCATCTGTTGATATGTAACTTCCTCACACAAAACTGTTTACATACAGCTTTATTGCTTTTTACAATCTTTTTCAGGCTGATCAGTCTTCTACTACTCTGTTTTATTGTACCAAAAACATCCTATAATCAGATGACATTCGTTTTTCTTCAGTCTGGTATTATTTTTTACAATAAGTAATTAGAACCACACACTATTAAAAGTTTTGCTGAACTGTAGTTTTCAGAGCTTTATGCATTTGGACAGGAGTTCTGAAGTTAGAAAAATGCTACACCTGGATTTTAATACAGGCAGGAATTTTAAAAGCTCACACCATTTCAAGAATACCACACTAATGTCAGCATTCCTTTAGGAAGGTGTGTTTTGGTGCAAAATAAAGAAATCTCTTCCAGCTACAGCCATTCAGACCCAAGTGCAGAGATGAGGTAGACTGGGTTTTTCCAGCTGCATACCAATATTAAAGATGCTGTGGTGTTGTTCCCAGTCTTTTTGTCACCTTCTCATAGCTACGCAGGCAAGTATGAAAAGAACTGAACCATACAAGTGAAACTAGTCATGCATATATGATAGAAGAAGCAGAATAGCAGGCAGATGACTGGACCCAAGACCAGCAGTCACAAAAGCCCCACACAGAAGGACTAAACAAAAACTCAACTCTTTTATCACTAGGTAAATGTTTACAAGGCTTACCAAGGCATTAGATACAAGAGAAAACACCTGCAAGTGAAATGGGTTCAGGTTAAAACTTTAATGCAGACTTATACCAAATACTTACAGTAACAGTGAAAACCTCCACATCACCAGCAGCACTTGACAAAGGCAGAGGATGAGGAACCAGCTCCCAAGGCTTCATGACCTAAACTTTACCAGGACCAGTCCTCAGGCAAGTGATACCATGTAAGATTCATTATTTGTGGCTACTGTAGGAACAAGCACATCACAGGTTAGTCAGCGTGACTGAAGGACATAGGTTTTGAACCCTTGCATACTTTCCACGCATAGAGATTTGTTCCAGAAAATGGAAAGGAAGAAAACATTAAGGCTGCTATGAAAACAGCCCATTTAGAGGCCTGAGAGGAAAAAAAGAAATAAAGCCAATCCACCTTCCCAGTTCAGAGTAAGAGGATACGTTGTCATTTTTACGCATCTGACAAAGTAATTGAGAAAACATTTTATTTCTATATCCATTTATTATTCCAGTCTGTAAAAATATAAGACTAATGTACAACTACATCTAGCTTGATTTTGTAAAATCAATCTTCATTCAGTGAGATATCAATGTACATTATACATTAAAGTTGTAAGAAAAATACTGATATTTAACATTTTAAACAAGTTCATTCATTCATGTAAAAATCACATTGCAAGTAAAATTTAATTAGAAAATACATAATATTCACAAAAATACACATTAAAGACAGCTTGTGAGAACATTGTCCTAAATTTAATTCAGCTGTGGAAAAAAAAAAAAAAAGATTCACAGTTAGGCTTGACTTATCCAGTACCATAACACAACTTCAGAGTAAATGCATCTCAATTCTATTAAGAATTTGTTCTTTTTCCTATTAAGGTGCACTTAAATCTCCCAGTTGTAAGTAAGGAATGACTTGTTTCCCCACTGTGCATTTACACAACATATAACACTTGTCAAAGGAATTTTAATTTCCCATTCCATTTTGAAATAATTTGGATATTTATAAATTAATTTATAAAATCTGGATTGAAAATACAATTTACATATACAGGATACTTAATACACAAAGATTACATTAATAGCAGCGTAATATTGTCAGTCATGCGTAGCATCCTCACTATTACTTTTGGATTTTTTTTCTTTTTTTTTGTTTTCTTAGCTAAAGATAAAATCTATATAAAACAGTCAAGCCTTTAATTATTTTCTTCCAAGGAGAAAATTTTAAAGATGTTAAAAATTGAGGAGGTAGTGAATGAAAGGCTAACAATATCAGCAAATTTTAAAAAACCTTATACTGAACCCCAGTACCATTTCTATATAAAATTAAGTTTAGCCACTCATAATCAACCATTGATGATCCTGAAGTAAGAATTTAAAATATTTCATAATTAACAGTGTAAGCATTAGTAAGATATGGAAGAGCTTTAGGAACTTTATGGTAACTGCAGCATTAAGCAATTACATGCTGTGCAGTCTGTCATTGTAACTGTAAATACACATCTTTAAAACCCCATTTTTACGTTTATTCTTTAATGCTTTTATGAAGTCCCAAATGCTTACTTTCACTACATGTCACCAAATTTCTGTAAAAGAGAACATGTGTGTCAAAAAGATTATAATCTCATGTTTAGATGCAACAGTTTGCAGGAAAGGTCCTCAGAGATGAATTCTCATGCAATTTCGAGTAGGACCCTACTTAAATTTCTGCAAGTCCTTAATACTGGCATATATATTCAAAATATTCATGCATCTGTTGGAAGTACAGATTAGGTAACACAGTTTGGCAGCACACTAACCTTGGGTGTTCATACCTCAGCAATAAGTTACCTTGCAACCCTACAATTCCCAGACTCAATCCTCCTGTGCAAGTTAATAGCTCAAAGCTATTACCCAAGCTGCAAAATACTAACATAGCACGTTAGACTTGTGTATTTCCACTGAATGAAAACATGACACCTGTATTAAGTGCAGTACCAGTTCGTTTTCTGTATCTGTGGACTTCATTCTCTCCTCATCCAAGTGCCTTTATTCCTTTGATAATAATACATTCAAGTAAACAAAAGGCACAGAAGTGCAAACTAGCATAATAAATGAAAGTCACCCTCCACAGATGATTTCATACAAGAAGGAAAGTCTTGATAAAGGAAAAAAAAGGACATTATAAAGTAAACAATCTTCCTTGAATAAAGGAAGCATAGAGCAGCACTGACAGAAAATGTATATTTAAAATCTACATGTTGCAGAATGAACATTTTCTCATTTCACACTAAGTGAACAGTTACTTCATTTTTATTAATTATTAGCAAAGTAAGTAAAACACTTAAAAATTCTTGGTCATGTTGGAAAAGATTTCAGGGCATGTCTACATGCACACTGAAGAAACCATAATAAATCTGACAAAGCAGGCCTCTAACCTGGATTTGCAGAGTACCATTGTCTCATGCTTATTCTCCATTAATCAAAAAGGGCGTGAATACCTTTCTGGAAATCTACGAGATGAACTCCAATGGTACTGAAGGCTTGAAAATTCTACTGCTCATGAGATATGAATTTATAATTTGCATTTAGTAAAATCAAACAGCAGTAATTTCTAATGCAATTTTGTTTAGCCTCCAATATCCTATAGGCATTTTTTTTATAGATGCCTTAACATTAAACTTACAGTTAGTCTCTTGTTAGTAAAGTTACCAGAGGTAGATGTTTCCTTCAAGACAGACTGAGGGAAAACAAGAAAGGGGTTAGTCTCACACTTTGGATCTCCCCACAGGGTAGAACATACTTCCAAGAACCCAGACTGCTGGCTCTGGTAAGCACAGTACCACAGTACAGAACTGGTAGCATCCTACTTTTTTATTAAACATTGATATAGACCACTGGTGAGAAGCTCCATCCATCCTCCTCCCTAATCCTATCAGTCCCCATCTCATTTTCCTGCCATGGTTTAATGTTCCCAGAGAAAGATCACACCAGGAACTGAGTGCCAAAGTGGAAAAGCAGGGGACACTAAAAGAGTAAAAATAATGCTGGAAGCCTCTCCCTGCAGTTCTCCTAGGAGGTTTGCAGCTGATTACATGCATACCTATGCACGTGCAGTATCAGGACTTGTCATCTGTATTTTGTTTTACATATAGCAACTTTGTAATAGTCAAAGCACCCAGCCAGTGGTACACAGAAATATCAGCATTTACAGTTTAGTTCATTATAATGAATAATTTAATGTCACCTGGCTCAAGCAAGTTTTATTAAAGCCCTAATAAAGACTTAAACCATTTTTTTAATGCAAGGATTTATTTTAAGCCACTCTAACTTGTTTAGGTTTGAAGAAAGTCACTTTTCACAAAATTGACTCACTGTAACAAACCTTTGCTAGTAGAAACTCGTCCTGCTTCTACTAGGACTGTAATTTTAACAAATTATTTTGTTATTTCCATAGCACTTAAGTTTACATTTGGTTTCTTTGAAATATACTGGGATTAACAACTAAATCCAATGATACCCTTAAATAATTGCAAACATTTTAAAATGAGAACAGGTCTTTGATGCATAAGTGTTAAGACTTTCACATTTGAACTTCATAATCATAGTAATTAAAAGTAAGCTTATCTGGCCATTAGAAACTGTCAAGGTGCATTACTAATGAGCCTGTGGCTGCACATTCACTTACAAAAGAACAACCAACATCAGAAGCCTGCACCTTCAAATCCTGACTGTTGTCAAGTTGCTGACCACTGTTGCATATCCCTGTTGCTCACTGTGTCATTCAGGGAACTAGACCAACAACCAACACCCCTTTTCAACTCCACCTCCTGCTTATTTTTAAGTTTCCTCATGCACAGATCCACACAAACAGCTCTAATAGCTGCATAACAGTCCAGAACAGGAATGAAGTGGCTAAAGCAGTTCCCTCATACAAAAGCAGCACTTCAGATGAACATGAAACCAGAGTACATTAGATAGTCAACCTCACACAAGAATGGAAGTTTACTTCCATAGAACCAGAAGTATTCAGCATTAAAAAAAAAAATTTAAAAAAAATTTTTAAAAAGTACCTTTAAAAGAAAGCTCACAGCCATCTCTTAGCTATCCTTCATTTCTTCATTTTCAATTTCATTTTTCCTCATCCTATTTCTGTCTTTTATCAATTATCTTCTGTCTTTTTGAAGTATTTACATTGAAGTGCAGAATTAACTTAAGTTAGTCAACTTACATAATTTTGATCTTCTTGTATTTACTTTTCCCCCTCCTTTTAATCTAACTGCAGTGCTTGGTAGACAGAGAGGTATAAAACATATTACATATTAAGCTAAGTTAAAACATGTATGGCATCTTTACTTAATACAAAGTACACCAATGTAATTTCATAGCGTTATGATAGTTCCATCTTCTTCTAATGACTTATGATCTGGCTCTTGTACTTCATATTCCATGCTAATGTTGCCTGCTGAATGATTCAAGTTCACCTCACTGGAAGGCAGGAATCCATTTTGTGTTGACTCATGCAGGAGTTCAATTTGCGTCAAGGACTCCAGGCTTTCGCTGGTAGGTGTGGCTTTTGGAATCTGCTGGGGCTCACCACTACCTTCAATAACAATGTCCTCTTCATCACTCTCCTCTTCGCCTTGCAAGAAATTTGCTAAAATATTTGGTGTGCTACTTGGAAGGCTAGATTCAGTAGACTGACCAGAGCTGCCAGAAGTTCGACTGTTCCTCACAACGTTATTTCTCTGGTTTGCTGGTCTCACTGTAATGATCAGGTTACGGCTGTTTGCAATCATCATGTCTGTAACTTGATCGAGGCTTTTTCCTGAAACCTCTATTCCATTCACCTCCAGTACTTCATCATTAACAGCCAGTAAGCCTGTGCTTTGAGCCAGACCTCCAGGGACAAGCCTAGATATGAAAATCCCTGGAACTCTCTCTAAGCCATGCGGTGTTACTCTGACACTAGAGCCATCTCGTATATAGAAACCCAGGGGTTTGTCAGTTCCATATTTGTAGAGTCGCACCCTACGATGGGTTTCTGGAAGAATATCTACATCTATAATAGAAGACACTGGTCTGAAGTCTTGTGGCATGCTAATGACAATGTGTGGTTTCTTCTTGTGGTTATCCGGACGTAACACATTTGATAAGACATTCTTCTTCCTTGTCATTGTATCCGTACCAAAGGCACTGTAGTCTGCATCTTCTGTAAGACATAGCACATTGAGGGTTAGATCACTTTACATACAGCATTGCTATCATGTTCTAGGGAAGCAGAATTAATTATCTGACTAAAAGATTTCCGGCTTGCTACAGTAGAAACATTTCTCTCTACAAATGAAACAACAGCTTTAACATTATGAGATTCAAAGTTCGTAAATCTTTTGGTTTCCTCCTACAAAAGGAAAGAATACACACCAAAAAAATAAGGCAGGTGAACAGCAGCAGGAACACAAAACTATATTCTAGCTGCTCAAGAGAAAGGTTAGAATGGAAAGACTATGTTCCTAGAAACATTTTAATTTTATTCAGAGTAATTCCACTTGTTAGTTTTCTCTCCTCAGGTTTCAGATCATTGGAAAAGAAAGAATGAAAAAGGGAAAGCAGCCAGTGTGCCTATTATTGCCTAGTTCCTGGAAGCTAGCCAAGTGACCTGGATTCAAACTCCAGAAAGCTTATTCCATTCTGCACTCTCTTCCCTGCCCCCATGCAATGTAGGTAAAATGGCCATGGAGCAGGAACAAAGAGATCTTGCACACAAATACTTCCAAGCAAAACCAGCAATGCTGTAACTGCCACAATTTGATACAGAAGCATGCAAATGGCTTAGAATTTTTAAAAAGACATACTGAAGTCATACAAACACTTTCAATGGAAAAGACAGTGCAGAAGCATTCTTCAGACTGCAGAACCAAGCCCAATACCCAAAATGCCTATTTACCAAAGGAAGCTTCCATATTCCTATAGCTCAACATTCTCTCCAAAAACAATGAACTGAACAAATTCAGATTCGAGTTTCCTTAGATTTACACACTTGTAATTTTTTGGCAAAAATATTGCATAAAAGTTAGGCCTTTTCATCCTAGAGAAGAAAAGGTTTGGGGGGCACCTTACCACAGTATTTCAGTACTTTAAGGTTGGCTGCCACCTAGAAAAGGGGGCAATGAGTAGAAGTTGAACAGATTTCATCTCAATATAGGAGAATTTTGGGGGCTTTTTTGTTTGGTTAGTTTTTTGGGGTTTGTTTGGTTTTCTACAGTGAGAACAATCACTAGAACAACCTCCACGGTGGAGTCTTCATCACTAGAAGTTTTCAAGATGCAATTGGACAGGGTGCTAGATAATCTCATCTAGCTACCCTTTCCCATAAGAGATTGGAACAGATAATATTCTGAGGGTCCTTCCAAGCTGGGCCATTCTATGATTGTACAAGGAGGAGTAGGAATGTAAAAGCAAACAGAAGAATCCACACTAACTGTGCTTCAAATATAAGGTAATTGTGAATACAGCAAATAATTTTTAGTTTATTTGGGAGTCTGTAGAGTTCTCCAAAAAAGCATTAAATTAGTCCTGTTCTTAAGCAAAATAAGTTAGAGAAAAAAATGCAGTTTAAGGTTAAAGTATTAGATCTCAACATCAGTCAAGAGGGCTTTAGAAATAGCACAAAATCTGTTCCCAATTGCCCAAGAATGTTAAGTCAGTTGTATTGAAGAGTGGGCTGATTGAAAAATTACCCAATCTCCCGAACCAACTCATGTAACAGGTAGACTATATCTGAAGTATAACACACCTCCAGAAATACAAACAATTTTCTGTAACATGTACTTTGAGATACCTGACCGATCACCCATTAAAAATTCTGTATTTCACTGCTGAAAACTAACATGCTGACTTTTCAGGCAACACTGAGCAATTCTTTTAATGTTTGCTTAAAGTTTACGATCAAAGAAAAATGTGTGAGAAATTTTGCCCTTATCTCTACTGACAACCCATCCAACCAGTTTTAAGTTAGGCATCTGGTCATTACATTGGAGAGATTTTTGCAATTCAATGAGTTGCAATGGCTTCTCTTTTCTTATGTGGAATTACAGTCGTTTACAAAACAACTTGGAAAGGGCAGTAGTGAAATAAACTAGACAGAAGGGTCTTGCTTTAAATAGCTTTTACTGTTAAATACAAACCCAAAAAAAGGTAGCAAGAAAGTTATAGTATAGGTGAAGATTTTCATCAATCAATAGACAATGGTGACTCAAATATTAAAATTAAGTTGATGAGCACGAAGGTTATTTTTTTTTTTCGGTCATTATTTCCCCTCCCCCAGCAGCAGCTGGTATGCATCTTGGTCATCCCAAACTATGTAAAAAGTTTTCTGTGCAGTACATGTCTGAGTAGTGAAGATCTCTGATGCTTTACTTTTTTTCTCTGTAGCGGTGACACATTTCTAGGCATTTAACACCACATTGCTCCAGAAGAGATTTGTTCTTTGGGAAGTTCTCCAGATAACTTGGAAGCATTTTGACTGATTATTTCCATATTGTTCAGACCTTAAGCCATGTATTATTTTTTTTCAGTGTAAGCTCATCTAAAGAAAATAAGAAAATAGCACAATAAATTGTGCATGTGCAAGAGTTGAAGTTGCCCATACCTAGGATATAGGTACTAACACACTGTTACTGAGGAAGCACTAAGTTTCTCCTGCTTTTACTACAAGAGTTTTTTTAGAAACAACACACAGAAAAATACTGTGTACGAAACTATTTTTCTTCCACATGCATTGTAACATTAAAAGATAATTAGTTATGGGGATTTCCCCCCCCCTCCTTAAATTCAAAGTGCTCACATTTAGGTTCTTGTCAAACAATCTGAGAAAGCATCTGGTATTTCACAAATTCTGTCATATCCAGTGTATATTATACTTCATGTTCACATCTTGCCACTGTGGACTGCAAAGCTTCTGCACTTTCATAGCAGGCCACATACCAGGATTCCTCTACTGCCACTCAGGGTCTAGAGTTATTCACATTGCTTTTCAAAACTTCCTTCCCTGATAAAAACAGAGTTCACAAAAATCATCACCCAATCTGCTTTCCCACAACTACCAGCAGATAAGGCTTAAAAAAAAAAACAACAACCTTTGTTTGAATCAGATTTTTCAGTTAGTAGAGAAACCGAAGATCACTTGCAAAAGAACTGGCTTTCAAAGAAGTATTATGTAAATATATATGTGAATAACAGATTCAGAAGTACTTTTTTAAACAAACTAAGATCAGAAAAACATTTATTAGAAGATACATGAACTTTAAAGTCTCTTTCAGAAGACAAACATAGTCAGAAATCTTAACACAGCTTTGGCTTTTAGAAACTTAAGCTGCATGACACATTGCTAATTAAAAGCATCCCAAAGTTGCAAGCAATATGTCAAAACACTTAAACTATAAAGCACCTTAGAGTAGCTGCTTTACATTGTAACCAGTTTTAGTAGTCTAGCAATTCAAAACTACCACACACCTTAAAATACACAGTTAAAGCTACATAACTCATGGGGAAAAGAAACAGCTAAAGGTTGATGAAAACCCATCTCTCCAAATCTCAGCCAAGCAGCACGACTCTGTTTAACCTCTCTTCCACTGCTAAACAATTTTTCTAAAGCAATATTCTCAAGTACAAAGGCATCTTTGTTCTGGCACCTAGCTAATCAGTTTAAAGCTGCAGCTGAAAATATTTTGGCATAGAGCCAAAGGACAAGGTGTTAAGTACAGATAATGTTAAGGAGAATGTCCACATAGTGCAAGAATTATTTTTTTTTTCCCCTCAGCAGTATCAAGCCAAAAGTAGCAGCAATCTGAATATATTTCCTACATGACATTTAAAACAAAAGCCCACAAATGGCTTCCATTAAACGTTGTTCAAAACATATTTAAAATGTTTTCCTAGTCTATTTGCAAAGCAATTTAGAGCTGCCTCTCAAGAATTAATTTTTCAAACCCCAAGCCACTGGTACAATTGAATATAGATACAATTTAGTGTTTTTCAAATAAATCTGAAAAAAATCTTAGTCATGGCTATAACAAAACATGGTTTTGCAAATTAAACTGTTTTTGTGAAGAGGACTCAGAATAGCTAGGATACTCCACAGAGAGCTTTATAAAAAGCCAACTCTTACTTTTCACCAAAATAAAGCTTCTCAGTGACAGATTCTGTCTCAAGAGACACGAATGAATTAATCAAAGAACCCACTTTTTACTATATACAGCCATGTACCTGCATAACTTGCAGGAGCTGCATAGTGTAATTTTTATCCTGTGAGTTCTAAAGACATGATAATGAAATATATCTTTTGTTAAGTTACCATCTCTATTAATCTTGTATTCACAATGCAGAGCTCCCCCCACTTAACTGCTCTTCAGGGCTGTGCAGACTGTGTCCCCCCCACCATTTTATCTTCAGTGGGATTTTTCTCACAGACAGAGTGACTCCCATACATCTGGATTTAATCATGATGCATCAGTTTAACCTTTAAATTCCAGATGTCACCAGTACCTGCTAATCTGTTAAACTGCAGACTGAAATTCCAACAGGCAACTTGTTTTCTGCAGCCTGACAGCCATTCCTGACTTGAGCAACATCAAGCTCCAGTTTAGATTTAGCACTGGAGCAGTTTAAAATGTTTTAAAGTAATTCATTTAAATACAAAAGTTAAAGAGGTGATTTTATTTCAGTACAGGACCTCCAGGTTTTTTAACACATTTACCAATATACATAAATGCTAAGGACAGAGAACTTTCTAGCTTTAATAAATTAGGAGACAAAAACATGAGAAATTTGGCCATCAATTTCTGAAATTTTGGAGTCACATTATCACAATTGTCACTTTTTAATAACACTGTAGCTTCTTGTAGCTTCCATTTCAACCCCTTATGCTGTTTCTTGGATGCAATATACTAAGTTATTACTATTGACACTAGATTTTATTGTAGTCTGTTCAGAACTTGTTAGCTTTCCACAAATTGCATGTAGCTTCTAAATAGGTAAGACAGTATCATAAAATTTCCTATTTTGCTATCTTTTAAGCTTCTCTGCAGAGGCTTTTGGTCAAAGATCCTAAATTCCCAACTATTACTGCTTGAAATAAAATCGAAGAAAATGCCGAGTTCCATTGCAAAACCACAGAAATTTCAGATGATTTAAGAGAATGTATGAAAGCCACAAGAAGCCTAGCAGGTGGAAAAGTAATGTGTCACTTGTTACTTATCGTTCCAAAACAGCACTGATCAAAGCTGCCCCACCAATATCAGGCATTTGTTCAGATATTTGATTTTCTATTTCAGAGGTACAGGCAATGAAGAGCTGTGCAATTGGATGAATTAATCACACCATAAACAAATTATGCTGCACAAATTATGACGCATCTCTAACTTCTGAAATTCAGCTTTAGTTACAGGAAATTATTACAAATAAAATACAAAATTAAGTTATTTCCTTCTCCAAACAAACCTCCATTCTATATGGCAAAGATGATAATGGAATCAAAGCCTCAGATTAATCAGCAGAAGGGATCAAAGTAGTCACAGCTAATTCAGAACAAAGTACATTGTTGGAAGTGCTGGACTGGGATCCCAGCCCAGGTTCTTTATTCCCTAAAACTATAGCCAGAAAACTCTCGTCTCAAAGGGAAGGTGATGACAACTGATACTTTGTACATAGCTTTTCCTGTTAATCGATTCTTGGCATGATAAAGTAAATCTTGTTTCTAGTTCTGTGCTTTATATGAAATCTATTATCAGTTCCTTGCACCAGAATAATATGAAATAATACATCACACTTAAAATAAAAGAACAATTAATAAAGGTATAAGGTGTTATAAATGTAACACTAATAACAATCAACATTAAGCATGTAACACTAGTAACAATCTAAAAACATATGGTGTTAAAATATAACCTCAATAATCCCAGTCTGACAAAGTGGCTTATCTCTTCTTGTCATATGGCTACTGTAGGAGATTAAAAGGAATCATAGACCTTTTCTACCTCTAGGTTCTATTAAAGCAAATGGTTCACCCCTTTGGCCATTCAGGACTGAAAACATAGGCATGACTCTACTACCCTCAATACAAACAAAGCAAATGCATTTTACCAGCAACACAGCAGCTGGCAAGCAGCCAGGCTATTTTGAATATTGTTCTTGTGTCAGGCTGTAGTGGAACTTAATTTTTTTGGATTAGGAATGTTGATAAAAACTTCTGATGTCCAAGTATTTTCTAAGAAAAATAAGCCTCTCGGTGACAATCACAAACAGTGCACATCTTCATAAACTAGCTAAGCAACAAGCAGTCTGCTATTCAAAGGTAAGTTGGCTGCCTTATGGTAAGAACTGCCCATGCACATATTTATATATGAGCACACAACACATGCATACTGAGACCTTTATGAAAGTAATCAGAAAATCAAGTGCAGAAATCAGGTTCCTAGCTTCCCTGGATTAAAACTATTTAAAAATGCATCACTAGATCTCTTCCCTCACCTTAAATTCTATATACTGAGTAGGTCCTCCTGGACAAGAACAAACAACTTCAAATTAGATTTTTTTTTTCTTCATGAACAAAAGCAGATGCTAGAAAAAGACAACATGCTGGTCTTAATGGCAAACCAACAAAAAGAGCACAACCCACATTTGAGGTTTGCTAACTGAAATAAGTTTATAATTTTGAAAGCTTCAGCAAGTTTTATTAGGAAAGGGTGATAAGAGTAGTATATTACAAAGTTAGCCTTTAATTAATACTGACATGTAATAAGACTTTCAAGATTCCTTTCCAACCTGTAATGGCCTCTCCTTGTCTGATCAAGATCAGAATTTTAAGTGAAAGGCAACCAACATTCAGAGCAGAATACCTACAGGTTTAAAGTTTGTTTTCCATTTGCTTACATAAAATCAGAAAGAAGCATTTGCTTGACGTTTTTCTAACTGAACTATATACAAGCAAAAAAAGCACCGAGTATAAATAGATTGCCTAAGGAAGCTCTTCCATGAAAGAGGAGTTGTGAATATCTTTCATAATCCATAATTATTATGGAATTCAATGTGATGAAATAGGACCGGAAGGTTTTTTTCCTCCATACGTCACACTGTTTACTGCAACATGGTATGAGTGGATAAACAGATGATTCACAAATTTCAAGCACACTTACCTTTTCTCTGAATGAAAATCCTGAGTAGAGGATTGGCTGTGGAAACTGCTTTGTGGTAATTGTCATCATTATTGATAGGCAGGAGGTCTCCATGAATGTCCGTATATCCCACTAGAACATCAACGTTTGGTATCTTGTGCACATGCTGCAGTAATCCATAGAACTCCTCAAACTTTCCAGGTTTGGATCTCTCCAGAGAAAATCGTCGAAACTCTGCTCCAAACTACAACAAAATAGATCTTGCATCATTAATATGGAAATCTAACATCCCTGGGCAATGAAGTTATTTTAATGTTGAACCAGAAATACTATGGAACTAAAAGTACACTAAAAAATACAACCAATAATTTTGAAATGGCATTAAGTGGTCCATTTGAACTGCTCTTTTTTGCCCCCAGAGTTAGAATCATTTTTGGTCTTGATAAAATGTGTACTTCTAATATGCAAAAGTTGTTCTAAACACTCCATTTCAAAACATTCCCTAATATGGAGTTGAGTATTAAGGTGACAAACAAGTGTAAGAATAATTGCAGATTCTTCATGCTTATGAAACAGCCATGCTCTTGGTAAGGGACAGAATTCATACCCAGCACTGATGACAGTGGCTCAAGAACATGATTAACCCTCCTATGGTATGTGACTACCTGGAACTTTTTCAAAGACATTTCAGTGTGCTTTAGAACAGGATGTACAGATTGTTATTCAGCAATGGTTAAGCTATGCAAATCTGAGTTTTCAGATTCCCAGTTGGTTGGAAAGGAAATGAAAATGCCAGTTTTACCTGCAGACTACAAAGAACAGCTGCTGCTTTTTAGTATAAACTACATGCACTAAAGCTATAGGGCTGATCTCCAGCCAATTTTGCTCTTACCTAAAGGGAGATCTAAAGGGCCCAATCAGCCATTACTTAAAAGCATTGGGAAGATCTGCCTGCATTATCAAGGCTCAAATCTTAACAGTACAGTCCCTTATAATGTTGTGGTATCCACAGTATAATCCAGGCAACATTCAGAAATTATGCAAAACCCCCTGTTTTAAACACTGGCACTGTACTTTTAGGGACAAGATTTTAGCTTAGTCAGTATGACCACTCATACTCCTGTCTTCTAAGTATCCCATGTAACAAACACTTCTTAAAAAACAAAGGCAGGACCTAAAGTAAACAGAATATTTGATGGAAACTACTCCAAAACCTCCATATCAGACACACAAAACATACCAAAGACGCAAAAAGCAATTGAGATAGCAGCAACCAGATTATTAGAAGTAGACCAGCTTGTACATAAATTAAGGGTAATAAACTGGGCATTAAAAGCTGAAATAAAGAATAAGTTGGTGACATTTCTTGTGAATTCTATTGCTGACTTACAGTAAACAAACATTTTAAATAATTTTTTTAGTAAATTTAGTTTTAGGCAGAACAGAAAGGCACATGGAAAAAAATCCTCATTGAATGAAAGTTTGAGCCTCAGTATCACATACTTGGATATGTTACACACAGCAGATAGGGAGGTGCACATTACCAAGGCTCCAGACCAACCTCTACCTCACATTTGATTACAACACCTTTGGGAGAAGAGAAGGTTTAGAGTTCTCACATACAAACAAAGGAATGAAAATAAGGAGAGAAGAACCCTGTTGTCAGAACATTAACACCATGCTAACTCAAACACAGCACAGCAAAACAAGCTACACCTTCCAACACCCCACACCATCCACCAAAAGTTTCAAATAAAGGAATTATCTGTGAACATGCCTCTTCTAGAACTACTCCATTTGCAGTAACATTAACTAACAAGGAGGAAGGGATGATTCAAACCTGCTAACAAGAAAAGCAAAGAAAAGCCTGCAGGAGGAACTCCCATCTTGTCAAAAGCAGCACCACCTCAGGTCTTTCAAATCTTTCTTCAGCTATATGAATGCCATAGAAACTGTCCCCACGTTGCATACATTTTAATTGCTTGGCTTTGAAAGACTATTCAGTCTAAATGTAATTCAGTAATAAAAGTTTAAAAAGCCAACAACCTCACTGTCAATTTGGACTAAACATTAAATCCTATTGCATCATGCATACGAAGGCAGAGATTTTCAAAAGAGTGGCTTTAATTTTTTTTTTTCTACAGGATCTCAACATACTTGTTGCAAACACCAAGAGACTAATAATCTTGCTGTCATTTTCTAACATGATTTGCCATATGCTCAATACTGTTCTAAAGTAGATAGAAAAAAAAAAGGTAAAACAAGTAAAACTATGCAGTTTCATAATTCATTTTAATCCCCTGAAACGTTTTGGTTAGTTTTTTTGCTTTTGGGGTTGGTGGGGGTTTTTTTGTTTTGGGGTTTTTTTTGGGGGGGAGGGGGGGTGTTGTTTCTTTCTATTTTATACCAAATGTTGCACTACATTCCATTAAACAGGCTACACATAAAGTTAGTAAGTTTAGAGGGGATCCAGTACTGGAAGAGACTAACTGAGGAGGAGATGGCTTCTTGCCACCTGAGCTCTTAATAAATGCATGCTGTTATACTGGGAACTCATCTGGGAAAAAGCAGTATAAGGAATTCCAGAGTACTAGAAAGTTACTTGAGATACTTAAGACTTACTTAGGAGAGATATCTTGAAATCCTCTGTAACACAGCACATTGCTGCTATAATCCCCAGCAATATCATAACACAAGCTAGAGTAACCATGTGCTTTATCAGTATATTAGATTTCGTCCTGAAAAACACAAACCAAATTCTACCATGTCAAAATCGAGGGGGGGGCAACACCTGAATTTTATATCTAGAGAACCAGAACATTATTATGAGTCTTTCATACCGTCACCAGGAACCCTAGTTTGGGGTATAAAACTTGATTTTCAATGATGAGAGAAAGAACTAATGGGAATTAATATACTACGGTGATTCCCCAAGGCAAGTTCAGACTTGTTACCCAAATTGAATAAACTAGACCAACAAAAGGATTTTTCTCATATAACTGCAACTACAGCTGGGCTGTGCTGGCATAGCTTTGTCAGTTGGGGCATGATTATTGATTTGGAGTATCTAAATAAAGAGCTGCACATCACTGAAAAGCCTTCAAAGCCTGGATCACTCCACAGTAATGGTCTCCTCCACCTCCCCCACAAGCCGCTCTCTTTCTCTTTAGAATTTATTATTTTTATAAGATGAAGATGACTCTTATGCAGAACTAAATCAAGGTGCTGTTAAATAATGCATTAGCGACAAGTAGTTCTAGGAATGCCTTGAAACCTGCTTCAGAACATGCACTTAAGAGACCATCCCTTTTCATTAGAATGTCTACATTTCCCTATACAAACTCCAAGGAGCACATCACACAGGTGACCCCTAGACATATTTAAATCAAGGAAAATACAATGGGGGAACAGTAAACCTAGAGTTTTGGGCTGAGGCAACATACATTATGTTATAAACATAGTGCAATGACTGTTTTCCATCTTACAAGGGCATAGATTTAAAAAAAATAAAAGAATTGACCACATTAACAGCTATATTTAACTAGTATTTTAAATCATTACCAGCCATTCCTATGCTTTCTGGTTTGGCCACACTGAAGTTAATTTAACACGGCAAAGAAATCATAATTCAAGCTATACCAATCATGTGCTTTCTAGAAGTTTCAGCACTTAGTTACCATTAAAAAAATCCCACCACACAAGTCCTTCACCTATACTGCTGTTGTAGCAATGAGTAGCAGGAAGGGAGAAGGTACACAATATAATGAACGGATTGTATAGACAGGTTTAAGAAAAGCCCACAAGAGACACTTTTCTACCAATGGAAGAAAACACATTCCCATGTAGGTACACTTACAATTTGCCTAGATAATGAAAAGGGATTTTAATTCAGTTACATGGGTTTAAGTAACAGGCTGACATGCCACCAAATACTGCATGTTCAAGACTAACAATTGCTAACTGCAGAATTACATCCCAACAAAATATTACAAGCATAAACCAGAACAAAAATCTCATCTCTTTCATAACATCAAAGTTTAGTCAGCACGACCTAGTCTACCGACCAAAGATAAATTTAACAATATGAAGAATAAATGTAGATACAACCATGAGAGAGTTTACAGAACTGTGCTAAGTTTTGACAACAAGGAACTGTTGGTATAAGCCAACACACAGATATACACTCAAAACAACCGCTAAAGTAAAATGCTCATGTAGTCTCTAAAACATGCTAAGCTCTACTTTAAAAGAGGTAAGCCAAGGCTCACCCCTACCTAGTAATGCAAGTTATAAGAATACGCTCTTCCCCACACAAAAAACCGCACAGAAGCACACAATCACTAAGTTAAATTTAAAAAGAAGCAGAGAAACAGTCACCAACTTAAACAAATGTAGTACTTTTCTAATTCAGTCGAAGAACAGGTTTGGGAGTTCGTGAATTATTACTCTCAACAGCTCTTTCAGCCAAGATCTCCCAAGCCTTCCCCAACCACCTCCTTTTCCTTATGTCTTTTAGCGTACCCAGACACAAAGCGGCCAATTCCCATGACCTGCTTTCGTAAAACACTTCAAAAATTCTTATTTTTCCTCCCCTGCAGCCAGGGTGCCCAGTAAGCGATACCACCACCCAACTTCCACCACCTCAGCCCTTCAGAGCAGAGCAGCCCGAGGAGACCAGAGGGAGCTGGCTGGACCAGGGACGGGCAGGTGGGGAAGGGACCCGCCCCCAGCCGCAGCCCGGGGACCACCGCCTCACACCGCCTGGCGGCCTGCGGGGCCCTCAAGCCACACCGGGACCGTACCCCGGCGGACACGGGCCCCTCGCCCCCGGTGCCAGCCCCGCCAGGTGAGTCAGCAGCTCTCCCTGCCCCCCCCCATCCCCTCCCTGCCCTCCCCCGGTTCTCACCGCGCTTTTCTACCGCAACACTAGGACCAGCCGCCCCCGCAGGGCAGGGCCAGGCCGAGCCGGCTCCTTCCCGCCCCGCCGCCGCCCGCGGCCCTGAGGCGGGGTGGGCAGTACCCACCTTGCTCTTCACCTCCATGGTGCTCAGGCCCCGGCTGCCCGCAGCCCCGCGGTGAGGCCGGTTCATACCGCCGGAGAGTCGGTGTCTTGTCTTCTCTCCTCTCTCTCCCCCGGGTTCTCCCGAGCGCGCTGCGGGAAGGGGAGAGAGGCAGAAGGGGAGAGCGAGCGGCGCGGCCCGAAGCCAACTGCCCCCGGCAACCGCGGCCGCTCCGCCGGCTCCTGCCGCCGCGACGCCTCCGCCCTCAGACAGGGGGGGGTGGGCGGGGCCACAGCGGCTCCTGGCACCTGCCGCGCGGGAGCTGGCCGCGCTCCCACACTGCGCCTGCGCAGTCGGGCGGGCGCCTTGGCCGGCGGGGGCGGGGCCGCGCACCTGCCGCTGGCGGGCACGCGCAGTGGTTGGCGGGAGGGTGGGGCCGCGCACCTGCGGCGGAGCTCGGTGGGGTTCCAAGATGGAGGCGGCGGCGCGGCGAGGGTGAGGAGAAGGAGGAGGCGGGGTTGTTGTATGATAAGGAAGTCTTTTTTTTTTTTTTCTTTTTCCTCTTTTCCAGGGAGCAGGTGTGGGATGTGCCTCGGCAACCTTTGCCCTGGAGCTGCCGGGGCCGGTGTGTACACAGCAGGGCCGCGGGGGCCGGAGCGCGGTTCTCCGCCTTCTCCTCAGGCGCCTCAGCGCGTCGCCCCCTGTGCTGGGGCCGTTCCAGCCCCCTCGCCGCGGGCAGCCCCGGCTCTCACGTCCGCGCCCTCGGGTCCTGCGGCTCGCCAGGCCCTGGCGCCTCTCAGCTTCTGTGCCAGGAGCCCCAGGGCCGGGTGGCATCTGCACAGCTTAGGATCCCGCGAATTTAATACAGAACGTGCCCCAGTGTTAAGAGTGTGTATTGACAGATTACACGAAATAAGATTCGATCAGGCTGAAAATTTGTACTCGCACACATAGGATGCATCTGTATGCCTGTCCCCAGCATAGAGATGTTGGAGGAGTTTGTTTTCATTTTAACCACGAGTAATATTGCAGAATCTGGTAGTATGTCAGAGCAGTTGTCTTAGGTAACCTTGTTTATTGATTGAATTCTGAGATAGAGCAACTATCTTCACATCAAGGTCTTCTTGACTATACTCAGAGAAGTACTGACAAACCTCCTTAAAGGAATGAACACATTCCAGCCTGAAGAAAACCAACTTTTCACGTGTTTAAGTTTGGACTTGTATTGGTAAGAAGAAAGTATGTAGATTAATCTAGTTAGGCCAATAAACCTCTGGAATACAGGCCTCTCCCTCATCTATAAACCTGATAGCAGAGAACATAGTGTGAGGCATCTGTGTGTACATGGTATGCAGGTGGCATTGAGGGGAGTTCAAAAAACTTCTTGCAACTGAGGCAAGGTATGAATGTCTAGTCAGTTCTCAAGTCACAGTTGGTAATCCGTAATTAAAAAAAAAATCCAATGCTGAATCACTTTTAAGTCGGTGCTTTTTTTTTGTACAGTTGATCTTAATCCTGTCATGCCAAAGGCAAAGAAATTGCAGCTATCACTCAGTCCAAGACCAGTTGTAATTAGTACAGAGGAAGTTGTAATTGTTAAGTATAGTTGCTGTCAGACAGTGTCTAGGCTAATTCAAGTCTTCCCACTCTTTATCTAGTATGTTTTGGTTTTACAGTGCAAAAGGAAACATGGAGAATTCAGTCTGTAAATTTAGATAAAATCTGTGATCCTGGTGTAAATAGCAACGTTTGGATAAAACCTCTTATTTTGTAACTGTGTAATTACAAAACTGAACAGAGTCTGGACTACTTGCCATTTCTATCTCCAGCAGCGTGGTTTGCTTAATGACCTATGGGAAAGCACAGAGAAGAGTGACAGAACAGTGCCTTCTCCAGGTTTGGAAAGATAATGGTTTGCCTTTTTATCATTGAGAGAGAAGGAGGAAGAAACTGCTGATGGCCATTTGTGGTTGAACCCATTGTGCAGCTACTTCTATTGCTATAGATTTATGGAGTATCGTCAAAGCTAATTTCTTTTTTGTTGTGCATTCCTAACATGATTGGAGTGCCATGCAGTGGGTGTGGTAGAATGCTTAAGGAGTCAGGGCAAAGTCATTTCAAGTCACTGGAACCAACCTAATAAGGAGTATTAATCATGGGCTTGCTTTCATCACAAGGAGCTGATGTATGAGGAAGGAATGTGATAAACAATTTGATTTCAGATAAAGGTGGGGAGAGAGGCAGACTTTTTTGTGCTAGTTGTAACACAAGTTTGTAGAGCTATTTTAGTTACAAGTTCTGTAAAACCTATGATTCAGACTTGATCAAGCTATTCATGGCACGTTCAGTTTCAGCTTCTGTGAAGTTGAAAGACAGGTTGTATTTCCTAGTCTCTGGATAGCTGGGGAAGTTTTTCAGGAGGCCTTTTTTTTACTTTGTTTTGGAGTAGAAATTTGATCACTAAGTCCACTATGAAGTATTGGAAGATTCTACTGCAATGCTTCTGTCCCATGTTGAGACTTCCCACTTTTTTAGTAGAATGGTATTCTGTGTAGCCCTTCTGGGAGATGAAAGACTGCAAAGCATCTGCCAGTGTATGTTAATTGTTATTGATTACCCACCCAACCTTTTATTGTATAGATATGTGTAGGCTTATGCTGGTTTTATCCTTAACACAAACTATTCTTTATTTATCCTGTCAGTTCTAACTCAGAAGAGTGATTGGTAGATTCAGTAGATTGTCATCTGGTCTTGCAGTGGAGTTGATGAGATGTTTGATTTTTTTTGCTTTTTTTTGTTTGTTTGTTTGTTTTGTTTTTTTTTCAATGGGAAGAGAAAAAGGAGAAAAGAGAAGCCTTAGTTTTAAAAAAAACAAAAAGTCATGCCACAGATTCTTCTGCTTTCTTTAAAGCAAAATAAAATCTGAAAAATGACAAGTCAGAGGAATAATTGCTCCAAAATTTATTTCAAAGTTCACTTGGTACAGATTAAAAATATATATTTTTCTTATTCTTAGAGAAGTTCTGCCTAATAAACGTTTTGGAATAAAGAGTTTGCTTTTAATCTTGTCAGGAAAGCACGATACTGCTCTGTGGGTATTACAGTGCCCTCTGCTAGTGGCTGTAAACTGGAGTGAGTAATGCTTCAAGTACCATCTGCTGAATAATGAGTACTTGTGCCTTTTACTACAAATTTGATACAGAATGGTGATTGAAAGATCTTACAATTATTAGTGACTACACACAGGATGCTTACAAAGCAAATTTTTAGACTTTATTGGTTGTTAGAAGTCATTTCCAATCAGACAAGGATAACATTTGAGTTAAAGTGAACAAGCTGCTATAGATTCTAGCAGTTTTTATCTTTTATAAACATCCATCCCTTGTTACACAGAACCTTGCTTCACAGCTGGATTGGACCGGGTCATGGTTATGTTCTCTTGTTCTCCAGGGTGGGATGTTTAAACACTGCATCATTCCCCACTGTGTGTTTTGACATCACTTCATAGTGAGTTCCTGTATTGCTCTTGTAAGCAAGTCCTGCCCCATCATCTCGCAGGTACTTTCAGAAATCTTGTCATTCACGCCCCTTCCCTGAGTGTGTGTGTGTGCTCTTCTGTGTCTGCCTCCTCAGAACTGCCACAAATAGGTTTGTGTCCTGCTGCTGGGTCGAGCTGCTTCGGGAGAAATGAGGGAGGAACGGGAAGTACTCGCAGGACCTGTTGTGCTTCTGTTACTTGTCTGACTCTGAGAAAATTAATTTTGCAGATGGTATCTGCACTATTTATAAAGAGAAAATATATCTCTTTATAACTATATGTTTTATTTATTATGGTTGATTTACTGTTGGGGAGCACACGAGTCACCCCCGATTCCTCACTGAAGCTCAAAAAAAACCCCAACAAACAAACAAACAATAAAACCCACAGGACGCGCTTGCGATGCTTAGGACGCGGTGCGGGTTGTCCTGCATTGCCTGCATGCAGAAGGTGGGTTGGACGGCTGAGAACGGGGTCCGGTTCGGATTGTCCGCTCCCAGCACTGCCGGGGCGCGCGCTGTCCCGCCCGGACCCTCCCGCAGAGCTGGCGGGCGGACGGTAGGGGGCGCTGCGCCCCGCCACGCCGCTACCGATCAGAGCAGCGGTGCGGTGCGGTGCGGTTCCGTTCGGTTCGGTCCGGTTCGGTTCTTGCCGCCGGGGGGTATCCGTCCTGTTGAGTGGCGGTATCTGCCGTGTCTGTTCCGAATGTTCCTGGTACAGCCCCTGCTCTCGGAACCTCACGTGTGTTTGTAATTCATCTACAAAATTAATTACTGATTGTAATTAATCTACAAGATTAATCTTGCCGTGGTTTAATGTTTTGTTGATTATTGCTTATAACATGAAGTTAGCAACGTCTTAGGAAAAGGTGGAACAATCATTATGGATGTGATCTAGGGAAATATAAAGTGATGATTGTATTCAGGTAATTCTAGTCAGTGCAGGGTTTTTCTCGTCAGTATTTCTATGCATGTGTACACAAACAAGTCCAATTATAGACCTTGAACAGGCAAACGTTTCTACACTAACATGGTAGAATTGTTGCTGTTTGTTAACTAAATAGTACTGATGCAGCAGTAATAACTTAGAAAAGTTCAGGCCAAAAAGAGTAGAAAAGCAATTCAAGGTTCCCATGTATGTCACATTTAGAAATACTGAATCCATGTGAGTTCAGCCACTGTGCCACTTGTGTTCTGCTGTAAGATACCCTTTGCTTCCATTGGCTCATCTCTTAGTTTCCCTCCTGACCTATAATACCATGAACCATAAACTCCAATGCAGATAGATGCACAAAGAAGCAGAAATAAAATGTACTCAGAACTCTGGATGCATGTAGTAACAGTTTAATCTTACTATAACACACTCTCAGAAACTCCTGAGTAAATGTTCAGGGCTGCTTTTGTCTGCATGGTCTGAAGTTTATTGTGTTCTAGTAATGAAGGTGCCTAGGTAATATATTGATAGACTAATCTATCAATAACCTACTTCTGTGCAGATTAGTTATTAATATTTATATAGCATTCTAAAATTAAAAACATACAAAATAAAGAAGGATGGCTGGAGATGGAAGCAAATGATTGCATACATATTGTTTGCATGAAGAACAGCATGAGAAATAATTATTTTCTCCAAATCAGCCTGGTATAAAGAATCATATTAATAATAACTACTGAGTTATTAGTTATTGATATTATAAAGAGAGCTATGGTTCATAGAAGTCTTCCTACAAGTCAGTTTAGTCTGGATCTTCCTGAGAAGACTGGTCTGCTCACAGTTTCCTGTCTGTAGTTCAGTTGGTTTAGAAAACCAATTTGGTATTTTAACAATGAAATTATAGTTCATCTTATTATGCCAGGACAGTGGTGAGGCTGAAATACTAAATGCGTGATGTTTTTGCTGCCATCCCAAGATTTAATGATCTTTGTGTAACACTGTCACACTATTTGATAGACCTTGGGTGACTGAATGTGTGAAATGCTTTGAGATCCTTGAAGGAAAAATACTACCATTTTTTTAGTGTCTCTTTAGGTCTAAGAGACAGCAGAGTGTGTTCTATTTTTTCATTGTAAATATTATAATGGTGCCAGCAATGGAGTATTTACTGCTTTTCAAATGCGTGAGAGTACTGAACATATGTATTTTTAAAGGAAATTCCAGAAGAATATGAAACTAGCCTGTAACAATAATTTGTAGGGTTTTGTCCATTGTTTTCAAGAATATGTAAATTGTTACATTATAGAACTTGCTTTGAACCCTGCTACATAATTAGCTCCACTAAACATCAGTATTCAATTTGGAAAATCTGTAGCCAAGTGTTTTATTAGAATTTCATGGAAAAGGAGAATGTGAACAAAACCATAGAGCAAATAATCTGAAATGCAGTTAAAAATAATGAAAACCAAGCACCAGCCACATAAACACACCAGATGAAGACACAGCAAATGAAGATCATAAAAAATAAACTGGAATAAAACCATGTTAATGCCAACCCTCAGCTGAAGTAAATAGGGACATCTGCACCAGGAGTGATGGAACCTTGGTCGTTCGCATTAGCTGAGGGTCTGGTCTGCAAAATTTATTATGACTCTCATGTTTAGGAGGAAATGACAGTAACAGCAAAGGTTTTTTAGTCACTTGGTTGCATAGGGTTCCTGCAGAGATTTGGTGTTCTGACAAATGTCCTCCTGCAAATCCAGTTAAGTTGATTTCAGCCCCTGTGTGCTCTGCTCTGCTGTGGGGACAAGACATGAGTCAGTACTTGAACTGCAGCAGTTCACAGTCCATGTTTTAGGGTAGTGCTGTAGCTTCTGAGACAGTTCACATTACTGGATCTGAGGCTGGAGCACACATGCAGCTTTGCTGACTGTCCTATAAGATCAGAAAACCTCAACAGAGTGTCAGGACATGTAGCTGGCTGCATCTTGAACTGCTGCAGTTATATTTACCAGTGAGGGTATTCTTCAAGCAGTCAGTGTGTTTGATCTTAAAACCCCCCAAATGCTAGGAAAATCAAGAGAACAGTTGGTAGAGTTGCAGTTATTGGAATATGTCTTGTACTTACCTGTGCAACCCCATGTGTGTGCATCTCCTTGCTTTGTCTTGCTAGGTACACAAGCTCTGATACCAGTCTTTTTCATGGTGTATCACTGTGGTCTTTTCCAGTGCTCCAAGCCCAAATCAGTTTTAAGATCTGGGATGAAACCCGCTTGCATCTCAGCACTGTTCTTTCTAATATATCTAACACCTGAAGTGCTTGAGTTGTTTGCTCAGCCAACTCTATCAGCCCATCTGGTTTTGTCTCTTGCTGCTCTTACTTTCATGTGTGTCAATTCCCTCATGCAAATTCTTAAAAACATATTCAGCTGTGCAAGAGATCTTCCCTTGCCTCTTTCAAGATTCGCCTTTAGGCATGCACACAATAAAATACAAATCCTGATCAGCTTCATGAAGTACTGCAGAAGAAAATAATATTTCTACCCTAAGAGGTCCTTGTAATGGATCTCCAGTCATCTGGTGCTTTGAGAACTGTTTGATCCTCCAAAAACACGATGGAAGAGTTTGGTATGTGTCCTGGATGTTGCTGAATATGGTCAAAAGGGTAGCAAACACCATTAGTAATAAAGTTATCATAAGATCTGAATTCTGTACAGTCAGCTCATTTACACCACGGGGAGTGTCCAGCCTGTGCTGTCAGTCAATTAGCAGGCTAACCTGATGGGAAAATGGTGCTAAAAAATGTAGAGGAAGATGAATGAGACATACCCTAATCCAAGGTACTTTGCCCTAGGCAGGAACACATTTGTATTGGTGTTTACCAAAGGCAAGGCATTGTTCAAAAGAAAAGAGGTGTGATTGTGTGGGTTCATGTGGAGGAAGGATTTCAGCCTGCTTTCTACATCACAGTTTCACATCTTTTTTTGCCAGGATTATCTGGAAGGTGTCTAGAAAGGTAGCAGAAGGGAGCTCATTCTCAAGGAACAGTACCTGCCTGAAGAAGCAACAAGGAGGTCAGTAGTTGGTCAAGCAGCAGAGGAAATTTGAAGTGGGCTTTGGTTAACAAAGGATCCAAGACATGGCAAATTACACATCTTCAATAACAGAAAACCTACGGAAAGGTAGGACTGAGAAAGCAAGGAGCCAATAGGAAAAAAAAAGTATTATGATTAGGGAAAGACTGAGACTTGTGAGAGGAGGGAGTCTTAAAAGGGGTAGAGTCTGGGGAGAGGAGGGGTGGGCAGTGGATGGGGAAGATGGGAAGGGAGGGAATCTGGACACAGAAGAAAATGCCTGAGAAGAAGTGAAGGGGTAAGAACTGGGGGGGCAGGGACTGATGTCCCCTCGCGTGTAGCCGGTTTGTCATCGCCCTACGGCCTGGAGCAGAGCAGCTGGAGTAAGGAAGAGGGCGCTTTGGGATGCTCCCTGATTAATAGCAGAGGGTCCGGGCCGTGACCGCAGGCTCGGTATGTGCTGGAGCCGCGCTGCACTTTCCCAGCCCCCCTGCCAGGATGAGGAGGGTCGGAGGGAGGGAAAGAGGGAGGGAAGGAGGCAGCGAGCGGGACGGGGCCATCGGCATCCAGCAGCCGACAGGCGCTCCGGAGCCGCGGTTCCTGGAAGCGGAGCCCAGCTGGGGGACAGGCAGCAGAGATAAGCGGCGGCTATCGGGGCCCTCCCGGTGGGCCCGGCCTCCCCGCGCAGTCGGCAGCCGCCGCGGGAGCGCAGAGGAGCGGAGCCTCTCTCCGCGTCCTGCCGAGAGGACCAGTAGGAACCACCTGGGCGCGGAGAACCGCGGAGCCGGCCGGGTACGCGCGGGAGGACCGCAGGGTGCTGGCTCCGGGCGGGCAGAAACAGTGTCCCACCCCGCGACCCTCACCCTGCCCGGCGGCGAAGAGACGGGGCCGGGGCGCGTCGGTAACGCCGCTTCGGGCACCCGGCGGAGAGACCGGGGAGGCACCGGCACCGCATCGGTAGGTGGGAACTGCAGGACACCGAGAGCGGGGCATGTCAGTCACCCACGGAGCGTGCATGTCTGTCACCTCTAGGGGTGGGAGGCTTTCTAAAGCCTGCGAGCATCTGTAAATAGGGAAGCTTCGAAGGATGCTGATATTCCTACAGGGACTGGCACCGGCGCAAAGTGGTGCGGTCCCACTGGCAGCAGGAAACACCCAGGAACAGGGGCCCCTGGGAGCTGAAACTCCTGGCTGGAGCAGGTGGAAAAGTGAGAGGAGCAGGGCAATGTTTATGCTATCCCGTAGGGTTTGTGTTTCGGAGATGTTGTGTTGGCTGCTCATATTTTAGTGAACTCTTTTTGTTCGTGCAGAGATTACATTTTATTTGCTCATAAATAAGAACTGAGGTTTTGGGTCACAGTGCAGTTACATTTTGCTTCAGACAGAGTCTAATTTCCCCTTTTAAAAAGTGTTTTAAATAAGTTGGGCCATATGGAAATTGAGTTGTTCACCAACTAAAGAAACTTGAAGGAATTTGAAAAATAAGGTTACATATTTCTTGAGCCATTTCTTGAGTACTGAACCAGAGTCAGAGTACAGCACTAGTACTCAAAACTCCTGATTCAGTCATTTCCTTTGCTGGGATCAAGACTTAATCTGTCTCTACCTGTGTTTTCACAGCTGTAAACCAGGAGCTACACCTATTAATGGGGGGCATTACATGTTCTTTTTGGAAAAACCTTAATTAAAAAAAAAAACAAACAAAAAACCCCCACAAACCCACAGAGGAAAACCATTTGTAAAGGTAGTAAACAATGTAAAATGTACCTGAGGAGACATTTCAAGTTGAATGGGGAGAGGTATCTGAGAAAGATGTGTCCAAAGAAACATGCAGGAACTTCTCTGTTGTATTGATTTCTTGTGCAGTTAATCACATACTTGCTGCTGCTCTGAAATCTGCAGAGTGGATGACATAAGCACCACATGTAGTAATGCAGAAAAAGCTGAAAAAAACCTGCCAAAATGGGACAGAGATGTTACTGAATGAAATGGCAAGCTCACTTTGTGCCCCAGGTCTTAAGAGAAATTATACTGTAGTAAATGATGCTGTGGTAAACTGGAAAAATTTTCCTTTTGATTAGAGTCTGGATATTGCTTAGAGGAATTAAAGGGCTTCCCTGTGCTGGCAGGTCCTGTGTCCCTATCTAGTACTCATTTCTTGACTGAGTCAGTAACTGCAGTGAAGCAGTGGTATTTCTGTTAACAGCATGGAGCCAAGAACAGGGAAATATAGGCCAAACAGTGAGTTATGTAATGGTATTCTCTAAGGGGTTGTATAAAAATGAAATTATTTCCTTCTGTCAAGACAAAGAGCAGCCATACAGTTGCTCTACAATGTTCACTCTAGCCCTGGGGTTCCTTAGGAGCAATCCATGCAGCAAGCAGGGACCCTGTAATAGGAGATCCACCAGTATTACTTTATTCCCTTCCACAGCTGATTCCCTTACAAATATTCCTTTGCAATATTCTCATAAAGAACCTAGTCAAATAGAGCCATTATAATTAGAAAGGGAAACCAGACTCAGTCTATAGGGAGGGAAAGTTATGATTTTAATGTCTCTCTCAGAGTTTTGAGGACTGATACTGTGGAGTTATAGTATACCAGGACAAAACAGAGGTTCTGTGCATAAGAGATTAGACAAGATAAAGCAAGGGAGCAAAAGCTGCCTCAGAAGGTTTATAATTATGCCATTTGGATGAAATAATAGAAAGGTTAGACTTGAAGTGAAGGAGATATTTTATGTAAAATATTAGGGTTAATATTAGTCAAATATACACACTCAATCTTAGCCAAAAGGCCGAGGAAAAGGGAACAGAGACTGTTACTGGCCAGAACTGGATTTTGGAAGGTGATTGGCTGGTGACTATCCAAAATTATACAGACAGCAAGTCTTGTGAAGGACGTCAGCTGGCCTTTAATAACTACAGATGCTCAGGGTCCTGGGTTTAATTCTGATCATATTATGTTGCCTACCAGTTTTTATCCACTTTTTTCAACTTTTCAGATTCTGTTGCCAGTTTATTCTCCCTGCGAACAGAATGCTCTAAGCTAGTAATGCCTTCAGAGACAGAATGACTGAAAACCATTATTTTTATTTAATTCAGCTTTTTAGGGAAAACCCCCTTGGTTTTCAACCAATCAAGGCATTTAATCATTAATATGTAGAGGATCAGAACATCAAGATGGTTTTGTTTTCTTTGTCACTAATACAGAAAGTACTGTAAGTGTAGTTAGTGACCTATTTATATGTAACTGATCTAGATTTGAATTTTGCTGTTTCAAATTAAATAATGAAATCCGTTTCATGGGGAACATAAAATGTAGTTATTGGAAAATGAACTATATCTATGATATTTTGTTACTCAACAGATACTTTCTTTCCATGAGTTCCTTCTTGATCTGCTTGGTGGAGTTGCAAAAATTTGCTTTCACTATTTTTTTAACTCTTGCTGCTCTGAGTTAAGTCTATACAGGATCCCTTGCAAATTGCTCCAGCCCTTGTATCATCCCATATGATAATATGGAAAAAGTCTTCCTCTTTACTATGAGGATGGTGAGACACTGCAATAAGTTGCCCAGAGAAGTTGTGGCTGTGTCCTTCCTGGAAGTGTTCAAGGCCAGGTAGGACGGGGCTTGGAACAACCTGGTCTAGTGGGAGATGTTCCTGCCCATGAAGGGGGGTTGGAACTGGATGGTCTTTAAGGTCTCTTCCAACCCAAACCATTCTACAGTTCTATGACATGGATTAAGATCCATGGTAGATTTTATATCTTGAGGTGTCAATCTCAGTTGCACAGTAAAATACTGTTAATAACTTTCACTGGATAATGTCATATAGTGCAATTGACATGTCAGAATTATTAGTTATTTGAAAAACTGCTCACTTGTTGACTTAAAAAATTGAATTGGTGGTGTAAGCTTTTATTCTGTTTTTCTTTCCTTTATCTACAATTAAATTTTTCAGACTACAAATTCTGAGAATGTGAGCATGCTCAAGCTGGGATGTCCCAGACTGACATTAAGCACCAATAGGTTCCTGAATTTCAAGTACAGCCAGTAAAAGCTATTGGTCCTCAAGAGCTCAGAGACCCAAGGACTGCATGTTTCAGTATGGGTGACAAACAGGGGCATCTGAGTTGAACAGACACTTCAGACAGCTTGGCCTTATGTGCTCCTGACATATCTCATCTGTAAAATGGTGATAATACAGTAATGTTTACATAGTACTGGGGAGAGGATAAGAAATCAGTATCAATCTTTCTCCATTATGTAGGGGGGGTTATGTTTGTGAACCAATGAACATTGGTTTTTTTAGCTTAAGACTTTCTTAATTTCATAGGGTAGCAACAGAGGTGTCAAAGCACTCATCATTTTGGCTCATAGAATGGGTGCTTACCACGAGAGTTTTCTCTATCCATTCTAGAAACATTTTGAATTTAATTAATTTGTAGTCTTAAACTATGTGTAAGTATCAGTAGTTTAAGATTATGTGAACCTATCAAGGCAAAAAAGGTTATGTGATTATATGTGTTTGCAGATCTCTTTCTGCTTCACATTCTTGCAGAGCAGAACAACAACATAACTTTCTTCTTTCAGGATAGCTAATGTTCTGGCCCAGAACTATAGCACCAGATGTGTTGCCACAGAAACAATTTAAAGAGAGAAGGAATTGCAAGCAAATTGTCTTTCTGGTGGAAAATGTCTTAGAGCCTCTGATTGGTCTCTATGTGCACAGCAGAGAATAAGGGAAAATTTTCCTTTTTTATTTCATACATCTGTTAGCATTTTAAAATTCTATATACAATGCCGAAAATTGAAAAATATTCTATTATGGGCATCAGATATATGCCTCAGAGACAATTTTTATTAAATCCTGACTCATTTTTAGAAACTTTTTCCATGAAAAGTGTGCAGTGTGCTAGCTGATTTACTTATCTCTACTTGCAGCATACTTTGGACAGTACTTCCAGTAATAGTTGTTTCTGTGGACATAAGGAAACATTTGAATATGTAAAATTATCTCAGGTATTGATGCTGAGGATTAATAGCACATTCTTACTTACTACAACTGACATGCTGATGAAAAGGGGGAATGTATATAGGCAATTTTGATTTAATTTTGCCTATGAACCCTTAAAACAGCCAAACCCCTTGATTTTAGCTAGCATTTCTTTGTCTCACAATAGTTGCCACAGGACACTCTATTCAACATATCCTTCTCTCAACTATTATGAAAATATTTTTATAAACAAAATGCAACATGAATTACCTTAAGATACCCTTTTCACTTTTTTTGTCCACAGAAGGATTTAATTTTCCTACAGTTTTGCATACTGTTTGGGGTAGAATAATAAGAAAAATATCCAGGAAGTCTAAAGCCACAACAGAACTGGTTGGTGCATGTAATAATTCTGTCATAAACTCTCCAGATGTGCATACGTTTAGTATTTACAGAGAATTTTCGTGTTGAATTTATGCTAACTTTTGAGCAAAGTAATTTAAACTAACAAAAATGCTGATGGAATTGTATCTGCACAAGGATTTCAGTTTTAGCCTAGACATATCATAGAATACAGCATCTGTAACTAACACTGGTGGGCATTTCTTGTATAAACCTGACTGAAAAATCTGGAAAAATTTAAAAAAGGCCAATACCCTCAGATAAAGAGACTTGTTTACACCATTCATTGTCATTCATGCATTTCTCCCTGCAAATTTTGAAATCCTGCTGGTTGGATAGCTGAAGGAACCATAATTACATTTATCTTATCAAAAGTCAGGGTGAAGTGGATATGTGTATATCTCTTTGGAGTGATGGAAAAATTTTACCATATGTAGCATAATCCTACCCTGAGATTTTGGAGGATAATGGACATACCATGCTATGCTGAGAAGACTTTAATTTGCTTGTTTGTTTCTTTAGTATTTTCCCTCTGTGATTTTTTTCTTATATCCATAGTTTTAAATGCCCCTCAGTTTGAAAATACATAATTTATTCCCTTTGTTCTCAATTTTTTATTCAAATCTGGGGTCTTCACTTTTCCATTGATGAAAATTGTTCATAACAATTGTTTATATTCAGGTATTCCAGAGCTGGGAAGAGTTACTTAGCTTATGAAAATAATGTGATCTTAAGTGTCCTACAGGAGTAATCTTTTGAAATTGATCTGTTTTGGTATTAGACTGCATGCCATGTCACACATTTGAGTTTGGGCAGGCTCACAGGTATGTACATCACCAAACAAGATCTGCCATAAAGATAAGAAATTAATTTCTCTCTTGCGTTCGTTATTCAGGCAGAACTCCAATTCTGGGTGTGGAAAGAATGCAGAGATGGGCCTAGAACTTGGGTCTGCACAGGTTAGAAATGAAGTCTCAGTGTAAAATTTGGATCTAAATCTGCATCCATATTTTGCTAGAAGCCCACAGATATTTGAATCCAGGTTTCTGGTTTGGGTTCTCTTTGGGTCTGAATCAGTCCCTATGATTGCAAGCTGATTCAAACATCATCTTAATTATTTCACATCTCTTGACTGATCCCAGGAGAAGATAGGTTTGTCTTTCTTTAGGCAGCAGAGCTGTCCCAGACAGACATTGTAAACTAGAAATATAGGTACTTACACTTTTTCTTAAAAATGTCCTTTGGGCCTGAAGTTTCTTGTGCTTGGTTTCAATCCAGTATTGAATAAGACTGGAAAGTCTGAATAATGTCAGTTCAGCTGCATTTGAGCTATTCAAGTGCATTTTAAAAATACGTACTTTCCATTTACATTTCTTCCATAATTCTCTGCACTTACATTACCTCTGTTTTATTATTTAAATTGCTACAGATTTGAGAGGGGGAAATCATACTCCAATACAGGGACTTAACAGAGAAAAAGGGAGGCAATTCAATGACCTCAGTGTGCTTTAAAATCTTAATATTTACTGCTTAAGTGTTAGCATGAATAGGTTTATATTACTCCTGCAAACAAAATACAATATAAATAACCTTCAGTTTACCTATGTGCTGAATTCCTGCAATGTTTACATTATATTTATTGTATCAATGTATATAACTGCAGATTACTCTGCCTTTTTTCATGCTTTTGGCACAACAGTATATGCCCAGACTTTATGAAAATCTGTCACTAGGCTTCTGTTACTCATTGTTTGAAATGGAAGCCCACACAGTTGATCTTGAAGGTAACACCACCTTTGAAGAGAGGCCTGCCAGTAGAAAGCTGAAGAGAAATACTACTTTAATTAACCACAACTCCCACAGAAACAATAGAGCTCTCCTTTGTGTAAGTCTGCTGAGGTCACTGGATCTTGTTCCTAATTCCACTGAAGTTGAGTTGTGACCCTCCCTTTTTCTGAAGAGTTCACATGCCAATGTGTTGTGCAACCAACAGAATTCGTTAACAAATAAAGAAGAATTTAAATAACCTATGAAAATCAGTGCAGGCATTCCAGCTGCCTGCAAACAAACATCAAAAATGCAAAACAAGTAAGTAGCCATGCAAAGTATCTCAAAATTGCTTGAGCTTGGATTCTTCAAGAGCAAAACCACAAGCCTAAGGAGTATGTGCTCTGCAGAAGGCTTGGGATAAGATATACAGCATCTTCTGATAAGATCTGCTGCCCACATGTAATTTCTGTGTCTGCCCAGCCTAGTTTGTTTTCTCCAGAACTGTAGTAATACATGGAGAATCTTTCCCCTGTATGTGTATGAATTGGCTGCTTTTAGTTTCATTTAAAGCAATAAGCAAGTATATGTTGACCTGTAATTGTCAGTTTATCTTTACAATACAGTAAAACTGTTGCTTGTAAAATATCTCTCTTGAGTAAGGCAAGTCATATGGAGCAAACACCGTATCACATCGAGTGCACTGTGTGCCAGGGCTTCTATAACTGCATCAGGATCTGGATTTAATTGTGGGTCTGGATTAGTGTATTGTTGGAATCACTTGTCAACATGTATATTCTGTATCTGAATGGCCATTTCTAAATCTGGAAGATCACCCAAGAGTGAATTTCTGCCAGTAAGTTCTCTGTGCTGTACACTCTCAGTGATGATTCTGTTGAGAATCACAAATGTGAGTTTATAAGATCAATGATCCATTCACTGATGGCTGGAGGGTCATATTGCAAGTGTGGGAAAACTGCCAGGGGACATAGAACATTACAGAGACATACTGTTCTCTCTACTGACTCTCCAGCCAGGCATGGTTCCTCATTAACAGGGAAGTTTATCACTGTTGTACTTAGAGCACCTTTCAGCATTCTGGACACTGCTGCCATCATCTCAGGCTCATCTGGCAAGATGTGTGATGATTACATAGCTCACAAATCGTGCCTGTCTGATACCAAAAAAGCAGATCAGTGCATACATAATGCCTTTGATATCACTGGAGCCATCACAATACTGTGGTATTTAAGCTTTTTGCCTATGTGTTGAACTGAAATTTAAAGTTCTTTGCTGGTGATCTCATCCATCATAAGGACTCCTGAAATTATCAACTGAACAACAACTCTGTGAATATGGACATCCATTTTTGTATTTTATGTCTCTGCAGCTCTAATAACTATAATATAATGCAAACCTGTCATTTCCCTGAATACCACATTCTGTGGTTTGCCCTCGTTCTATTAGGACCATAGGAGGTGATGAACTAAGGATCAGTGTGTACAGTGAATTGATTGGTACCTTGAATTTTTTGCTATTTGGTCTTGTGTAAGAGCTCTTCAGGCTTTTGAGTCAGTGTTCATGTTAGCATTACAATTAGTTCCTTCCATGCTGAGAGGCAACTGAGAGAACTTTCTCACAGGGGGCCCTGTTTTGTGAAGTGGCACAATCCTACTCTGCAAGTGTGGTCTCAATTATAACTGGCTCATTGGTAGGTATGGGTAATGTAGACTGTCAATTTATAGCACAAAAATAAGTCTTGTTTTATGAGGCATGAAGGGCTTTTTTATAAACTGAGAATTGTAGTTGTTCTACACTTGCCATGTGGCCAAACCAAGCTCTGTCCTGCACTTAAAAGTAGTACTGTAGCTAGAAGTGTGTCTCAGTTGAGGGGTTTTTAATGATACAGCCATATGACACTAAAAGCTTCTGCAGCTATAGTGATATGGCAGTGTTGTATGCTAATACAATTTATTCTTTCCCCTGGTGCTTCTTAGCAGTACATCTATACTAGCAAAGCCCTTGCAGTATCTAAATACACAGAAGTAATAACCCACTCAGCAGCCGTTAAGTCCCTCTCTGCATTACAGATTCCTGGCATGGCTGACTTAGCAAAAGACTCAAGTTTAGAAGCAGTAACAGTGCATGGTAAACTTGTGCATGTGTTAGTACTAATGGTTTTAGGTCTGAGGGATAGTTTTCACTATGGTGATAGAATCATAGAATCATAGAATTGGCTGGGTTGGAAGGGACCTCAGAGATCATCGAGTCCAATCCTTTTACCACCGTTGCGGTTGCTAGACCATGGCACTGAGTGCCACATCCAGTCTCTTTTTAAATATCTCCAGGGACGGAGAATCCACTACTTCCCTGGGCAGCCCATTCCAATGCCGGATCACTGTCTCCGTAAAGAAATTCTTTCTAATATCTAACCTAAACCTCCCCTGGCACAACTTAAGACCATGCCCTCTTGTCTTGTTGAAAGTCGTCTGGCAAAAGAGACCAACGTCCACTCGGTTACAGCCTCCTTTCAGGGAGATGTAAACAGTGATGAGGTCTCCCCTGAGCCTCCTCTTCTCCAGGCTGAACAGCCCCAGCTCCCTCAGCCTCTCCTCATAGGGTCTGTGCTCGAGTCCCTTCACCAGCCTGGTTGTCCTCCTTTGCACCTGCTCCAGGACCTCGATATCCTTCCTGAACTGGGGGGCCCAGAAAGCACAGGCTTGCCAATCTGCTCCATTCAAGAACTTCTGTAGTAACTAATACCAGTATTATAATGGCAGTGAGGTACTGGTACTATATGTACAAAGGAGGTGTTCACATTGAAGGAGTCTTCTACAGTATCTGCAAACTACAAATACCTTTCAAAACTGCACTAGATGTATTAAACTAACAAAGCTTTCTTGTGTAGCTAGACAGATCTACATTACAGTTTCTGTCATAGCCCTGGGCACAAGGAAGCATGCTAAAAAATGAAACCCATAAAGATTTAGCTGTGCTGGCAAAATACTTCTATTAGAATACTCCTATTGCCAGGACTGCCTGTGTCTTTTTTGGAGAGAGGTAGAAACAAACAGAAGATCTTTGTTATCTCTTCTGTTGGAGTTTTGTTGTTGTACTTACACATAGATGCTAAATAAACTACTCCAGGGTTTAAGAAAAACTCCATGTGATGCTGAAAAATATGAAGCACTAAGCAGATGTGACTGCTGGTTGCAGTAAAAGCTTTGAGTCCTCAGGGAGCAAACAACTGGCTATGCAGTCTTTGAAGGAATTTGAGACAGAGAGCTGATGGATTTTTTTGTGCACAAAACTGAAATGCATTTTCATGAGTGAGTCTTGTCATGCTTGTTGATGAAATTCATAACATTTCAAGGGACCTTAAAATTAGATCAGGTTTCAGCCTCAAAGCTGAAGTGGTTTGATCTCAACTGATCCTGCTACTGAGCAGCTTCTACTTAGCACTTCCAGTTATGTCTGCATCTTTCTGTCAGTGAGCAGGTCTCTTACATTTGGGCTGGGTGATGTAGAAGAGCCTGACATTTCCAGGAATTTATTATCTCTGGCAGAAGTCTTGTTAGTGTCAGCTGTTGATAAGTGAGAAAGTAAACATGTGGCTGATCAGGCTATGCACTTTCCATGGCTTATTACTAGTGTGATTTTATACCACAGCATACAGTGGTCCTCCAAAGAAAAATCTTCTGTCACTAATTAAATTTGTAAATTATTTTTACTTCATGATTTTGGTTATAAATTTTCTACTTTTTAATCTTTTATAATGTAGAATTTATTTTTATTTTGCTTACAAATTTCAGACATAATTTTCTAGTTTTTCTAGAAATAGTTCTGATTTAAGAAATAAGTGTAGAACTGTTTTAATGAATTTTAAGAGGGAGTTTTCATATGCCCAAACAGATTCTTTCTATTTGCTCACTGTGAAGTACTTGAATTCAGTAGCAGTAACAAAACAAAAAAAAACAAAAAAAAAAAAAACAGGACTGAGGAAAGGAAGTTTATAAAAGCCAAGGCAGATCTGCAATCAGTTAGTCTGTGGAAGGCATCACCACTGTCCTTTAGAGTTCAGTTGTCAGAACTGTTTGTGTGAGCTCTCCACTGCTTTAGAAAAAACACTTGAAACAGAAGTCTTTGCTAAGCTGTATTTCTTAGAGAATAATAAGGTTTTAGGAGCACTCCATAGAGTAATGATGATTGTAGTTTGACCCTTCTGATTTAAAAATTTTCAAAAGAGCATCTTTATGATTCTTTTGAGGTTTGAAATAATTGAAAGCTCTCTTCTAGACAGAACCAGACTGGCAGAACTTGACTATTCAGTTTAAAAGTAAATGTAGTCCAGTTTAAACTGCTTGGCACTCCACTGCTCGCTTCACCATATGTATCCCAGCATACATTAGTCTTTCAGCTATTTCCAAAGCCATCTCTTCTTGAATGTTTAATATTTAAGAACCAATTAGTTGTATTTCTTTTTGTTTGGATAGTTTGCAATTAAGCTTTCTTTCAAGTGGGCTTTATTTAGCTAATTCTGTCACAAAAATAAGCTGAGAGAATGAAGAGAAGTTCAAGCTAGCTGATGTTTATTTTTATTGTTAATAATTTATATTAAGGAGTCCCCAGGGGAACCAGGGCCCCACTAAACCCAGTTTCCTCTACATGTGATGACTTCTACAAAGTCTTATACAGCAGAAGTTTCTTTTTTGCTGCTGTGGCTTAGTGAAGGGACCCACTCTGTACTGCAAGGGAGCAAGCTGATGGAGAGCATATACAGACAAATCAAGAATAATTTTAAAATGAAGCTTAAGCTAGGAACCAGAGGGAAAATCTGATGCAGCTATTTGATAGAAAGTCAATCACTAATGCATTTTTCCAGCGTGAATGCCAAATCATTACCTCAAGGGTCTTGTTCATCCTTTCTCTGAAGATATGGCAGAGCTCCCAGTGACTTTGATGTGAGTTAAACTGGGCAGAGAAGTGATGGTCCTAAAAACCTCATCTATTTATGAGCTAGCAACAGAAAGCCCTTTATATTTTAAGAACACACTGATGGACAAAGTTAGTTTAAAAATTGTTCATATTTAGTCAGAAGTCACTGTTTTCATGTCATCTGCTCCTTAATAATTGGTCTACTTTGTTTTACAGAAGTCTTGAAAGAAGTAATTAGAGCCCTTTCTCACCTCCTAGATACAGAAGAGACACAGAGCAAGATCCTTTATTTCTGTAAATAAATCAATTTGCATAGAGTTATGGCAATTCATATAAACTGAGAATCTGGACCACACTCTATGGGATACTTGTGTGAGCTAGGTGGATAAAACTGCCATTGGGATGAACAGGACTGCAAAGGGGAAATGCCTTCATGTTAGTGTAGGGTGCAGATTTTCATCATCAGTGGATTTATCATCCTTCTCCCCTCCCCTTACGTGGAAGCACCAGTCATTTCTGTACTCTTACCATAATTCCAAATTCAAAATTCTGACAGAAATTTTCCTGACCTATCTGTTCCATATTCCTGTCCTCATTAGTTCATTTTAAAGGGGATAAAACATATGTTTCCAGGAACAGCTGTGTGCTTAGTATATAGGCTTGGTTTTTTTCCATATGAAAATCACTAAATCTGGCCATTGAAGACACAGATTTTATAGGAGCTAAATCGTGCAAAGTTCACCTCATTAAAAACAAACCTAAACCAAATAAAACCAGAGAGTAACAGTGTGAAAAATGTGGAGCATGAATGTCAGAGCATATGTATTAGGTATTGGTAAGAAAGGAAGGGGAAATAAATATATCCACAAATATACAAAGGTTCTTGTTTTTTCGCACAAGTAAAGTTTACATGCTTGTGTCTACAGAAAGGGAACCTTAGTACACAACATAGTGTTAGGATTGCTATGACAGCTAGCCTAGTTTTTAGAAATCATGATGAGGTCAAGCCTGTGTTAGAAGATACTGAGTAAGTGCAGCCTAGATAAAATGTTCAAACACACCAAATGATGCTTTGGTTGTTAACTGGCCAATGAGACATTCTGAACTCTCTTGATTTTGATAACTCTTTCAAAAAAATGCACCTTTTTTCATTATCTTAATATAGGTACAGAGATTCACTAATCAGTAATAGAAACACTGACTTTGAAAAAAGTTCAAATCTATGCCTCCTCAGCATCAAAGAAAGTACTTTGTTTTGTAACATAAACTCTCTTTCCTTTTGCCCTCTTATATGACATTTTGTATAGTTTTCCTCTTTTTCCAGTGTTATTTGGGGTACTGATCATAACTTAGCAACTTCATTATTTCTGTGGCACAAGATTGTTTTGGTAACATTATGGGAATAAAGCATGGTTGCTGTAGGAAGTTGACTTAATGGTTTAATAAAGGGACAATTTTCTTGATCAGACAGCTGAATGACAGTTTTTCCCACTTCAGAAACATGCCCCAGGACACTGATACATTGTGATTCACAGACTTCAGTATTTGAAGATATGAAAACACATCCAGCATACTGTGAACATCAAATTTCACTGTGACTGGAAGCTTGTCATCTTCTCAGTGTAATAATCAAAACACATATCTATCCATCACAGTGGTTTCTAATGAAATTCAGACTTGGGACTTTCCACAACCCTAAGGCTGATGTAAAGCACCTTCTTTATTTCATAACTGACCTGAAAATAAGTTTTCAGAAGGCTTCTGCATTAGCCAATGGACGGAGACATGATTATACATGATAGTCCAACATGCATTCAGGTGTACACTGAGGAAAAAAGGAGAATGAGATGTGTTAAAGAAGAATGTTTCTTGAGGTTCCTAAATTAAGAGGGAGAAACCTCTCAGGGGCAGAACTGGTAGGATGTGCCTTGCTGGTAGGCAAATTTTCCTTTGTTAGAAATGGAAGAGCCTGTTCATCACTTGTAAATTGCTCTCTCTCAGCACCATCTGCTTCTTCTCTTGTTAGGAATTTGTTTTTAAGTATTCATTGTAATGTAACTAGCTGCAGACTCAAATTCTGCCAAAGCTGAAAAAGCTGCAAGTCAGGCTAGCATGTGGAGCCTGCCACATTCCTGAATCTCTGATTCAGGCTTGCAAGTTTGTCATCAAGTTTGAAATTGAAACCAGAGGAGCTAGCAGCAAACCCCGTGCTCATAAATCAGCTGATAATGGGTGAATTGTTCTGTGCCTTTCCCTGAAGAGGAAAGCAAAACTCAACGCAAAAGCACTCACAACAACTGGGGGAGGTAAGGTCCAGGCAGGCATGGGGAAGCTACACGTGGCTCCATGAGTATTCCTCATGCTGGCAAAGGGAATAAACAGAGGCTTTGGTTATAAGCAATCACTGATTCCTTAAGTATCAAATTACCAAAACGTTCCAGTGGGATTTACAGCCAACTTTGAGTCCCAGTAACCAATTTCCGTAAAAGAAATGGGCAGAATGTATCAGGGTGTGAGCCACGACAAGGTCTCCTTTGTGCTTCATTTGTTTGGTATCTGCTGCCGCTAGAGGGAGGTACAAAATTGACCTCAAAGTTATGTTTTGAAACATACTTTCCAGGTCATTAACTAAGTCCTGGCCAATGTTTGCTGCTAGGATTCTACTGGAAATTTGGAATAAATGACTGATTAATGTCTTCTGGATGTGCACCAGTGTCACTGAGAATAGAACTTGGATCTGTATGCTTAGATGAAATCTAATCAGAATACAGTAACATTTTGAATTGCAGGCTGAAAAATGGGTCATCTTGGACTGGAAAGTTGAGTTCTGTGTTCAAAGAACTACCCTAGAGATGGTTACATCAGAGATGCTACCCCCAGCACAGGAGAAGCTGTCTGAGGGAACTGCTTGTGATATTTAAATGTATTGCTGCATTGAAAACCCAGACTCCAGAACTTCATTTCCAGAAGCTGGCATAAAGCTGTAGCAGGGCCTAATGACTAAAGCTATAACTTGGATCAAAGTCGTTTATCTGATTTTATTTTTATGGCTTGAATATGGCTAGGAGGAAAGTATGTCAGATACGTAGAATTTAAATATATATTTAAGAGCTTAATCTACCTATGTCAAATGTTCAAAACTACCAAAATTAAGCCACACCTTTCTAAACTATGTGAGTTATATAAACATTAATTTTACTGACTCCTAAGAGCCTAAATTACTTTTAAAACTGGGTTTATATTCATGAATAATCTCAGATTTTGAAATACAACCTGACAGCTGTAAGTTTGGTGCAAAGTAAAGGGGCCATCTAATAATCTGAGTTGAACAGGTTTAGTTCAAAAAGTTCTGTGGAACACGTGTGGGTTTATAGAGAGAGAAGCAAAATCTTCCACTTGTAGCAAAATTACTATATAAGGGGTCACATTGCTTTATCTTAAGACAGCAGAAAGGGCTGGTGTACAAGAGCAGAAAAATGATTGTCTGGGGCTCTGTACAGCTATATCCAGGGGACTTTACAGCACTGTGGCTAAACTTACCTTTTTGGTAGAGGATGATTTCCTGCATGGATTGCATTCTTCTGCAAAGAAGCCTGAACAAGCTCAGCTGTCTACATTGTTTTATTCCCATTATAGGAACAAGGGGAAGAAAGGACTGAGTAGGGGTGAGATGGGAGAGCAAGAAAAGTGCAAGGGAAAAGCAAAATTTACCTCTTAGTGCATCAGAGATGGATGATAAGAGTACCAAAGTGAAAATTTCCAAAAGATCATCACAGACAGCTGTTTGTTTGCATCGCTCCAATTTTCACAAATCTATTTTACCCTATAAAAACAAAATCTCAAACTCACATTTCCCATACCTATAATTGCACTGGCTCTTCTCCTGTCTGTGCAGTGGACTAGTTAGAGGTTATTTGTGTTGGTGTGAGACACCAGAGGTAGCTGATATCCACAAGTCAGAATTCCTGTGTTACAGTGAATGATAAAAAATCTTTTCATATACTGCTGTGAATGTTTTCCACAGAAAATATGTATCTGAAGAAATGATCCTATTTGAGTGTAAGGCTGTGTTAAAATAGCTATATTGAGATGTAGCATCAAGGATACTTTCTAATTCAAATTACTTTTCATCTCCAGAAAAATAACCAGAGAAATTTTTCTTAATTCTGCCAATAACAATATAAATAGAATGTTTATCTAACAATTGAACACAAATGCTTAAAAGCTAAGGGCTTTAATAATAAATTTGGAATGTTTATCTAGCAGAGTAGAAATGACTACTGAGGTCAATGGGTTTTCTGAAGAATGCTGAGGAGCAAAGATTAAACACAGTGTCTGTTTTCCCAGCGGACTCAGCGCTGCAGAGAAGACGGTCACTTCATGCTGTGTGCAGCCAGCTTGCATTACACCTACCTTGAGAGTAATTAAGTCTGAGTCATGATGTTATCACATCTCAAGAGTTTCATTAATTGTCATGGTCTGGATTCTTTCGATGTCTGACACTGCAAAGTAAGTGCCCTGGTCTAGAAATTTCCAGCCTTTTCCAGGGCACATTGAAATTGTAAAAACTTCAGTGATTCAGGCCCAGATCGGCTCTGAGACTTTGGTTAAAAAATCTGACAGATCATAGCACATTGTGGCAGTCTTTTTTTTTTAATCAGTGTCATGAAAAACTCAATTGCCATTGTCTGCCACAAGTGTTTTGAAGTGGATACCACCCATCATAAGCACCCAGAAGTGCTAGTTAATTCCATTGTTTCTGAGTCTTGAAATAAATGAGAGGAAGCAAAGTAATTGTGATTATATCAATATGATGGTAGACAAACGTAGCCTTAAATTTGACTTATACTAGATATTTTCTCATGTATTAGTTTTGTCTTTTTGCCTATTAAATGTCTGCAATATATATGTCTGTCAGTTAAAACCCTAACACAGGTAGCAGCAAACCAGTTACTGTGGTGGAATTTATAATAAGTTCAGGGAAGTGAAATGAGTACCAGCACCTATGATGAAACACAGCAGATGGTTTTGGACACAGCAGATGTTTAGTTGGAATCTCAGATAATTTCTGGAGTAAGCCCAGATAATGTCTCTGAAGTCCCTGATTTTGGTTATGTACAGTGAAAACTGAATTTCAGTAGAGTTAGTATAGAACCAATATATATTTTACTGGCAAATTTGGCTGTTGTGGAATTGAAGTGAATTCTGTAAAACTATGCTTTAAAAAGATACAGATTCTAGATGGCAAACCTCCAATAAAATCTATGCAGCAATCTGCTTACTGAGAGGATGTTCCTTATAGGCACAAATATAAGCCACATCTTTTAGAGTCAAGGCTGAAGTTCCTCCAGTAAAATGGTGAGCACATCTGGTACTCTGAAAAGGATTATGTTGTGATAACAAAATTAAACTGGCTCACAAGAAGATAGAATGGCTTATTGTCATTCCAAGGAAAGTTAATTTAATATTTAAAATAAAAATTATGCATAAAATCATTGACAACCTATGAAAAAAATGTAAGGAGAAAGCAATGTTAAGATAAATTGTTGTGATTGCACAACGTAGCCAGAAGCACAAACATGATCCTAAGACAGTGAAGTGATTGAAATTTGATAGTTTGTGTTCAGGCATTGTATCTGTTTTCTATAGTGACTAATGATTTTCTTGTTTTCAAACAGGCTTTTATTTTTTTCAGCAGCCACTGCTCACTGGAGTGAGTGAACAGCAGGTACTGACATACTGAGATATGTAGCCACTTGTTGCTGGGGCCATCAGCTCCACGTGTGTGTCCACAGAAAGCTGATGGGAGCAGAAGTTTGGTCATTCACAACTGCAACAGCATCAAAGTTAAGGAAACACAAATAGCTTACTCTAGTAATAGTTCACCAAGCTCAAGTGAACCTCTTGGAGATATTAAAAGAAAAAAAAGGCATGCTAATTTAAAGTAAAAATCACATGCAGAAATATTTAGCAAGAAGTCAGTGAGTCATATTTTCCTCATAAAATTGTTGAAACTATTGTGCCCAGAAACAATTAAATATGTGACTAGGGCTGGAAAAGTTTAGCCATAAACACAAACAGACACCAGCTTTTTGTTTGTAGAGGATCAAGGTCATTTGGCTTGAGGAATATCCGAATACTAACAGAGAAGAAGCCAAATTTGCAGTTTGAATGTACTCACTGCTGTGTAGAAGCTCCAATGTTTGGGCTTACACGCCTGGATACTTGGTAACACTGAAGGTTAAATGCCAAGTCTGTTGTGGCAAATCATTTGCCCATCATTAAGATACAGAAAACCAACCATATTCCTTTAATTTGAAAACAATACAAAAAATACTCTCGTGATTTATGTTAAGGATATATTTCTGAGAGCTGAAATCTCAATATTAAAAAACTGCACATATTAAAATTTTGAAATAGATCAGTACCTGGTTGTTTGGTGGTTGGTTTATGGCTAAAGGGCATTATAAAACTTCTTCAAGACCCTTTGTTGTTTCCTGGTAGCTCGGTGTTTTATGGCCCCTGGCAATAGACTCCTTCAGTTTGGCCCTGATCTTTCTGCACTCTGTGTCTGACAGCCCTTAGCCAGCTACTGTGTTCACATCCTGTGCTTTTGGGGGGAAGATTAAAAATGAGGAAGTATTCTGCTCCCCCAGGTATAATCCCTGAATTTATGAGTTTTGGAGACATTGGCCTGCACAGCAGAGGTTACAGGTTGGAAGACAGATTTGAACTCAGCTTTGTTGGGGGTCCTTATCTGATTTATTTCTAGCCTGAAGGGAGAGTTGAATTTGAGATGTGTCCAGCTGCTTTTTCTCAGGGGCGATTATAGTGTAGCTCAGCACTTTTACACAGACACTCTGGCTAGCAAAACCCTCTGTTTAAACAACTACATTTATGAACCTTTCTTATAAATAAAATGTTGTCTTGACATTGTACTTATGGTCTTCTACTCAGAAGTGTGAAATGAGATGTGAGATTTTTAGGTTGCTGTAAAAAGAGTATCTGCAGTTGTGTACCAACTATTTGACTTTGCCCACATTATTTCAAAGTAAGAAAGATAACCCCTTTAATGGTGCTTTCTTAACATTATTTAGATTCTCTTCGTTCTTGTAAGAGGGAACTCTGAGATGTGCTTGTGAACTGCTTTTGAATGTAGCTGAGCATTACAGCAGAACATGACAGGGTCAGTGGCCTTGAGGACTGAGCTTTGTGCAGTTCAAAAAAAACAAGCAACCCATGAGAACTTCTAAATGCTCATAGCTATGCACAAGTGAGGTCCAATTCATCTTTCACTTCCACTACTTTGCAACAGTGTATTCTGTTGAAGTCCAGGATTACTTTTGGTTTATAAAAACACATGGCAACAGAATCAAGTTTAGGCAATTTAAGCAATTTATTTCTTTCACCAACTGAGTTTTGGGGGTCTGTAGATTTCCAGCTTGATTCTTCACAGCTATAGTTCAGTAACACAGTTTTTAACTTCAGGAGTCTTCCCATCGTTTTCTACTTTCTGTTCTCTGTCAAGGGTCTGCCTTTTTTGTTTGTGTCATATCTATATGATTTGAAGGCTTCCAGTCTCATGGTATGGAGGTTTTAGGAGTTCTTTAAAGTTAGGCAAGCTTTTCCTTTGCTTTCTCCCTCCCTTCTACAGATGAACTAACTTTCCCAGGTTGGAGAGCTGTTGAATAGATCCTGGGAATCTGGCTTAGCCTTGAGGTATGTGGTCAATAACCATGAGGCTGTTCCTTTTATTTCTTCCTCTAACAGCTTGTTATGCAATTACATTTTTCAGTAAGTTGCGTGGGATTTTTTTTTTTCAGTCTAATGATCCTTTTGATAGGGTGACTGTTCACAGACTAACAAGCATCTGAAAACTAGAGAGAAGAATGGAAAATATTTTGAAACCAGCTGTGTTATGATCCAAGTACAATCTCTGACTAAGGGTGCTCAGGAGGCATCCTTTCAAAGCAAGAGAACATATTTGGTGTACACTTTGATTAAAAGGTGATTAAGATGCACCTGAATTTTTCCCACATAACAGATTTCTGTTGGTACTACTGGAGGCATGGAGTCATGTGGACTTTGATGCATTTTGTTACAAAATATCTTGCCATGCCCAACACCTCCACTGATGAACTAGGTATCTTGCAAAGCAGGCTTAGCTCAACTTCATAATTTTCACATCGTGTTATAAAATATTTTGCCTGTTTTTCATAGATGTATCCATGAGTGTGGCACGGCCTGTAGCACAGGCAAAGAAATGAGAGTCTTAAGACCTCTGCCCAGAGAACTCACTGAGCAGCTTTTAATGAGATAGTCAGCTATCACTGCAGGATCTCTGCTTGTGCAAATCCATAATTTAGTTACTGCTGTGGTAGATAATGAATCCCCATACTTGTAGACTATCCCAGAATTATCAAAACACTCAAATCTCAGTGTAGTTCAACCTTTCAGTTCTTTATATGCAGTCTTCAAGAGCACTGAGTTAGGTTAGGCTCTCCAAGTTAGTGGCAGAGCAAGAAGAGTCTTATCCTGACTTTTCTGGGCTAGTCTGACTGACTGTGGCCATGTTGGTTGGATAATGTCAGGCATACCAGTTCAGTGCAGGTGTTTCTTTCCAGTACCTACTCCAAGAGATTAAGAGCTCACTGCTATTCAGAGCACATTCTGTAATGTAAGACAAACTTCTACATGAAGCATCTCCATCTAGAGCTCTTTACTGGAGTTTGTACTTCTTTCTTTCTAGAAATAGATAGTCCAGCTTTTTGTTTTACTCATTTTTACTCAGTTGTGGTGTTTACGTTACACCATCTTGAGGAGGAAAGGAAGGGAATTTTTCTGTATATGAATTGTCTGGATGATTTTCTACAGCTGCTTTGAAGGATATGTCTGTTACTTATATTGTAACTTGGATTCTGTAGACATATGGCAGAGAACACAATTCTCCAGAAAGCAAAAGAGTGACTGATGGAAAACAGAAGAGATGAATCCAAGAGAATCCTGCCAGAGGAGGAGCGTGAACCTGAATTTTACTGTTGAAACCAGATTTCTTTCTGCCTTGGGCTTAAGTACCACACTCAGCCAGTTCTACCATTGACTTCAGCATGGCTCTGCACAGATGCAAGGAACTGCTTTTTGGACTTGACTAAGTCTGGAGCTTAAGTACAGTTCTGGCATCCATTCTAATTTGGAAATACACCGGTTGGCCTGAACTCCTTGAGCAGTGGGACAATTACAGGCTTTTTTAAAAATCAGAAATGCAGAGAGCCTGTGAATTGAGGCTATTCTGGTTTTTACATAGTGAGTTTGTAAAATCAATTAGAAATTGAAGTGGGCATGAGAGACTTCATTTTAGACTATTCAGTCCCTTATTAATCGCATTGTGGATTGGCAATAGAGGAAATGTGTATAGCAGACAAGTCTCTTTTTTTTCTATTTAATCTACTGCCTGTTGTTCTGACTTTCCACTTTCATGCAGCTCAACACTTGCAGCAGCCCAGGTCTAAGACTGAATTGCCCAAGAAGGTTTTGACTCATCTGTTTTTCTTTTTTTTTTCTTTTTTTTTTTTTTTTTTCCAGAACCCCATAGACTTGCTGACTGGCAATCATGTCAGTCAAACTCACATTTGTCTCTCCTGGTGATGGGGGTGGTATCAGCAGGAGTTGTTCCTTCACTGGATTCAGCACTTTGCAAAGCAGAAAATTAGCGTAAGTAACAGAAAAGCACCTGGATGCTTGGGCAACAGACATTAGGTACTGTGAATGGTGTTTTTTTTTTTAACCTATGGCATCAATGTGTAGAAGTTGCTCCTTGTTTTTTTCTTGTTTTTTATTGTTGTCATCAAGGTTCACTGATAAACAGCTATACTTCACACCATACTATCTTTTTGCTATATACAATGTACTTTAGAGATGTCTGGATTTTAGAGGTTATGTATCAGACTGATAATAGTGTTTATTTCTTCTAGAAAAATGAAGCCCTGCAACCCTTTCTGCTAGCAGCCTGGTGGTAACATGTTTTCTGACTTAAACTTTCTCTGTAGTTATTTAAATATCATGGATCTTTTAAAAGATGGTGATGTTAATGGTGAATCAATCAGTGATTGAATGGATTAATGGCAAAATGCATCACTGAACTCAGCTCAGTTCTGGAGTTACTGAAGCAGAGCAGCATTATGTGAGAGGAAGGGCTGCTTTCTGGCAATGCCACAAATGAGAGGAAGGAAGGAATATAAACAGACCAAGAAGGCCACTGCAAATTCACTTCTAACAGTAACAGGTTTATAGTAGCCAAGGTTGCAGTCCAGTCTTTCAGTCTTCAGTCAAGCTCTGTGACTGCTAAACCATCCTGCAATCTTTTTCCCTTTTTGCTTATCACAAATTGTTGTGTACTGTTGCTCTATGTAGATAACTGTGCAGCCTTTAAGTGCTCTTGTTCTTTTTCTGAATGTAGTGATCGCTGTCTAGCCTGATGAATACATTTAGAAGATACGATGTGGAAAGTTAATATAATCTCTGCCTGCCAATGTATGTTAGAATAATAATAAAGTGTTTCATTTAGCAGTATCATAAGTATCGGAAAGTTTTCCTCTAGAAGTGTTGTACTCAAAGAAATACTGTTCTGTACCAGTATAATACCTGACTTATGTAATAAAATATATTTTCAAAGAACCAAATGACTGAATTAACCTTTAAGTTAAACATGGTGTAGTAAAGTATGAGCAAAAATGAAATTCCAGTGTGATTGTGAGGTAATCAAGAAGTCTGGACATTTGAATAAATAATTTCTTATGGAAGCTGAAAAATAATATGAGTCCTAGGAAAGATCAGACATCTAAAATCACACCAGTCACTAAGATCTTGAGAAATACACTGTCAATAAATTAAATAAACAGACCAGATCTCGGGTACATAGTGGGACTTCCAGCAGGAAAAGGATCTATCAGGAAAAGTGTTGAACAGCTGTTTCTCCAGCAAAGGCACAGTCCAGCAGGGTAATAATGCCCCAAACAGAAGTTTTTGTATATCCCTTAAGATTATTCTGTTACTTCTAGATGCAAAGATTTTCTGACCAAATGCCTCTCTTTATGCATTTTTTCACAATTTTGCTTTTCATTATTTAAGTGTTTAGACAGACAGTTTTGTTCAGGAATCACCACAATAAGGAAAATCTGGGTACTAGACACTAAGTCACAGCCCAGTGAACACCCAAGAGCTTTCCTCAGCATAGTGAAGAAATTTTTTAACCACCCTTTCCTAACTTATCTTTCCCTCAGGCACTGTTGCAAAACACAGCAGGAGATTGCAGGGGCCCTGTGCAAGGTCCATCCAAAGGATGACACACAAATCAGGTCCACATGGAGATTCTTAAGCAGATGCTAAATATACTTTTGCATTTCTTCAGCAGCTTCCTTTTAAGACTCACTCAGACACACTCTTTCATTTTTCCTCACAATAGTCTCCACAGGAAGTAAATAGTATTAGTGTTATCTGTAAAGTGAGAAATATGATACTTAAATCATTAAGTTCACAAGGGAAAGCAGCAACTTAGCATTCAGCTTTTAGCTACTGTCCCTGAAGGCCCATGTCAGCCACTGAACTTTGCTACGTATGAAAATGACATTCTTAGAGTCAATGCACTAAGGTTACATCAGTCAGTAGGAGATACTGGGTAGAACAGTGAGTATTAAATCCCATCCTGTTTGCAGTGTTTAATGCTATGCTTTAACTGAAAGGAAATGATTTCCTGAATTTAGGATTTGCAGTCCAAAACTCTGAAGGTAAATGTCAGAGGCCTTTCCTTTCCAAAAATAAACAAAACCCAAGATTAAATTGGACTTTTTAATTTCAAAAGGTAGAATTTTCTTATATCTTCCATATGGTATCTTGGTAATTACTCTTCTAGAGGATTGAACTGGATGATATGTCCTTCTTTGCATGAAAGAATTAGGAGTGATGATCCTTCTAGGAGACTCTTCAAACTGCTGCTGTTAGTGGCTAAACTGTCCCTTCTAGTGCTATTCTTGTTGAAACCCACCCACTTTGCATGGAATAATCAACGATTCATTATCTTAAGAGAGAAGACAATGTTCATTTAGGTTTCTAATTTAACAGTTATGTTCCTAGTTATAGGTAACCTGAGCTCCAAATGATTTGTTTAATTAATACTTTACATCAAGCTATCATAAAAAACTAAGATAATAATTGAAGATTAAGAAATTAAATATACAATAAAGTTTGTCAACACCTTATTTTACCAGATTTATTTCAGATTATATGTTAAAAGATGGAATGAAGTGGAAATTTAGCCCCAGGATAACTGTAGTAGTTACTCAAAGGTTTCTATAACAGGGCTGGTGACAGCTTTCAGGTGTGCTGGGCCTAGGATTTAATCAAGCTCAATAATCTCCTTATGCCTTCAGTCACATGCCTAGAACTTAAAACAGCCAGTGACTAAGTATTAAGCCTGTGGAAGTTCATTATTTCTCCAGGTGAGCTGAATTTAGGACAGAGGTCTTAGAGAAAGGGAAAAGCCTCTTTGAGTGCAATCAGTTGGCTTGGCTTAGCAGAATGGAAAACTTCTTTAGGTATTGATATTTTAGAGGCTTGACTTACAGAGAGTATTAACAAAGCTATGTAAAAATAGCTTACAGGAGTGCAGAGACAGAGGTAGGAAAAGCCAAGCAGGAATCTGACAATGTGAAAGAGCCATTTGCAGAGAGCTCATTTTCTAGTTTAAATGGTGTAGATGTACATAACTAATGGTGAGAGGTGTTCTAAATCTTTAGGTTAGCATGAAATATCCAGTGTAGAAGATTCTTGTTTTTGTAGTTGCTTTAAAAATTAAGAGAGGTGTTAGACACTGAAAAAAACACCTTGATAATTATATCTTGTGTGCAATCTGGACTCAGTAGCTTGCTTTTCTAAAACCAGGTAGGGCTTTAAGCCAACACTTAAATGGATAGTGAAGGCAGACAAAGAAATGGGTACTTTTAAAGGCTTTCTATGTCAGCTTTCTCAGTTGAAATGGGAATGTCTTGTCCTGCAGCATGGCTTACTTGACTAGCTTTGTTGTTGACCTGAACAACTGGTGTGGATGTTCACAGAGAAACAGGGCCTTAGCTAACCACCATGCCTGTCTGCTCACAGTATGAACATTAACTTGTTATTAACCTCTTGTAAAAATTAGCTTCTCCTTTTCTTGCTCAGTGCTATCCCTTTCCCCCCATCCTTCCCAAAGAAATGGGGACATGCACTATTTTTCTTTATTTCAAAAGATAACCACTTGGCTTCTGAGAGCCTGTGTCAAACTTTGAGTAGGAGATGTTTCTTGTTGAATTTATTATTGTTGAAGTCACAAAAAATACTTGCAGCTTTTCTACACTAGGTATTTAGGGTTGGTCTTAACTTTCTATTGTTATCTGTCAAAGTATTATTGGTGTTCTGAAGAACTTTGTTCTTTCACATAAATATATATGGTACTGGACATTTAATTTGGAGCTGAGAAGCTTTATGAGTTAGGCATCTCTCTTCTCTGAGGTGATGGGTTTTGCATTTTTCCCATATTTTCTTTTCTCTTTCTACAGAAAGTCTCTCAGCAGAAGTTCAGTGAGATCAAGAATGTCACTGAAATCCTCCAAGGCTTATAATTCCCTGCAGAAGGGAGCAGTCATCTGGGACCCAAAGCCACTGCAGGTGAAGAAAATTTTTGAAGCTTTGAAGAAAGGACTTAAGTAAGGACTTTTTAAATATTGTAAATTGCCTTACCTAGCCATACTGCTTAAGCCTGTGTAGCACTGTTCTCTGTCTCCATCTGGCATCTCTAAACATATTTAGTGACTTTCCCAGATGCTGGCTTGGGACCTTGCAAAACAAGTTTCATTAACTATCAGACAGTCTGCTTGCAAATAAAGTGCTCTGATGTTTTTCTTTGTTCCTAGTTTGCTACACTTCTCTAAAAAGTCAGTGACAAATAAGAGCTCTATGGGGAGACTCTTCATCTCTTGAGGAGCAACTGAGCTCTCTTGAGAAAGGAAAACCTTCCAGAGCATGCCGAGTGGCAAGCAGGAAGTCTGTAGATCAAGGGGAGGCTTGGATAGGGATGGGAAAGCCAGACTAGGGGGGTGATTGTCCGAAAGTTTCTGTATAAGGAGCTCTGTGGAATTTGCTTTGACTCAAAAAGCTGATTTAGAACCACATTTGAAAATGAGGGTGTGCCCCGAAAGGACACAGTGGGGAGGCTGGTTCACAAACCATTTCTATTCTCTCTGCATGATAATTAGAGAACACTTAAAATAAAGAGGTTTTTTTTGCTGTTGTTGGGATTTTTTTGTTGTTTGGGGCTTTGTTTGTTTTCTGTTTGGTTTTTTTTGTTTGGTTCTTCTTTTGGTTTGGCTTTTTTTTGGGGTTGTTTCATTTTTATTTTTATTTTTTTCTTAAAACTAAACTCAAGTTTAAGTCTTTAATCTCCACGTGGCTTGTAAAGGAAAGCTCTAAGCAGATCCACCAGAAAACAGCTGACTTGATGTGATGAAACAGAAATGTTAAATAATTCCATCTTCTTATGGCAATGGAAATAATATTATCTTGCTTTAAATGTAGAATTATTTTGGAGTCTCTTTATTATGGCTGACTGCTCCCTCAGTGTTACATCAGTGCAGACTTGAGTGAAAAGGCTAAAGACCAATTCTGTCCATTGTCAGGGTCTGGCAGATGTGGTCTGTATGCAGCAGACATAATAGAGATCAAAGGATGAGCTGGCAATCTGAATTTAGGTTATTCTAGCTTTGGGGAAGCTGTCAGTTACCTCACAGAACCACTGATACTATTCAGAGCTGAAATGTCAAATAAAACAGGGAGGAGCTTGCTCTCTTGGTATTGTAGACCAGAAAGGAAATGGTGGTGAGTGCTGAAACACTCCATCAGTGACTGAAACTGATCAACCTTTAATTGAATCCCCAAATATTTTTATACAAAAATTCATCTTAAATCATTACAGACCGTGATTTCATTTACATCCTGAAGCTACAATTGGAAGGTAAAATATTTTTCATTGGATAGGTAGCCCCTGTAGCTCTTTCTGCTGCCATCTTATTAACAGTTCCTTCATGTATGTTGCTGCTATCCTTAGGATTTTGCTACTGTATTAATTCTAATATTAATTTGTTTTCTTAAGCAAAGAACATAAAATGCACTGGAATAATACATTGTAAATGCAAATGTCACATTTTTATTCTAACAAAAGACTATAAAGTCATAGCTCTAAAAATATCAGTCAATGTCTTATTAGTGGATTTAGGTTTAAAACAAATCATGAAACCAAATGTTTTTGCAGAGTATAGAATTTATCAGCACTTAGGGAGGAGAAACCATGAAGTGGATCAGAATTTGTTCCCAGTTCTGCAGGGAACGCCATATGATCAGACTCCTGCCAAAACTGAGTAGCTAACTAATTTACTAAAGTAACCTACAGAAAACAGCTGTATCAAATAGCAATGCAATGTCCAAATTTTAAGTAGATGCAGACTAAGTCCACTTAGTGCTGGAGTGGCTTGAATTTTTAGTACAGAGCATGTTTTACGTGCCTGTTTCTTTATAGCTGCAGCAAATAACTCTTTCTTCTGCTAACCATCTGGGTACCATTCCAATAACTCTTTATTCTGTTAACCATCTGGGTGCCATTCCACCCAAGCTGGCAGTTCTTACATGCTTAAATCTAAAAGTGATGAAGCTTTTCTAAAAGGAAGGTGAACCCTGTTCTGCCACCAGCTTTGTCTACTTCTACACTGAGCTGTTAATAGGGAAATACAGAGAGCAGACAGCTGAATGCTGGAGCCACTGGGTGTCTTGGGGTTTTGTAACAGTAAGAAAATTAAATGCATCAAAGTAAATGTGAAGAAGTTCAGCTGTCTAAAATAAAGTTATTTTCACTGCTCAGAGACCGTGTCTTATAACATAGCATTTACCAGGTTACTCTTGGTCCCTTAAGCATAAAAGGAAAAAGTTACCTAAGTCTGCCCTGTATTAAATGCAAAGTTGGAAGAAGATGGTCTCAGCAGAAATAGTTAAGGCCCTGTGGGAACTCCTAAGGGACAACCCTTGCATGCAGGCAACTCCATAAAAGCCAACTGGCACCGTGTGCTTCACACCTTGCAAAATAGTTCCCATTCTGGAAAAAGTAATGGTTACATTAAGAAATCATCTGGCATACTAAAAGGTGGTATTCAGCTCTGTTTGCTAAAACACTGAATGGCATGTGCCCTGCCTTACATGCGGAGTGCTTCTATGAGCTTGGTTTTGTAGTGCATGTGTGTGCTGGTGCAATGAACAGCTTACTGGTAGATGAATTCTTATTTCTCGGTAAGAAGAGGCTCAACAAATGAACTCATCCTCTACCTTACAGAAAAGGTTTCAGAAGGCCAAACAGGAATGGTTAGAGAAATCTGAAAAGGAGATCTGTGAGCTGACTTATGTGTGTTAGAACTTGCTGTTCTCCTACATCCCTCCTTTTCTCTTGCCTTAAGTAGTACTTCCAGCTCTATTGTCCTTTGTTTTGCCCCACGTTTCCAGAATAAAACCTATCTTTTATTTGAATACTCTGTTTTAGATAAAGGTAAACAAGAAATAGTGAATCCTTGATTGCTCTGTGTGTGTGTATATACATTTTGCAGTAGTGGTGGCCTTCTTGAATCACACATCATTCTACATCTTGAGAAGCAAAAAGGACATAGGAGGATTCCTAGTGTACAGCATCTTTAAAAGTGAGGTAACAGTGGCCAGCATCTGGTGGCACACACTGTGTACAGGTCCTCCTCTGGCAGTGACTTTGCATTTAGAACAAATACTTGTCTAGGGTACCCACTCTTTCTCATCTATTGGCCCATATCCCTCTATACAGCCATTCACATCTCTAGAGATTAAAACAAGAGAAGCCTTCTGAAGAAGGAAATTGCTTTGTAAAATTCTGGTGAAAAATTCATTGAGATTGTGCTATAATGAATGCACCAGAAGAATGTAACACTGGATCTTTTTTTCTTCTCCAGTGAATACTTGGAAGCACATCAGGCTGAATTGGATTATCTCTCTGGTCGACACAAAGATACAAAAAGGAACTCCAGATTGGTAAGATACTTCTAATGCTAAATACTTAAAGGACTTTGATAAATAAAGTCACAAAAGTAGATGCTTTCTCATATCTGGGACTCCCAGGGCTTTTCCAGTTAAAGCACTGAGGTGAGATTCAGCAAGGCATCACGATTAGGAATTCACCAAGCAAATTTGTGCTCAGTGTGAGAATTACATTTGGGATTTCTCATTTTCAGCGGTGTTCTTTAGATCATGGTTCTTTACTGGGATGATATCTCCTTGTGAGTGATTCATACCTGTTTATACAGACAGTGTATAGCAGTAAAGATCAAGTTTTGTTTCCCATACCTGGTGAATGTGTCCTAGTAAATAGATTCTGTCTTGTTTACAGCTCCCTAGAAGTACCTTCAGCCATGATGCTAATGAAAAGACAACTGTTAGATCCAGCTTTGCCTTTCACTTGGGAAATATTAGCTAGATTAATAAAAAGTATATTGGGAACTCCCATGTAACATGACCAACATCCAGGTCCTTATTATAGCTGGTGGTGAGACTCTTACTGTCTCATTTCAAGCATCTGTGAAAACAAACCAACCAATCATGCACAGAAAATGAAACTAGTTCTAAAAATGTTGGGCTGTCTCCTTGTATGTGTTTTAATTTTGTGTGGCTTAAGATTTGTGTAGTGAATCTTGCAGTATATATGAAAATATTGTTAATATGTCTTACTCAGCCTCTCCTATTTCTTTTTCAGGCTTTCTACTATGACCTGGATAAGGTAAGTCTTGTGAGGATAAGATGAAGTGTTGCTAATAGAGAAGAACTAATGGTGTGTCTACTGTGTTACTTGAAGGCATGCTTAGGAAATAATTTCTGAAGTCCTTCTCTCTCTTTACTCTCTTCAAAAGCAAATCCGCTCTGTGGAGAGATATATCAGAAAACTGGAGTTTCACATAAGCAAGGTAAGGAGTTTTATCTCTTGTATGAGTAAAACTTACATTGCTACATAAGCAAACTATCTAAATAAAAAATACTTCAATTATAATTCGTCTGCAAGGGAATAATGCTGGGTACTTTGTGAAAACTGTAGCCACTCTTTTTACAGAAGAAGGAGATTTTTATTTATTTATTTTCTTGAATGGGTCTATTCAGGCTGAATGTTGGGTGCAACCCAACCTGAGTTTGCCTGTGAAACCAGTTTGTTTACTCTGCCAGTGTATTCAGAAAATGCTGCCGTGGGAAGACTTCCATGTCTCCCCTCTGCTTTCCTCAAGAGGCCAAAGGGGCAGTTCTGTAGAGTGCATGTCTGCTCTCTGCCAGCTGCTTCCAGAGGAATCAAATCTCTCCTCTGACACAGCTAAACATTTAGGTGTTTCAATCTGTATTGAGGGAATCAGTTTTCTGCTCCTCAAGTAATTTTCTTCGGAAAAAAGTGTTTATTCCTTGTCTTCCCTGATAATAGTAGAGTGACTTTTTGTTTCTTTTTCCTCAACATCCCAGGCTTTTCTTCAGAAATATCTACAAACTGTTGCACTCTAATCAGTCTGTAAAGTGCAGGAATTTTAGCATTCTGCAGTACCATGACGATGGGATTTGACTGGATTTTTTGCCAGGAAAGACTGCTGTGTTCATTTTCAAAACTTGTTAAAAATATGTTGAAATAATTCTTGTTTATTCTTTCCCCACCACCCAAATCTTAAAGGTAGAAGAACTCTATGAAGCTTACTGTATCCAGTGCAGGCTACGAGATGGGGCCACTAATATGAAACATGCCTTTTCCTTGTCTCCTTCTACAAAAGCCTCCAGAGAAAGCCTAGTGGAGCTTTACAAGAACTTCCAGGAGTGCACAGAGGTAGGAAATAATACACATATGTAATGAAGACCTGTTTTTTCTTAGCAAAAAATGTACCAGGACTTGCTGCCAGCTTTTTTTAATGGTGATGGTTAAAAACTTGTTATGTGAATGAAACATAGGTACATAGTGTGAAGGAAAGCTTGTGAGAGACATACGTTATGGGCAAAGCCTTTGAATTCTATGCCCTTGTTTTGCCCCTACTCAAGTTGGCTTCATGCATTCATGAAAGCAGATTAAAAATCCTTTGAATTTCTGCTTTAATACCAAAGTCCATTATGACTTCCACTGAAAGTAGTGGGAATTGACTGATGAATAAGCAATGCTACTTGTACAGGACAAACAGTGGAAGGTAACTGACAGTGAACTCCTCAAGCAGTTCCACTCCTCTGTGGATCAGCATTAAAGATGAGATTGGCATGAGAAAATGGCATGTCTGGGAAGCTGTTTACTCTGCACTGCTTTTCATAGCGACTTTTTGGTCTTTCCTCTAGGACATGTGCATTATAGAAGGGGCATTGGAGGTCCATTTGGGAGAATTTCACTTGAAGATGAAAGGTATGTTCCTTTCTTGTTTCCTTAAGGATTTATCACTTGGTTTTGGGTTTCTTGTGTAGCAATCTGATCCATTGAGAGTCCATTTCTTCAGTGCCAGTTACTTCTGTTGGCTTTCTGGATCAGAATTTTGGCAAACTTCTGTGTGCTTCAGCACTGTGAAGCAGATCTGCAGTGGTAGTTGATATTTGAGTACAAAAGCTGACAAGCTTTCTTTCCTCAGCTCAATTAAAGTTTGTCCTTCTAAAAGCGTTTTGAACTAGTGGTTTACCTTCTGCACAGAGCTGAGCAAGATAGCTCAATAGTGACTGACTTTACTGCAAGCTGAAGCTTTAGGGTATGTTGTAAAACTCTACAACTATTAAGAGTTTTCCTTTTCTTTTCAGGGTTGGTGGGCTTTGCACGTCTCTGCCCGGGAGACCAGTATGAGGTACAGTATACAAAAATGAATTTTGTCCTTTATTTTCCTCCTATAAGTTTTCAGTAGAGAATGTAGAATGTAGTTTGCAGGTGAAAATGTAGACTGGGAGGTGTAAACAGATGATGATAAAACCTTTCACTGTGTGTTTTGTCACACTAGTTACTCTGTCCTTTGAGACTGAAGAGGGAAAGATGTGGTTCAAGTGTTATGAGAGGGTTTAAAAGAAGACAGTGATTGTCTATCAAAACCTACCTGTCAGGTCTTTGTCTTTAAAGTTGCTCTGGAATCAAGTAACAGTTGCTGCCTGTTTATTGGAAGAATGCCCTTGGCATGATTTGAATGCATATTAGTATCTTATTGGGTTGTTCTCCTCCATTCCAAGTGAATTCCACTGTGCCTTGTATTTCAGTAGCACTACACAGTGTAATTTTGCAGCTCTTCTAGGATGGGTGGGAAGTGTCATTTGACAATCAGTTAAGGTGTTAAAACCTGCAACCAGAACTCCTGCCTACAATCTTCTAGCTTTGTCCAAGTTCCTAAATGTGTAGTGATCAGAGAAACAGTATTTCCCCTGTGGTACTGGGCTGGACACTGACCCAATATCCCTTTTTCTTCTTGTTTTCTAGGTATTTGTGCGACTGGGGCGCCAAAAATGGAGGTTGAAAGGCAAAATTGAAACTGATGACAGCCAAACATGGGATGAGGAAGAAAAGATATTTATACCAAATCTTCATGAGAAGTTTGAAATCAAGGTGTGGTGTATAATGGTTGGATTGGAATCAGTGGGTTAAATTGCCTGTTAGGCTACCAAGCATTTGTCAAAATTCTTAAGTAGTTTTCTTTTCCTAGCTATGTGAAATGGCAGTTTATCAATGTTCTGCTTACTGAACAGACATCTACTTTTGTTTTTCCTTTGTAGCTCTTGTAACTGTATTAGTGCATCTGCTTTTCCATGTTCTGGAGCTTGATATGTGGTTGTTTGGTTTTTGGTTGTTTGGTTTTTTCATTAAACAACAACAACAAAAAGGTCCTAGTTAAATCTTGGGAATTTTCTAGGGTGAAGTTTAGATGTGAAGACAGAAATAATACATACATACACATCTTGTTATCACCTATGAGGAATATTAGGTACCTGGAGTGCTGTTCTCTATTGAAAAAGAGAAATAGGTAAATGGAAAACATATTGCAGATTCTTTTGTTATGTTTCACTCCAGAAATGCTCCCTATCTGCAAAGAATCAATGACATTTATATGCTGGTACAAACCCTGTGTACTTTATTTAGAGTCCTGATACTTTTTTTAATGTGACTGGGAGTCAGTCATTCTTTTACAGTAAGGGACTAGTGCTAGTGGCCTGTGATAAGTAGATGAAATATTGTAGGTACCCCTTGGGGAAGGTTGTAGTTTTCACAGGCCCTTGTGCAGCTGTTGCTGGCATTGGTTTTGGCACATACCTAGCAGGTGGAGTTAATCCTTAGACAGCATTTCCACTGTAGTCTGGCAGCTTTCCTGAGCTGGACTCTGCAGTGTGACTCCTGTCAGCCTAAAAGGAGCTGAGATTGAAGACTCTGCTGGATTCTATTCTACGAGGAAACTGTGCCAGTGCAGGGTTTCAAGTTTGGCAGCTGTGTTAAAGCAGCCATTGCAATGTTCCCCTCCTATCTGGCAGCAAAAACTGGGTTATATAGAAGAGACTCTTTGGCATCTTGCCAGCACAGCCTTTGGAAATGTGCTTATAATGTGTTTTTTTGCTGCCACTGCACAATGATGATCAGGTGAGAGACTAATTCAGATCCCTGTTTCCCTATCATAGTTGTAAAAACTTCTATTACTTTGTATGACAGTGATGGCTTTACTCCTTTTGTCTGAATTACGAAAGTCTACTGACTAATGTTCTCCACACTCTCCTGCTCTTTCTGCTTTGTACTTGGTAATCTTCACCCAGAACAAATACAGAGCAAGCTTAAATTTTTTTTTTAAAAACTGAGATGTGCCAAAGAGTGTTCCAAGAGGAGCCTAGCAACAAAACCTTTGCTAGCTCTTAAAGGAAATGTAGGCATGTAACTAATTCCTGAAGTGGACTTCAGGAACTTGTGCCAAAATTCTGTGCTGATTCTGGTGCTTTATGTGCTTCTAGAACAATTTTATTAGGTTAGTTTTGGTTTTTGGGTTTTTTTGGTTTGTTTTTTTTTTAAGTAGCTGAAGAAGCAAAGTGCCAGGCTAGAAAAAAAAAAAAACAACAAAAAAACAGGCCTGTAACTGCATTGATAACAAACTGAGAGCTACCTGCAGAGATAGAGAAAAGAACTGATACTTACAAGTTCTGATTTTGGTCCACATCTGAGCTCAGGACAGTTAGAAACATCACAGTGGATACAGGGTGTTGTGCTTCTAGATTCCTTAGTCAACTGAGAGCTGCAATACTCTTGTAATAGGTATTTTTATGACAGTGTTGTTCTAATATATAGACATGCTAAACTCTGTAGTAGAAGTGACCACTGCTTATATGTATGCCATAGCTACAAAATTCCCAAATTTCAGACTAATGTTTCTTAACATGTTTCTTGTGGATATATTGGCTCACAAAAAGTTTAGGAGCTCCGAACTGAGTATCAAGGTTCTAAGTTTATTGTGGACCTCAGAGGAGATGTGAGCCTGGGATGATGTTCTTTCCATGCATGTGACTCAGAACTGTCTGGTAAGATGGAAATGGATATGTTTATCTGTCCCTGCAGGTGACAGAGCTGCGAGGTCTGGCCACTATTCTAGTTGGTGTTGTGACATGTGACAGCATCAACTTCTTTACAGCCAAACCTCAGGCCATCATTGTGGATATAACTGAACTGGGCACCATCAAGCTACAGCTGGAGGTCCTCTGGAAGTAAGTACAGCTTCAAAGGGAAAAAAGCTGGAGCTAAATATTTGAAATAAATTCAAGGCTCCTAAGTTTGTCAGTAGCATTCAACATCACAGTCCTCTTTCTGTTTACAGAGCAGGTGCAGGATAGGTATCAACCATGTGCTTCCTCACAGCAACCCCAGCCACTGGGCTTGATTTCTGACTCTGTAGGACCAGTCCTCAGGAAGGGGAGAGGGGAAGGGACAGAAGCTGTTTCTATGACCCTTCATTTCCTTCTGTTGATGTTACCAGTGCCATGGCTACCCACAGGAACTGACCAGTAGGCTTTTACTGAGCTTGCTACTTTTCAGAATGAGGATTCTGAAGCAATGCATGTACCACTGTAAAGCGTAAACAATAATCCTAAAGGTGATGAAATGAAACTGAAAATAGCTTCTAGGCACAGTGCAAAAATACACAGGTGAAATTTGCAGGACTGTTACTGTTACAAGACCACAATTTGTTAGAAATGAAGCTTTCCCAAAGGCTTAGCACCTTCATGTTTGCACTGTGATTAGTTATTGATCTAAGATCTGTGCACTACAGGGAAGCTTGGTAACAGATACACTTTTAAAACAGCTTAGCATTTTCATGGTGGTATGATTTTTTAAAAAATTGTTTTATAATTAAAATTTGTAAGTTGATTTTTTTTTTTAATCACTGATTTTATTAAAAATGTTCTCACATTGTGGATTCTGCTCTGGAAATTTTTTGAGGTCATTTTGGCATTATGAGACTGTCAGTCCATACTGAGAGCCTTGTCTACAAAAAACCAAAACTTTTAAACCTGTTTCAAATTACTGCTGTCCAGGGGTTAAATCTAGCTTAATGAAGTGCCTGATATTAAACAATAGACACTCTTCACATGTACTTTTGTTATGTGTCTTACTTCAGTCCTCAGTTATTCCCAGCCCAACATGGTAAAGAGACATGTGAGATCCCTTTCACAGTCAGAGCCTTCTTGAAAGGCCACCTTGGGATGACTTGTGTATTTAGGTGCTTCCCAGGAAAAAAAAGAAAAGGAACCATGTTTAGATTAGAAAGAACAAGGAGCTGTGACTTGCAGGCCAGACTTACCTACAACTCAACCTCATACAGCTCTTCTGGCCCTGCTGGTTTTTTTTTTCTTAAAAATTACTCAAAAATCAGAAGTATTTTACAATCAGGCTTGATTTTTCAGGTCTTAATACCTTCTTTCTACTTTTAATTACCTTTGGAAGCATCATGTGACTTAAATCTTGTCACAGTCTTTCAAGCAACCAACAGGACAAATGCCATAATTTTTTTCTGTTGCAATTCCTGTTCAGGTGTTGATAAAGAATTTTCAGAATGAATCTCTGGGGCTGGGGAAAGAATAGCTTTATTGATCAACATATCATTTTCCAAATGTCTTTTGTGTATGGTTCTTAAGTTTTACTGTTGATTTGTACAAGTGATTGGGCTGAAACAAGAGCCTTAGCAACAGCACCTGAGCATTATTTTCAAAACCACATCGCTCTTAAGTCAATGAGAAATAAACTCACAGCAGTATTTGGGCCACACCTGTTGTTTAGGACACTTTTTCCTCCTGAGATCTAACAATGGGCATGAGTATATGTTTTGTTTCGGTGAGGTGCTGCTGCTGCTCTCAGACTTTCTGAGACCTCTGTTTCTTATTTGAGAATCTGAACCACGAGTTGGGTACCAAGGCCTCATTCCATAAATGAGCTGTGATCTTGCATTATATTCCCTATGAAAATCTGCTTACTTATGCCAAGGGATGTGTGTAGTCCCATTTGACTCTGAAAGCAGAGACATTCATGGGAGAGTTATTGAAAATTGGTGTGGAGTGGGAATGGTGCAAGTTGCACTATATAGTAGTGGGGAAAGAAGAAGGGGATATATAGGTTCTGTTCTCAGCAAAGTCTGATGCCTTTATTTGTCACCTCTCACTCTGCAACAAGCACATACTACCAAAACTTTCATTTGCTTTAATCTGAATTTAAAATGATACAAAGGTCTATCAATGTTTTTGGAGCAGAAAGATTGCAGGCAGAACCCTCTGCTTGCAGAGATGCTTTTTCTTAGAGGGGAAGTCCTCTTTCTCTATGACTTCAAGCCTTGCACCTTAAGAAGCTACATTTGTGCAGTGAAGGAGTCATACATTTTTATTGGAGTCTGTGTAGATGGTGTATTTGTAGTGAAGAGATCACTTCTACTTCTTGTTAACCCACACAAATGGCATCTAATAGATAGATTCACTTAGTTTGATTTTGATGGATCTACTTTCTTGCCTTTCCTCACTGTCTATAACTTGCATACATAATCATGCACATAAATTGTTTGTCCATGAGGAGTGTATCAGGAAATCCCCTTCCTATTCTGGGATATTGCATTGTTTCTCAGATAACAGCCTAAATCTCCAAAGCAAATTGTATTTGTAACTAAATTTTCTAAAACAAAGAAAACAAAACATTTAAATTATGTTGACACTTGTTGCAGTAGCTCTCAGATGAGCACTTTCATGGCATTTGGGACAACCATCATCCAGCTTTTAGAGCTGGCAACAGCTGAGCTGAGAGCAGGGTTAGTGGTGATACATTTTCTTAGGGAGTTAATCCTGACTTGGAATTTTTCAGTTTATGAAAGAACTTTGGCTTTGTGTCTCTACCATGTTTAAGTTTTCTGAAACGCATTGGTATCCTACCAAGTGGATTCTCCAGGGCACTTCTGCACAGAACTGGCAGGCTCCTCCTCTTGACAGCTTGTTTGCTGAAGTTGTTTCCAGAAAATTTGTGGGGTGATAACTTAGGGTGTTCCTGTTTTCAAAGATAGAGTACTCAAAATAACAGCTGCCTTTTTGCTTTGATTTAAGAATAACCAAACAAATCCATCTGATTTGCCCAAATTTCCCCAAGAGGCAAGCTCTCAAATTAGACCTGTTTTTTGAGAAATCCAAACTATTCTAGTTTTAAATGTATATTTCCTTTAAACAGGCCACTAGTCTTCTGGACTCTAACAAAAGTTCCTTCAGCTCCTTTATAGATTATGCACCTCTGAATGTGTGTGAATGAGCTTGGGCCTGCTGCAGAACAGCTTTGTTGGCCAGTTTGGCAGAAGGCTTTGGTTTTTTTGCCAACCTAAACAGCAGTCTGAATTCTGTCTCTCTCTCATGAAGGACAAAGAGAAAGCCTGTATTCTTTTTGCAGAATTTCAGTCACCACCCTGTACTGGGATCTTAGGGTACCATCCAGTCAGAACCACTCTTGTAATTTCTGCTTGCTTTGAGTGCAAGGCTTTGTGGAGTAGGAGAAAAAACAAAAAAACCCCAAAAAAAAACTTAAGGGAAAATAAGAAAGGAAGCTGATTTTTGCATTCATGCATGCTGACAGTCTTGCTCTTGCAGATTAAAACTTATGTGAACAGGTATTTTCCTCATGCAGGTGTCCTTAGGCAGTAGCCCATCAATGGATCTCTACTTTTGATGGAAGTGATGTTTCATAGCTTTGTCTTGTGATAAGATGTACAAACTGGTGCGTTTTGTGGGTAGGAGAAACCTAACAACAGTCACACTGTTAAAATTTCACAGGCATTTTCACCTCAATAGATGAGAGAAACAAATTTCATGATTAACAGTGAGTCTGATGCCATTGACCAGAATTGTTTTATTGTATCAATGGAAGTCTGGATTCACAAGCTTAGCAGTGGGATTCAGACAGGACTATCTACCAAGAGTCCTTCTAGCCTGCTGGAATTTAACACATGGAGGATCTGAACAGAAGGGCAGTGATTAGGGCACAGTCTTGGCAGTGGGAGAAAGAGATGCAGATCCTCTGGGCTGAAGGCTGAGTTGAGTTCAGCACTTACATGCTCTGCCTGGTTACTCATGTTCCTTTATGAACATAAACCAGGAAGTTTCCTACTTACACCCCCCAGCAGGAGAATGCAGCAGGATGATGGAAATGGTGGAAATCTCCAGTATTTAAACCCTCCACAGGTTTGGTAGTCATGAAACCTTATGAGAATCTGTGCTTAGTGTTGGCAAGGCTGAAGCAGCTCTGAATATGTGTGGATGCAAAGCTGCTGATGTGGGAGACTCAAACTAGGAAGCATGAGCTCTGAACTGTGAACCCCTTCAAGGTCAGGCTGGGCCTGTGGGTTTCAGACCTGAACACTGAAGCCCTGCAGTGGTGCTAAGGCAAGCTGGAGGGGAGTTATGTGCTGCTTTTATATTGTCTTTAACAATGATGGCATTGTGTGTTGTGTATGTAATGCCAATATTGCAATTAGTCATGACAAAAGTCCAATGTGTTTGGCAATATAGAATGGGGACAACAAAGATAACAGAGATGTGGGGCCACTTCCCTCTTGAACAGTGTTTTTCAGTCTTGAAAGGTGTTAATGGGTAATACAGTCCAGGCATATATGTGTTATTCATGGGCAACGTGGAAATGAAATTATTAGGCTCTGCTTTTCTCAGTACAGACACACACACACAGAGCCAAAGTACTTGTTCCACAATGTAAAATTAAATAATGAAATCTCTGCGTCCTTTTGACCTACACAGAGGTTTTGTGTCAATGATTTTAGGATGTAACTACACAAACTAAACAGAAGTGTGTGACAATTAAAGGCAATAGTCTGCTTACAAAGTCTGGTGCATGGCAGATTTAAGCTATGGATTGCCTCAAGTTTGAGTGTATGTCTGGGGAAAGCCTTCTATATTTTACTTATTTCCTATGTTTTTCCCCTACTGGAGTTTGTCAACGTCAAGGTGCTGGGAGAGATGGATTTGTAGATCTGTCCCAGTCTGATGTGTTGGTTGCTGTACAACTATGGAACAAGATGATGGATCATGGCCAAAAAGCTTAGCATCAAGATATAATGGATACTTTAGAGTAGACTACATTTTTTCCAAAACCCTTCACTTTGCTCTCTTAAATTGTTATCATGCAGTAATAGGGAGCTTGCTTGGAGGGCAGCTGAATAGCTGTGTTTTGCTATAGGGTTTTAGAAAATTTAAAAACAGACAAAACAGATTTAGCTTGTTATTCCTATCTCTTTCCTGCAATTGTTATTTTGCTTTACTGCATTGCTATATTAAAAGCTAAAAATGAAAAATCTGAGGAGTGGATCCTCGTGAATCTTCTGAAGAAATGCCATGGATGAGAGTAATTTGTCTCCATCAGTAAAAATAGCAGGCTTTGGCTAAAAGACTCATACTGTCAAAATCCCAATTTATTTCTGAACAATGAGACAATGCAGATGGCTGTTAATGTGAGTCCATGGAACTGGCTTCTTTGATGAACCCCAGCTGGGTGACACTGGTTAATTTAGCAAATTAACCTGTATTGGGCAGGCTCACAGGGCATTACCTCCATGCTGAGGATGACGAGGATGACAGTGCTGTGTTGCACTGCAGGATGCTGTTGAGAATTGTCCCTGTGCAACATGAGAAGCCAGAGAGAATTGGACCTCTGCTTTTCACTTTCACTAGAGAGCAGAAGTTCATTTCCCTGTAATTAATTAGTCCTAATTAGTGTTTGGATCTTTTCAGACTTCTAGTGGTTCTATTTTGTGCAGCTGAATGCAGCTGACTGTATCCTGCTGTTTGGTCATGATATCCACATCAATGAGATTACATACTTGTTATAAACCATTAAGTTTTTTTTCAAAATACTAAAAGTGCTTAAGTGGAGAAACAAACCTTTGGTGCCACGAGGCACGTCAGTAGGGAGCAAAAGTAACACGAAGAGAAAACAAACTTGCTTTACTTAACTTTAAATATGTTTTCCCTTTCCTGGTTAGCTGAGTTGCATTTTGGGAGACAGTTATTCTTTGTAAAGCAGCTGGGAAATTAATGACTGTGATGTAGTAGGTAATTAGAAGTCTTTGCATGAGGGTTTGTCAAGCTCATGTAGATCATAGGCAGTGTCCTGTGAAGCTATAACTGGTCTCATCCATGAGTGTAAGAGCCTCATGATTTGCCATATACCACTGCACAAGCTTCCTCTGCCAGAAAAATGAGTTGTTAATTAATACTTGAAGGATAATGAAGTTTTAAAATGGATTTTTCAAATGGTGTGTGCTCTGCAAGAGGGAAATTAGTGACAGTTTTCCTTTATTACATGTGTTATATTTCCTTTCTTTATTTTTGCCTACCTCTTTCTCTGTTGATGCAACATAGATATTGCTCAGAGAAACAGTCTCTCGTTCATTTTATTCCCTGTGTTTTTTTACTAAATGTCACAGTTCAAATCCTAACAGCTATTCCTGCTGTTAAACATTCCTGTGTGTTCTGGTCTTACTGACACTTAGGCCTTTGTGTCTTCTGCTGCAGCCCCTTTGACTCAGAGAACCTGTTTCTGTCACCTGGATCCACTGCCAAGTTTTCTGTGAGTACCAGGAAAAGCTCTTTATACAACTGGACCCCACCAAATACTCCCAGCTTCAGAGAGAAATACTACTTGGTGAGTATGCTGAGGAAAGCAAAATGCAAAGCATACACATAGGACTTGATTTGTTTATAAGATTAGACTATTAAAGAACACATTCAGAAATGTGAAAGTGTAGAACTCCAAGGCTTTTGCAGTTTGGGGCTTGGCTTCTATAGTTTCTCTTATCCATCCTATGCTGGCCTGGCTCCCTTGTGCAGGAGAACCCTGTGGTTTGGATCAGATTGGGTGTGGCTGTTTCCAAAAACAAGAAACTATAGTTTTCCATCTTAGGTGGGATCTTGTGCTTTTCAATTGTAAACATGCTCACTTATGAATCTGTTTGCTGCAGTCTGTTTTGCAACAAAGGCAGAGCCAAGGGGATGTAAGTGATGAAGCTCAGCCTCCCAGCATATTGAGCTACTTGGCTGCCTGTGATTTTGATGCACATGGGAGAAGCAAGCCTTGCAATCCTGCAGAGACAAGTGAGGCAGACTCGTTCAGCTCTGAGGATCAGAAGGGGACAGAATCCAGAAATACAACTCCAGCTCTAGACCACAGGACATTGCCATTAGTGATTATTCAAGAGACTTGTGGAGAAGAGCAACAGCACCCTCTTCAAAATCACACAACTCTAGATATCCTGAAGAAGACTCCATGTGTGGATGGATTTCCAAATAAGCCATCTAGTTTCCTGAACCACAACGGAGGTAGTAGAGATTCTTTCAACCAGGCCAGAAATCTCCATCTGACAGAGCATGAAGACATTAATCAGAAGAGTTTCAATGCTGCAAGTGACCTAAAACTAGATGGACATTCAAAGTCAGTTGATAAGGCTCTTCAAGAAGTGTTAAGTTTGCTGAAATTACGTGATGTGGGGCAAGCCCAGCTGCAGAAATTGGAATACCAAGTTTCATCTCTGAGGGATAAATTAAAGGTATAGTTGTGTTTTACTTCTGGTAGATGTTGTAGTTCCCACTGTCTCCTAAAACTGTTGAAGTTCCATGACCCTGTGGTGGATTTGACTTGAGCTATCAATGCCACGTTCCCAAAAAGTAAGTTTGGCCACCAGAGGTCAGGCACTGCTCAGAAAAGGCAGCGTTGAGAGCTGACTCCACAGGAGCACTATGCTGCAGAGCACCTCTCGGAGGCAGACTTCAACTGCTGTTTGCAGATCAATAATCTGAAAAAAGAAATGAACAAACTGCTACAGGCAAAGTGGAAGTTTTTCTGGCCTAAGCAGAATATGAATTGTATGCCAGACCCTCTGCGTTTTTGCTCTGATTTTTAAATGTTTTTCAGATACAGTATACTTTGAGATGACTCTTGTCAGTTCATCAAATCTAATGTTTCTCTAGAATCATTCACCTTCTGCAGACAGTTCAGTCTGTCTGAAGTTTCATATGATGCTGAAAGCATTTGTTTCTTCAGAGCAAAAGTCCTGAAGAAATGCTTTCTGCAAGCAGTGGGTTTTATTGTAAATTTGGTATTGATGCTGTACATAAAGCCATTGTGCAGACTTGGGAGCTAAGGCACTGTAAGACTTCATCTAAGGTCTGGAATAATAAATGCCATTAACAAAACTGCACTAACTTCATATTCCAGTGCAAACAATTTAAAAATAGAAATGAAAAACCCAAACAAACCAAAGAGTAGTACAGACATATTAAAATATTCAAGCATATTTTTAATTTTATTAGCAACATTATCTTGGAATCACAGTGCTGTACCAAGAGCTAACTTTCATGATGTGTAAAAATAACATTCTTCCTTCTTTTTCATCGACAGCTAAAGACAATTCATCACAAACATTCATCTATGGAAAGTTTAATGGTGGAGACAGTACTGGAAAGTTTTGACTTTTTAAATGCTGACTGTAGTGCTGATGAACTTTCATTATTTGGAAGCGTAAGAACAGCCAGTGTCAGGTATGTGTCTGTAGCACAAGGAAATGGAGCAAAGAGGGCTGACCCCAGGGAATTTACTGGTACTCAATGCTTGACTAACTAATGATTGTACAGAGCTGCTACTGGTATGAACATCCAGGAAATAAACCTATATATGTATATATATATATAATGAGATTCATAATTCAGAATACCTATCAGATTGAAATGTCAGGAAACTTAAACTAAACTGGAAACCACTGCAGAATGACACCTGTGGGATATGATGGGAGGCTAGGCCTGCAGGAAACTGGATTACCAGGATGATGCTGAATAGTTCTGCACTAGCAAGAGAGAGAGCTACAAGTCACTTGTAGAGCTCTTCTAGAGAGCAGAGCTACAAGCTTGATCCTGGGAGACCTAATGCATTCCCTGTGTTATCAAGCTGGGAGAACACCAAGGGATTTGTCTGTTACATCTGCTGCTTTTGAAGTTCACCTGCTGCAAATGAGCCAGCAACTCAATTCACATTATCTGGAAGCATCTTTTCCTAGTATTGAATCTCCAAAATGGGGTTTTGTGTGATCATGTGATCTGGTGTGACTGCCCTCTAATTAGAATAAAGTCATCATGTTTTTAAGAAGTATTTTAAATGCAATAAAAAATGTTGTGATCTCTTAAATGACACCTGGTTTGTACTTTTGAAGGTTACTTCTGAGACTGTATACATCTTCATATTCATTTGGTGATTCTGTAATGTTTTAACTCCTTTTTCCCTTCATCTCAACAGCACATACAATGACAACACACTTCAGTCCCTGAGCTGTGACACGAGAACAGAACCAAGATGTTTAACCACTGGTGATGACAACTTAGACACACTTTTGATAACTCATCTGAAGCTGTGCAAAGGTCTTTTGCAGGTAAGGAGTAGGTATGGGTTTCCAGAACACTGGCTGTAATTGTTGGTTCTGGTTCTGGACAAAAGTGAGTATGGAATTGGTTATTTTATAAAAGCAGGAAGGCTCAGAATAGAAATTGACTCAAAAAAAGCAGAGTATACATATGTATGCACAGAAATCATCATACAAAACTCTGCTACTTTTTTTCAGCCTTTGGTTTTTGCTAAAGCTCTGTGTAATACCTTTATGCCTGAAGCAGGCTGCTGATGCAGTAGGACAGATTCAGATTGCATTGTGTATTGATAATGGGTCATCACATTTTTAATGAATGAAAAACTGCTACTATTGGAAAGAAATAGGAATTCTTGCATTCATGCAGGAATTCTTCTTTCCCCTTGAGACACAATTCTTCAATTTATTTTAGTTACACTGCTCAAGCACATTATCATCCTCAAAGCATTACATCTGATGAGGATGGGCATCAGAGGACAGTGTAGCTCTTAGTATTGATCTGCTGCAGTTGTACCAGGGCAGAGGAGGATGTCAAATGTTGGGCACTTTGTTCCAGCATAATATGATTTACTCATCCTGTTCTGCTGAGCAGCTTTGCACTTATAAGTGACCTGTGCATGCTGTGATGGCAAAAGAGGCCTTTTGAGAGCAGATGGTGTGTTTTCTCACAGTTTTTAGAAGTCTGATTCAAAGAAACAAATCCTCATTCATCTTGAGCCTTGCTTGATACTGCCTTTGTTTCAGCTACTGAGATAAGCCTGTTGCATTTCAGAAACTGAAGACACCAAATGTTGCCCGAGTTGTTCAGAAGAACATTTTGGAAGAAGTATCAGAGCAGACACGAGTCCTAGGGGATGTCTTGGATATGTCTGTTGAAGAAAGTGAGTAAATTTGTTTTTCCAAAGCATGCCAGAGATAGGAGAGGCACAGGTAACTTCCCCAGACACTTAGAATTCCTTCTGAATTCCTTAAAAACATTCACATAATTAAAACAGCTCTGATTTGTAGAATCTTAGAAAAAACAGGGCTCATAATTTGTTCGTTTTATCCCTGCAAAGAAGAAAATATTTGAAGTATGGCTCAAAGAAGCAGTAGCTGAACTGGTATGTCTTAGAAACAAGGATGTTATAGATGATGGAGCGTGAAGTCAAAGAACAGCAAAATAGCCTTAAATGCCTGTTTTATACATCTGTGTTTTTACTAGGTAACCAAACAACCCAACTTCTATATGAATTTGCAAAAAAGTTTGGTGTGCAATTTTTCCCAATAGAGGGCTTCCCCCAACTGAATTTCTCCCATAGACTTCCGGATATGACAAAGTGATAAAGGCACAATGGGAGACTTCAAAGGCTTTTGTTCTCATCTTGGTCAATATAAGTGGCAAAAGTGTAAATTTTAGATGGGGGCATGTGCTGGCAGATTTTATCCTGAGGAATGTGAGAATAAACTGTTCCCTGAAGCAAGGCTCTTAAGAGCCTTGGCACAACATGATGAAGAAAATTCAGGAGTCTCAAATGCAGAACACAAGTTCAATACCTCTATAGGTAAGAGTGAGAAATTACAGGGTTTAAATGATACTGAGAAACCACAGGAAATTGTTTCGATGCTTGTCTGAAGTGTCTGATGAAAGAAAGACTGCTCAGTCTATGTGCTGAGGTTCAGAGTTCTCTACTTGTGATGGTCCATATTCCAGGATCTCTAAAATGCTCGGAAGCAGCACATCACTAGTTGGTAGAAGTGGAAACAAAGTCAGAAAGTTCTTCTGAAACTTGGCTCATATGCTGCAGTAAAATGAATAATGAAAGGCAGGAGAGCTGCTCAGCATCTCATTCAGGTCCCAGTGACAGTTTAGGAGCTCAGCCCAACCTTGGTGAAATCAATCCTTGCAGATGTTAAAATACTGGCAGCAAATCTCCAGCTTTAAACAAAGCTGTCTCTGTAATGCAAATACAAGGTGTGCTGACATGTCTCTAGATATACAGTCTGGTGCTTAATTTCTCATGTGAAATCCACAATGTGCTAGAGCTCACCAACTTTCAAAAATGTTATTTTTTTCTAAAAGGTGATTTTTATTTTTCCAGTTATTCAGAAGACTAAAAAGAAGAAGCAGTATCTGAAAATCTGGAGTGATCTTGCAGAGCCTGGCACAATCTTGTTTGCTTCAGCAGAAAGATTCCATCATGCACTAAAATATACTCTGACAATGAAAGTGAAGGAAAAATACCCTGGTCAATTAGAAGCAGGTACCAGTCCATTTCTTGAATGCAAGACCACTCTGGTTTCATTTCATTGCATGGCTAAACATTAAAAAAACCCCAAAAAACTAAACCTCTTGTTTTAAAGAGTTTCCATCTAACTAGCCTTTCATTTTCTCTTCTGTTACTTTCAGTATTGCAGAGGTTGCAAGAGCAGATCACCACCTGTGATGGGTTGCTCCCCTCTCTGTACCTCCAATCAGAACCAGTGACTTTATTCCAATTTTATAGCTATCTGGAGAAACACCACATTACCAGCCTGGAGAAACATGTGGGAAAACTTGCTAAAGAAGGTAAAGGCAGTGCTTGGCTCCTTTGCTTTAATTCACAAGCCCAGCAGTTGGCTGTTGCTCTCCAGATTACTATTCAAAATACACTTTCAGAGCAGAAAAGAGCCCAACCATTGCCTTAACAATTTGTTCTTATTTTAATTCCCTTTATGACCATGCAATTTTAATTACAACAGGAAAGACATGCTTGACTCCCACATCTAACCAAGTAGAAACAAAACAGAAGCGTAAACAAGGGGTTTATCTTAAGTGTCCTAAAAAGCGAATTCTGTGATACTCTGAAGTTAAACTAGAAACAAAGTTGGCAGCAATCTGCAGCTGGATTCAAGGACTGAGTAAATGTCTGCAGCTTTGTGACTACAGCAGCTCTAATCAGACACAGATAATAGCAATGAAATTTCAGAGGTTACTAATGTGCATTTTCTAGCCTGATTGTAGCCAGTGTCTTTCTGAAGCCTCGTCCAATATATGAAAGTACTTTAAAACTTAGTCTGTATCAGAAAATAATTATTTTTAAAATACTTCTGGTATTGGTTGCATCTTTAGTCTTAGTTTGAAGTGGATGATGCATCTGCTGGGGGACTAAGAACTTGAGCATTGCTAGATAGTGAAAAAGACCTGAAATATTCTTCAAATTGAAACTTTTAATCCAATGCTTGATTTCTTATTTTTAAAAGATAGAGGGTTTTCTCTTTGACCAGTACAGCTAGATTTTTCAGAGATATTTTAAAGTATTTTGCTTTACTGTGTTTTCCTTATTATAGGATTATCCTGCTTTTCCTAACTCCCAAAGGTGTAGGTGTTCTTTTGCACTATATGCACTCAGTGCACCCAGAACCTAAAAAGGACTTTTTCAGGGCTTTGCTGAATCCTGTGAACTGATATTGTGCAATCATTACCTCTACTTCATTTATCAGTCTTCACATAGGAGGAAATGAAACAATGACAGGGAAAGACAACAGGATGGTCAAAGGGCCAGGAGTTCTGATTTGCTTCCTGCCATGCCTGGCTCCTTTTCTTAGCCCTGGGAATGGCTAAGGGACGGACACAGGGAGTCTGAATTAGAGAGGAGTTTGTCTTCTCTTGATAATACCTCAACTTGTCAGTTAGTTGAGTCCTTTCACTTGCAGTGATGCTAATTGAGGAGCTACAGTGCCCTGGACGGCTGAAGACTCTTAAAAAATTGAAAGGAAAGCAACTGAACAAGCTCCAACCTCTGCCGCAGACTTTACGACTACTCGGGGTTTTACAGCTGGATGACAACCACCGTGTCAGCAAAGCAGCCACATCCTGCCTCTCCCGTGCAGCAGCAAACAAAAACTTTAGGGAAAAGGTAAAGACTGCAGCTCTACCAGCTTTTCTGAACAGATGCTGCAATGCATGGAACTTGTTGTATCCTCGAATCACACTACTGTCTGCTCAGCACTTCGATATCTGTTAAGCAGAACCTGAACTATAGCAGTACTCAAATGTCTCCTGCATCTTTATTCAATTTCAGATATGTAAAACAGTGCTTACGTCAGTCTGAATTTGAGTGCTTGATTATGCCGAAGTTTATAAAGCCTCTCTTTTTTTTTTTTTTATGTAGGCTCTCTTTTTTTACACTGATGTTTTAGCTTACCATGATGCAAGACTTCAGCAAGCTGCATGTTTGGCCCTTAAAAATCTCAGAGTAAGTATTTCACAGCTCTGTTTTACTGTGTATGTCTGGCAAAAATTTCTAGATGCAAAAGTGTATCTAGGTTTTTTTGGTTTGTTTTGGTTTTCAGCTGGTAGCATTACATTTTCAACTTCCTTTTGTTTGGAATTCATGACTTTGGCCGCCAAACTATTAATGCTGTTTTTCCAAAGGCAGCAGGCAGAGGGAGCTGCAGGCGCACTGGAGGGTCTCAATTTGATCTGACAATCACAGTACAATCAAAGAAAAGGCTGCTAACTTCTGCAGTATTGTCAGTGGAGAAGGACAACAGACACTATCTGACTGGGGGACATCTAGCATGCTGAAAAATAAGCAATTCAGCTATATATGGAGTAATCTTTAAACTTCTATGGTTATAGTTAAATAATGTCATCTTTTTAACAAGAGCTGATTACAGTCAGAGGAATTTTGCATTGCTGTTTTAAGAAACTGTCAGAGTACATTTCCAACAGCCACAAGTCTGTAATAAATCAGTTTGCACACAATGGATTACTGTGAGTAAGGTTTCTACAAACACCTAGACCCAAGATTGGCCCAACAAATCAGTCTTGCTCTCACAGTCAGATTTTCAAAGCAACTCTTGCCCTTGCACAATGTGCATTAACACCTTCAGTGAAAGTCCCAAATGCTTTATGATAATTTAATGGTACTGGAGCAGTGAATTGTAGCCTTGAACTTTTATACTTTTCCATGCCCCAAAGCAGAAGGGAAAGTAGCAGAGGTGAGATCATGCTGAGAAAATTTAACTGCAAGCTGATATGTTGGGGGAGAAAATAAAGGTCACAGTACAGCTTTTAGTATGTGTGTGTTTACCTTACAAAAAATCTCCATCAGAATGTTTGCTGAAATCTTGCAAATTTTTGTTGCAAATTTTTCTTTTCTCAAACAGGGTGTTGAGAGTATTGAGGAGGTTGCCCACCTGTGCCAATCTGAAACAGAAGAAGTTAGGAATGCAGCCAGGGAAACGACACTGTCCTTTGGTAAGCCGCTCCTACAACTTTAAATTGCAGATTCTGAAAAAGTAATGTGTAATAGTGCAGAACCAGAACAGGCCTAAAGTTTAGCCTGAACACATCTAGGACAATGGAAATGTTTGATGAACAGCTATTTCATACCATTAAGATAAACTTTGTATCACATATAATAACCAAAGGCTCCCACTAAAGTTTGTAGAATCAGACCAAGGAGAATTTTGTAGGGTAAAGTTCTTTAAAAACCATTAAGGTTTTTAAAAGGTGGCAGGTAAATACTGACAGTGCTGCTGGAGTCCTTCTGAACAGTAGTACTGGCATCAGCAATTTTCTCCTCAGGTTTTGTAAAAAGGAAATTTGAACCAGACAGATCACAATGAAGCATCTTCTAGCTCTGAGATTACCTAAACTGAGTTAGAGATCTTTCATATATGACAACAACAGACTCTTGGACACAGTAATTTTCCTGTTCATTTTTTCCTGAAGCCACTTTGATTCATGCTTAGTTCTGGGGATCTCTAGTCTTGTTGCACAGAAACACTTGGACTTACATGTATTGTAAAACATGTTTTCCAGCTGTGATGTTCCAAATCATTAGTCACGTGGAAATGTTTACAGAAAGCCTGATTTTCCATGGTGGCTTCTAGCAGATTTTTGGACACTAGTACCTTGGAGATGTGTTTGCCACTACTGAGAGTTCTTGTTAGTTCTGAGCAAGGTCCCAACAGAAGGATTTCCTAAAGTATGACTTTTCCTTCAGGTGTTTCTCACTGCCTTCTCTTCCTCAGCATGGAATATGTTTTCTTTCTCCACAGGTGAAAAGGGACGACAAGCCTTTGAGAAAATGGACAGAATTTGCTGTGAATTAAGAGAAACTGCACAACAAGAGGCTGAAATTGAAATCACAGTGTTTTAGTAGTGGAATATGAGGATCTGAATCATATTGTCCTCAGAGCCACACATGGTTAACTGAGGATTTTGTTTTGTTGCTTATTAGTGTCTGGTTTACTCATGCCCTGCTATATACATGCTGCATACTGACAGGTTTATTTCCAAAGGGGGGAGAGTTTGCCATCTACACTAAGCAGCCTGGAATACATTTTTCCCTGCTTCTCAGCACACGATGAAATAGCAATGAATAAAAACTAGGATCTTTTAGAATGTGGGACCAGGTTATAATTTGAGTTAAAATTGCCATCTCACTGGAATAATCTGGCCCTGATGAAACTCTAAGTCAAATATGATCTATTTTCCATAAAGCATTCTATTAACCTGGAATTTCTCAAAGAGCAGAGAAATTACTACTCTCCAGCAGTCCATCTAGAAACTAACAAACAACATATCATTTACATCAACTGCCTTATACATTAGAAAAATCTAGTGGCATTGCTTGGTGATTTTCTTTTCTTGTACAATGTAGTTGCAGAAGGAGAGTTTGTTACTTCAAAAGCCAATTTCTTCATAATCATTGCAACTTAGGACAGGTTTGAGGACTGTCAGGGATATATCCAGAGTGTATATCCTCAGCAGTTTACAACAGGAAGGTATGTATTGTATTTGCTATGTACAGGTCTGACTGACATATGGACATCTCTGTATAAGATGTTTTGTGGTTGTTTGTTTTTTAAATTTATTCTATAGTCATAGATCAAGACTTATTATAATCATACACCCATTATTAGGCTCCTTATTCAACACTTTTTAAACTTAGTGGAAGGTAGCCATAAAGAGAAGCCTGGCTTCAGGTATAATACTTGAAAGGGTTTGGCTTGTGTGTATATAATTTTTTTTTAATATATATGCTACTTTTCTATTCAGTATTTATTTGTTGGATTTCATACTGTTTTGTAAAATTCTAATAAAACATTTGAGTCAAGTCCCTGCAAGTGCTTCATAGAGATATGTTTGTAGCATTGTAAATAGGTATAAGGCAATAAAACCCCAAAGGCAATTAAGATACTTAAATGACACACAGCTTGATAGGCAGTATGTCATGCACCTACTTCTGTGCTTTGTGAGAAGTTCATGCTTGCACTTTGATAACAGACAGAACTCCTCCTCCACAGCTTGCTTATGCAGTTGAGGTGTTTACTGATGAGCTCTGAGCAACAGGACCATGGGGTTTAGGTCATGTTATTCCACAGCAAAGTAAAACTCAAATGGCTGTTTATCTGTGCTGTAACTCTAATTTTAATTTACAGTTTTATTTAAAAGTGAGGGGAAAAAAGTTGTTCTACTTTGGTAAGTTCACTGCTTCCCCAGGCCTCTCTTCAGAAGGGGGAAAGGGAAACAGCTGGTGCCTTGTAAGAGACAGGGCTGCCCAGTCAAGTTTTTCATAAGGCAGCCTGACACTTAAGTTCTGACAGTTTCTGAGAGGAAACTTTATGCAGCTACTGAAAATTCTCTTTTCAAGCACTTCTCCTTCATTTGTAGGTTTCTTTAAAAATGCAGACAGGAAGGTGAATACATTAAACCAAAGAATAAGGAAATTGGATGGCTGCAGATGCAACCCTCTTTTAAAGGACTGCTGAGGCCCTGAAAATTCTCAAACTATTTTTTCCTGGCAATACAGGGTTTTGCAGGCTGGCCTTTTTGGCCCAGATGCTCTCACCTCCTGATAGGTTTGCTGAGCAGTGCAGCCACAGCAGCTCTGGAGGAAAACACAAGGATTTCTGTTTGATCTCCAGTTTGGCCATGGCTGTGGTCTATAATGTACTTCTATTCGGTTTATACTGGTGCTGCTGCTCCTGGAATTTCCTGTTGTTGCTGTGTATGGCCAGACCCTCCACCCATCAAGTCAGAGTCTGTTCTAACCTGTCTAGAAGGAGGTGTTTTGTGCTGGGCAAAGACAGAAGATGTTCATCTCTCTGGCCTGGACAGACCTCTGCAGTGTCTCCGCAGTCTCCTTCGATCACGTTCCACCTGCACATTGGATAGAAGAAACAGTCACAGAAACCTGCCACCAAATAAGGAGCAAAAAGACCTTTGGACAAGAGAGCAAGGAGCTTTCTTCTCAAGGCTTGTTAAATGCACCAGAGAACACTAGGGGCAAAAAGCTCTTGAGGTAGAGCATGGAAGAGAAAGAGCAAGAAGAAACAGTTTCCAACACAGGAGCGTGAAATGTGTGTGTATGGAGACATTGAGGCAAGAAGGGCATAAGCAGGGTGAATGTGCATTTGTGAAGGCAGTGGGGTAACAGAAGAGAGAAAAAATACACACATGTACACACAGAGGGCCAAAGCAAGAGAGGGGAGGACTCCAAAGTGCTGTCTGTGGAAATGTGTTGTGTTCCAGAGGAGTGTGAGCCTTTGCAGAGGCAGCAAGAGCCAGGTTTACCTTCTCAAGAGTCCTCCTGAGCTCAGAATTGTATTGCTTCAGCTCATACTTCTGAAGTTCCAGCCTTGCAACTGCTTGATACAGACAATCCAGCTGCTGCAACAACAGTCTCTTCTCTGAGAGCCATAATAGCTGCTCCCCTTCTGCAACGGCCTGCTGAGTATTCAGAGAGGAGATTATGTGAGCTGGTGCCCCACAAAGGTTAGAAAGGCCAGAATCAGTAAGTTTGGGAGTGTGACTGGACTCAGGAATGGACAGTGCTAAGGTCCATCCTCCCCTCCTGGCCCACAAGACATCTCTTCCTAGATGCTCTTCTCCAGATAACCTTGGAGACATCCACACAAATTTGCCTTCATGCTTTTTGGGCTGTGGCACAAGTACATCTTCAATGTGCAATTGAAGTTTTTAACCTGATCAACAATGGACTGAATTCCATTATTTCCACTGGCAAAGGTGTGCCTCAGAATTCTACACCTCTGAAAGCATCCTCTGAGCACCATCAGTTTAGCTGCTGTTCCACTCTCATTATCAAATTCTGTTAAGTTTAGTACATTAGTTTCGTCAGCTGTGCTGTTTCCTTTCTGTGCCAAATCCTAACCATAACATGTTTGCTAAGCTTGCTGAACAGAAGAGAACCAATTACTCACCCCCAGCTTTTGGACATGATTTAGTTTTAACATTAAGCTCCCTAATTCTTTCAGTAGTTCTGGGCTTGACAGAACACATTCTAGCAGGTGAAGCAAGCCTGCTGGCTGCAACCATAGTTTCTTTGGCCACACAGGCCATGTCCTTATGGGAAAACCTATTCCTATATATTGGTGGGAAACATCATTGGAATCCTTTATAGACATCTTAGCTGACAATCAACACAGTGCCTACCTGGTGATGGAGCTGGTCTGTGTTCCTCTCTGAAACCATACTCTGCAGCACAGCTCTTTCTTCCCTCAATGCCCCATTGGCCATTTCACTGTTGGTGAGAGCAACAGTCAGAGCTTCTGCCTTCTCCTTCCATTTCACTTCTCTGCTTTCAGTCTGCTTCAACATAGCAGTCAAACGCTCCAGTTCTTCCCCCCTTGCTTTGCGTTCCTCTTCCAGCTGTTGGGTTAGCTCCTTCTGCCTTTGCAAGGAACAGTCTCTCTCCTGGAGAGCTTTTCTCTTCTCTGCTTCTTCTTCCTCCCAGTTTTGGAGTCTCTGGATTTGTTTCCGTAGGGTCTCCCTGTCATCTTTCCATCACAAAGCTGATGTTAATTTTTTCAGGAGTTCACTCTGCCTCTTAAGCTCTTGTTCTCTTCCACTCAGAGTTGTCTCTAAATACTCGACTCTGTCTCTCTGGTACTTGATCTCTTCATCCTTCTTTGTCAGAGTCTGCTGGTTGTGCTGGAGATCTTCCCGAAGACCTTTGATTTCCTCTTCTGACTCTTTTTGCTCACTTTCAGCCTTGGCTAGTGCTACTTTCATTCTTTCCTCACGAAGCTGGGAAGCATTCATTTGTTCTGTCTGCCTGAGGAATGCCACACGGTTTTCCTTCAACGTTTCATTCATTTTGTCTAGATCCTGCTGCAGATTCTTGGCCTGCTTGCCCTCTAACGCCTTCTGCTCTTGAAGGTCCTGGATGTGCTCTTGCAAAGACACTATCTCTTGATCTCTAGCTTCTAAAGAAGATTCAGCATATTCTAATTTTTGCAGCACAGATTTAGTCTGCATTGCTGCCTCCTCTTTTTGCTGCTGAAGCTTAGAGACGGCCTCCTCCAGAACATGTATCTTTTCTTCTCTTTCTTTCAGAGTCAGATCTGTTGCTTGAAGATTTCTTTGCACAGCTTCATGCTTCTCCTCCTTTTCCTTCCAGGCCTCACACTGCTTTCTAAGGGATAAAATTTCTTGCTCTTTTTCCTCTAGTGCCACTTGAAGATACTGCAGGTCTTCCTTCTGCTGCTTAGAGTCTTGCTCTTGTTCTTGCAAATCCTCAATGAGTTCCTTCTGAAATGCAATCATTAAATCCTTCTCTTCCAGTAGTGCTGTAGTGCATTCTAAGTCTCCGCATAAGGCATTCATTTGTTCTTCTGTTTTTTCCTCGCAGTTCCTTATTTGTTTCTTTAGGATGTCCACAAGTCTGTCTTTGTCTTTTAATGTCTCTAAGGTCTGCTCCAGTTGGTCACGGACAGCCCTGAGCTGCATTTCCATGACTTCTTCAGCTTCCTGGATTTGCTTTTGTTGTGACTGCAGCTCTTCATGTTTTTCAGATAAAGAAAGTGTTGTATTTACTGCTTTTTCATGAAGCTCTTGCAGTTTCCTCTCTTGCTGTTCCTTGTACTGCTGCAAGAGTCTTAACTGATCCCTTTGAGAATCACACTCACTCTCTCTGTCCTTAAGATCTGCCCTCAGGTGTTCAAGGCTCACGTGCAGAGATTTCACCTCTTCTCTCTCCGTTTCCAGTTCTTGGATCTGCTGAGTCAGAGATATAAGCTCCAAGTCTTTCTCCTTCAACTTTCCTTTCATACAATCAAGATCCACCTGCAGATTTCTCACTTGTGATGCGCCCTGTTGTTCTAGAGCCATTATTTTCTCTGCCTGGAATGTGATCTTCTGGTCTCGCTCCTCAAGTTCCTTCCTCAAGTTGCTGACTGCTGTCCTCAGCATTTCTTGCTGTTTCTCCAGCTCCTGTATCTCTTCTTGCTGGGACTTGATCTTCTGGTCTCGCTCCTCGAGCTCCTTGCCCAAATTGCTGACAGCTGTCCCCTGTATTTCTCGCTGCTTCTCCAGCTCTTGTATCTGTTCTTGCTGGGATCTGATCTCTTGGTCTTTCTCCTCCAAGTCTTTGCTCATTTTGCTTACAGCAATCCTTTGTTTTTCTTGCTCCTTCTCCAGCTCCTGTATCTCTTCTTGCAGTGAGTCCATCTTCTGTTTTTTCTTTTGTATGTCCTTGATAACCTGATCGAGAGCAGTTTGGTGCATTTCTGCCTGCCTTTCAAGCATTTTCATCTGCTCCTGGTACAACTTCACTTCTCTCTCCCTCTCTGACAGGATGGCAGTCATATGAGTGAGACTCTCCTGCAAAACTTTTCCCTGCGTTGCCTCTTTCTGGAGCATCTGAATTTTCTCCCACTGAGTTTCCACTTCCTCATTTTTCATTTTTAAGATAGACAACGTAGCCTGAAGTTCTTGTTCAAGGCAGTGAGTCATCTCTGTTGCAGCATCTGCTTGGGTTTCAGAGGCCAAGACTGATTCCTGCAGAAGCTCTGTCTCCTGTACCAGCTCTTTTTTCACTGCTTGCAGTTCACACTACAAAACAGGGAGGAAAAGATCTGGTAATTCCATCTGTACAGGTCTGCTTTTTGTACTGGACTTTAACTCCTGTTTCAGTGGCTATCAAGGGCTGCCCCCTCTCTCCCTGTCTCTTGGGATGTTGTAGACCTTTCCTGCCCCACCCTTTAGGTTGCATCTTTCCCAGCTTACTCATCCAGCTCCATCTTCCTTTTTTGCCCTTCTCAGAACCTCTTCTAGCTGTGGAGTACTGTTCTGGGGAGGAGCTGCCAAAACTGCAGCCAGGATTTGCAGTCCAACCTTCTGCTGAACATAACTTACGCCCATACTGGATCACTGATTCATGTTCTGCATTAACTGTCCCAGCATAGTCCTGTGGGGTCTTCAGGTACCTTTGAGTATGAGCCATTGGCTCTGCTACCTGTCCTAGCAGCGTGTGGCCTATGACAGATGATTGCAGCCATTTCACATGCTTGGGTTATTATTCTTCTAAAGCCAGCCCATAAAGGTTGCTTGAAGAATTCAGAAGCGTATTGTTTCATACCAGCTCTTTCAGGAGCTTGTTTATTTCTGCTTCATGACCAGCTTCCTGAAGCCTGAGGGTATCTTCATGCTGCTGTTCTGCACTCAAGAGCTGCTGTGCCATGTATTCCCGTTCCTGCTTCATCAAGGATCTGTCTGCTTCCAGCTCACGTTGGAGGTGCTTCAAGTCCCCTGCAAACACCACAAGTGGCAAGATTGAGAATCTACCCAACCAATGGTTCCAACTTTACTGACCTTAAGCCATTCAAATTTCAGCACAGGAAGGATCTGTCCTCAGCTCCTTCACTCCTCAGAAACACTGCAGAGAGCAAGCTATATTTATTTCATCCTTCCTAGGGAGGGGGATCATCAGAAACAAGGAACATGAGCCTCTCACTGTGAACCGCTTCCTTGGCCTGCGTGACTGTGTCAAGTTGGATTTCAAGATGATTCCTGGTGGTCTCCAGCTGAGATGAGTGGTGCCGAGCCTCCAACAGTTTGGATTCCAAACTCTCCTTCACTGACCTGCAAGTTGGGAACACAGAGAGAAATGAGTTTCTTGTTGCTGACACCCACAGCGAGTTACTCCAAGAAGAAGTGGTTCAGGATCCCTACCCTGCTGCTGGTGTAACCACCTCTAGCACCTGCACCAAAGGTAATAAGAATTAGCTTAGAAGTGGAAGGACCTCAAGATTTTCAGCATGAACCTCTAGCTTCACATATGTTGATGTCCTGCTCACAATATCTGCATGGAATAGCCCTGAACTCTGAAAATCCCTTGTCGGACTACTTGGCAAGGAAAAACCTAGATTCAAATGCACAGAACAAGAAACCAAAGCCAGAGAGAAACTTCAGGTTTCAGTACCTGTCTGTATGGATTAATTGCTACTCAATTCAGAGCCAAGTTGTCTTGCTTTGGACTTCACACAGAAATGTGCAAGAGGGCATAAGCATGAGCTCACTGCTCAGGAGAGCTTAGCAAGCTCTAGCTAGCAGAAAGAGAACATTCGAATCATGGTATACGAGTTGTTTTTTTATTTTTCATTGAGATGCAATTAAATCTTCATGCAACGATTTATTACCTTTATAATTGCAGACATTAAATAATTAATTTTTCTGACCTTGGGCATCCCCCCTGCCTTTACCTGGCCTCTGCCAGCTGCTCTGAAAGGTCTTGTCGGTCCCGCTCCGTGGCTGCCAGTTGCCCCTCGAGGGCAGCCTTCTCAAGCACCAGCAACTCCTTCTCTTCTGACACCTTGCCCAGAACTTGCAGTTGCAGAGAGGACTCCTGGCGCAGCTGCTCCAGATCACTGTGAGCCGACTCTTCCCGGAGGGAACCCTGAAGGTGGGACACAGTACAGGTAAAATTCCAATCTTCTGGAGTTCTGTGCGGAGCCAGCCAGAAGTAGCAGAAAGAAAATGTCACAGTTTAGTAGTCTGGGCAGACCAAAACACAGAGGACAGAATTGCTCTCTACTAATGCCCCCCTCCATCCTCCAAAGGGAAGGTAAAAGGGGAATAAGGCTGAGTGACTTAAAAGTTGGAAATTAAAACTGAAACGGGTTTACTAGAACTGGAGAATCACAGTAGCACATAGCGTAAGGACAAAATATGCACATATATACATGCATATACATACAACCCGATCTCGATGCTGTCAGGGATAGGTGTCTGACGCCCCTTGCGGCAGGGCAGACCCGGGAAAGGGCTCCAGGGCTCCGCCAAGCACCTGGTGGATGCAGATTATGAAGAGCAGGTGGAGAGCTGGAGGTAAAGGAGCGCAGAGGAACAGCAGCCAAGCAAGGAGCGGGTGAAAGAGAGGAGGGGCTGCCGAGCTGCGTGACTTTTACAGAGGCTGGGCAGGAAATGGGAGGCAATACTGACTTCTGTCATTGCCCCCCCCTTTTTTGGGCTGCATTAACAGATGCTACGTACACTCTGTACCCTGCACACTCACCCTTACTGCTTCCAGCTGCTGCTCTAACTCTCGAGACCGAGTCCGGTACTTCAGTACCTGCATGGACACAGAATAACGATGGGGGAACGCAGCTGGTAACAGACTCGGTTCCTCTTGCCTTAGCCTGAGCCTTTACAGCCCGGGCACTGTACTTGTGCTGCCGCTGCTACAGTCCTCACCTTGGCCTGCAGCTGCCGCACCATCACCCCCTGCCGGTCCCGCATCTCCTCCGAGTGCTGCAGCTGCCTCTGCAGGGAGCTCAGAGCCCACGACTGCCCGGTCCCCGTCGCCATGATCAGCTTGATAGCCGGGCGCTTTCCCACTTGAGAGACCCCGCAGCTGGGGCGTTCCGCCGGGCTGGAACGGGAGCTGGCCCCGCGGGGCGGGAGAGCCGGGCTGGCTGGGGGACGCTCTGTGGCGGTGGTTGGCTTTTGGCTTCTGGCTTTTGGCTTTTGCCTTTGACTTCTCGCTGAGGGCCGCGCAGAGGCTTCCGAGGTTCTCCTCAGAGACCGCTAACGGCTGCGGTGCACGCGCTGTCCCGCGGCAGGCGCAGGGCCCGGGGCCAGGGCCGAGACGGAACCCGAACGTTCGGCGTCGCGTGGCGATGTGGGCTCGCGGCGGTGGCTGAGGGCAGCCCGGGCTTGGGAGGCTTCGTAGCGGCGCTGGGTGAGCGGGAAAGGTCCGGGGCACCTGCGGGGCGGCGGGGAGCGGGATGAGCTGCGGGGAAGCGAAGGAGGGATGGAGGAGAGATGAGGGTGAGGGCTGAGGGGAGCGAAGGCGTGGATGGGGAGAGCTGAGGCGGTGCTGAGGGTGAGAGAGGGCTGAGGGGAGCTGAGGGTGAGTGAGGGCTGAGGGGGATCTGAGGGGAGCTGAGGGTGAGTGAGGACTGAGGGGAGGTGAGGTGGAGCTGAGGGGATCTGAGGGTGAGTGAGGGCTGAGGGGAGGTGAGGTGGATCTGAGGGGAGCTGAGGGGGTCTGAGGGTGAGGGCTGAAGCGGAGGCTGGCCGGAACCGCCGTACCTGACTGCAATTCTTGTTTCCCCGGCAGTGAGGCTTTGGTCAAGGGGCTCGTCCTGGCGCTGCTCTTCATGGCGGAGCTGCAGCTCTACCTCACCCCCGAGGTGAGTGGCGGCTGCGGTGGGGGAGGAGAGGGAAGAGCCGGGGGCTGCCTCCTGCTTAATTTATGAAAGTGTTTATGGCCTGCGAGGGGTTCGGCTGAAAGGGAAATACTACACTACAGCGATGGGTATTTCAGGGAGCGCCATGGGATACTCATTTCACTTGCTTTGTTTGACCAGAGCGCTGACCCACAAGTAAGCTCTTGCAGTAACATTTCAATCACTTTCCTCAGCAAAACAACCCCACCATATACCCCTCTAGCCCAGATGGGCAAGCAGTTCAAACCAGGAGCCAGCCCTAAGAAGTCAGGAAGTAATAAGACTCATGTACGTTCTTTAAAAAAAGAATTTTATTGTTACAACTAAAATGAGAACTGAAAACGCGTATGGGAAATTGAAAAACTGTACAATTTTACTATAACCTGTGAGGTCTTTGCAGCGGCTTACACAAAAGACAAGATACCTGAAAATGTATTATACCAAAACATTTAGGGCTTTTTTTTTTGTTTTGTTGTTTTTCTTTTTTTAGAAAAAGTTTATTCTATGGCAATCTGTAAAAAAGAAAGACCTGATGAGTAAATATTTGCTTAAGGCATATAGCAGAGCAGCTCACTAACTTTCTAACAAGTTTAACATGGATATTTGTCCATTTTCCAAGAACAGGTTAACCAATGCACCCACTTTGAAACGCTACTGTATATACACACCCAAACTACTACATACACATACAGGACATCAAAACAAAAATGTTTACAGTTCAGTATTCTGAGCCTTATACACACCTCACTGGGCTTGTGGGCTCTTCACCATCTGTCCCGGGATAGCCCAAGTTCTGTAGTTGGAACAGGTGAAAGAAATGGGAAAATACAAGTGCAGAACAGGGGATGTTCAAACCTTTTTAATCATCTGCAGCACCTTTCTCTTGTTTAAATGACTTGCAAGTGATCTGCTACGGATTCAAAGGAAGGATGCTTTGCTTTCTTGGCAAGCCCAACATTTCAAATATTCCCTCTTGGGAAAAGAAGAGGGCAACAGGCATAGTTGCTTTGTTTTTTTTTAAATGGGCCTCCCCTTTTGGAGCCTGTCTTTCAGCAGCTCAAAGCATGCTACCCACATCTTGCAGGAGCAGCTTACCCCTCCTGCAGTGCAGCTTTGGAGCAGGCAGCACAGCAAGTCATACCCCTGGAATCCCTGAGCTCTTTCTTGTCTCAAGTGGCCCCAGGTGAGGTGTGCATAGGGCTTACTGAACTCTCTGGAATGTCTGTACTATATTCATTCAGCCGAAGTGAACCATGCTACACACCCGGGTTACACGGAGCACGCAAGAATTCAATAGGAGTCATGCCAAGTATGAGGTGAGTACATTATCTGATCAACACCACATCGCTCTATGGCTGAACGAAGATACTTCCAGCAGCACCCTGTGAACCACAGCCACTTAATGATCAGGTCATGCAAATATAATCTGGGCACATCAGTAAGCAGAAATATAAATTCTTTCACCTTTCAAGCACATGGTATTTAATCAGGACACCAGAAGACTTTACATGCATTTTAATACAAATGGGATACAAATGTTGCATTACAACAACTCTACCAGATGACAGAGAGAATAGGGGGGACAAAGCAATCACATACTGTTCTCTTAAATACACAGATGAGCCATTATATATTACCATTTTTCTATACTCATTTTTCATGTTTCCAATAATATTACTAAATATTGACTGATTACAACATTCCTCCTTTCAAGTACTGGTCTGACCAACAGTCTAACAGGTAAATTATTGATACCCAGTACTACCTGAGGATTTATTATTGTACTTTTGAAAAGCCCTTGATGCAAGCTTAACAAAAAACAAAATAAAAATAAATCCCACCCCCCACCCCATTCACTAACTTACTCACTGAAAGAAAAAGAGCTATACGTACAGACAGCTTTGCAAAAATAAATATGGAGTGGAGATTTTTACATAAGATACTCCATAACTATGTTTGCACTGAGAATGGTTGGTAAGTGCTATAAATCTAGAAAGCCTTTACAAATAAAAAGAACTTATTAGTAACACTGTTGCAAATCAGCTGTCATAGTTTAGTTTCAGTCATTATCACTTTCAATAATGAGTTTACTCCTACCCTCTGCCCTATGATGTGAGCAAAAAAACCCTTGCTATTGTTTAAACTATTAATAATTTGGTTAATAACAAGAGGAACAGCATTGACTAAGACACTTTAGTGCAATGCCAACTTCCAGTCACAGTTCTACCAATGCACCCAAATCCTTATTTACAAGCACTTCACCTTATTCACGTCCTGGGCCCACGGCACAGGCCACCAACGGAGCGGAACAACATTGACACAGTGTGGCATAGGACAAAGCCACCCCTCTCTCCTAGCTTGCCCAAGGATAGCAACAACCATCTCTGCAGAGGTGCAAGACTGACCCTCTCACACCCCCACCACCTCCAGAAGTTACTGAAGAGTGCATCTTCGAGCCATTATTTTAAATCTTTGCTTTAAAAAAAGCAGAACACAAACGCTTGCATCATAAGCCAACTGATACGTTCAGAGATCAACATGTCTTCTGTTGAACTTTTTCATCTCTTAAGGAAGCTGCCACAGCATTAATTGCTCTGGATTTATTGAAATGCTTTCCTGTTCACTGCTTGCAATGCCTCTGAATACAGTACCTCCCCGGCCCTTGCAGGACACGTTATTTCTTACGGAGCACATGTAGAGTGAAACTGCATTTTACATTCCAAATGATGAGGTTAAAAAACTGGTCCTTCTGAATGCCAACTGCACAGCTGCAAAATGCTGGTGGACGTATTTTCATGCGTTGACATTTCTCACTCTGTTTCTCTCCCTTCCCTCAACCTCTCCTAACTCAGAATACAAAAGTAAAAACAGCTTTACAAAGGATGGTGCAATGTAAATAGGCATATGTGCAAGTAGAGTGCAACAAAAGTCAATGAGGAGATACACTTATTTAAAAAAAAAAAAAAAAAAAAAAAAAAGAAAAGAGCTGTTGGGATACCCTGAGCAAATGCAGAAGCCTGTTTCTAAAAACACATGTAAAACAATAAGCTCTTTAAGAAACAGTTATGCCAAGATTAAATATACCAATACCACAGGCACTGCCCACAACTCAGTCTTTAATGATGAAGCAAATTAAAAAAAAAAACAAACCCAAAACAAAAAACCCACAAACACTTCTCTCCCCCCAACACCCTCCCCTTCCAAAAAGTTTACATTCTTCAGGTATGTGTGTTTCTTTTTTGTTTGGGAACTCATCAATAAAAGTAATGTATTTGGCTGAACACTTGGAGAGTACAAGCAAGTTTCACTTGTGCCTAGTTTTTCTGAAACATAAAAAAAAAAAAAACCTGGCTTTTTAAAAAAGGCTAAAAACAACAATGTGTTGTAATTCTATTATTTAGTTTTAAAAAAAATTAAAAAAAAGGAAAACAGACTATTTGGCATTTTCTCTGCTTACTCCTGAATATTTTAAGGCCCTGAGATTAGAATATTATGTTCTTGGGACCACAGGGCTAGACAAACCCTAGTGCATCAATTCTCTCTTTAAGCCCTAACCAAAGTTCTGGCCTGTCAACCTAAGATCTAACTCCACTGAGACAAGGCTCACATGCCTCAAGTAGCTTCTTTCAGAGAAGCCTCTTACAAACTGCTCAAATCATTGGCGTTTTCTGCAGGGTTGATCTTGCTGGCATGTCCATCAATGAAAACACACCCTGTAACAGAGATAAGCTCCTGCTGTGAGGAAAGTGAACATGCATATATTCACTAGAAATGGCTTCCAAGTTGTCATCATGTTTTCATCATCCTCTTCTGAGTTTTCTGACTTGATTGACTCTTCTTTGTGGGGAGGGACACGCAGACTTTCACCAACAGTTCTCCTCCGAATTTCAGTGTCTTGACTAGTGCTTAAAGACAAAAAAAATAAATATTTAGTACTGGATTCCCCATTGAGGAGAGAAGCCACAGAGACTTGACAGGAGCATGGCCTCACACACAAAGCTCTTTGCTATCAGGAGCTCCAGAAGATGGCAAACCAAAGCCAATCACTAATTATTACAGTTCTGTCTCTAAATTAGGTTTAGAACATCAAAGGCCATGCTTGGGAGTATTATTTGCCCTTCAGAGAATAAACTTAGTTTTAAACACCACCTACTCCCACTGCTTATCACAAATCTGCTACCTTGACTGAGACAAGTAGTGAACTAGCACAAATCCAAGTTCATAATAATAAATGAAGCTGAGTGTCTAAGCTCTTGAGAGCTGAACATGTATTATGCTAATTTAAACTGCGCTGTATAAAGTATCTCCAGGAAATAATTTCTTCACTAAGAAATTGTTATTTACGTAGTAAGCTAATAAGGACACAAGACTCCATCTTTAAATCTGTACTCTTCATTAGGTGCAGAAAGCACGTGCTGGCATCTCTGCATCCCAGGCAAATATTCCAGTAGCAGAGCCTGTACCAAAGCGAAGAAAGAGGGAGGTGCTATGACATCAACCATTTCTTCTCTTGTAGCTAAGCTTCCTGCTTCCAAGGTTTCTTTTCTTTTGAATAAAGGTGTTGGGGAATTTGAATATTTCACTTCCAGAATCTCCCAAATGAACTAAGAAAAACCCTAATCAAAACATTGGTTCATGTTGAACAGGGACACAGTTTCATTTTGTCTTCTTGCCTCCAGCAGGAATTTAGAAGGAGACAGCAGGTTCAACTCATGGCCTCAGCCTCTCTGCCATGTGAAATTAAGAGGAGGTTTATTTTTAAGAAAGATTCTTGGAAACTCATCTCACTAATCTCTAGTTCCCAGAGTCACACACTCCCCTACTGGTTCAGATAAATAACATACATTGCCTGCCAGCTGCATCTGTTGAAAAGGTTCTAGTTATGTGGACAATACTAGAAACTGGTATTTTACTTCAGTATCACTATGGAAAACTGAAGATGTCTTGTCTCATAAGACCATCTAGTAAGGGACCATCACACCTTCCCTTAATTATCCCTGGTGGGGGTAAGGGCTTCTTTTTTTCATTTTGATTTTTCTTGTTTGTTCTGTGTGGCATTCTTTTGGTTGTTCTAAATAAAACCAGTTAAGATGCAGGATGCCAGCAACACTATGGGATGCAGATTTCCACCCCATTCCACACCACTGCCATCAATAGGGAGTGACCTCTAGTGGTGCAGCAGGCTCTGCGCTCTGCCACCCCTCGTGTTTCTCTGCATGTTTCTTAGTCTCTACAGTTTAGGTTACAGTAACAAATAGAAGTTTTCTGTTCATGAGCCCCCTCAACTCCTTTCATCAAAGCAGTCTTTTTGCTCACACTTATGTTGCATTTCTGTTTGTCTAAATCTAGTCAGCCTCGTTTTCAGCTATGTGACTAACACAACATCGAGTGGCAGAGCTCCTTTGTAAGTTAATATATACTGCAAGTAAATCAAGCCTAACCACCTCATTATGCTGTCAGTTTGTTTTTTTTTTTTTAACTCCAGCAGGATCCCATAAGAGGCCCTAGCTTCTGTGTGAAGTTAGAAGAACATGAGTGTAAGATATTTACTGAAAAGATTTTGAGTTGGAACTATTAGACTAACTCAAGCAAGGTCTGCTCAGGACCTTCTGTGTGAAATGCCACTTAAGAGCAAGTGTCCTAAACCTCTGCACACTGTAAGACAACTGGACAGTCTTCCTGACACAGTTAAAACTGGGAAACTAAATGCACTACCTGTCTGTGATCAGTGGTACAGCTGAACGAGCTCTGCCATCTGGAACCATCTCTTCCACTGTGCTGACTGAACGTGTAACCTCTTCTTCTACTGCTTGATGTTTAGGAAAGAACTCTGTGTGTTCATGCATCCTTCCATTGTGCATTTCTGAAGTTCGCTTTGGTGGCCTGGGAGGTGGTGGGGTATGTTCAGGTGGAGGGTCCAGGTCTTCGTTGGAGAGCTCCTTCCACTGTTCCTTCAGAAAGAAAAAAAACCCTATTAAGTCTTTCTTGATATCTTTAAGCTGCTATAAATTTTAACAGGGTTTTTACCTTTCCAATTTTTCTCTGTGGCTGTTCATACATATTGGGAAAAAAAGAAAGACAAAAACCTCCAAACCTAGAGATACATCCCATACACAGAAACCATCTGCTAGAAATGCAGGTATTTGAATCTGCTTCTGGAAAATTTAAATAGAACAAAACTGAATCTGTGTTGCTACAGTTCTACTCACAATAAAACAAACTAAAGGGTCTAAATCATAATACTTAAACTTCTGGCATATTAGAAAAATTTTATTATCTGAAACGAAATACAAGGCCCATACAGCCAGTCTGCACCCCTCTTACCCTGCTGAAAAGTACACAAGGACATCTGTTACACTACACTTTTTCTTAAATACAACACCTAAAGGTCTTTACAGATAAGGCATTGCATTTAAGGACTCCATAATATAACATTTTATGGAAGCTGAAGCAAGCACAAAATTTAAAGTTTCTGTTCTGTTCATCCAACGTATTTGCTACAGTTAAAAACAGCACTGCAGCTCACTGTGTGAGACTGTGCAGTCAATGGCACTCACTTGCACTGAAGCATCTCCCATAATGAATTTTGCCCCTTCAATAACAGCTAAGTAGGAGAAACGGAGCTGATCTGCTGTCTGTATGAGTCCCATTCTGTACTTCCTCATTTCCAGGAGAACCTGTTTAACGTCCACAGAAGAAGGATCTTTCCGTTTGTCCATCTGAAGATAAAAATTTGAAACATGCTTTATGTGCTGATGAAATTCAGTGCAATGACTCATTGTGTATTATGGCCTTCAGACTACCCCCCATATTACAGAACTAATAAACTAATAAGAAACTTGTATCAGCAGCTATTTGGTCTTTTAAAAGACAGAGAGGGGAAAATACACTAAGCCAGCATGTACATTTTTCCCTTTTTTGTTTTGAAACTCTAAGTCAGAAAAAATTAAAGGGCATTTTAACTTATGCCTGACTTCTGTGTTATTAGTTGCTCTCACACAGTGACAGAAGTCAAGGGAACTCCAGTTTTCTCATAAGGTCAGAATAATTTCCCCCTGCCTACAGGCGAAGCTGACTCTGTAAAAGGAAACACACTAGATTTATTTTGCATTATTTCAGGATAGGTCACTAAGCAGGCATCTAGTGTGTTGGGATTTTTTTCTTAACCACAAGGGCAAAGCCTGTCTTTGCAAATCACTCTAAAAACTAGACAATGCTTCCCAAGACTTAAAGTGGCCAGTCAGGAATGAGATCTGCCTTGGAACACACTTCCAAACCAGAATATGAGTAAGATAATGGGAAATAGCATGCAGCAATACTTCACAGAACATACCATGGCTCTTTGTAAGCCTACAACAAACCATTCCTCAAAATAACTCTCCAGAAATAGCGTATCATGTGGAGTAAGCAGCTCTTACCAGTAGAAGACATGTATCCACCAAACAAAAAGTTCCTGATCTCCCGATTCCTGCACTACAGTGCACCACAACTGGGCCATGCTCAGGGTTAAGTGAGCGAGACTCTCTCACTTTGAACAGGAAATTCAGGAATGAAGCAGGTGACTCTGGGACACCGAAGTCAGGCCATGTAGTATAATGAAAGTGCAGAATCTCTCTGGTTTCCTGTGCCTGTAAAAAGAGTGTTTAGGAAATCTTTTAGCTCGTCTACATGAATCAGAAGTATTCAAACTGCAGTCGCTACATTGGTGCTCTCATCAGCAAATACAATTAATTACTTGTTTCAAGACCTTGATGAGGAGATGAATCTCACCTCAGAGACAGCAGAACGTGTGTAGGTTTGAGTGTGTAGTTTCTGTACTTACTGTAAGGTTTTCCAATTCTAACTGTCGTACTGTGTAATATGATTTTATATCTTCAGATATCAATGTTAGTTTCAAGTTTGTATCTTCAAAAAACATTTCTTTCTCTTCCTTCCGTGGCCAGTACTGTGCACACTTGATCTAAAACCAAATGGAAGACATTTATGTCACTTATGTCTGTGTAAAAGGCAAGGAATAAGCATCCTTAAGTACATTTCCTTACAAGACAATTTCTTCATTTGCTTTCATTACAAGGAGCACCACTTCTATTGTGAAGAATATCAGCATTTCTTTATGTTGCAGAACTGCATCTTTATTGAATCTTTTGTATGAGTCAAATTATTGACTCTGACTGAACTAATACAAATACCTAGAGATTAAGGGTAGGTTGGTTTAGGTAGAGCCATCTGTTTTCTGCATGTAAGCTGAAAGAGTGGGAAGTTATGGAATCCAACCAAAATCACCAAAGCCACTATTTATTTTAGTTTGTGGCAGAACAAATAGAAAAGATACTGCTGAAATCTGAATTTCAGTCTGCTCTGCATTTTAGTTATTATCCTCATGGCAAGTATTTCAATTTGAAAGTATAACATCAGATGAGATTTCAGGTCAGTACATTCTCTCACCAGAAAAATAAAAAGAGCAGCGAGATAATTCTGATTTTACATGACATAGTTTAAAAGTAAAGTGCCAAACAAAAAACCCTACATTCAGCAAACATTCCCATTACGTACTTCTGGCTGAATTTCAATATTCTCAGTAAAGTTTCCCAGAGCACTTAGTTTTGCAAAGACTGCTACATGCTTAAATGAATCAACCAAGTAGAAAAGTAGCACATTATGCAGTGTGGAGAACACTGAAGCTGAAGAAAATCATCAGCAACAAAAACAGGAAAGTCTGGAAAAGTCAGGAAAGATTCTGACAGTCAAATCTAAGGATAATGTGAGCAGGACTGCTACTTCTGCCACTAAGCACTACTCCTCTGAAATGGGATTATGACCACCATTTGCCCACACCTAAACATGCAATAAGAATGAACTGTTTGACATGGCTCTTTTATTCAAGGACAAATAATACGGCTTTGAAGTTGTAGTGGAAGAACAAGAAAAAAAGGAAGAGCATTCTCAAGACTATTATTATTTCTCCAGGCATTTTAACAAAGACAAAAATCAGTATTCATAGGTAGACTAACACTAGTTTTGCTCAGACTAATTCTAGTTTTTATTGAAAATACAATCTAACTTCTTGGGGTGTAGAATGCAGTTATAATTATTTCTGCTTTTTTCTCTTTTCTGTGTATTGATGTGAGACAGCAACTGGCTTTGTGTCTGATTTTTCCACCAAATGTGTCTGCAAATAATACTTCGTTGAGCTCCACTGTAGGACCACCACTGCTGTTTGCTGAAAAGCGTAAGCAGCCTGCCCTAAGGGACCACAATAATTCATTTTGTTGAAAACTATTGGCAGTGCAGAGAATAAGCAGGAATGGTTGGAACGGAAGAAACTTTAAAAGTATGGTTACTGCATCTCTTTTGAAGATTAAATTCCACTTGCAGTACAAAAAATGCAAAACACTCAAATTATGACTTTATTATTGAAGAGTTTATTAAAATATAGCTCACTGCACAAGAATTTTCCTGATTATATTGAATTTCTTCCTGATTATGCAAAAGAATGTAACACCCAGCTATCACTGGTGGATACCCAACATACCCTTTACCTCTCATACAAAGTGTCTTTATATTGACTACACTGTAACACTACACTTGAAATTGTGCATTTCTACCAGTCCTTAAAATTGCTTTTGTCTCAGATCTGCACAGCTGCTGCTGAGTCCACTTTAAGATGTGGCATTAGCATAGAGGCAGAACTCTGACCTATGGATGCAAACCATGCCTGATGGTTCCATGCCTGTCTTCACCATCAGAAAGGCCACAGCTTTCCCTTCTCAAGAGAGCAGCTACTCCATGTGCCAAAGGAACCAAAACTTTTTATCTACCTGAAGATAAATTACAATAACCCAATTGTTTGTTCTCATGTAAACTTCCTAGAAGTCCTGGACAGAACCTAATCCACTGCATTTCTCCTAGCAAGCAAAGCACTGGTTTAACAGCTGGTTCCACAAGATTATTGCTTAAGATAGATTCCTAAAGTATTTTCAATTGCTCTCCTATTCTCCTCACACTCCCTAATGTCTTTTGTAAAACAATTACTCCAGTGGAGAAATAATGTGCCTAATGATAAACTTAATAATCTGAGTTCTTGCTGCATGGAGGAAAGTTGGAGACAAGGTGCGTCTGTAACTACCTCAAAACCATTTCAGAATGCTTGTGAGTAAACACCTGAGGTAAATGACCTCTGAGAAGTGCAATCTACATACACTGTAAGAAACCTGCATTCAGATACCTGATACCTGAGACCAAATATTCAATTGCATGGAGAATTAGACTGTGCTCATGCCTTGTTTCACCCAAATTCAGAAGAAATTAAGACCTACAATTATGAATTGTAACTTTCTGACTGCATTAGGATCAGCACAGCAGGTATTCAATTTTTGGCATAATTTTAGATAGAACAATTGATGGTTTTCACTCCCTCCTCATTCTTCAGGTTGCTTTTTGTTTTGTTTTTTAAAGAAGAAAAACCAAACATGCAATGAACACATAGCTAGAACTGGATAAATACTTACGGATCCCTTTTCCATCACTCTGTTCAACATGACAACACCACGGCTTTTCTGTTCCCAAACCATCTCCCAGAAGTGACCACAAGTATTTGGCAAAGGTCCCTGCAGAGGCAGAATCCCCAGAAATAAGAATTATTTTCTCTTCAAGTCAGTGCAACATTTCTCAGTAAAAGTTACTGCACTACAAAATAAATCTGAACAAGTAACAAGCAACTTCTTATTTCAGACTATAAAAACCAAAACGAAACAAATGGAATGATACAGCTTTAGGTACTATGTTCCCACTACGAATTTAGCCATGAATGCATGGTTGATGCATAGCAGGAAGAGGCCATCTCATTTGTGAGAGAACCTGGAGTGGAAAACATTGAGAGAATTTTCTTAGGAAAGGTGTACATGTAATAGGGTTATACAGCCTCACTGACTAGGAACAGAACTAACATCTATGTTGAATTATTCTGCAATATACCACTATTATGAATAACATTTGGAAATTACTAAACTGAATGGACATTCAAAAGACTGAAATAATGCCAGATCAGTAACAAATTACATGTTTTCTAGAATCCTCATGAATCTGGTTTGGGACTGAACAAAATTAATTCCTTTTACTATCTACTTACAAAGTAGAGTTCCTTATTTTCTGTTTGTGCTGTATTCCTTTGCTATTCTCTACTCCAAAACCTTTGCTCTGAACTTTAGGCAACACAAAGCAGCATCATTGTACCTCTCCTATTTACTATCTATTGCTTTGCTTAAACAGAACAGCAGGCCAGGGTTCTCAGAAAGAACAACTGGACTCACAGTAAGCCATTCAAATCCATTACATTTTGGATCAGAATAGGTAACTAGCAGCACTTAGCTGAACATACCAGTTCAGCCCTATGATCAAACTCCACTGTCCTAAAAAAGAGTAAAAGCTGTGTGGATAGAATAGTTTTCATACTGAACACTCCATTGTCCACTTGTTTCTTAGAGGCCTTATCTCAATTTTCTAAAACAGGAAAGAAAAGCTGCTGCCTAAAAGTACCGTTCCCAATCTACTATGTAAAGTTTGGGAGGAAGGAGTAAAGATGTTTAACAAGAAGTAAGTGGAAGACCATACTGCTTATATGAAACAGAAGATCAGGTGCAAGAAATTCCCTAGTATATTTTAGCTTATTTCTGCCCCAGACAACATGAGACCTGATTATACTTAAAGCATGCTATTTTAAATGGGGTTTGAACATGTTTAAATTCATGCATATAGTTGTGTAAATGTGAAGCTCTCCCATTAAATGAGGTTCACCTCTGTTCAGAGAATTTATATGGCAACATAAGACTACTGGTCTGAAGCCTTTGTGCTGACCCTCCATGTACAGGTATGACTCATTTCAACCACATTGCTTGTCACAAGCAAACAAGCAGATTTCTAGAAATATATTATCTTCTAGTCTAGATGAGTCTAAAGTCAAATATACAACGTGGCCAAAATATGCTTCAAAAAGTCAGTCAGTGCTGGCAGGAAGCAGAAAGAAATATGTAGCAATTCTGTAAAAATTTTCTATGTAACTTTATATATACATATATGTTTATATAGACTTAACTAGCTTTACAGGAAAGAGCACAAATACAGTAAGGCCAAAGATAACCCACAAAAACCAACTCAAATCACCATATGATTTTATTATCTACTGCCAGCAATTACCTGGGTAAGGATGTAGCTCCTTTGGGCCTCTTCCATTTTTATCAAACTAGCATTGATATAGTCATTGTCACCTTGGTTTAGCTTAATTCGACTGTGATCAACTGCAGCGTAATTAGAAAACACTGGTTAATATACATACAACACAGCACCACCATGCACCACCTCATCAGATGTTAGCATCACAAAAAGACTGAGTTATCCTAAAGAATGAAAAGAGCTTAATGACAGAAGTGTTCACTGGTGCTTGTGACTCTGGAAATACAATATGCAAAAACTGTACTACAGCAGAGCAGCAAATGTAAATTGCACTCCCTCTTCCAAGAATACACTGCAAGAATGGAAATATTTGCATCTCAAGTAATCACAACAGTTAATTAGCAAACTGGATCACACTGACCCACTTGTACAGTTATCAAAGTTATTGTTTTTAAATAATGTAATTACACAACTGCTTATCTTTTGCAGCTTAAACATTCAAACCCAGCTTCTTCAAGGTTGTTAAAGGCTTGCCTAAACATGTATTGGACAGACACTTCTTATTCTTCTAGACATTTAGCTACTTTTCCCAACCCAACTGCACCTTAATGTTCAGAAAGAATGATCAAACTTCATGAACTAGAACAAAAGTAATTTCATTGCTCTTTTGTTAGTTTTAGCTTGCTCCACTTGGAATGAAAAAGAACCAAACAAACCACCAACAAAAAGCCACATTCAAGATTTCCCCCATTTTGCAAGGGCACCAACCAGATTTCAAGCAGTGTTATCTACAGGCAAAAAGGAACCATTTGTTACTCATAACCCCAAATACTAGAAAACTTAGAAAACATTAGAACTGCTTAGTAAAGCAAACTATGTGCAACATTATTGTCCCTAGTCAATTGCCCCAAATCCTTCAGTAACTTTTAGCTAATAAAAGTTTTCTGATATACAATAATACTCATCCTTGAGTAGAAAACAAGATGTTTGTCCAGTGACAGAGCCTACAGCAACTCTGCATGTAAAACAGGCAGCAATGCTGCACCCTTCAAGAGGGAAAGAAGTCCCAGAACAGGCTTTGTCATTTAGTGCAGAGCAGGTAGCTTAGCAAGCCAGCAGTATCTGATATATCAAGTATTATTTGCTGATCATTTAACTACAGTCCTTTACTTCTCTGCTCTGTGTCTTCATCACTGCTGTCTCTCTTGCACCCCAAAAATACAGCATGCAAGACACAGGCAATCTGAATTGTGATTCAGTTCATAGGATTGTGGAAAGACACAGCAGGCTGTAACACTGAACTGAGCTGTGCCTGGAGCAGAGGACACAGGCTCAAAGATGCACTTCCCATAAGAATTCACCAGAATATGTATTTATTAAAATTTCAAGCACTGGTCTCACACATTAACACCTTTGCAAACTTCCCCTTTTCTGTGTTCAAATGATCTTAGGATTTATTTCTAGTAGTCATGTGTTTTACACAAGACTCTTCTTCATCTCTCAGCAGGGACAGACTTATTGCTATACTGACTAGAAGGATGTTCTAGTAGGATACTGCAACAAAGATACCTGCAATTTTCTTAATGCTGCTTCAGCCACCATTCTTCTGTATGCTGCTCTAGTATAATCCTATGGATATAATGGGATCCTGTGACACACATCTCATAACTAAATGTATTAGCAAAAAAACTGTCTTGGATGTATAAGCATGTAACCCTAATCCTGTTCTTAATGCAGAACATCTAGATGTTAGAAGAAGCCTTTAGAAGTAAAAAGTCTGTTACAAACAATGGAAAATAAAGTGTACTTACAGGGGCTGACATCTCTGTACCTATTTCTATTTTTGTTTCTGGGATGTTTGGCCACTTTACATGGAAAATCACTGGCCTCATGCCTGATGTCCTGCAAGAAAAAACACACAAAAGGAAACAAAAAAAAGTTTCAGATATGAATCCATCTACCATTAGCTATTTCAAGACAAATATTCATTTGACTTTACATATGAGAGTTCCAGACAGAAAGCACTTCAGGCTTCAACTTTAGAACTGAATTTAAATTTACCAGAATAACAAAGTAGCATCATTTGCGTGTTAAAATATTACTAGCTTGCATAACAAAGAAAAAGCAGGCATTATGCCTTTAAAATCCCAATGGAGTAGGGTCTCTGGTCCAAAGCACTTTAAGCCATTGTTTCCACTATCAGTAAAACTATCAATTTTACATAGGACTCAGCAGAAACTGAAAAACATTTATTGTGACAGAAAAAACCCATCTATCCCTTGGCAACACACACCTGGAGTAGTGACTTGTCTGAGATCACTTTAATCTTTATCTTGAGTTACCAGCAAGATATCAGAAAGCTGCAAATGGCAAAATTACTTGTATCCACAGGCTCAACTAAAACTCATAACAACTGAAAGAATTAATTTGCTGTAGAACTCATATTTCAGTACCATAATTAAGTTTAAGAAAACCTATGACAGACACTGTGCACATATATGAAATGAACCTAGCCCAAAGGCCACTAAAAATCGTAATTAAAAACAAACTGAGCCAAATTAATGTCCTTTCACTTGATGAAATTAATTTTGCTAAATATAGTTGAAAAAATGAAGTAGAGTTAAATATTAATTATCTGTCCAGATACATTATATAATATATATAACATGGTGTTGATTCACACCCAGTGTGACCACAGAACATGTTTCCATGCACATAAAGTTAATGCATTTGGACGTATAGATCGCTTGCACAGAAAGGTTGGGCTCTCCTCTATTTATGATTTCAAATTAGTTCAGGGTGTGTTTTAAATTGTGGTAGCTTCACAACATCAGAACAGGAAGATTTTATACTAGCAATTCTAATCCCTAAAATACAGGCCAACCCAAACTGCTCTCCAGTTCCTCTCAGTTTTTCATAAAGAATCATGTACAATGCTGAATATTTTTATTCTGTGGGCTATCTACTGCAGCTTGTTACATGTTTATCATTTTTTACCCCATTATTCAGATGTATATCAATTTACACCAAATGCTACATAACAAGGGAAAATTTTTGTTTTATGTATACCTGCTCAAAATTAGTACAGTATTCTGAAATGGCTTCTCACTGAAATAAGCCCTGACATCAGCTGCTGTCTTTTTATAACTTAACACATGGCTGCCAGTATTCCTGCTTATGAAGAATGCAGTCTGGAGAATATGATCTCGACTGCCACAGTCTAATATCTCAAACACGAGGCAGCCAAAATGGGAGTTTTCCTAAGTTTGTCTGTGACACTAGGTTGGTGACCTTTTATTTTGCACTGGTTTATTTTTCTTCTCTACTGGCTGTGCAGGATTGGCAAGAGACAAAACCAAGGAATTAGGAAAAATGGTTTTCTAGATCTCTAGCCACATTTCCCACAGTGCCTACGTATGCTGAAGCAAACACAACCACTCCATCACTTAAGATTTGTAGTTAAAAAAAAAAGTCAACGGCAAAATGAAAACCAAACCAAAAGACCCCTAAGCATTGTTGCTTTAGATATTGGGCTAAATTAGCAGCAGCACTCATCTACAGTTTGCTTTGATGGCATTAGCAAATTTGAAAAGAACTGTCTCCTCTTTTAAAAAAAACAGTTTAAATACTTAAGTGCAGAAATGAAATGATACAAAGATACTGAAGATAAAAATATTATATATATATTTGCACATACATAACTACTTCCAGCCTTAGAGAGCTGGAGATATTAAAATATTTAAGGATCTAAACTGAATTTATTGTTCAGGGCATAGGAGCTGGCTATTACCTTGCTATTAAAAATTACATAATTTTAAAGATGCTACAAAGCCTAAAGGTACTGAAAGAATAAGGGAATTCTAGGAGAAGCATAACTGCCATAGTCACAGAAAAAAATAAATAAGGTACCCATGTATCTTACAGAACCACAGACAACTTAAAGTAAGTGTTTCTGTAGCACATTTTAACAGAAAGGAATAAAATTGTAGTGTGAGTGTTGCGGTAGTAAAATGAGAAACCTAGATATGGCAACAGGTAAGCTGCCTCATATATAAATCCCAATAGTTTATATCTCTTCATTTCTGAAAATAATGAAAATCAGTAAAATAGAAAATCCTGGGGGGGCTGCATGCCTGGACCTCTGCAGTCAAATCCATGTCTCACAAGACTGGGCACACTCTTCTCAGCATGTGGGGTATCGTTTGGGGCTAGTTTTATTTTTTGGCTATAGCCATAGCTAGTACATCTAAAGTGCCAAAAACCCCTCAGATCACTTCAAGGATATGAGGCTGGCTTTAGTGGAAATGAGATGGCCCTCAACAGAGAAAATCAGTGGTGAGAAACAATGAAGTGACAGGGTACACAAAATGGCCACGTTACAGGCTTCCATGTACGTTCCTCAAAAACTCGTTACTGGTTGCTGCAGGAGTCACATAACTGCTGATGATCACTGGTGTCAAGTGTCCTATATCAGAATATGACAATAGTAGTACTACAAGATCTCCATGCTGGAGAAAGAAGACTCATTCAAAGCATCTAAAAATTATGCTATGAAGAACTTTAAGCCAGTGATATCATGAGAACTGAAATTACTGGATGGACACAGGAATTGACACAGTTATGAAACACCTTCTTAAATCACACTCATAGTCATGCTGCAGAGATCTTGTCATTCAAAAAGGAAGCTCGACATTTCACTTAAAAGGTCATGCAATATAAAACTTTAAAGAGGAAGGGCAAGAACTGAAGTCAGTTTTCCAAAGTCAAATGCTTCTGGTTTTGAGCATGAGTCATCATCCCATGGCACTCGACTCCTGGTTCTAAGTCCTGTACCCTGTGCAAATACTCCCCAAAACTTCAGAGGTGGGAAGGGGAAGTCTGCTGAAGCACTGTTCTTCAAATGGAAAGGTCTTGCCCTTGTCAATTTGCAGTAGTGGCTGGAATAAGAAGTTCATTAGTGCTTTACAGGAGAAGGTTGCTCCCAGCTGCATGAATGGGTTCCACTAGGCCTGACAGCATCAGACTTCCTGTCACAAAGAAAGGACACAGAATGCAAGAGCAGATGGCTGTGTTGTTCAGACAAAGCAGTCAGTCCCATGAATACAGCCTTACTTTCTACAGTCCTACAGATGTCTATCAGGAAGAGGTGTTCATTGTGGCCTTCAGCCCCTGTCAAGAGCCTGATTCTGTACCAGAATCCCTGACTCTTCCCTCTGACAGAAACCTAACAGTAGTGATTCATTCTCCAGCTCACAGCCCTTTCTTTCCATTCCTCCAAGTCTTCAAAAAATTACCCTTCATTCAGTCTCCTAACCCCTTACTCCTCTGGAGCCCTAGGTCTGCCAATTCGCCCTTTGCTCCTTAAGTATTTTCAGCAAACTCTTCTGCCTGTCCTAGCCACTGGTACTACAACTGCACTACACTACAGATGCCACTGGAAAACTCTCAGCACAACAGCTCATTTGGCTGTATCTTCTTGTTCAGGCTAAGGAGGAGATTAAGATAGTAAAAAGAGATGTCAAAACCTTCAATTAAGTGTTAGTAAGATCACATGAAGAGGTATTCACATCAGTCACTCAAGCAAACTGCAGTGTTGAATGGATTTGCTTGTCAGTACTTCCAGAAGAAAAACTAAATATCCAGTCTAAAGAGGCCTCCAGATACACCAGAAAGGCTGCTGGAGAACTTTGCAGCAGTCCACAATTTGATCACACAATTCTGTTGCACCATATATTCTGGAGTAGCTCAGACTAAAAGACAATGATACACTGTCATTTTAACAGTTCTGATCCTACAGGAAACAGCAATTGCCAAGATATTATCGTTGGCTACAGAAGTGCACATTAATATACCTACTGAGGCAGTCACATGAAGGAATAATTCACAGCAAGTATATAAAGACTTAAATTAAAAAAGTAATTTTAGCTTAAGAGCTGAACAAAAGAAGAATGCTTCCTCTTAAAGCTAGTACTTAAAAAAAGTTATAACACTGCTGTAAGAGATGGGAGAGTAAAAAAAATTATAGAAAAAATAGCTGCAGTAAAGAGAAAGCTACTTTTTCCTACGATGCCATTACAGGCTGATTTCAGAATGGAAACATCCCTACACTTACATGAGGAGGCAGGGACCTACAGAAGACCACTAGAAAAACATGTAGTACAGAAGGATCCACATTACCCAGCTGCTTTACACAAATAGGAAAAGGTTCTATGTGTAAAGGAACAAACTGAGCAATTGAGAAGCAGTGAAATGACTCTTCAACAAAAGAACCTCACAAAGACATAAAGCATACAGAGATCAACTTAATTCAGCCCACCTGCCAAGGAAGATTGGATTTCTTATCCTGTATTAAACTTTACAAGAGGATATTTGAACAGGAACAAAAAATGAGTATGTAACTTGTAGGTAACAAGGCAGTCACCTAGGATTAGGTAAACAGACATTTGCATCACTTTACATTCATCTTAACAACAAGCTGCAGAATTTTAGCCAGATAAATGAATATGGTAGTATTGATTTCTTATTAATCTCCCTTAAAAAAAGCCACTTGGCTAGCATGCCAAGCTTCTTCCTGAGGTCAAGTAGCATGAGAGAAAGGGACAGGCTTGTTTAAACTTCAACAACACTATTACACGAGTTAAAAAAAAAAAAACAAAACCAAACAAACAACAAACCACTAAAAAAAGCCAAAACACTCACTTGCAACATGGTTTTCCTAGAAAGCCCCTTGCTAATTCAGCACTATGTGGGCAATCTGGAACAGGTTGTAGCAACACAGCGTAAGCAGCACAAGTCAGCTGGGTTGCAGGCACGGAAATAACCCCCCAGGAGAATGTAAGCTTAGCATGATTGTGTTATTAAATCATATCAATGCGTGGGAAAGTGTACTGATTTTTTTTTTTCTGGGCCCACATTTATTGCATCTAGCAGGTATTAGAGATTCTCACTACTCACTGTAGAAACTTAAGAAATACAAAAGTAAATCCTGTAGTACTTTGTTGTATCCACTACATCACAGCAGACATCTGAACACTGGAAATGCTCAATTAAACACTTGCACCTGAATGGTTCTTACAACTTGGGTATGTACATCAAGGGAGAAAGCCACAGACTTGTGTCATCTTCAAATTCCAATGGCTTATTTATTTTGCATGTTGCTAAAATGAAGACACTGGTGTAGAATAAACCACTGCAGTTCTGCAGAACTCAGCTGTTCCGATTCTTGAATTGCTTTGATGTCATTATCTGCCATGAGTAAGAAGTGACTTTTGAATTCTGATTTTTTTGAGGGTTGCAGCTGAGCCAGGGCTCAGGGCAATCAAAGATTTAAACTCTAATATTAGGTTTAAGAATTACATGAGACTTCTCAAATTTCAGTAAGTTCAAAATACAGCTTGTCCTTGAAATTTATGATCCATAACAGAAGTAGTTCAGAGAGCTGGCAGGAACACTCTACTTCTGCTGTTTTTTAGCTGTGTACTCACTGCCAAAACAGGAAACAACTGAATGAAGGGTCAGTATAAAAAAACAAATTTAGTTCCCTTCTTCTTTCTGTCTGTCTATCTCTGTTTTTCTTCCCAGCTATTCAGCCTGCTCCAGAAGTATATCTTAGACATTATGGGAAAGACAGAGACTTCTGAGAAGATGAAATGGCTGCTTCTTGACAGCTGTTGTGCAAAAGAAAAGCTCTGCTATCTGTATCATCAAACAAAGCCAGTGCCAGGAAATAAACCACAGTCTCATTAAAGTGTCAAGAGGTTCTAACTCAGTTACTCTTCTCCTATAACAAAAATAATCACGAAGATGAGATCCAGAGCTTGACTTGTCCAAACATTAGATGTCTCCACATGGAGAGTTTTGGTTTAACTTCATCTCAAATAGACTGGTACATCTGACAGCCCAGTTATCTAAATACCTTCTAGAGGAATTTTGTCTGTGTAACAAATCTAGATCTTATTTTGTTTGCAGTATGGCTACAGAATCAGTTTAATAAAGTGTAATTTCTGGCCTGCAGGGTATTCCAAACTTCATAAACTGGCAACTGTGGTTATAAACATAGTCCTCTTTTCCTAGTTTCCTAATACTTTCATTCTGACATTTCACAAGCCACCTAACAGCATGATAGCTTTTACAGAACTACCATCACAAAAAACCTCCCAAATCCTACAACCAACAGGGTAAAGACCATGTGTGTATACTTTGTAGGCTTCAGGGCAGGTGGGAGGGGGAGAAAAAAAAGACATAATAATTGTAAAGTTTTTGCTGAAAATGAGGGAGGGGTGCTGCATTACCAAGAAATTTTCTATGGTTTAGAAAAACTGCAAATGAGAAGTTGCAAGCTAGAAACAATAGACAAAAGATACCTTTGGAACCACTGCAGATAAATTATAGTTTCTCAAGGGACTCTCCAATCGGAACCACGAAACAACTTCTTATTTATACTCAGAATCCTGTCTTTTAGAGATACTAAATACAGTGTTTCCAACTTTAAAATAAAAAATTAATACTTGCCTTAGTGAAATAATTTTGTAAAAATCCACAATAAACCTCAGATTAAAACCTTCCTCATAGCCATTAAATAGCAGCCAATTGACACTCTATCTCTTGGTAACAAGAGTCCTATTTACTAAAAGATAGCAGGAGGCAATGCCATGTTAACATCATGGTTTAATCTGTAACAGTTTTATCCAAAAGAAGGATGAAGTAATTTTATGTAACAGGCATTTAACCAAGAAAAAACCCACTTCTTTTTTAGTTAAGATAAGCAAGCTAAAATCTAGGTTTTGTTCTGAATTTAACCAGGTAATTTGAAGGATTAAATCCAAAATTAAATTAGTTTTTTACTCTGTTTCAGGACTTATCATCAGGTGGTAGTTCCTTACCCATCAGGACTGACATGGATAGCCTATTCTTGGAGCCCCAAAACCAGGTTATTCTACCAGGTAATAGCTAATTTATCTTCAGAAGATTAAGAAAATGTACTGAAAAAAGGTAGGAAAACAATGAGAATACTTATTCTAGATAAGCACAAACCAGTTGTAAACTTCATTACCATTACAGGTATTACTCAGAACCATCCTTACTCAGATTTAAATCTCACCTTTAAAAAACCCACAACCTTTAAGAACAAGAAAAAAAGGCTTTATAATTGTCAGTCATTTCAAGCAATGTCTTGAAATTAAAAAAAAAATCACTCATGCTTTGTTAATATCGGAAGTTTCTCTTTGGCCAGAAATCAATATTCAGAAAGTGAATCAGTAGAGCCTTCCTGTAAATTGATCTTGGCATGCTGAAACAAGAACATTTAAAATCTTGAAGGAGAAGAATATTCCTATAAACAATCACAGGCACATTTAATAACTTCCCATCCTCTCTCTTTAAATATGATTTGATCTGTACCAGGTACAGGGTATCACAGTGAAAGCAAGGATAAAAAATTGCTAATAATTATGATCCTATTTCCTGTCAGCTGTATGACAACAGCAGTAAGCATTGAAAATCATCACCAGATCCTGTTCTCTTTTCTTACTCCAGGTGTCTACTCTGACAAGTTGTCTCTTTAATTTTGATAAATACAACAAAACTCACCTGGTAACTATGGATTTATGGGTTCTAGGTTAATTTGTTTTTTTTGAGATGGGCTGAGTGTTTTAAAATTATGTCTTTCCTAATGCAATTACAGTTTTTAGTGTCTTGTCATGTATTTAAGACTTAAGAGGTCCTTTAACTAAATGATTGTTTCAGAATTTAATTTGGCCTGATCTGTAAGTTGACACCACTTCCATCACTACCACCACCTTAGTACCCTCATCAGGCAACAGATTCAAGGTCTTACCAGTTAAAAGCTGAATCTTTATGGATTCTTTTTCCTTATCTCCCTGTTGTGAACCCAAAGCATTTATCTGCTTTAAGCCTTTGGTTTTGAACACATCCTGTTCTTCTATTTACTTTGTCACACTGGCATACTGCCCACTAAAAAGAATGTCAATTTTCAGAATATCTGGTATTTTCAGTACTACTGTTAACAGGGCATTTGAGATGCTCCTGAGGTACTGTACTGTACTCATACAGGACAATATAACCTTCTGCCTAAAGAAACAAGCACTTGTTTAGCATCAGATCTACTGTCACTGTTTAGGGCTCTCTAAATCAGCTGGGAGGCTCTGATCATGTTTATGGGACTGTATCTAACAGACCTACAACTACCAAAAAACTCAAAGCATCCATACACAAGTTCTGTGATCTTGATAAGTAATGTAATATTCACCAAGTTTGAAAGCAACCAGCCCTGCATACTAAAGGAGCTGAGGTCTGTCTTCCTACTAAGCCTCTATTAAGGTAGTTTGGTTTTTTTTTTTAAAAGACTTTATTTTAGATTAAAAAATGTACTTCACATTCACTGAACTACAAATGAAACTTGCCTGTGGTATTTGTGTCCTTTCACCTTTTCCTGGAAAGTATATTGACTAAAAGCCAAACAAACAGCACAGCACTTTAGCTGCTAACAAACACCACAGTCATTTCACTCTGAAAAAATATTCTAAAGAAATAAAGGAAGATTTAAAATGTTAGGTATCTTTTTAAAGAAATGTCAACATTTGTGCATTTGTCTTATCAGCAGTTTAAACTTACACAACTGCAGTACTACTGTATTTTTTAAATCCTTTTGTAGACTACATGAGTTAAACACATATAGATTACTAAATGTATCTTTAAAATATTCATCATGTTATCAGCAAACAAGTCCCTACCTGCAGTGAAATATGCTCATCAATAACATAAGCAACTTCTTAAAATAATACAACTTTCAAAGAGAAAAGGGCAGGCTACAATTCCCAAGTGATCTTAATTTTGTCAGGGCAATTTTTAAATTAAGGTATCATATGTGAGATAGAGATCTAATTGTCTAGCACTCACCACAACTAGAAATTAACAAAGAAAAATGAAGTCAGCATTAGAACATTTTTACAAGCCACTGCTCCAAGCTTAAAAGATGCAGTGTCACCAAACCATACGTTTCCACAACGTGGTCCAAACAAGAAACTCATAGAGTCAACCATCCTGATGTGTTTATGAAAGCACAACACAAATCAGAGCTTCCAGCATCCCCAGGCATTTCAGTTGCTATAATGCACACATCACACTCCCTCCTGCCCCAGGGAAAGGCAATTTTGCCTTAAAGAGCACAGGAGATGGCAACACAGACTAAGAGCCCACTACTAAACCAGAGGCCTACCCTGGGAAAGGATCTCAAAGAAAATGACAAGTTAGTTTACACAGCAGTCCCCAAACACAAATAAACTGAGAGCATAACTTCACCAACTCATTAGCTTTTTCTTTTCTCCCTGACACTAATAAGGCAGCATCCATGAAGTATGAGGGATTTTAGTTGGCAGGATGGCCATGAAGTGGCCCTAAGGGACAGGTAAAGTACCTACAATATACCCAAGACCTTAGCAACACCTGTGATGTGGGTGAAACTGCCCTCTATTACAAAATCATCATCTCTCCAAAGCCCATCATTTTGCTTGTCCAATAGGGGTAAAAAAAATTATTTGCCAACCTTTGGGGTATTTTATAGTTCTAATCCTCAAGGCAATCCTAACCAAGTCACAGGAAGAAAAACTGTTTTCTTAAACAGTCTTCTAGTGCTAAAGAAATACAGAGTTTCTGTTTCCAGAGTTTGATTTTACACCCATATATTTAGCAGAACAATTCCTCAGAAATCATCTGCTTTCCCAAATAAGACAACAAGAGTTTTTAACCCTGGATTCAACAAACAGGAACATGCTTTTTACAGTTGTCAGTTTGTTCTGCAAGATTTTTTCCTGTTGTGGATGGATGATGAGGTTCAAATAGAAAAAAAAAAATCATGCATCTCTTTCATAGTGCAATCTCTACATTAAAGGTGTGGTTATCCAGCTTCTAGTGATGAAGAGCAAAGACTGTTTACAAATACTGCTTGAAAACAGGAAATGGATGACCTCAGAGGTTTTGGTGGGTGCTCAAAATGAGTATTAAAAACAAAGTGGAATAAGACATAGCTACATAGAGAATTTGATCAAAAGCAAAAAAATGACTAACGTCACAGAGGTCTTACAGTACTGCATGTGCCTGAAGACAGAAAATCTGAGTTTTTAAAGAGCTCCAGAGTTGTTCTTGTATCAAGATCAACAAGTTCAATAACTTGACTTGGCATCTTACACTACCTCACAGAAACCACAGTCAATGCAATCAGTAACAGGGAGAGCAGGAGACTTCATACACTCCCAGATTATCACCAATTCATTTTTTGTTATGCTGTTAGCATGGCATTAGAATTTGCATGCAAAGGGAAAATACAGGCTGCATAGAATACTGCACACACAGATAATCCTTTGCGAGTTCATTAGAGACTTAAAACTACCAAACATCTTTCTAAACATTTAAAAGGAAAATATGATACATTTTTTCACATCAGTGCTATTGTCCTTTGGCTGCCCTAATGTCAGCTTTTTTGTTGTTCCTGACATTATATTCCAAAATAAACATTTATGTCAACTTGGACTACTAAAACATTAAAGGGTTTCAGTGAGAAAGAGACAGCCCTTTATGCTAGACTAGTGATTCTGATCTACTCTGTTTCTTCCAAATAGCCAGTTGCCCCAGTTAGGGAAGTCATCAGTTGAAGACAGTCAGAAGACACCTCTCTGTTGCTATTATGGATGCTGCTTGTGTTCTCTACGCAGATAAGTTTTCACTTGCAATGCTCAAACTCATTAGGTTTCTAACTTAGGAGTCAATGTTTCTCACTACCATTTTAGGAATCCAACCACTTTGCTGCAATGCTCTTGGGTCGACAGCTGTGTTGGAACAACTATGTATTTCTCCTTTCAGAAGGGAGGCTATTTCTCTGAGCAATTTTTTTAGGCTCTGGTAGGAATGCTTTTGTCTTCCTTGGTCCCTAGAGGCAAGGGAAGAAAATTTTAGATTAGCTTCCCTTCCCCATCATTACTGCTATAGAAAAAAGAAATGTCACTGGAAGCAGACATAATTCAGAGCCACAGAAGCCAGGCCTGCAAATCAGGCCTTTTCTTTATATTTTTGGTGAGAAAGTCTTTCTAAATATAAGAGCACTTTGAGATTAATTGTCAATGGCTTATTTTCCACAATGACACAAAACCAGAGAAGAATACTTTACAACTTCTGCAGTTTGCCTAGGTTTTATTTTCTTGATTTGAGTTGGCCTGAAAGCTTCTTACCATCAGGAAAAACAAAAGTGAAAACAGGATTTTATTAAAACAGGATTAATTTGCAACTGATTTTCTACACCCAACTCTGACCTAAACTCAGATCTTATCTACTGCAATTTAGAGGACAGAGTAAACAAACTACTGCTGTTTTTCTAAGACTTAATTTTTACCTCAAACTAGTTATATATGCCTTTAGAAAGTACAGACTGTTAAAGCAGTTTTAGGCACCAACTTGCCATATGTTATGTTAAAATTAGACTTCTTTTTAAGCAACAAATTTATGCATTAAGTATGTCTATTCAGTACACCCAGATTTTGAGGAATGCTTTTGCTCATCCATTAATCTTTGCAGAATGTAGCAAATAAACCTTATCAGAAAAAATAAACTAGTACAGAATGAAATTTTGAAGTTAATCTTTATAATTTCTCATAGAACTGTAAACACTTTTCAAAAAGTAACTTCCATCAAGCATTGTTTTCCAGATTTGTATTCCAAATCAGTGCAGTTATTTCATAGTCTGCAGAAGTACAGGTACCTGCAAAGATTTTTAGAATTCAGGACAGAATTTATAGTGATTTTTACAGATTCTGTACAATTATCATATCTCAAAGATCAACAGAAAAGCATTTTGAATGCAAGAAGGAGCACACAAAAAAATCTTGTATAATGGAGAAAAGTAACTTTCTTGGAAGGCAATGTATAGTATGCTAGAGAGACTCCATGTGAGCAACCTAAGAGAAAACAGCAATTACTTCATTCCAGAGCTCATGCCTCCCCCCCTCTGAGGAAACTGAATTCAGAGAAGTCATAGATGTGATTTTTATGTAACACATCCCAAAAGCAACCTCAAGTGTTTTGTTGTGTCTGTACATTCACACTTCTTGATTTAAACAGTAACGGACTGGTTTGCACTAGAAAGGTTTATCGTACAGAGTCTGCCACTGTGATAAATACATATTAATACAATTTTAAAAAGTAATAACGTGGGTACCATTGAGAACTACACATTATAAGCTGGCTAAAAATAGTAATTTGAATTCCTAGCTTAGTCAGCTTGGCAGAAACAGCTGTGTTCACTGTAACCTCTAATTAGTTTATATATTATTTAAGTTCCAATGGTTGTTTCCCTCTCAGAAACTTACTAGAGTAGCCTTCAAAGTACAACAGAGTTACCATATCAGACGCAACAGCAACAGATCATTCAGACCTTGGAGACTTACCACTATTTTTTTCTGTAATGTTTCATTTATAAATGCATATATCCTTATTTGATAAGGTAAAGGCAATCTCCTCTCTATCTGGGGCATTCAAAAGAGCTGTCTTGAAAGGAAAAGGTGTTCATAGCTGCTCGTCTGTGAACATGTACTCCTTGTTTAAAGAGCTCTGAACTCTGGTCTCAGTGATCAAGGCACAGATGTGTTCACATGGCTCCTGTATCTCTTCAGCAGCAAGAGCACGACATTCAAACACATTCTTGAAAACAACACACCAGAAATGCCATGAAGGACTTTTGTGAGCTCTCTGTTATAGAACCTGGATATTGGTATTTTGAAGCCATATTTTATAGATTATGGAAGAAATGCATTAGAAATCAAAGGCTTCTTTTAGCCAAGCTGTACATTTAATACAGTATATGTTGGCCAGACAGCCCAAGGTTCCACTACATGACCTGCTGAACACATTGCATTTCATGGGTGAGAATCTTGTTCATTATCCTGAAACACTGAGCAAGTGCAGTCAGAGTCTGAAGCAATTTTTTTTGTTCTCTCATGGCTATGGGGTGTCACTCTGCATAAGTAATTTCATTTATATGGGGTACTCCAATAATCTAAAAGATAAATAAAACTTTCTAATATACGTGGAAATTTTAAAAGAATAGTCACACATATTCAGACTGTATCAGTATTATTTTTGTATTTAGAATATAATGGGACAGGCAGTCATATTTCCAACTGCACAAATTCCATCACAGTTCTTAAAGTTATGAGCTTATATGTAGAGAAGGTACTAAAATGCACAAGAAATAAACAGGCAGGAATTGTTAAATAGGAAGTTATGACCTCTGCATCATGCACTTAAAAAAAAAAATAAGATATCTACATCTTATTTAGTAAACTTAATTTCCTTGAAGATGTTTGTACCATACATTGCTTTATTGGCTTTCTTGAGATGCAATTTTTAACTTAAACTTTGAGAGGATTACAAGATTTATTTACTATCAAGAAACTCTGTTCATTCAAAATCATGAACCATATGTTACAACAGGTACCAGCTCCATACTGTGAGTTTCCCTTCTTCATTCTGCCTCTTCCCTACAAATCAGGGTAAATTTCAGCAAATTCTAATCCATGGCAGAAGAATGCTTCACTCTGTTAGCCATTACTGAGACCATGGGCAATGGAGCTAGATTCATTCTGCCAAACATAATCATTACAATATTACTAAAAGCTTTTTACCTTTCCTAACATAATGAAATTTACATTTAAAGAGATTGTACAATTAACATGATTGCACAAACTATGTTCATGCCTCTGCGGGCAGAAAAGGCCAAAATCAAGCTTTGCTCCTACAACAGAACCAATCAAATAGTCATGCTTTTAGTAGTAAGGTTTTTTCAGCATACTGCCCAAATCTTTATTTGGGAACTTTAAATAGCTCAAACTGTTAAATACTGTTTTAAAGATGTTACAGCTACTCTTCCTTAAACTAATATCAAGAAAGATTTTTGGACTGAAATTTGAAAAAAGACATTGGATTACAACTTCACATGAACAGCTTAGCTTGCTCCATTTGGGATCTGTTGAACATGGATGTTCCTGTTAAAATTACAGATGCCAACTTCACTGTAATTACAATATTTAAATTTAGAAAGGAAAGTTTTAGTAATAATTAAAAGCATACTGAATTCATTGAATGGTGCAACTACAGGTTGCCAAGCTACTGCAAAGCACACAAAAACCTGCTGAGAACAAACAGTACTCCTGAAAACAGATGTTAGATAAAGCAGAATTAGGATACTCCTGTTTTCTCACGTGCCTATCTCATGTGTGTTTAGGAAACTGATCTAAGCTAAGTCGGTTTAATACAAGACCTTGCAGCTTTCTACACCTGAGATGATCAGCTTGCCAGATACAGTTTTGGGGATAAGTCATTTCCCCTTCCTCCTCAAACACAACGACACATTTGTGTACCTTCCTAAATGTCTGTCAGGTCACGTAGGGCTGAAGAGGCCACCTGACCAATGCACAGGCACGCTGGCTGATGATGGGGACAGAACAGACTGTCCAGCCCTCACATGGCACCAAGACAGGGCAGCTGGGCACCTCCATTCTACACCAAGGCTTAACAGAAGTTGTACTTCAAGCTGAAAGTTTATGCAACCACTTCCACAGTAGTAAACTGTTCTCTGAAAAAAAAAATAAAAATCAATACTTTTTTTTGGAAGAAGAAACTTAACCCTTAGATGCTGACCAGCAGAAATACAATGTTTTACTGAACTGACATTTTAAGAAGTTAAGCTACTTATATCTGAGGTAGGATTCTGAGCACTTTGCTCTAGTAGCTGCCCTTCACACAAAATAATTAAGCATATTACATCTTTAGTCACAGTGTAAATCAATTTACTTATCATAAGCATGGCTTCCAACGTGTGTTAGCATTTAGTTCTCCCACAGAGGTGAACAGAAGTATATCTTCAGAGAAGACAATGTGTAAGAAAATTTACCTATGGCCAACAAGCCTGAGAATTTCCTGTGGAAAGACAGAACCCCCCCCTTCACCTGAAAGTAGCCAAACCTTAAATGCTAAAATTTAATCTATCTTTTATTATTTCTTAAGTTGAAAAGCAATACTTTAAGAAACTAACAGACCAGTCCTATGTAACTAGAGATTGTTTAACTGTCACTGGAGCAAGAGCTCTCACTCCAGCCATGCAGGGTGTCTTCTCCCCATCTGAAAGCAACTGAGAGTTTAAAAGCCTATGTCAGTGTTGAACAGGCACATCACATAACCATGATAAGCTTTCAGGCATCCTAACACAAGACAGATTAGCACTATAGTTCATAAAAAAGACTTAAAAACTCCAAACTAGGCTTTCAAAATACTATTTAATCCTGCTCATGCTAATGAAACAGATTTATGAGTGAAATTAAATTTTGCCACCTCACGCATGTACTAACAGTGCTAGTTTAATACACTCTGAGAACAACTGATTTAGCAAAGCCAGTCAACTATGGTAACTTCTCTCTCTACAATGACAGTATCCTCTCTAGAAATGCATGACTCCTCTTCATCAAACACTGCCCTTTCCCAGTACAGTGCTGTACCCACACCACAGCTCCACTAGACTCTTTCTCATCATGTTCCACTTCCTCTCAGCTGGAGCCAGTTATCTGTCTCGACTTAATATGTTTTATAATTTGGTGGCTATCTCAAGCCCTCATTTGCAGCCTTAGCACATACCTGGAACACTAACAGAAGCAAAAGTAAAAATAACATTTAAAAATGCAGTAACTCCCAAACATCTTAAAAAACCCTTCACCCCTATCACATCCCTTTCCACTCCTTCCAAAAAGGCTGTTACACTGATGGCTTCTGAGCACTGATTTGTAAATAAAGGTTAGCAACTCCTAGAATCTCACAAAGCACCTCCTCTTATATTGAGTGCTGAGGGCAAAGACTTTACTAGAATATTAATTCTTTTTTCTAAACATTCCAAGGCAATTGTGTGCACAGATAGACTGTATGGAGAACACATTATTAGCAAATGCTTTCCTACAAGAAAATCCTAAAGACATAGAAGCTTTTACATGAAAACAACAAAGATTTGAATGCTTGCTCTTAACTAGGTAGCAATATGAACTTATTTAGCTTCTCTTAAAAAGATAATAAGCACGTAACCGTTTTAAACACCCAGAATCCCCACTGCATGTAGTAAATAACTTAGCAGACACAACAGCAAATAAGGAATTTCCTGCTGTCAGTCACAGAAAAGTAGCCTGTACACCATACTGGATAACACAATCAAGTAAAGTGTACCACAACAGACTGGGCTCCTATCAAGAGGTTCTGAATGGCAAACTTTACACAAATTATAAACAAGAAAACAGTGACAAATAAGACCTAAGACAGAAGTTTTCATTAAGTCTTTCTGTTCTGCTTTTGGACAAGCTTTAAAAAGACTTGTAAGATTAGACCTCTCCACTAATGCTCTCATGTCGGCTAATAAATCCAGTAACTTAGCAGCTGTAAAGATTTTACATATTTTCAACCTCCTGTTCCAGTCTTTCACCTCTACTGAAAACAACACGAGTCTGATGGACACAAAACAAACAAGCTCCAGAAACTGGGGGTACATTCTGAAAACAGCCTGAGCCCTGCCTCTGGAGAGGAGAACTGACTGCCCCGGGGGTTCTAAACTTCATGCTGCTCCAACCCTCCCTTTCCCTACACCACCACCACTACCCATGCTCACTTGGTCACCCCTACCAACCACACACAGACTGCCACATGCCTTCTCATGGTTTAGTTGTCTGTTATTAGGTGTCAGTTATCACAGTGATTATTGTGGAAGGCCTGAAAACAATTGTTATCTAAAGGGAAATGAATAATGGGCCACCTATGTAATATTGCTCACTGGCAAACCAACCAACCAACGCCCCAACTCAATACTGCATTTTTCAGTACCTTACCAATTCAACCACAGCTTATGTTGTAATATGCAACAATGGTTCATAGCACATTGCCCTTCACATATTTATTATACCAGTTTTGAAACAGTACAAGGGCAGATCTGCTCTGGTCATGAAACATTTCAGCTCGATTCTGAGAAGATACCAATACTGGGAATGAAATGATGCACAAGCTGACACAAGATTCTTGTTTATGTCATCCTACAGACACTGCTGTGCACTGCACTGTTCTAGGTAGCAACTGCTATTTAATGTCAAAATTCTCTGCTCTAAAAATTAATTTTTTTAACCTGACAGAGCTGCTTTCCAATTTAATTAAGTTGTAAAGGGAATTGAAAAAAGATTTTCTAGAGTTGGGTAGCAGTCCACTCCCCCAATTCTTTGCTGGTGAAAACTCTCCCCATTTTTCTCCTGTTTCTAGAAATATTCTGAAAAATGCAACATCTGTGTATATGTATTTTGGCCGTTCAATAGCTTATGCAGTATTTTTCCATTTCTTGCTCCAATGACCCACTCTCTCCTTTCCAAAAGAAGTTCCTCTTACTAAAATCTCTTGCTTGTGTCAAGAGTTCTCTTTTTCCAGTAGCCCACATCTTTAGTCATTTATGCCTGCACAATGCAGGGGAAGGATGTACAATTCCATACAAGGATGGCAGAGGTTTAGTCCTACTTTAAGCAGCTAGAATTGCTGTACAGAAGACAGTAGGAAAAAATAGGCCCTAGACAGTATAATGGAATTGAGATCTTCTGATCTATTATGAATTGGGTTTTTTTCTGTCAGAAAAAGGAAGTATATTCTTCCTTAGTCAATGACGCATTTTAAAAATAGATTTCACATTTTACTTCCTGTGATCACATTAAAAGGTCACACTGTTTATGCTACTGTAACCTGTTGCTGTGGGATTAGAAATTATAAACAAGCAATTCTCATACAAATGTGCCCAAGGGAAGAAGGTTATGAGGACATGGCTCTTTATGTGTAGACCACTTGTTCTTGTTCCAAATAAATATAAAGAATCTGAGAAACAGAAGGTCTTTTGTAGAACAGCTCAGAGCATCAAGTACTTGATGAATCAGGCACTTCACAGAAGAAGCATAAAATTCTGAGAACTTAAGAAAAAGCACATGGAAGATCACAAATAGAACAAATACTTTAAATTTAAAATACTACTATTTAGTAGCATTATAACAAGCAATTATTTTAGTACAAAAAGTATAGGGAGCTTACTTCCCAGATGGGACAGTTTCCACTCTCCCTGCAGCAAGAAGTTTTTCTGTAATTTCATATACTGCCAGAATGCAAAACTTGCTTTGTTATTGCTTTATTGCCCATTTCTACTTCTGTAGAAGCTGTTTTAGACTTCGTCTAAGCAAAGGAAAAAGCCCTGCAACACAAGACTCAAATCTGATTCAACAATTTCTAAACAGCTGGTGAGAGAAGTAGCTCTTCCTCATCAATCTCTCCATCCTGGGTGCTGAAGGTGACTTGGTATCCCTCAAACCAATTGCTCCCAAAGCATCCACAAGAGCTGAGAGAACTATGGAACTATTTAAAGTCTGGATCCTCACACAGAAGGAAACAAGACATGCTGTATAAGAAAAGAGTAAACCAGTTTCATTCCCTAACAATGGAAAGAGGCCCCTGAAACAAGCCATCAATGGAGGTATCAGCATGACAGAAAATCCAATACAAGATCAATGCTGAATTGAGTGGAAAGATTTTTTTCTCTCTGCTTTCTTCCATCAAAGATATGCCACACTAGGAAGTAGGACTGTCCAAACATTTTTTTAATTCCAGAGGTTAAGAAATCAGCAACTAAATAAGGTACATGTTCAGTACCACTGGTACTAAAAAAAAAATTATAATTTCTGGTTAGACGTATAGTGTAACATGCCAACAAGGACACACAGGAGTCAGCAAGGCAGTATATGTTAAAAACAAGAGCCACCAGAAAAAAAAAACAACCCACACAGACAGTTTGGGAGAAATCACATCTGACTTAGTGTTGATGATAAATATTTTAAGTTGAAAAATATAGACTCTGGATACAATGTCTGAAACCACAGATTTCTCAAGTAAGCTGACCACTTAAATCGCTTCCACAAGTAGATGGCTCTTAACCAATTTTACTCCACTACTTATGAATGCAAAAAGCAATAGCTATGGAAATAATGTGTTTGTCAACCCATATTCTAGAACAAAATATTGTGCAAGGTGAAAGAATATGGAAAGAGAAACTACAGAATTAGAAAGAAGAAAATAATTGAAAACCTTCCCCAAAGGTTTATATTATGCTATCTTATTTTCCTCCCCAACAAGGACATCAGATTTTTAACTGCTGTATTATAAGCCTTTTTTCCTAGAACGTACAAAGCACAAACCAAGCTTGAATAGCAATTGCTATTAGCAGAACCACATGAATTTCCAAGAATCACTTTTATCACTTTTTCTTAGTATAATATGAGGCAAGCTGCTGCATCTTAGCTGTGTTTAGTGTGGGTGACGGAAAAAAACACATCTAAATTCACCGGGTTTGGTAGAAAAGGAACTGGTATTTGTACTACATGATCTACAAAGTGAACACAAAGGCATTTTGATGCTGTATCATAGTGCCTCTCCCAGCCAAACCAGCAAGGGCATGTCTACTGGCACCAGAAATATAAACAAAAAAAGCCTTTCTTGTGCAAATCGACATGAAACAAGTTGACCAACGACTAAAGAAAAAACATATCTCAATGGTAACTGCTGCAAACATCAAAGCTTACAGATCAGATGCAGTTAATGTTATTAATTCTGAACATGGTGGAGAATGTGTTTCTATATTTTCATTAACTTACTTCTTTTAGGGAAAAATGCACACATTGTTCACCAGAGCTATTTTCCTCTGACAGCAACGCTATACACACTTCTATGGAGCTGCAGATACAAATGTTCCAGCCTAGTCTAATATTTTTTAAATAATACAGTTTTAAATATACATAATTCTGTAAAATGTCTGAACACTGGAGGCACTTCAGATCAGCACTCAAGATACAAAACCTCAGGCAATCCTCTAATGTTTATCTTTGTATCTCAGTTTATATTAACCTTTCTAACCTTACTCCAAATTCCAGAAATAAACAGACTTAACTGTAGTTCAATATGGAATCTTACACTCAATAACTTTCTAAGTAGCCAGTCCAGTTAAGGGGTTGGTGGGTTTTTTTGTTTATTAATATTTTAAGTTTATGGCAAGCATTCAAATATTTATTAATTTGTTGTTAATAAGCATCCACCTCAATTCACATTTTGAAAAACTGTCACTCTATGCAGAGATCATGTCCCTTCCACTGCTGGACAACAGGCCTGTGGTTTTAAAAGAGAACAAAACTACAAGAAAGGGTAAGGTCAAAGGAGAAAATCCTCCTATGATGTTGAACTGCCTGAAGCATTACAGGAGTTTTTACACAATGCTAACCTAATTTGCAGATACTTAAATCCCAAACACACAAATCCCCAAACCCAACGAGAAAACTAATTAATATATTATCAGTGACAGAATACTGATACTGTACGCTACTGTATGCATAGCTTTGGTTTCTTCACTTCTGTTCTGTTACAGAACACATGAAATAATTTTGTGTTTAAAAAAAAACCCCTCTCTTTAATACTTTACAGAATATAAATCTCATCTTGTATACAGGGAGACTAAAAACTAGTTTTATTTGACTAAGGGAAAACAAATTCAGTGGAATATCTGGTGACTGAAACAACCCACCCAATTCTCACAGTCAGTGGAGTACAAGAGACAGAATGACTTCAAGCTTTTTAAGATTTCATTTTAATGTTTAGCTAACTAGAGGGTGAATTGTTAATTCAAACCTAACCAGAATATTTAGCAAGTTATTTAAGTTTCAAAAATACTTGGTCTACCGCTGTCACATTTTACTCTCCGCTTACAAAGGATATTTCTATTTGAATTTAACATCTTTTGGCACTTGGCCAATACTGCATTCACCTTAACTGTCAGCTTCCTTGTATATATGTACCCTTACACCAGACAGAAAGATGAATAAAAAACATGTGGAAGAACACATTAAAACCATAAAAATCTTCTGAGGGTGCTCAGAAACTGGAGTAGCACACTCTGCATCTTGTACTTTTTCTAGGGTTTTAACAAATTTTATCCCCTTAACAGTAAGCCATAACAGGCTCCATTTTTCAGTGTTCTACTTCCAACAGCATTATCACAGATGTTTAGATTCAAGTACTCAGATTTTAACCTTTGGAGTCTCAAAACCAAGCAAAACTAAGCAGCTCAGTTACTCCACATAATGGGACTTGAACAATCTCACATTTGCCATCATTAGCACAAAGGTCTTGCTCTGAAAAAAAAAAACCCAAAACAGCCAACGTAGCAAAATGCCCTGAAACATTCTCACCAGCACAAAACACACCTGGAATTGTAAATAAACTCCAGTTTTCACAGAGAGGACAGTGGCTTGGCAAGGCACAGGACATCAGCTACTTGATTTCCCACATTTGCATCAAGAGCCAATGTCTGGATAGCACTGGAAAACATGGAATAGCTTGAGCAGCACTGAAGAAGGAAAAAAAGGACTCCCTGCAAGGATCAGTTCTAAACTTGCTTTCCAGAACCAGAGCCAATTAAGCTAAACCTCGAATGAATCAACATAGCATGAATTCAGAAGTAGCAAGGTGTGCATGCAGAGACCTGCATTTTCAAGTACCAAGAACTGGCAGAATAAAGCACAAAGAGCATGGCTAATAAGTCATGCTCATGCCTCAGTTTATCTGCTGCAAAGAAGTTTACAGTTTGTAGCACTGGAGCAAAAAAACCCCACGCCAACACTTACAGAGTGCAGCAGCACAAACTCTGAACTCTCCCTGCAGCTTATAAAGCAAAAAACACCAGTGGAACTTCCTGTTCACGTACTTCAAATACACAACACAACCACACCATTAGAAGACTACAGGGTCAACCATTTCACAGTTTACTTTCAACATCACAATCTATCTACATATTCTACAAGTAGTTTTCAGATCCAGTGAATACCTAAAAACGCTTCCCACACTTTCTCTCCTGGCAGACCACTACAGCTTTGTATCATCCTCCCATAACGTGGGTATGCTTGTAAACTCTCAGTATTTATAGTTATTTAGTTTAGCTTAGAGAGGTTTTTTGGGGGGTGAAGTACCCATTCATGTTAATATTAGTTTAAAATGCCCTCAAAAATTGATAAAGAAACTGAGCAAAGTTGTGTTTCTCTTGCAGGCCTCAAACCAAACTAACTACACTTCAGCTTTCCAGAGCACACACAGAAGTTACTTCAGTTTTCAGTATTCTCACTTCTCAATGTATTTGAAAATCCAGACTACACCCAGGTTTTTCTCATTTTATAGTCTACTAATACTAAGAGTTAGAAAAGACTGCACATTCCAGTACTGGTACCTTTGCTAGCACATGGAAAACTCTGTGACCTGTCCCCATGAATGTTTCTGTAAAACCAAGTGTCAGCTCTGCCTCCAGCCACAGCGTATGGGATCTCTGCTTGAATGGTGGAGCAGTGAACAATTCAGAGGCATCTTCACTGTCACTGAGAAGCACAGCAAAGTTAACATCCTTAGCCAATATAAAAAGTCAACATACCTCATTTATATAAACACAAGAAGCAGCTCCAGCTATACTTGATGGTTGTGTTTTTAAGATACTATCTCATGCAGTCACCATGGGTAAGAAGTCAGAAACTAAAATGCCTTCTAAAATTCTGACACAATTCTGTATGTAAGGTCACTCTGAAATCAGGTGTTGCATAGACTAGCAGCAAATGAAAACTCAATTTGCCTTTGATGTGCTGGATGAATATCTGTATCTTTTTCTTCCCTGCTCTAGCAGCAAGCCTAAACTGTTCTTTTCTTAGCTTTGGGCTATTGCCTTTTTGTTGTGACATCTCCAGAATTAATACTTTACATTCCTATTGATCCTTCTAATATTTATGCTTTGTGGCTTAACCTGAAGCATGTTTTCTGTTGCATACCTTTACTACAGTGTAACACTGCAGAGCTCACATTTAATCTGGTCTCCATTTTCCCTTAACTTAGTATGCTGGAGAAGAGGTATTTAATTTGAAAGGTCATTTCTTATGCTTAGATCAGGTGTCTTTTTTTTTTAGTATATTCCAAGTATGTTTCTCTACAGTAAAAGCAACAGCCAGAACCAGATCAGTCCTTTTTGATCTGAACAAATTTTAAAGAAACTCATGGCTCATATTTCCTGTAGCAAGTAAAGCTAGAGGAAAGCAAGGGACAGTGCCTGGTAGTTAAAAAAAAAAAAACTATTCCAAAGCAACAAAACCCAACAAAACACAAGAGAACTTTATCAGTTTCACTGTTTTGACCATCTACAGCAGAGAAATGTGCACATGCAATGCCCAAGACATGGCTGTCAACAAAATCACCTACACAAGGTCTTAATTTTTAAATACTTTTGTCTCCCGTGATTATTTACACTTTAAAAAAAAAATTTTTTTTTCAGAACTGTACTATTATCATGGCTCAACATAGCTTCCCCTTCTCAAAAAAAAAAAAAAAAAAAAAACCCAACAAAAAAAGCTTGGACAATTTTAACGCCTCCAGGTCACGTGGCACCCAAGCAAGTCTTCTTGTAGCCATCCTTCCAATTAGCTTCACCTCCCTGTAGTATTATTCATAATTCCTCCCCTTGAAGCTGTGCAGTTCTGTATCTCTAGATAATAGATTTAGCTAAGAAACAAGAGGAAGTGACTGTTAGTAAATTGCATTATGCTCCACTCAGAATACTGATGAACATTTTTTTAGATTTTAACAGTTACAGTCAGAACACCTTCATATTAGAAGCCTGTGGTACAATTAACTTGGGGAAATATTTCTTTTCCTGCACCAATAAAATACATTATTCTACTCACTCCATTCTTCAGGAATAGATCTGTATTTGTAGGAAAACTGCATTGTTAATTTCACAGACCAGGCATCAAAAGCAAGGATTATAGTGAAGTACACTGTTCCTCCAGATACACATGATCTGCCAAGATGTGATTTTCAATAGCTGATATTTAAAAGCAGGATGCAGTTGAGGAACTAAGTTACATGGCATCAATGCACATGCTTACTAATCAATCTTAAGAAAAGCAAAACAACAAAAAATATTAAAAAAAAATCACACACCTCCTGCTTGTCAATAGTTGGATGCAAATCAAAGAATCACAGTAGCCTTTTTTTTATTCAGTTGTATTTTAGTCCTTAACCAAGCCTTGCGCTGTCACAGTGTGAGCAGGCTATGAAGCCACATCATTCAAAATAAGCAGGACAAAAATATCACTGAATGCTGATCCCACATGGAAATTATGCCACAGTTCCTCATTTTCCTTATACATTTCAATTCTGTAAGTAAACTGTACCCATGGAAATATACAAAGTGATATTACTCAGAATCATTTCCTGAGCACTAAGCCTGCAACATACCAAACCATCAAGAAGTGTTTAGCAAAAACATAACGTCATATATGCAGCACATGACTTCCAACCCATACAGATAGCAAGCACTGAAATCTGGAGGAAATGAAATATTCTGACAAAAAAAAGAGACCTGCTGAAAAGCATGTGCAAAATTTCAGGCTTGTTCTCTCAAATGCCAAACAACAGGCAACGTTCAACCTCCAAGGCACTACTTTTAAGACCTGCTATGCTATGATTCTGAAACTGGATTCCATTTATTTCAGTTTTATAAAACTCCTTCTTTTAAGTGTCTACTGCCAGAGAAAGTCATAGTGCAAAGGAAGCAAAGTCCAACTTTTATGTTGCAAATACGAACTTACAACTCATTAGTTTATGCAATATACCAGTCTGAACACTCAAATGGATTTTACAGTAATGCTCCTTGATCTGCCTGAACACATCCGCCCAACCACTCATGTACTTCATCTTCTCTTACACTTCATTTTGGATAAATGTGCAAAGAACTTCTTAAAGAGAAAATCCCTATTTTCTGTTGCTTGTGTGTGTGAAGTTGGATCCAGTCGGCAAATACTCCTTCAAGCGTTCTCATCTGCCACACAGGTTTTTTTTAAAGCATCACAAGAAATCTAAATGCAGTATGCAAAATAGTACCAGAAAACTGCACAAGAATTACTAACAAGCTGTTTTCAGGCTCTGTTCTATTATTACAGTAACTGAAGAGCTAGGTGAATGCAGTGCTGCCCATCACTGCTTTTCTGTAAAAACAAAACGAAACAAAGGGACCAATACGAGATGTAGATTTACTCTCTCACGCTTCGGAAGGGAGCAGTTTTAAAAGGTTACTGATAATTTATGTCCACGCCTATCTCCAAGAGGAACCTGGAGCCAGAACAAGAGAGCGGCTCAGGAATCTCGCAGAGACGGCTCCTTCCTTCCAGGCTCTCTCCTGCACGGGCAGACCCGCAGAGGCTCCGGTCCGCAGCCCGGGGTCCCCGGGCAGAGCCGCGCCCCGCGATGGGTGGGGGCGGCTGGGCCAGGGCAGCCTGGGGACAGGGAAGCGAGAGGGGATTCGCCTTGCTGGGGGAAGGACGATCCCCGGGGAGGGCAGAGGGAGGCCCCGCTCTGCCCCCTCAGCACCGAGCGAAGGGAGAAGGAGGGAGCGGCGGGCAGACTCCCACAGCGAGGGAGGGAAGCGGGGAAGGGAAAGCTGCGACCCGGCAAGAGGGGAAGCGGAGGGCTGCGCTTTTCCCCCCCCTCCGAACACCCCCCCAAGGCTCTCCCTCTGCAGCCGGAGCACGGGCAAGCCGCAGGGAGGCGAGGGGGAGGGCACCAGAACCAGGAGGCAGCGAGGGAAGGGTCGCTCCCCCCCCTGAGCGCCGGGTCTGGGGGTAGAACCGGGCCGGGCGGCTGCCCCTCACCTGATAGATGGAGGCCCAGCTGGCGGCCTGGTCGAGGCGGTGGAATTCCTTCTCGATCTCCATGGTGGGGACACCGCGCCGGGCCTGTCCCGTGCCCCCCACCCCCCCAGCGCCTCACGGGCAGCTCCGCTGCCGCCGCTGCCGAGGCCGCCGAGGCCGCCGCCGCCGCCTGCCCGCGCCTGGCCCCGCCCTCCCCCCGCCGGAACTACGCACGCGCCCGGCCACGCGACGTCCGGGGCGGTGGGCGGAGCGGTGGGGGGGTGGTGCGCGCGTGGTGCGCGCGTCCTGTAACGGTCACGGCGGGCGCGAGCGCCCTGAGGAGGCTCTGAGGGGCGAAGGCTTCGCCTCAGGCAGCGCCTCCCGCCCCGGGGCTGCTGTCCCCTCGGCCCCCTGAGGTGACACTCGGTCCGGGAGCTGCTGTCCGCGGCAAACGGGGTGGGCTCGGGTGCCACCTCCCCTTCGGCACCCGCGCCGCCGTCCCGGCAGTCCCGCCCCGAGCAGTGCTGACAGGTAGGGCGGCCTCGTCAGGGCTGAGGGGCCGCAGGTGGCTTTGAAGTACCTGTAAGTTGATGAGCAAACTCCAATGCAACTGGACATTGTCATACTGTGTAAATAGGCTTTTTTTGCTTCTGGTACTGTTCTGGTGTTAACATCAGCTTTAATGTGATAAAAATACTCTTGATCTATATTACCTGCAGGATCAAACCTGGTATATTCTGACGGTATGATTTCTGTGATAAAAATGTACTTTAGCTTGTAATTTTTTAATACTAAGATTGCACACACAAATTAATATTCAGGCTTGCTTAACTGTAAAACTCCCTGAAGAGGTAAGGAGTTAAGAGAGCATGCGTTGTGAAGACTCAGGGTCATTGAGAGTGTACTATGGAAAGTAGCAGAAATATTAAAATATTAAATATTTTGATTCACAGATTTCTGAGAGGCTTAGGCATCTAATTCAAGGGTTCAAGAAAGTATGTATCTCCAGATTCACAAATCTGCACCACGTTAGGGAGTGAGATATACAAGCCAGGTCATTTCTGTAACTGGAAGAGAGAAAATCATAGAATCATAGAATTGGCTGGGTTGGAAGGGACCTCAGAGATCATCGAGTCCAACCCTTGAACCACCGTTGCAGTTGCTAGACCATGGCACTGAGTGCCACATCCAGTCTCTTTTTAAATATCTCCAGGGATGGAGAATCCACTACTTCCCTGGGCAGCCCATTCCAATGCTTGATCACTCTCTCCGTAAAGAAATTCTTTCTAATATCTAACCTGAACTTCCCCTGGCACAACTTAAGACCATGCACTCTTGTCCTGTTGAAAGTCATTTGGCAAAAGAGACCAACCCCCACCTGGCTACAATCTCCTTTCAGGGAGTTGTAGAGAGTGATGAGGTCTCCCCTGAGCCTCCTCTTCTTTGGGCTGAACAGTCACAGCTCCCTCAGCCTCTCCTCATAGGGTCTGTGCTCGAGTCCCTTCACCAGCCTGGTTGCCCTCCTTTGGACCTGCTCCAGGACCTCGATATTCTTCCTCAACTGAGGGGCCCAGAACTGGACACAGTACTCGAGGTGTGGCCTCACCAGGGCTGAGTATAGGGGCAGAATCACTTCCCCGGACCTGCTGGCCACGCTGTTCCTGATACAGGCAAGGATGCCATTGGCTTTCTTGGCAACCTGGGCACACTGCTGGCTCATGTTCAGCTTCCTGTCAATCCACACTCCTAGGTCCCTCTCTGCCTGGCTGCTCTCAGCCACTCTGTGCCCAGCCTGGAGCTCCCCATGGGGTTGTTGTGGCCAAAGTGCAGGACCCGGCACTTGGCCGTGTTAAACCTCATCCCATTGGAATCAGCCCAACTCTCCAGTCTGTCCAGGTCCCTCTGCAGAGCCCTCCTGCCTTTCAGCTGATCCACACTCCCCCCCCAGCTCAGTGTTGTCTGCGAATTTGCTGATGATGGACTCAATCCCCTCATCTAAATCATCAATGAAGATACTGAACAGAACTGGGCCCAACACTGATCCCTGGGGGACACCACTAGTGACCGGCTGCCAACTGGATGCAGCCCCGTTCACCACCACTCTCTGGGCCCGGCCCTCCATCCAGTTCCTAACCCAGCACAGGGTGCTCCAGTCGAAGCTGCGGGCTGCCAGCTTTTTCAGGAAGATGCTGTGGGAGACGGTGTCAAACGCTTTGCTGAAGTCCAGGTAGACAAAATGTTGTAATGAACATGGGTTAAGGGCAAAATTACTATAGCCCAAGTGTTAAGGCAACTGATCCAAAAGGACAGTCAGATTCTGGTCCTGCTGCTGTGTAACTGCAAAACAGTTTTGCATACCTAAGGGTGGCTTAACGATCTCCTCACCAGACTCCGTGTTCTCATGATTAGGGCACTGCTGAGATGTAAAGGTGGGTTTCCCTCAGGCAGAGGCAATAGTTGGACATGGATCTACCACATCCTTGGGTGCGGTGAGAAATATAACCACTAAGGTATTAGTTAAAAGTTACTTTCCATTCACAGCTCCTTTCTTTGCTTTCAGACTGTGGTTTACTGGTGCTTTGAGTATGTCATCAGGACCAGGTTTCTCGAGGAATCTAAGTACAGAGAACCTATTTGTGAACTAGGAACTTAGACTGAAGAGAAATGCTGATTTATGCACTTAGGTCAAAAGGGAAGGAATGGTGTGCATGCTGAGAGTTCAGATAGAGAATTTTCAAATCAAAGTTTTAGATGGTGACCTAAGAGATCTTGAGATCCAGCAAAGAGTTCTTATTTTACTAGGCACTGCACGGGGACACTGTAATAGGATGCTGGTGACAGAAACCACTCACAATTTATCAGAGAAGATGCAGTGAAATGACTTGGCTGTTGTGACTTGAACAGTGGTAGAGTCATTGTCAGGGTTCAGTCTGGCTTCTAACTCTGCATTTTATCCTTCTCAAAAGGATTAATCTTCTTGTATCTGGCTTTCTTCATGCTGTCTAATTACGCCAAGATTTAAAAAAAGAGTTTTAGAATGCTAAAATAAACTAATGAAAGTCTCACCTCAGAGGGCCAATAAACAAATTAGATTAATCAGTGACTCTTACTAAAAAAAAATGCTCAAAAGTGTTTGCATAGTTGCTTGGTGCTAAATTATAACAGAAAACTATACAGAAAATTCCAGCAGGAATTACAGAAGAAATCTACAGAAGAATCTTCTACAGAAGAAGAAGCTTTTTATCCTGTGATACAAAATAAGTCCTCATCAAGAAAAAGATGGATAATCCTAAAATTATCTCGCCCGATGGTCAGCGAATCTCCCTGTGATGTGGAAGTCATATGACAACTAATTAGAATTTTGCTTTTTCTGAAAGACCAGGGGGCAGGATGAGTATCTGTTTCCGCAGTGACTGCTGTCTTTTGCATTTGGAAGCAAAGATTCTTCAAGCTACTTCTTAGTAGTCCCTTAGATCAAGGGATGAGAGGAACATAAAAGGTTTTTGTGGATATATATCTGTATGTCTGGTTGCATATAGCCACCTTAGATCTGCAGAGTTCCAGAAGAATGAAAATGGTGATGAAAAGGTGAAACAGGAGAAGCAAAAGGGCGGTCTTTCTATTGGCACATTAAAGATCAAAACTGGATATAAAAGCAAGAGTGATTTTCTGAGAAGTGAGAGTGGTGTTCCCTCTGTGCGTGTCGGAGAAGTGACTTCAGGATTGTGTTACGGTTTTGGATGGCTCCATCTGCCGGCTGCGGAGCTTGCTGTGCGACCTGCTGAGGCAGGTCACTCTGTTAGGGTCCCTTATGCCACGTATTTATGCTAAATTTTTCATCAAGGGTGTTTGTGCTTTATAATCGTGGGTCAGCCCCATTTTGAGTTTCAGAGGAAAAACATCAGCGTGCGGTGATACGATGTACACTTTGACATGGTGCTTAGCAGCCACTTAACTCTGCCAAACTCAGTGCATGACTCTATCCTCTTCTCAAATCTTAGTAATTTATCCGGGCTCCCAGATCATCTCTAATAAAGAGGCCACTGAGAGAGAAAATTTACCTGTGGTAACGAGAAATGTATACACCAGTAAAAGTAACCGCTTGGTGTCACTCTTTTCCGTGGCTAACATTGGATAAAGTTAATGAAGTATTAAAATTGTTTGCTCCGTGTCTCCTTTTGGAAGCATTACTGCAGACAATTGTGTAGGAGCAGAGCTGCTCGAGTAATGAAGCAGGTTTATTCTTTGAAATTAATTGTTTCCAGTAATGATAATGATATCAATGTCCTGAGTTACCCACTTCTGTGCTTCTGATTCTCCAAGGAAGAGCCTGAAATCTAGAATCAGAGTAGATGTGGTATCTAAAGTTCAGGGTGGGTGTACTTGAAGAAGGCTGCAGCACTGCTGTGAGTCTGTGCTGCATATCATAACTATGAAACAAGGACTAGAGCAGTTACTGTCTTCTGGAAACTACAACCATAGTTTTTCATTGTTTGAAAATGACAACATGTAGCACAAAATCACTGCTGCAGCAATGCTAAAGGTTCTCATGAATCAATGGTCACATGCATAGACTGTCCCTTTCTAATTTAGGCTCTGTGCAAAAACAGGATGAAGAGATCATCCTTGACCCACTTAATCAAGTAACATTTTAAAGTTCTAATTAATTTTCCTTCAGTATAGGGTCTAAAATGCTTCTGCAGGGAAAAGTGACCCTTGCATAGCCTGGCTTGTTTTGAAATATTTTTTTCCAGGGGCTTCTAAGCTATTTCCTTCTTAAGAGGAATCCAATCATAACACAATCTAGTGATGATTGGGATAGAGTAGAATAGAATAGGTAATAGGAATGACTGGATTGGAATTTTTATGAGAAGATCTCTTTTCATGACATTTCCAGTCCTGACTTGCAGTGTAAAGAAAGAAAATTAATCTTTGTATTTATAATTATAGTTGAATCCAAAAGGGGTCAATGCCTGTTTACTGTAATCCTGAACTGGACTCAACAGACTCTATGTCTTTGAATGCCTCTCCCAGTAGAATCAAAGAATGATATTCCAGTCAAGAGTATGGGCTGAACAAAGCCACTTGGTTAACACAGACCTGTGCCCTACAAATGTGTGCAATCATTTAGTAGCCATTTAGTCTTAAATTGCACTCTCCACACAGATCCAGGGTAGCAAAACATTTCCTAACAGCCTATGTGAAATTTACAATGTACCTTACAAAATGGTAGAAGTTGCAAAACCTGCAAAACATTGCAGGAAAACAACAGAAAAGATTAAAAGCATTACTAGTGGTTTAGAGTCTTATAATAATGGAGGGTTAGGTCTGTGATCTCAGGACACAACCCATTTTGCACTTCACAGAGGAAGTCAGTCCCTCCCCAAAATAATTCCTACCCTTTTAACCTGAGGCATATTTTTTTTCATCCCAATATATTCTGATTCAGGATTTTCAGTTGGTGAAGTGTCCATTGGAAACTGGCACTTGAAAAGGAAATGAGAATCCAAAATAAACGGTTGGATCTTGTTACTTCATAGAATCATAGAATCATAGAATTGGCTGGGTTGGAAGGGACCTCAGAGATCATCGAGTCCAACCCTTGAACCACCGTTGCGGTTGCTAGACCATGGCACTGAGTACCACATCCAGTCTTTTTTTAAATATCTCCAGGGACGGAGAATCCACCACTTCCCTGGGCAGCCCATTCCAATGACGGATCACTCTTTCCGTAAAGAAATTCTTTCTAATATCTAACCTAAACTTCCCCTGGCACAACTTAAGTCCATGCCCTCTTGTCTTGTTGAAAGTCGTTTGGTAAAAGAGCCCAACCCCCACCTGGCTACACCCTCCTTTCAGGTAGTTGTAGAGAGCGATGAGGTCTCCTTATTCCACTATAAAAAAGCAAGGTGCTTGTCCAAATTCAAACACACATTTCTTATCCTCTCTTCATTTGCCTTGGTTCAAAGCAGTTTAGAAAGGTGCGGATATGGACCAGGATGCCAAACACTGCTTACTGCATCTATTAAAGAAGTGTAAGAATAACTTTTTTTTTGCAAAGTAGATCAGTTTACACTGAACTAGCCTTAGTAATAATCTGACAGCTCTGTGGGAAAAGGAAGGAAGAGGTACATTGCAGTTTGAGCCATCAGTACTATGACAAAGTGTGCCTATGGGAGAAGTGAAAAACATATATGTGAACATGTGCACCTTTTGCTGCTTCTGATATCTTTCAGCCTTCAGGGGGTTTGCAGAATGTGTTTAAATTTAATGCCAGGCTGTGGCAGAAACATCTAGAGAAGGAATCTGCAAGGAGGTCATAGCTGCTAAAGGCCATTTTACCATTGGATGGCACTGTAGTCCTTACTGCTCACAGCAGTTGCAGTTTTGAATAATTTTACTTGAAAGAATTTTAGGTCAAGTAGTAACTAATAGGGAAATGGTTCGTGGAAAGACTTTCTTATGGATGTGATGTTAATAAAATTACACTTGCAGACCTGGCTGAAGTTTTGCAACATTAGGTTTTTGGAAGTCTGTGTTAAAATCTTGCCAAGTTGCTTAGTGTTCTAAATAGAGATTTCAAAATGCAGTTATCTTGTCATATAGGACTCAGTGTCTCAGTGTGCTCGCTACTGTCATAAAAAAATCTTATGGGTATGTTTTCTGATTATAGGATATTCTACCCCAAGCCTTTCACTCACTGTTTTATGCTTTATGCAGTGTTTTGCTTTATGCAATGAGAGAAGGTTTTCAGGCACCTTTTCTTTAAATAGTCCTTTTTCCTTACAGAAGATACAGCATATCTGAGTTTGGATTCACCTTCACCTGTGTATCCCAGGGCTACAGGATGGGTGAGTGTTTAAGTCTGCTGACCTGTAGTCTTGTAGGCATAAATATTTTTCACCTCAAGCTGAAGACTCAAGTGTTCAAAGGAATGTCTGTTGTTCTTCAGTGTTGGTGGCTGCTGTTTTTACATAGGCAAGGAGGCATTAGCTATTATTTGAGTTTCTGATACACCATTAGTTTAATATTCAGACAATTATGTCATTGCTGTCACTCCAACATGTAGACATTCAGTGCAGGCAAGCCAGTTGTGTATTTACATGAGTTTGCTGTATGGTTTGCAGATTGTTCTGAGTTAATCACTCCCAGGACACTTAGTTTGAAGCTACATGAATTGTATACATGAACTGCTGATGAGACTTGAGGCTGTGCATCCAAATGCAAAGTGTTTGGCAGCAGAACTGACCTAGCCTCACCTCCTTTGCCACCTGTTGCTGGTTTCTGTGGTATACCACCCTTTCAGTTGTGCCAGCCCAATTATTTATGCAGCTGTGCTTGGAAATGGAGCTGGAAACTGGTGCTAAAAAAAAGCACCTAGGTTTTTTCCTTGAGTTAATTTTAAGCAAGATCAGGTCTCTAGTATAGTGAACCACATGGCTACACAAACAGCTTTTCTAGAATAGCAGAACACATTGCTGCTGGGGCAGCAGAATAACAGAAGACATGTATCAATACCATGAGCCAGTTTGCCACTGAAGACTTCATCTTGAGACACCACAAATACATCTGGGATTTCAGTGATGCAGTATGTTTTAAGTTTATATTTAAATGATTCTATTTGGAGCTATTTCCATATGCCATCTCCTGATGTCACACAGACTTAGTATGATCCCTGAGAAGCACAGATAAAAGAGTTCTGAGCAGAGCTCAATGTTGAGCTTAATATTAACAGCCAAAAAAAAAAACCCCTGTAAGTAAAAGCAAAGAAAATGCCTTATGTGGAAAGAGTGCCCTGAAATTCTTTTTACCTAGGGGAAGAATGAGAGCCCTCTAGTTTCAGGTAAGCCTCAACGTGAAAAAAAAACAGTGATAGGAAAGTTAGAGTGCATCCATTTTAACCAGTATTTCATTGAAGCGACAGTGACTATTTTCATATTGTCTTCTAAAGACCAGTTATTTCTGGAGGCATATCTTATTTCTTTTGTAGGGTGCCAGTTTTACTGCTCTTAATTTATTTCCCACAAAGGAAGAAGAGCTCAGATTGACTCCTTTTCACAAGAAGGGCTTAGTAAAACTGCTTGAGAAACTAACACCACATTTGGGATCTACAATTTGTAGATTTACAAATTGTATTTTCCCAGCACTTGCTGAGCTGCTGAAGTTGGGATCCATAGGAAAGCTTGCAGTCACTTCTGTCTGTTAGCTTGTCTTTAATTTTCTAAGTCTTTTGGCATTGTAGCTTTGAGGCTTTATTTTCTGCGTGTGAGTGGACAGGGATGCAATGAATGTGTATGGTGATGTGGGAAATAGATGTCACAGATGGATTGCAAAACAGAGGAGAATATTCCACTGATTTTAGGTTGCTGAGATACCTGGATTCTAAGCACTAAGATGACACCTGTGTCTCTAGGCTTTACTGGGGGAAGGAATACTAATTAGCCTTAGAGACAAAGGTGCTTCTAGCATAGTAGTTACAGCACAGGTACTTTATACTAAAGCAGTGCAGTGAAACTTAACTATCCTACCAGAGAAAAACATCTCAGCAGCGAAGTGCTGGGTATTGAATTGTTTTTACATGAATGGTTTCTCCTTCCACATCTCACACACCTCTTCACAACTCTCACCTACACTGTTCATGCCTCCAGAAGTCTGCAGTGTAGACCCTACCCTGAGGCTTTAATGCTCCAGCACTCTATTCCTAAGAAATTGCAACAGCTCCTTTTTTTCCCCCACAAGTAAAGGGCACAGTAGTGGGTGTGAGAACTTCATAATGGGTGGACCTCAAAACTTCACATCTTATTTGGGTTAGTTCCCCCAAATTTCCGTGCTGCTAGCACAACCAATTCAAACTTTTGATCAGTAGAATTAAGCACAATATAATAGAACTGGCTTATATGGTAGCACTTTTGAATCCAGAGAGTGTCACAACACATATGAGTATAAAGAGGTAAATCATGACAATTATTGGACTTCCTTAAACCTCCCCAGAAATATTCTGTTCTGTTCACAGGAAAGGTTCAGAAATGTGCATGTTTTAATTGAACTACTTCACTCATCTCTAAATGAAAACAGTTGCAGAGAGTGTCCAATGTACATAGCCCTAGGCACTGTAAAACAATCAAATGAAAAGACTTTTCTTTGTCCTATTTATTTACTTGAAGCTAAAGAAAAATGCCAAAATTCTGCCCTTGAACAAATCACCACTCTTGCATACTTTACCCCAGGCACAAGTTTCAGTTTTTTCTTAACTTAGGAGTTGGTTTTGCTTGTCTTTGTGTTTGTGTATTTTTGTGTATCTCATTTGCTTACTTTTCCTGTGTCTTAAAATTGTCTCTTCTCTTCAGAAGTGGGGAAGAAGGAAAGAAACTGAGGTGAAACCACAACATGTTTTCGTTTTCATGTAACAAACAGATATTTTTTTTCACAAGCTTCTGCAGACACTAAATACCAAATATGGCTTAAGACAATAAATTACAATGTTCTTCAGAGAATGCAGATCTGGGAAAAGAAGAAATGCAAGTGTTTGCAACATGTGTTAAGAGAGATAGCTGACTGAGAATTTTTTTGTTAACTCTACACTGTCTCATAGTTTATTTTATATATTTTATTTGTCTTTTCATAATTTATGTTCGTTATTTCTATAGAGTCTGTATTGGATACACAGGAAGACCAAAGAGAAAAAATTTCATTTTCTAGATCTCACTCAATGTTCACCCAATGGTGCATTCTATTATCACCCACTGCCTTCTCTCCCTTTCCTAGGAGTTGTTCCATTATTAATTTACTTTTTCAATACAAATTAATCTCCAGTGATGCAAATTTCACATCAATGCAGCATCATTGTTCACAGATAGGAATAAAAATGGAAACTTGTTACATAGAAAAATGTTTTCTTCTTCCCTGTAATTTTTGATACCAGTAGTTTGGATACCATTTTCAAACTCTACTTGCATCCCACTTTTGGAAGTTTCTGTTTACTGTTAGGTCACAGTTCCTTTTATGTAGCTCTATAAAGTTCTAAGAAGAAATAGAGGACATCAAAGAAGGGATTGCAGTTCATGTTACTGCCTTTTAATGTAATTTATGTCATGGTAAGAGAGTATCCGTCCCTGGAGTGGTTAAAAAAGCAAAATAATTTTATATATACATGAGATCTTTACAAGCTTAAACCATATGCCTGAAATGCATTACAACCTCTCAACCCCTCTGATGACAGATGCTGCTTTAAGATGAAAAGCTTAAGTGTGTTCATCCACAAAATGTGCCAGAGATATCCAAGCAAAGCATTCATGTGACTATGATGGGCTAACTGGATGGTTCTCTAGAATATGTACTTCAAGAAGCTGAGCAGCGGAATGAGGTGTCAGGATTACTGCTAGACTAGTTGTTCTCTGAGGTGCTTATTAATGGAATGTGGAGTTTTTGAGGAAATGTACAAACTCATTCATCCTTATCAGCAAATGTGTCCAAAATAAGTACTGTCAACTGTCAGGTCTGGCAAGTGCTGTACATACAGTACCCTGAGAGTTCAGTCACAGTGCTATGAGGTCCTTTACTTTGCTTTTCTAGCTTAAGAGTTACAGGTGTGTACCTTGTGGGAAGATAAAAAAGGGGTGGGGGCTGAGTGGGAGGGAATGTTTAAGAAGTAGGATGATAATGAGCATAGTGCTAAGTTGGGAAGATTTGATTGTGCCCCAAGTGCAGAGTTATTTTAAAAAAGCATGGTAAAGGTTTGTAAGGCGATGAAGAGCAGCTGGATACTTAGGGGTTTGGTGCAAAGTATCCACTGACAAGGTTCAGATACCAATGTACATAATTATGGTAATCTGTGTAATATTCTTAGGACTTGCAACATAGCCTTGAAATAGTTAAAAATGCATCTCAGAAGAGATGAGAGCTGGCAGTATTTTAGACCATGTGTTCTTAGACTGTGTTCAGGTTTTACTGAAACAAGGCTGCATGCCTGTTTCCCAGCCAAATTTGTTTTGCTATATTGACAGAAGAATATTTGTTTTTATTGACATATTAAAATTTTTTTTGGTGTTGACTTTAGGATGTCTTTCTTGTATTTGTTTAAGAGACTGACAGAAATACTGGTTGGTTTATTGATAAACTTGTTCAACCTCTTGCTTCAAACAGGACAAGTTAGCTCACTGCACTGTATAACTCAAAGCTTTAGGAAATCAGTGCAGTGCTGAAAATAATGAGTTATTTGACAATGATTGGTGAGGACAATCATTGTGGTAGTTGTACATATACATGATAAAGTGAGCCATCGTAACTTTACGATGTTGGCCAGAAACGGGGTTCTCTCAAAAGAGAACTGAACACCACTTACAGAGGTGTTCAGTGTTTGCAAGCAGAAATGATGCTACAATAAACATTAACAAAGAAACAAAATAGTACTAAAAAGCTGCATTTTTGCAAAATTCAAGTTTAGTTTTATATTAAATTAAAAATTGACTTAGCTCTCCCTGCCTACCACAGCAAATAAGTAAAGTACTAATGTAGTGGAAAGCAGGCCATGATGCAACTGAGCACATACCAGATGATGAAGCTTCCATTGGTACTGTATATTGTGGATATTTGTGTTCCTAAGATAATTTCCCCATTATTCAAGCTGTACCCTGGATAATTTCAGAACTGGTTTGTGCTTGCGCTAAATGCACTGAGTGCTAATAAAATCCCTCTTGGGTTAGAAATAGGGCTCTTTATTCAGCATTCCAAATGGAAACATTCAGATGACTGAAAAATAATTAAGTGCTTTGATTTTGTTCAGAAACATTGTTTTCATTGCATACATTTATGAACTGGCAAAAAAACTCCATCCTGGGAGTGTACAATAATGTTTTCATTTCTGCTGGCCTTGCCTCCTCCAGCCAGAATCTGCCTGAGCGCATCCAAAAAATTGCCATGTTCTGTGATAGATACCCACACCCCTGCCATCACACATGGGAAGAGATAAAAACAACAAAAAAATCAAGAGGTGGTGTAGGAAACACCCTGATGACAACATGGAAACCTGGAGCAAGGGGAATGGGCCTTTGGCAATGCAAAATGTACCCGTGCTCAGTGCCTTCCCAAACTGACCTCATGTAGCTCTGCCTCCTGATTCAAGTCTGGTTTATTTCAAAACCAGCCCTGAGAAGTCACTTTAATTTCCTGAGATGTATCACTTGGCAGAAAGTCATCTCTCTCTCCAGTGCTTTTGAGTCACATGTTACTGCTTATCCTAAAGTAGCTGTAGGGATGCACCCCAAAGCCCTGCCTGTCTTCATGAGATGTGACAGAGGGAGGAGGTTTCCGCCACACTGTCTCCAGGGACCTGCACAGCCCCTGTGGATGCCCACATCAGCCTGGCCAGGCTGCACTTTTCTCTCTGTTTCAGCATACAAGCACTCCAGGAGGCCATGGCTTGGTACTATTACTTGGACTGTGGGATTTGAGGGGCAAGTCTGGTAAGGATGCAAATGCTGCTGCAGCAGCAACCCAGGCATTTTTTTTGTAGCCTGTGGCCAGCACCATTACAGCACAGGTAATGTCTAGCAGTGGTAATGTCAAAGCACTTCAGAAAGCCAGGAGTACAATATATATACTTATTTTAAAATAAGATTTGCCTTGGCTTACTAAAACTTACCAGTCCTGCTTGTCTGGTCCTGGGAAGAACCTCCCAAAGTATCAGAGGTTTGGTCAAAGAGAATACTCTCAAAGCATCAGAGTCCACCAATCCCCTACAAGCAACAGTCAAGACTATCCCCTACAAGCAACATTCAAATGTTTTCCATCAAAACTCTTTTTAAGTAGAAAAATGTAGCTCTGGATTTTCTGTAGAACAGCTTCTAGTGGCTGTGTCTACTCTTCCATGGCTTCTACTTGACTCTGCTTGTCTTTGGGGAGCTTTTTGCTTCCTGTTTTATCCATCGGCTTTATGCTGTGCTGTCAGCCAAGAGGTTTGGCTCTGCTTTGGTGGCTGCTGCTGGTGGCCATGGGCTTGGCCTATAGGGAATTGTAGGGATTCTTCGCATGTCTGTGTTGCAGAATGGGATGTGAAGAGCAGGGAGGGACTGATCCTGTGGTGTCCTGCAGCCCATGTTGTGGGGACCACCTCCTCTGCCCTGGTGCAGCACAGAAAGACAGATGCATCCTTGCTCTGGGAAGAGCAAGAAGCTCTTGACTGTCAACCTGTAGCTGGAGGAGGGACAAAGCCAGAGCATCCTTCTCAAGCAAGTGTAAAAATGGGGTGAGAGTATCCCCAAGGGTGTTAACACAAAAAAACCCACCCCAGGAACAGCTGCAGTGCTGTCAGCAGGAAGATCCGCTGGCACAAAGGACTCTCTGGGAAGCTCCAAAGCCCAAGAAGACAAATTGTCTCATCAGAAGGCTCTAATCTGCCTCTGACCTGAATGTTTTTTTCATCCTGAGCCCTGTTTCTCTCAGAAGTTGGTGCTGCCAGGGTGGGAGCAGGGCTGCAATAGTTCTTGGATGCAGCATGAAGCCTCCTGACACAAGAGCAGCTTCCCACTGCATTTCCCAGGCATTGAGCTCTCTGTGTCACTTGATGTCATCAGGATTGCAAGGAAATGAGGAATGGCACAAGCTACGCATGGAAAAAATGTGACAACTTGATTTTTGGTTTTTTTCAGACTTCCTCCCCCAAAATAAACACTCTAAGTAAACTTTTGATCATAAAAAAAACAACAAACAAACCCAAAACACAGAACATATTCTAATGGTCTGCTGGGCTCTCCAAGGAAAGCGTGGGTGCCCTAAGCCATGAACTAACAGCTTGCATTTGGAGAATCCTGAGAAGCAGAGAAAGCAACAAGTAAAAGCAGCTTTAGTGACAAGGCACTCTTTTTGCTGTCAAAGAAAGGGCACAGGTTGCTGTTGGCAGGGGAAGAGAAAGTGGGTGTCAGGATGTCTGACCAAATTTCTCAGCGTTTGGACCCATTTTGTTTTTATAGACGTTGCCCATCCAGCAAGGCTCATCAACAAGTGAAAGTCAAAAAGAGCTCATAATGAGGCTAAACTCATTAGCAAGCCCCTTCCAGGGTCACCTCTAGGAGCAGGCAGGGGCTTAGAGGAGCCCATGTCAGGGCTGGAACCAGAGGGACAGACCCCGTGGCTGCTGGCACGGTGGCTCCTGGTGGGGCTGACATGCCAGCAGGGCTGAGAGTGCTCATAAAACTGTTTACTTTGAGCCAGAGCTATTTTTAGCTCCATTAATCTGTGCAGAGATGATAAAGCTTTTCATTACAAAGTGAGTGGCTGCGCTTTGCTTCTGGGCAATTTCACTCCATGAGCTTGTCCCCTCCCCCTTCCCAGCCACTGCTCCCTGGGGACCTTATCTCCTCTGTTTGTTGAGCCAAACACCTCAAGGTTTGTCCTGAATAGATTGGTTGGAGTCTCAGCCCTAACTTACTTTTTTTCCCCTTTCCCTAGGGAACACACTTGGTTTGGAAAATAAATGAACTGTTTTTTAATAGTTTCTGAAGTCAGGTTCAAAGCTTTTGCTGAAAACTGATCCTAGAGCTGCACCTGCTCATCTTTCATTTCTGCAAAATTCCTTCTGTCCCAAGGCTCTTGCAAAATAAGTCACTTGCTGGTTACCTCTCTGCAGCTGTGACAAACACAAGCAGGTCTCAAACCCCGATCTCCTGGCAAGTCAGTCAGTGCCAGCACTGTCCCATGCCATATTTTACCCAGAGGGTCCCAAAGCCCATTGCAAGCTCCCTCAGACCCTCCAGATAAGAAGCACTTTACCTGCTGCTGATAGGAGAAAGCGCGGCAGCTGCCTGGCGGCACAAAGCCTACAAACCAGGCGTGAATCCTGCTTGGTCAGGGATTTGTTTGTCTAAAAGAATCCAGAAGCTTCTTCAGTGTAAACCCACAGAGGTCTCATATCCAGCATGTGCTTTACCAGACAATGATCCCACTGGCAGAAGCTTTCTCGTTTGGGACACTGGGTGTGAACAGCAACTTCTCTGTTGGCTCAGGGATGTGTTCAGGCAGGGGAGGAATATGCAAGGATGAAACAGATTCATTCTGCTTGCTAAGATGGGTCAGGAAGAGCTAAAAAATGGTTGTCAGGATGAGAATGTGCACCCGGAGAGGTTTTGCTGATGCTGGTGGCCGCTGACTACGCAGCTCTCGCTGGCAGGGCATTGAGAGGTCCCTGAAGTCTGCACTCAGGTATTCCTTCCCTTTTTCCTGCTGTTTCTGCTAGATGGGCGAGTTGGAGGGAAAGAAGTAGCAGCCTGGGTTGCAAGTTGTGTTTCTCCCTTTAGAGAGCAAAGGGGGTTGCCAATAAATAAGAAGAAAGCAGTCACCTCTGTCAGCTTTGCAATATATGCCAGGGCCACCCAGCCAAGGAGTTGTTGTGATTTTTCCTGCCGTTTGTCAGCCAGACACGGATTCTGGCTGAACTGGCTTTCGTGTGATTTTATTCCAAGTGAACAGAGCACTCCTACTTTGGAATGGTGAGAGATCAAACTCAGGTTATTAATTCTCTGTGTTGAGTCAAAGGGTTGCAATCTCCAAGCTTCACTGTATAGATTTACTTTTTGACTAAGGTCAGGAAAAATTCAGCCTAACCTCCTGGCATATCTCCCTGCTTTTCATGGTGGCTCACTAAAGGGGGGGTCTGTGTAACAAGATGTCTCTGAAGCAGTTGGCCACTGCCACAGCTGGGATAAGCTCAGTAAGGCTGTTCTTGTGTCCTGTGCTCTCCCATGCCTTTAGCCATGGTGCCATTTATCTGTTCCAGCTGTTCTGAGGCCCTGACTAAGATCGGGGAGGTGCAGCATCCCTGTAATTCAGTCTGGGAGCAGCAGGAGTTAAGGGCACTCCATGGGAAGGGCTCCACATTCTGGTCAGGGAACAAAATATTCTGTTTGTGCTGACTGTGTACATGAAATAAAAACAGGAGTTTGCTGAGTGACCTGAGAGTGTTTCAGGCAGGCGTTGAACCCAGTCCTCTGCTCCCAGCACTGTACAGGGAACCTGCCCTGGGATCCTGGTGTTGCCCAGGTGGGCAGTGGCTGTCACAGGGAGGTGTAAGCAAAGGTGACAGGGTCACCCTGCATAATGGATGGCACAGAGAAGGGCTCTGTCACCCCAGGGTGAATACAGGGACTGACCAAACCCTGTTCCTTACTGTGTGGGCAGGGTAGGGTGCTGGCTGCTGGGAGGCATGTGGGATGCTGAGGCCGTGGGGTTTGCCAGGAGGCAAAGCCACCACCTTCCATTTCTTGCAGAATAGCACAAGTGATCCTGGTGCTGCTAGGTGGGTTTCTAAGACTGAGCTCCCAGTCTCCACCCCTGCTGTAGTAATAGCTCCATCCCCAGCCTCAGAAAGCTTAATCCTTTAAATAGCCAAGTCAGACAAAAACAAAGGAAAAAAGGTACTATCATCTGCTCTTGGCAGGTGGCTAGTAGGACAGAAGGCTAAATGACTGCTAGAGAGACAGATTATCACCCAGCCCAGAACATTAACCTTGTCTGCACTGTTACTGGCAGCTCCTCTATGTTGGTTGCAGATGGACAGCCCGATGCTCTTGTGGGTCTATGCCAGGGACCATCCTCACCTGATAATGACCAGTCTCACTCCCCACTGCTCTTGAGATGTATTTTAATTATTGCTTTTTGTGTCATGGCTATTCCCTCATGGTCACTCTAGCATTTCCCATTTTTAAAGGGTTCCATCTGCTCTCTTAACTCTCTTAACTTATCCTTACCAGATATACTGAGTGAGGTATAAATATTAGTTGCCACCCAAAATATCCTTTGCCCCAGATGCTGTGCTGCCTCATAGCTCCTCCTTCCATGCAAAGGTGTCTGCAGTATTTGTGACCTGCCAAGTATGCTGCAAGCCATCAGTGTGACAGTTGTACTATCATTTCCATATGGAGAGATGTATTTCTAAATTTCAACAATTTTTTATGTCAGTCAGCCTGCCAAGGCATGTTCAAGAGCTAAATATCTGTAAAATGGCCCTGCTCTACATGGGCCCTTTGCAAGATAGCCCTGGTCATGGTTGCCTGACCCTGGTCCATCAGCTGAGCTGCTCAGCAAGGGGATGCTGCACCCAGCAGGCACTTGAGTTGCAGAATTGCTACCCCAAATGGCCTCAGCTCTCTCCATTGCTATGGTAGCCAACAGATCATCTCGCTGTTTGGACAAGAGGTTTGTGCTTCACAGCAGCACTGCCTGCTTTTCTGCAGAAATGAGGGCTCAAACTGAATAACCAGGAGGGAAAATCCTCTTTATTTTGACCAAGAGGCCTTTTTGGTTGTTATTTATCTAAGTCTCCAGGCACATGTAACATATCATTAATAATACAATTAAATCTCCATGGCCTCCAAGGATGAATTGAACAAGAATGTAGCCAGCTGGGCACCTATAAGCATCCCTTAATGCCTCTTCATTGGGAAGTTAATTCTCATCTTCCCAACAGCTCCACCAAACACGCCATTTCTGTGCTGAAGATCATCAGCTTCTCAGCATCTAAACCAGTTTAGGAAGCCTGCTAGGTGTTACGTGCTGGCTAACAAGAAATTGTGTGAAACTAAAAATTAGGATTAATGGGATAATAGACACCCTTGCCCACCTTTTCCCACCTTTATTTATAAAAAGGGGGGAAAAAAAGACTCATTGAATCTTCTGGTTTATTTGGTCTGCTTAAGATGCAAAAATTATAGAAACCTTGTAAGTCTGAAGTGTTGGATTTTTGAAGGAGGGGTGTGTGATCCCACATGCAAAGTAATTACTGATTTGGAATAACTCCATCATAGGGTTCTTTACCTCAGTAACTAATTAGAGGGGCTTGTGTGTTATGAATTCAATCCTAATTTGCTGCATGCTGACTTCCTTGTGTAAACAGGTCATTTTGGCAAGGCTTATGGAATATTTACCACAATGAGTTGAATGGTACCTCAAACTGGGACACCAGCACACTCCAAACAGTTGAGCTGTGCCTGTTGTGCCTATGGGTCCAACCCAGTGAGAGCCAGGAGCTGGCACTGTCAGTGATGGTATCCAAGCAAGATAAGTTTGGGAAGCTGTTAGAAGTCATCTTCCTTCATTCAATATTTTCAGTTGGGTTCATTTAGTTCCTAGCTGCGTAATTACAGCTTCATTATTTTTTCCTTTTACAATGAAGACAAGACTGCAAGTCAGGTAGAATAATTCCTCCTGCTACCGTTGCCAAGATATGAAAGCACATCTATGCCATAAGGAATGTGTCATGGTACCAGTTTTATTAATGGTAAATAATGGCTCTTCAGTTAAGCAACATCTTAACACCAGCTGGTACCTAACCATAAAACACTAACTATATTTCAACCCCCACAGATAGATAATTGAGTCAAGATTACCACTGCCCAGCACATTCCTCTTTGACCTGCCTGCACATTATTCTCTTCACTGAAATTAGGGTCCAGCTACACTCAGACTTTAATTCTAAAACCACAAAAATTGCTCTAAAAATAAGACATCAAAGTTCCTGTGTTGGTACACAGAAGCCAGAACTTAAAGGAGTGATAAATCAGGTACCAGAGAACAATTCATCCCATCTGCCCATCTTCACTGGCAGAGGGAGGGCTTGGTGACCACCATGGATTAGGTACTTACCTTGTAGGCAGCTTTAAGACAGAGAGATGAAACCCATCCAAGTAGGAAAGGAACAGGGACACCTCATTTATGCTGTTGTACCTTGAAAAAAGCTCTGTGTTACTGCTGGGACTATTTCCCAGCCTAGACACCACTACTAGTTTGGTGAAATTTTCTGACATGCACACGGGCATGAGTGTGTCTGTTCCTCTTTGCTTTGATGGCTCTTGCATGAAATTGTTTGAGGAGTGTAACAATATTGAATACATATTTGGAAGAACAGCTTTGAAAAGAAAATATCCCCAAGAGCTGCAGTGCAGGCCTGTCAATGTGTTGGGTTCTACACGAGCCCCTAAAAACATGGTGACAACTACGGTTATGCTAGCACATTTTAATTAAAAATTGTAAGCCATGCTTTAGGGTCTGCCATGATACCACAAAGATGGCAAATTCAGAACAGAATGATTACTTCCATTAAGGGGAAATCACTGATTCTACTGGTGGAGGTCAAAGCTTAGCAAGGTGCCTGGGTTTTGCTCCTGAGGCCACTCTCAGTTTTACAGTAACACGATACCTTCAGCTTACATTTTAAAAATTTTTGTCCGTGAACTTGTAGTAAAGGCTTAGTGTGTCCTGCAGCAGCAGGCTGGTTTATAGGACCCCTTGATAAACCAGCACTGAGCCCTCAGTTCTCTCCTTTCCTCCCCTTTCAACATTAATCTTGTGGCTGTTCCTGCCCCCAGCACCCATGGCCACAGTAAATGTTGAGCCTTGTCAGCTCCTGCACTGCCTTCAGCAAACTGCTTGATTCAGACTCTCTCAGGCAACAACCCTTGAACTCAAGGATGGGACTGGAGATGTATTACATTATTAGTTTCCCCTAAGGGTACTCGTTTTCTAAATCATCTAGGATGGGAAAAGCATTCGTGAAAGAAGAACACTGTGACTCACTCTCCAACACCATGGAAGTTCAGAGCAAGCAGAAAAGAGTTAACAGCACAGCCACCCCCAGTAGTATTTCAGTTTCTAAATACAGAGTTCCTTTCTGATCTGGATGCCCATTTTTTGTTATCTTAAAAGTATTTCTGGAACTCTTGGCCAGCTTTAAACAAACAAACAAACAGGGAGAAATATTTGTGAAGACAAGGCAGTCGAGAGTGTTTGGTTAATGAGCCTTTCTAAGTTGAAGGATGTCATTTTTAGACTTCAGTTCTTTAAAGCTTGAGAACAGAAGAAAAAATTGCTCTGGAAACTTTAAATCACACAATCATCCCAGCTATTGGCTTTGGAATAACAACCATTCCACTTAGCAAACATCAAACGTGGGAAGACATTTATCTGACGCATCCATATGATCATGTGAACTTCCTGCTCAAGGACAAATGGTCTCTCTGCTGGAGACACAAGGGGAAGGAACTGTTTTCCCTTCTTTAAAAAAGTACAACAACATAAGCAACTGTAACATGCTAAATGCTTCTGGCACAAGTGCAAAAATGCACTAAAATGTCAGCTGGTACGCTGGGAGGATTTACATCATTTAAAGGATTTATGAGAAAAAAGTATTGCACTTGCTTCAGAGCATCTTGGAAAGCATCAGCACCAGTGTGGGGGACAATGGAAAAAGAGGGGAAAACTCCAGCTAATAAAAAATGACCACTGTCAGTAGGATACTGCTTTGCTCTTTTTAGAATGAGAAAAAACAGGGTCAGGCACCCATCTGAGTTTAAGCTGTGTGGCAAGAGGAACAAACAGAGCCTTCCACGGCTCTGGGATATGCTGGTTTCTCTCTTTACATGTTGAGTTGCCTGTGAGTCCTGTGGCTCACCTAAAGCCACACAACTTGTCACTGCTGGAGGCAGGATTAAATCCAGAAAACCCTGACTTCTCCTCCCACTATTGTTTCACTAGAAGCTGTTCTGCTGATAGAAGAAGACTGGCCAGCTGGATTGCAGTGCAGGCTCCCATGGGAGAGATGGGGTCACAGAGACAGAGAAAATAAATCCTGGCTTAATAATAAAAGGATATGTATCAGGCAAGGAAAAATCATGGTAACATTTGAAACAATAAACTCAGCAATGTTTTTAAGGGTGCTTGGACAATGCTAAAGTAGAAGATTGCCAGCCCCTTCTGGGTTAGGTCCTCCCTAAAGGGCCTGTCTGAACATCCTATGCTGTTTGCAGGGATACCACCACATTCACCACCTTTCACTGCCTCCTCCTTTCCACCAGCCATCTGCTGTCCCTTCCTGGGTTCATCCACAGGTGTCACAGCAGATCTTTTGTACAAACTATTCCTTCCAGTATACCTCTGTGTTGTTGGTTTCATTGTTTTAAATAAGCTTTTATTTAATGTTATTTAAATACTTTTCAATACATTTAAGTTTCACTAATGCTTCCTTAAATAACAAGATGAAATGGCTTGGTAGCATTATTTGAGTGTATTGGGGAAAAGTGAACATTTCTCCCCATCTGTTTTACCAATAACCTAAATTAATGCAATTTCCAGACTGGAGAGCATGATCTGTAGTGACCCAAAGTCAGTGAAAAGGTCTCTGATGACATATGAGGACTTAGAGGAGATTGAAGAAAGGTGTCCCATAAAATAAATTTCTGGCCAAACAAAACCGGAAAGGCACAAAGATTAAAATTCCTCTATCATAACAGCAGTGACTCATCCAGTTGCATAGTCAGCTGGGGTGAAAAAGAAAACAGTTACTCAATCTCTCAGGGATTTAGCCACAGAAGAATATATTATGCAAGTTTTAGCAGCGTTACTAATGGCCTTGAAGCACAACTCTACTCTGCCTCTCAGCTCCATGGATCACAAATCAGATGAGTCACAGATCCATGACAGGAGAGGCAAACAGAGCCTAAGGAGTGCAGAGGCAGGTGCTAATGCAGTCACAGAGCACGCAGGCAGGAGAAGATGTGAATTATAAAATAATGAGTTAAAGGACTGTGGAGAAAAGCAGTTTGCATATTTGAAGACTTGTGAGTGTGGACTGGGGTTATTTTTCTTGATCTTGAATTGCAGGGGGTTGTGAGTGGAGAGCACACTGTGCACAGAGGAGCCCGTGCCACCCCTGCTCCCTGGGAGCTGCAGCACCCAGCCTGTGGTTAGGTTGGACCTTGGTGAGAGTCATCTGAGAACTCCAGAAACTTATCATAGTTCATACTTGGGAGATGCTGGAACATCATTATTTTGTAGCACCCATTAACATTTAAAGACTAATTGAGCCGTAGCCGTTTGTTGTCCATTCTCTCATTACTACCTTCCTCATGGATGGAGGACTTTGACAGCTGTTCTCAAAGCCCGATTTCAGATCTGGATTGTGGAATCTCAACCCAAAGCCTGAACTAAACAGGTGGGAGAGCAGTTGTGCCTAAAGCAAATTCTGTAGTTCTTTATGCCAATCAAAGCATTCATAAAATCTGTTTAAATCCAAAGACTTTACAGACATCCAATAATCAGGATGGTTACATCAGACAGCTGAAGCCAATACCTCAAAATTCACAGTTTTATTCAGGTCAGAACACAGTAAGATGTTTAGAACTGCATATGGGTAAAGATAACACTACTGTAGAAACCCAGAGCACATGTGATTTTTTAACAGTTGGTTTGACCCAGGCATTCCAATTTGTGGTTCCCTTCACCTAACTGAAAGATTCTGGATGGTCAAAGGGTTATTCAATTATAACCTGTATATGGGGTCTGTTATCTGCAAAAATACATCCCATACAGAGCAGGGACCCTCAGACACTCTCAGGAACATCAGGAAAAGTTCTGCACTTTTTTCTGACGAAAAGGAGACCCTAGAGATTAACAAGAATAGTGCTAACGCACAAGCTTGAGTGACATTTTTTATGAGCTCACTTGCACAAAACTGCAGAGAATACTTTCAAATTACTCTGACACATTTCCTTTAAATATTAGCTGGTTTCAAGGTTTTAATTCCAGGCATTTCAATTAATAGGTACGTATGGGTTATAACATATAGATTCTGTAGGGATGCACCATTTCATTCTGCTGTCAGGACTGATTAACAACCCAGAGCAGGGGCATTTTTGTACAATCTAGGATAACCTCCTGCCATACCCTGTCTTGTTCCCATAGCTGACAGTCACTGGGCTGGCTTTATCCTTATCTCCTGTTAAACACATGTGGTTTGAGGTGATGTTATGCAGAATCAGAGGGGGTTTATGTTGGGAAGTAAAATGAGTGCTTGGATATCTCGTTACGTGGGCAGTGGAAGGAAAAGGCTTTTTATCTGTATGCTTTGTCTTTCCCCAGCATAATCCAGTGCAGAATCTCACAGTACAAAACTATTAATCTCAGAAATTTCCTGAGAACTTTGTCGAACTCAGAATTTAGCTGAGTTTCATCACCGTATTAGTAATGCACCAGTGAAATTATTTACTCAGGAAAGAAACAGAGAATTTTGGATTTTGCTTTTATTCTTCGTACATTCAAGTGAACAGTGAAGTAGCAGGGATGTGGCAAAAGCCTTCTTGCAGATCCAGCTGGTACACCCAAAAGGACAATAACAATACGTTAATATGAAAGGCTCATGTATTATCTGAAGGAAGCACAGTTTTAATGATCTATGGAGTGATTTCTTTCTGAAAGCAGCCTGGATGTCTGTGTGAATGAGGCTGATTACAAGAGAGATGAGACTGTTAGCAGAATGTTCATGTATTCTGAGTGTTAAAGCTGCTGTGGAAAATAAGTGGCTGGTTTACTGGATGCTTTTTATAATTCCTTGGCAATTTTAGATGGCATTAAGTTGCCGTTCTGATTGTTCCTTTCTGTGATGGAAGCAGGGTTTTCAGGAAGGGACTGTGTGAAGGAAAGGGTTTGACAGGAGGGAATGATGTGCAACAGCTGGAACTGCTGACCCCGCCCTCTGAGATTTTGCAACACTAATTCCAGTTAAATAGCTCCAAGCTGCTTTCCTGAACTTCAGTGCAAACTTTTGACACCTCATGGTTGTTCCCTCCGCACAGCCTCCTCTCGCCTCTTTCCTTTGCTTCCAGGCAAAGGACTGTAGTCCTTTTAGTGTAGTCCTAGTTAGTGGGAAGCAGGACTGTAGCCTCCCAGATGTGTCTCAAACCCCTCCAGCCCGCAACCCCTGAAAGGCGCTGATAATCCCGACCCAACCGGACCCAGCGATCCGGGCAGCAGCAGAACAATCTCTCTTTTCACATGGTTCCTTTCCCTCATCTTCCGTTTTAAAGGAGTTCACTTCTGGCTGTGGCAGCTCTGCACCCCCAGATAGGAATGGAGGGTGTAGCCAGGGGGGGTTGGTCTCTTCTCCCAGGCAACTCTCAGCAAGAGAAAAGGGCACGGTCTCAAGTTGTGCCAGGGGAGGTTTAGAAAGAATTTCTTTACGGAGAGGGTGATCAGACATTGGAATGGGCTGCCCAGGGAAGTAGTGGATTCTCCGTCCCTGGAGATATTTAAAAGGAGACTGGATGTGGCACTCAGTGCCATGGGCTGGGAACCGCGGCAGTAGTGGATCAAGGGTTGGACTTGATGATCTCTGAGGTCCCTTCCAACCCAGCCAGTTCTGTGATTCTATGAAGGGATGGAGCGGGGGCTTCCTCAAGGAACCCACCTCCAAAAGGGTCATGGGCTGTCCCACTGCCACCCGGAGCTGAGCACCCGCGGGTGCTGTTCAGGGCTCTGCATGAGGCAGGAAACAAGGGGCAGGAGCTGAGAGCTTGTGTTCGTGGGACAGGAGTGGGGATGAGCTGCGGGCTTCCCCCAGGCCTCACAGCACAGACAGGCTAAGCAAAACCTCGGGCCGCTGGCAGGGTGAGTGACAGCTCTGTCCCCACCCTGTCACCCCCACGGGGACCCGCTAGGAGCCACCCGCGCGTTTCCTCCTCAGGCATCCCGGTCCCTCCGGTGAGCTCAGCGGTGATTCAGGTGTAACCCACGCAGCCTCGGTGCCACCTCTGCCCGTCGTGACGCTTGTGTCCCCTCACGCCCGGTGAGGCCCTGACCCCGCTGGGCCCCGGGGGGGCAGACGGAACACAGGGAGTAGCACGGAGCCTCGCAGGCGGCCGGCGCTCAGGGGCAGTTAACGGAGGTGTGCTGGGCCCCGCAGGCCGCTGTGGCGGTACCAGCCTCGCTGTACCGGTACCAGCCCCGCTGTGCCGGTACCAGCCCTGCTGCCGCTGCCATGGCAACCGCGAACGCCCCGGCACCGCCGAGCGCCCCCCCGCGGCCTCCGAGAGAGGGAGGAGGTGAGTGGCTGGTGGGCCTGCCAATCACGCTCGTTCATTGGCTGCACTGCCGGGGGAACCGCCCACTCACCGCCCTCAAGCCAATCAGCGCCCTTCTCCCTCTGCGCCCCTGGTCCCGGGGAAGGCGGAAGGAGCGTACACAAACACCGACACCCGCCCCGCCCCATGCTGCTTTCCCATTGGCCGGCAGCCCCCCTCCAAGTGCGCGAGCTTGTGGGGAGCAGCCAATGAGCGCCGGCAGTGCTGGGCGGTGTCCGGCTGCAGGAAGCCGGAAGCCACCCCAGGGTGTGCTCGGCGGCGCCATGGGGGCAGCGTTGGGGGTCTGCTCGCTGGCCAGCTGGGTGAGTGACCCCACACACACACCTACACCGCCCTCAGGGACCCTCCGGCGGGACCCCGCTCTCTGTCTCCTGCGGCCTTGGGGCCCAGGGTCGGTTCCGCTGTTCCGGGACCGGGGGCTGTTGCAGACCCATGGGCAGAGCGCTCGCAGGCCGCTGACCGGCGGGGCCGGGCCGGTGGCTGAGGGGCCGCGACCGAGCCTCCCGTGGGGTGTCCGCGGGTGTCAGGCGGAGTCTCCGGTCGAGCGGTTTATCCGTGGGTCCCGGTGGGGAGCGGAGCGGCGGTTTTGGGGGGTTTATCGCTCAGTGCCAGGACCCGGGGAACGCCCTGACTGTGTCTGCCTGTCCTGCAGATTCCCTGTCTGTGCAGCGGTGCCTCCTGTTTGCTGTGCAGATGTTGTCCCAACAGCAAGAACTCGACGGTGACTCGGCTGATCTACGCCTTCCTCCTCCTCCTCAGCACTGCTCTTGCCTGCATCATGCTGGCACCGGGGATGGAGGAGCAGCTGAGAAAGGTACAAAGGCGAAAACCTCCTTCCAGCTGTCTGCAGAGCTGTCCCTTGTGTCAGTGATTGTCGGTTCTGTTGATTTGAAGTGCGTGACAGGAGAGACAAACACCAAATGTGCTTTGTCCTCGAGTTAAGAGCCTGCATGCACTGAACAGCTGGCATAGGAAATCCATGGAATGTACATTTTTAAGTAGACACCTGTTCTCTGAACCTGCCCATGGTCAGTCTGTATCAGAGATCTGCTGCTTTGGTTCTTAATCCTTCTGGATGCTTGTAGTGATGACATGGGGAGAGAAAGACAACAATGAGGTCTGTGCTGAGTGTGAGGCCCATTTGTTATCTGAGTCCTCTGGGACTGAGAGCTGTAGCTGTTAAGAATGCTTAAGGACTGATTGCAAACACAGACGTGGATTCACAACTAAATGTCTCTCTCTCTGTGCAGATACCTGGGTTTTCTGATGAGGGGCTCCCCACTCAGACTCCACACACGGATGGTGTTGTCAGCCATGAGGTCTCTCTTGGGTTCAGAGCTGTGTATCGGATCAGCTTTGCCATGGCAATTTTCTTCTTTCTCTTCTCCCTGCTCATGCTGGAAGTGAAAACAAGCAATGATCCAAGAGCTGCACTGCACAATGGGTATGTGTGCGAGCCAGCTGCCTGCTCTTCCAGCTTCTTTCCTCTCTTTCTCTGACATTTCTTTGCTGAACACAGTGGCATTGACAGCCTTGAGTTTCTTCTGTACTAAAGAGAGCAATGCTTTAGTCTCCTAACAATCATTGTGTTTCCCTGATGTGCTCAGTGTGCTGATGGGAAGCCAGACATGGCTGCTAATGCTCTTGAGAGTGGGTGACCCCAGGGGCAGGTGCTGTGGGCATCCCTCAGTGTTTCCACAGGGATGCTGTGTGTCTCTTGGGTTACATCCCCTTTCTTGCACCAGCTCCTTGGGTCACTCACTGGGCTGGGCTGACTCTGTAATCCAGCAGAAACTGGTTTCTGATTCACTGATTGAACTGGGTTAGTTCTGGGCTAGGTGACTGGATGATATAATTATAGATAATAGATCTGTTTAATTTGAGTGGGACCTTTGGAGATCATGTGCTCCAATCCCCAGCTCAGAGCAGAACCAGTGTGGAGCAATGTGGAATCTTGTCCAGTTGAGTTCTGAATGTCCCCAAGGATGGGGATGGCTTGACATCTCTGGGCAACCTGTGCAACTTTTTGCAATGTCTTAATTGTAGTTTCTCTTTTTGCAACTCACATATGTTGTCTCTTGTCCTTCTGCTGTGCCCCTGAAAGAAGAGTCTGAGTTTAGGCAGCTGCAGGCAGCAGTTGGATCTCCCTTTTCCCTTTCCCAAGCTGAGCAGTGCAGAGTTGGCTTTCCTCCTCCCAAGGATGAGCTGCTGACTCCTGTTCTGTTGTCTTGAGCTCCTCTTCCAGCAGATCTGTCCAGCCAGTTGGCCCCCAGTCTGTCCTGTTGCTCAGAGTCTTTCTCTCCCCCTTGCAATGCTCTTTATTTGCCTTTGTTGAGCTTTGAGCTTTCTGTCAGTCCATGTCTCCAATGTACTGACCATTGCTTTACCCTCTCCCCATGATCTGGTGAACATTTTGATCTGCAGTCCCACTCAACACATTTTTTTCCTTTTAAATTTTCCTTTAAAGATTTTTTCCTTTAAATTTCTATTGCCAGTGTACAGGAAGCTGCTTGCAGGTCATGCAAAATACAGCTCTTGTGTGCAGAGTAAGACCAATATTTTTACCTTGTATCTTTTAAAGGTTCTGGTTCTTCAAAATAGCTGCCATTGTGGCTATCATGGTTGGAGCATTTTACATTCCTGAAGGGCCTTTCACAACAGGTACAGTTAATGTCATCATGGCATTCTCTTTAATAAACTCAAACCTTCCAGGCTATAGTTCTGCTACTGAAAAGTGCCTTGTAAAATTCACAGATTCTGTCCTACTTCACTGGAGTATCTTGGTTCATGCAGTATTTTGAAGTTACAGCAATAAGCAATCTCTTTTTCCAGTGCACAGGTGCTGGGTATCAACAATCCAGTGACAGCCCCTGGTGTGATTGCTGTTGGGCTGAGTCTGCTGACACTGCTTAGATTAGAGGCAGCTCAGAACACTCACAGTTACTAAACACTTCCCTGGAGTCTCTGAATAATCTGTACAAGAAACCTTTGCTGTCTGGCCACATGGCAGGATCTCAGAGGGGTTGTTGATTCTCAGAAATGTGGCATGATGGTGCTTGTGCAGGCAAAGATGTGGCATGTTGGGTCTCACTTTCACTCTGGGAACAGAATCAGGCTGAACATTCCCATGCTTGGCTTGACTAGCACAGGCTGCACCCTGGAATAGTTGGGACTCCTCAGATGCTTCTGCAAAACAAAGGCCAAACTGATGAACAGCATCTGCATTTCTAATATAGTTTCAGATTTTTCCTTTATTTGTCTGCAGTATAATTAGGAACTCCTTGTCTTTAGCTGTTCTGTTTTGTGTTAAACTGAGGTAATACAAATGATGAAAGCTAACCTTGGTTTTTTTGCTCCCTTTTCTAGCTTGGTTTGTTATTGGTGTTTGTGGAGCCTTCATCTTCATTCTTATCCAGTTGGTGCTTCTTGTGGACTTTGCTCACTCCTGGAATGAGAGCTGGGTTGAGAGAATGGAGGAGGGAAATTCTAAGTGTTGGTATGCAGGTAGGATTCATAGCCTGTAAATGATTTGTTTTCTGCTGGCCAGTATTCTGCAGAATATCACTTAGTAGTTAGCAAACATATTCTAGAATTGTGCTCCAGGATCCAGTCACTAATGTAAACATTTGGAATTAATAGCTCTAGTGGTGCCTTTAAATACAATGCAACCTATTTTTGTGTGATTAGCAGACCAGTTACAGTAACCAACACTTGGCTTGTTTGTGGTGTGGGTGCAGAGCCTGATCCCTTCAGCTCCAGCTTTGCTTTGCCACCTCCCCTGTAGAGGTCCTGGGATGTCCATGAGGGACAACTCAAAGTGTGACTCCACAAGTGCCCCTGAGCTGAGCTAGAGCAGCTTTGAATTACGAAGTGGTGATTGTTGTGGTTCTATGCTCAGAGCTATGAATGCTGCAGCAGCATTTTATAGCTTCTTATAAGGAGCACAGCAGAATGGAACTGAAAATGGGTGGCCTTTGGCATAGAAGGGGCAATTCAGGGCTTGTAAATAGCCTGGAAGTGTACAAAAAGCACTTATTTTAACACTGTGGCTTGATAGTTAAACCAATTGAACTGCTGCTGCAAGGCAGGGCTTATTCCCTTGATGGCAGCTTTGGCTTTCCTCTGAGCTACACTACTTAGTGAGCTGAAGCAGAAATGTAGCTGTACATAATAAAAATGCATTCTGCTAGTTTTCTGAGCCAGATTTCCAAGTGAGGAAGAGGAACTGCCTCTTTACAGTGCTAGCTGGTCATTAAGTCACCTTAGATGTACTGTTGAACTACGTGATCATTTTTTTTTCCTTCCAGCTCTGCTGTCTTGTACAGGCTTTTTCTACGCCTTGTCACTGGTTTTTATTGTGCTCTTCTATGTTTTCTACACAACCCCTGATGGCTGCACAGAGAACAAGTTCTTCATAACCATCAATATGATCCTGTGCATTGCTGTCTCCTTCGTTTCTGTCCTTCCAAAAGTTCAGGTATTATTTTTCTCTACTGTTTTCTTCTGACATAGAAAGCAGAGAAGTTAGAAAGATGTAGTACCAATTCAGTAAGGCACAAGAACTGTGAAACTTGGCTTTTATAGCTGTGCTAGCTAGGAACATCTAAAAAAAGAAATCTTATCTGAAGCCAGTGCACTACAAAGTGATGTTTTTCCTGAAGTCAGGCTTTTTTTGTCTAACATTGTTTTGGAGCTTTTTCCTTGTGGAGCTGGCATGGTTTTAGTGTTGAAGGTTCTGGTGGAACAAGAAACCCATTAGGGGAAAGGAAAAGAAGCTGGGGATTGGCTTAATAATGTGACTCTGAAATTATGGGTGTGTTTAATACTAGAGGATGCTTGCATGTTACTCAGTTCTGAACTGGTCCTGTTCAAATGTCACAGACTGGATTAATATCCACAAAACTGCTAGAACAAGTTGGGGTTAATTCAGTAGGAACTTGTAACCGAGTCTTTGGCACAGAAAAACTGGATTCCTTCCAGTCTTATATTTATAGAACAAAACCCAATGCATATCTAAAAAATAAAGTTTTTCATGCTAATAATTACTGAATCTGTGGCAGTTGGGTAAGACTATCTAACTATATGTAAAACTTGACCTTTTAACCTTGCTTTTCTGTCTCTGAACAGGAGCACCAGCCTCGCTCTGGCCTCCTCCAGTCCTCTGTCATCACACTCTACACCATGTATCTCACCTGGTCAGCCATGTCCAACGAGCCTGGTAAGCAGCAGCCTGCCTTGAGGAAACATTTTGGTGAGAAAGCAGAAGCTGTTGCTGGGGCTGTTACAGATCACTCTGTGGGGATTGCTGAGCTGCCCAGATAAAATCCAGCAAGGCAGTAAAGCCAATATTACTGAAACCATCAACATGGCTCTTTCCGGAACTAAACTGGGGTTCCTGTTTAGGGGAAAGAAAACAGTGTCAGAGCATACTGATTTTATTTATTACACCCTTACCTAGCTCATGGAAAGGAAAAAAATTCCATGCCATTGCAGCCTCTGGGGAGTCAGAGATCAGCAATTAAAGGGAATAACAAAAATTGCAAGTTTATGTACCATCTTTTCTTAGCCAAATGCTGTCAAAGCTCATCTCTCTTTAACCTGCCTTGAAATCCCTTCCAGAACGAAGCTGTAACCCAAGTTTGCTGAACATCATTACCCAGATAGCTACACCCACAGCTGCTCCAGAAAATACCACTGTGCTGCCAGCTACTCCAGCTCCACCCAAGTCCCTACAGTGGTGGGATGCCCAGAGTGGTGTTGGATTGGTTATCTTTGTCCTTTGCCTCCTGTATTCCAGGTAGGACCTGCACTGCTATCAAATGATAAGCAATTTGGATTAGTCTGCCTTTTTTGTTTGAATCTGAGTCTAATGAAAAATGTACCTGCATTTATATATCCAGCTGTGGTCTCAGTCCTGAGCCCAAATGTGGCTACTAAAGCTGCATTTCATTTTGTGGATTAGGATAGACTTTATTAGCCCAATTCAGGTGAGAAAACAAAACGTGTGATGAGATTTGACTAGAAACACTTTAGCGCAACAAAAGCTTGGATGAAAACAGCTTGGGAGCTTCTTTGTGTTTGCAGATCATTAAAAAAAACAAAAAGAAAGCACTCTTATTTTCAAGCCAGGATTCACTGTGGTCTGGGGCTTGGTTTATTAGCAAACACAGCTAATTGAGCAGGGAGTTTTTAACCAGGTCTCTGGGGTTACCTTGCAGCATTCGCTCCTCAAACAACAGCCAGGTGAACAAGCTGATGCTGTCTGGGAGTGACAGTGCCATGCTGGAGGAGTCGCTGGGGACCGGCAGCGCGGCTGCAGAGGAAGGAGAAGTGCGCCGCGTTGTGGACAACGAGAAGGATGGCGTTCAGTACAACTACACCTTCTTTCACTTCATGCTCTTTCTTGCCTCTCTTTACATCATGATGACACTGACAAACTGGTACAGGTAAGAGACACAAGGTTATGTGCCAGTCCATGGTTTTTAGGTGGACAGCTGTCTGGCTGATTAAGGTGTTGAGTTGTGCCTGCTCAGTTTTGTCTTGCTGAGTAAGATGTTGAAAGCCTGTACAAAAATACATGATTAACTGCTTCACAGCAGAAAGTGTGGTAACCATCCTTCACATATGGAAGCAGCAGGAAGCATACATACAAAATTGGCTTGAGGTGGTCTCCTGGGTAGTTTCAGAGGCCAGCCTGATGCTACTGGCTCTGCTCCCTGGGAAAGATGTGCAGGGACAGCCATACATGCCACTGCCATGAAGATATGATTTCCTAGATCTGTTGGAAGCACTTGAGTGTAAATCCTTCACTGTTGCAGCTTGTAAATACTTTCCCTAGGATTGCCATGTTGTATAAATTAGGAAATAGACTTACAGAGCAGCAGCCATCAAGAGTCTACTGCATAGCTCAGTGAAAGATTTCTCTGAACAGTGGCACATCCACATAGGCAGCCAGGAAACTGCTGGTTTACTTGTCTCATAGTCCTCCCACAAAGGCTCTTGCATTGGAGAGTCCCAGATGATTATCCTAACTTAAGATTCTTATGAGAGGTAGTAAGGAATAAGTGGAAGGTGCCTTTTATATCTATTAATTCACTGCTTTGCTTTTTAGCCCTGATGCGGATTTTAAAACGATGACAAGTAAGTGGCCAGCAGTGTGGGTGAAGATAACTTCCAGCTGGGTTTGTCTCGTTCTCTATCTTTGGACCCTAGTGGCTCCTCTTGTCCTTACTAATAGGGACTTCAGTTAAATTGCTGCACCCCTCTGAGCTTACAAAAGGGGGAGAACTTTTTTGCTAAAAGCCAAAATGTTCATGTATTACTTTAGTTATGCTGTCCACGTTGCTGTTTCTTACGTGAATATTAACATGCAGGTGGATAGAAAGTTTTGTGTTTCATAATGCTTGATGCAGGATGAAAATTATTATCAGTTCTCTTTCTATTTTAACTTTCAGTCATGGTTCTCTTATTACTGCATTTTTAAAACTCACTACAGCTGTGCTGTTAAAGCATAGAAGAAAATACCAGTTCTGTTCAATAACCACAACTTTTCTATTGAATAGAAACAACATTTAGCTAAATATGAAGTAATATATTTTGAAGAACAATTATATTCAGCATAATGCACTACTATGCTTGCACTTCAGTTCCTGGAAGTGTAAGCCATGCTGCTTGATTTCTACATTCCACCACAAAAGTTTTTTGAAATTTATACTTACCTTCCTGCTTTGTGGCAAAATAAGCCCATTTTTTTTACCAAAGAACAGAGCTTTGAGGTTTGCAAATTGTTAGATTCTTTTTAAGAACAAACTTGCCCCTTTCTAAGAGGCAACTTCTATGGTAACTTCTTTTTTAGTACTTTTGCCAAATATTGAGTGGTGAGTGTATGACTAGCTTAAGCAAAATTATGCTTATGATGGAAAAAACAGAGCTTCTTGTCTAATATGCTTAAAAAACTAATATACATGAAATTATTATTATTGGCACTAAGGCATTTGCACTGTAAATTCATTTGAATAAAGCAGACTAACTACTGAAACTGTCCCAGGTCTGTTGAGTATTAAGCAGCAGTTATTCTCCATGCATACAATGATTCAAACACAATTTAGACTGGATGTTTTCTTCATGCAGAAAGTCAGTTATAATATATTTCTTTTGAAACAAAGAGGAGCTTGCATGTGATTCTTTGATTGTCAAATCCTATTCCTTGATGTTGCTCATCTACAGTTCAAGTAAAATTTAGTTCTGCAGTAGAGGGCAATGCCTTATTCTCATGTAATCTTGTGGCAATTACACTTATTTGCAATAGTGGTTTTAGTGTGGAACTGAAGTATGTTTGACTATTGACTTTTTGAGTAAAATACAGCAAAATGACACAAGGCAAACAAATTTTAAATATCAAACTAGTAGCTGTTACAATGTGTTTAATCACCCAGTCATGCATCATAAAATTACAGATTTGGCCACTCCATTTTATAAAATGCATTATAAAAATAAATTTTGTCAAAATAAGATGTACACTTAACCACCCAACACCTCTAGGCCCACATACAACAGAAGGCAAAATTATTAGTTTGAATAACACAATGACTAACTCATGCCAAAATGAGACTTAACAAAAAAATACTTTACTGAATTCCTGGAAAATACCTCAGGGTTTGTAACACCCATCTGCAAGAGTATAAATTCAAGTACTTTTATGTACATTATTCAGCTGCCTTTTTCCCACTTAATGCCAAAAGCCATGGCTGCCCAATGCAGTTCAAGTATTTTTTCTTATTATGCACTGGATTTGGCAGGGATGGCTTATGGACTGGGTAAGGGCTGTAACCACTGGAAACAAAAGTTATTTCAAGTGAGGAAAAGAACAGATCAGTGCTATGGAAAAAACAAACAAGAAGAACAAAACCCCACAAACCTAAAGAGGAAACTCTATGCTTTTTTTCACATCTCTTAAATTTCAGATAAGGAGACTCTGTATTTAAAACAAGTGTTTGTTTTCCAAATGCTGATATGAAAAATTGGGGGAACAAACTGATTTCTTGGCTAGCAAGCACTGAAGCTCAGCAAACACTCGCAGCTGGGTAGTCAGGCACTAATAAGACAAAGCTGTGCTTTCTGTAAGAGAAGCCAAGCACTGGTTATGAAGCTAAAAAGGGTGAGAGAGAGCAGCTCAGTGAAGCTCAGTTTCAGCTCTGGCTGTCTGAGTTCTGAAGCCAAGAGAGAGCAAATCAGAAATAACAGATTGTTGACTAAAGATAAGCCTGGCTTAGCTGAAGCATCCTGTCAGCAACTGCCCAGCAGCCAGCTGTAAGAAACAGAAGTTCTGGAGGCATGGCACAGGCTGTTTCAAGCACTAATAATAAAGCCTTATCTATTAGGTTTAAATCATATTTTTTTTTTATCTTAGATTCTCTGTGAGCAGAGGAGAAAAGAGGAGAGAGAGAGATGGATTTAGGTTCCCTACTATTTTAGGCATGCAAGAGAATATAAAAGCCTGAAAAAGGGTTTGGTTTCTGTAGAGGTTCCTCAGCCTTCTGCTGAACAACACTACATTTTTTATTTTTCTTTGAAGGGCACTAAATTGAATTTTGAATATTTGATCTCCCTCTCTAGTTACATAAATGGATCAAAGTAGCTGTTATTATAGGTTAACTGTAAAAATACAGCAGCACAATTAAGGAAGAAGTGCCAGATACCAGTCATGCCTTCACTTCCAGGAAAAAATGGTCCATCCTACTTCTTTTTTAAGTTGTATTTAATGATAAAAATTATGAGGCACTAAACCAACATAAACACTACTGTAGGTTTTGGCAGATGAACTGTGTGGGCAGCCACTTACCTTTCTAAGTCCTGGTGCTGTGTGCTTCTGTTTTGCTAGGTAGCACAAAGAATTGAATTCATCTTTGCAAAACACACAGCACATTCTAGTCAGAAATGAGGAGGAAGTGGCTAACAGTCATCTTTTACCTTATTTGAAGTAGAAGAAAATGGTAGGGTTCTGTAATTTTTCCTGCACTAAAGGTAAGGTTGTCAGAGAGGAGTAAGGATTGACTTACAAAGGTAGGAAAAATCTGATGCTTTCAGTGAAGAAAATTCATCTCTTCCCACCTTTATTTTAAAACAGCTGAAGTGATAAGTTCAAATTCTGAACTACCACCCAGAAAAAAGCTTTAAAGCTTTAAAGTTCATCTCTTTTCAAAACTCAGTCTCCTTTTATAATGCTTGGACAACAGGTATGGCATTTGCTAACTCCTAATTTCAGGATGTCTGCTGCCAGATCAGGAAGTCATTACAGTGGTAGAGGAATCTCTTTTTGGCAATGCAGTCATGCTGTAGGGGAACTGAGAGGAAGAGAGACATTCAAAACAGAGCTTGGCACTTTGAAAAATGAATGTCTGAAATTCTCAAGATGCTTTAGTTTTATATTTACAGAGAAGTAAGTGGTAGCTATAATCACACTTGGCACCAAATAAAGGTTTCATTTAGGCAAAGTGCTCTAGAGATAAATCTCCAATTAGAAGGGATGTCCTTTTCCCCAGGGTGTGAAATATATCACCTTGAAGCAAGTGGGTGTGTTTTCCTGATCCTAGTCTCCCACCTCCACAGTTTATAGTGCAGAAAAACGTGTGCAAAGAGTGTGCTGAGAGTTCAGTACTAATTCAAGACCATTAAAGAGACTGAGCTTGGGGAGTGGGGACAGCTCCTCTAGACATAGGTATCTTACCCTGATTTGACATGGGAGTCAGTTCTGTCTCTAGACAAACACCTAGAAGCACAGGCATACAAGCTACAGGTTAGAGATGATTAAGGTCTGATTTCATAGAGAAACATGGCAACCAAAAGACAAAGTAGGTCAACAAAGTTGAAAACAAAACTAACATTTCACAAAAGAACCAACAAGCACAGTGAACAAAATGCTACAATACCGGGAAATTTAAGAATGTGCTTTCAAATAGCCTGTCTGCATTGGGGGTTGCAGACTTAAACTCAAATTCAGCCTAAAGTAACGTGCTAAAGAAGCACCTTGCTGTCTTACATCTGCTACAAAGTCTTACAAATTCTATGTAAGAGTTACCACTCAGTGTGGTAAGGTGGGTAACATAGCTTTTTCTTATTTGGTCCTGAACCTCGTTATTTGAAACTCTATCTAATTAAAAGCCTTAGTACTTGATCTGAATAACTTCCTGTTTTCTGAAAATGAAGATTGCATCTTCTTACAATTAGTGTTGGCATTGATGTTCTAATAGGTAATCCATCAGTTTTAGGTCTTCCTACTGTGAGGAAGTTTCAGAGATGATCTCCATACTGGTATTCATTAATTTGAGCCAAATACTCATTGAGATATTCCAGAAATGCCAGCTCACCATCTGAACCAACTGCCAAATGAGACATTTATGCTTTTAAGCAGCCTTCACTGGCAGAATTGCATTTTACTGGGTTCAGAAGCAATTTTCTTGTTTTGGATTACTGGTGTTTTCAGAAAGAGAAGGTAATGGATGGTCACAAAGATATTAAATCCTCATTGACATTTTTCACCTGGGCAGGAAGGGGATAAGAAACTTATCAAGCTTATTATCCTGTGATCTAATTTTTTTCTTTATCATTGAAAAGAATAAGCCAGTTTGCATCATTCAGAGGTTGATGAGCCTCAAGTATTCTACATAACTTGTGCTCCCTGACTTTATTGTCCCTGAACTCTGCCCTGCCCCCACTGTGCCCTCTTCAGCTTCCTTTGGTTCTACAGTGTAAAGTGCCTCAGCAGTCTGTTCCTGAACTGCAGCTCTAGGGGTAAGGCAGAGTTCACAACATCGCCCACCAGAACAGATTTAACTGTGCTGGAAAACTTCCCTTGACTGGTTTATTAGTAACAGTAATAGAGCTGAGGTTTCATGCCTCGCAGAGAATCATCACATTGCTTTTCATCAGCATCTCCACTCACTAGCATGTCATGGGGAGAGCTGTCAGATGGGATAACCAGCTGTGAGAAGTCATGCAGAAAGTCCTCTTCAGAGGACAGCAGAAGCTCATTCCAGGCAGAGATGTCCAGCTTCCCTGAAGTACCACCATATTCTTCAGGAAGGATCACTGGAGGAATGTTTTGATGAAGGGAATTAAGATCACAGCCATGAAGAAAAAACTGAAGAAGAAAGCAGAATTACAGCTGTAATAGTGTGCACCCAGCACTTTACAGAGAATCCTGAAATAGCCATCTAACAAGCTGATTTTGAGTTAGAGAACAAATTTTGAAAACAATGTCTTTATGGGTAAGTGGCAGTATGCAACATTGGGCAGGCGCAGTTAGACTGGTGAGAGGTCTTCAGACAAAGTCTAGTGCAGCTTAAATCCCAGCAAGAGAGACTTGACAATTGCTACTCTGTGCCAAGGTTTCAAATGCAGCTAGTTCCCTGTGCCTGTGGGATTTGAAGCACTTACCCTTGTGCAAAAAAAGCATCATCCTTTGCAACTACATCCAGCACTAATGTTGTAATACTAGTGCCACACAGGATGCTTGCATGAGGGAGAAGAGCAAGGACAGGGCAACACATTTTCTGTGGCACCACCTCATAAACAGAGTGTTACTTGCCAGGGTATTCCAACCCCAGGGATTGACTTAATGTCCTGAATACGGATCATGTGCCCTGAAGATCCATATAAATGTTATGCCAATATTAAATTCCTCAAAGCTTCTCTCATAAAGAGTGCTCCCAACAGACACATTTTTAAAACTTAAAGCAGAAAAGACCAGTTAGAGCAAGTAAACAGCACCAACATTTTCCTAGCTGTAAGGTTTTTCAACGGTTTTTACTTGCAGCAGCCTAGCAAGGAACTTACAGATATTAGCATTAATGTTAAAATGACAAATCCTTACCCGATTTGCTATCTTTTCCTTCAGAAAAGGCTTGATGATTGCAAAAATTCCTTTGAATATACGAGGCTCATTTATTATGTTGACAGCTTTTATTCGAATGGGGAATCCATCCTGAAGGAGTAAAGATTCTTATTAAGTAGGTTAAAAAAAACAGTTGCCACCTTCCTCTTTTTAAAAATCTCCTGAGACTGACTCCCAGCACAACCCACTGGCTTCTAAGCTTCCATCTGAGGTACCAACATAAACCAGTACTGCAACAGATGGGAGCTGGAGTGCAAAAAGTCAAAAAAATAAGAGCAAATGAGGTAAGTTGGGAAGGGTCTAAGAAACTGGTTGTGCAGAGGCATGTTTAATTCTGCTAGGAAAAGCCAAGATGTTTAATTTTCTGGTGACATAGTCAAGAATTCTAGACAAAGAAGCAGTAATTTACAATGCACAAGCTTATTTTCCCACCAGTTCAGGTCTTACCTGAAGAATTCCAATCACTTTTTTGGCTACAAAAGGCCCAAAATGAGACGCCTTAGATAAGCTGACTCCTTTGTAGTCTGCCAGGATTACAATTCCATTCACCTGGGTCTCTTCGGACTGAATGAGTTTTTCTAAGGTTAAGTATATGGCACGAATGTTCTCAGTAATCGGGTAATTACTGGGTGTCCATCTGTCTGAGGTTACAAGACATGGATGGTAAGTTGGAGAGTAAATATAAGCTAACAATACACATTCCAAAAAATTACTTTCTATTGGACTCTTAAAAGTTAGTCTTTAATAGCCACAGTCCTAGTTCAGAGCAGCCTTTCTTAGGAGGGAGATAATTGGCAACTCATTTGTAGTTTAAGGAGCACAGGCAATGGTTTTAAGGACCCCGTTCTCCACCCAGCACAGCTGATTAAAAGCAGCTTCAGCTCAGAAACAAAGCAGGTAAATGGAAAGGAGGAGAATGAATGAAGAGAAATTTACAGCAAGCCTGGCAGCACCAAAAGCACAGGGAAGGCTCCAGTTGTTGAGACTGAAGTCAAAGCCATAGGCTCCTCTCTTCTCATTTATTGTCAAAGCAAATTATAAGCTTCTAACTGAAGGCCAGCAGCCCTGTTTCAACTTGAGGTGCTACAAATTATTTTTTCTTGAGTATCCTAATATTTCATGAACCCACCTCACTGCCTTTTTGTTTTGATATAACTGCAGTTATTGCAGACACAGGAAAAGGAACTGGTATAATGTTGGCTAACAAACATGTCCTTTCACAAGTTAGCTTTTCAAAGAGAACCCAGCTACTTTGTGTAAGTAACCACTGTTCACAAGAGAGCAGAAAACAGATATTTGGCCCAAACACACCTTGAAGATGGAGAACAAAGGCATTCATGCATTTCAGTACCTGGACGGATGCAGACGATGTGGCGTCCCTCTGGGTCCAGCTGAGGCAGCACAGTGACAAAACCAGACTCTAGGACAGGCTTTATTGCAGATGGCTTCAAATTATTGAACACCTCAGGCCAGGTCCTCCTACAGGTGTGGTAGTTCACCAGAAGCTGAAGTGCTCGATCGTAATCAAATTTCCTGGCTCTGAGGAATCTTAGCAAAAAAGCATCGTCCAGGCAGGTCCCCAGGGAGGGATAGTCTTTGCACACCATATCCCGGAGAGCCTGCACATCACGGAGCCTCCATTCAGGTTTTTCTTGGAGCTCTTCCCGGGCTTTGGTAATGAGATCAGGAGACAGGGAACAAACATACTTTGGCTGATCTGGTAGGAACTCGGTGTCCGATAGAGACCCTGCTGATGGACTTGTCCTGGTGCAGTCACTGTCTCCTGACATAATGTGGCAGGGATCTGTCAAAAAACCAAGTGTTACACGTGACAAGCAATCCCATGGACTAGCAAGCATATTTATTATGTCCTGTCCTCACTTCCCTGCTGATGAGGCTGCCCTTAGAAGAATCAGCACTACAGACAGAAGTACAGTTCAGATGTTTTAATTCTCTTCCTAGGATTAGAAAGTGCAGGTTTGTTTCTCTAGCTCATTGTCCTGCACAGCAGGTAGAAAACAACCATGGATGAAACCTAACCATGTTAAAAAAAATAATTTAGAATTACACAGCCTCATTACAAAACACTAGAGTTCCATTTGCCTTAACAATTGTTTCTTATGTCCAACTGGAAATTAAAACAAAGTAAACCCAGTTGGGCAGGATTCTCACATTTGGTCAAATTACACTCTCTTACCAGAAACTTTGCTAGATGAGCCCAGACAGGTGGGAATTCTCATTAACTTCTCTGGCAAACAAATACATCAATCAGAAGGTCTGTCTGTGGGAACACTTTGAGCAATTTGGGAGGAGCAGCATTCAGGGATGTAAGAAATGGCTGGGGTTCACAGACTGGATGAACAGGTGAGAACATGACAGACTCTTATGCCAGCCCTGCATGTGTATTGAGGAAGAATTAATCTAGTTTTCTGTGTGCTGTCAATATTTCTGAACTGGGAACTTAATCTCCAAATCCAGTAGCAAGTGGATAGAGTGAAAAATCTAACAATTATGGGTGTGACAGACACTGTAGCTTGATCTGTGTTTGGAAGGGGAAAATAAGAATATTTTTTTTTTTCATGAGCTGCTCCTATTTAGAGTCACTCACAACACACTACACCTCTCATGGGTGTCACACAGGAATCATCTGTCAGAATAAAACCTCTCCCACGTAACCACCTTCCCTTCCGCAGGGGAGCCCCAGGACCACTCACAGGGCTCTGCAGGACCCGGCAGCTCCGGCAGAGGATCTGGCACCAGGGATCACAGCTCCCTCCCTGCTTCCCCCGGGCCTGGGGCCCCAAATCCTCCGCCTCTGCCTGAGGACCCCCGCACTCTGTCTGCGCTCCCGGCGCTCAGGCGGGCACAAGAGCAAGGAGGCCCTCCCAGCCTCTCCGCTCTACCTTCACCACCCCACACCCCCCCCCAGCCCCTCAGATCCAGCGTTAATTCCCCCCTCCAGCTCCAGCACCCTCCTCCCCACGGCCCCTCCGTACCGATCGCTCCCGCCCCGCTCCGCCGTCTCCAGGCAGCGGCGCCCCGGAACTCCAGCGGCCGCCCGGAAACCTCCGGCCCCGCGCATGCGCTCTGGATCCCGGGCAGACCTAGGATTCCGACCCAGAGGTTTCCATGCCGTTATAAGGACTCCTGAGCTCCGCGCGGCGCGGGTGCGGTTCGGCCCAGGGCCCAAAACGCGGGTGTCCCCCATCCCTGCGTGAGGGAGCCCTGGTACTGCTTAGTGGGTGGCATCACTTCTCTTCCGCTTCGTTTCTAAGTAACGGCGTCTCATTACCTCCAGCCAGGAGCCACAAAGCCATAATTATATGTATTTTATATATATATATATATATGTATATATATATATATTAAGCTTCCCCGGAGGTGAGCGGCGAGCAGGAGCGCAGGGGTCCCGCCATGTTCTCAGGGCCTTCCCCCCAGGCATGGCCCCGGGCGGTGTCTGAGGGCAGCGAGGCTGCCGAGAGAGGGGAGAGACGGGAACGGGGCCGCAGCACCCACAGAACGGGTCCCGGAGCCGCTCCCTGCCCCGCAGAGCTCCCCGGACACCCAAAAGCCAGAGCAGCTCCGGAATGACCCGGTCGGAGCTTGGGGAGCCTCGAAGTTGGGTCCAGGGAAGCGCAGCCGACTCCTGTACCGGCTGTAGCCAAAGTGCAAATGTCAACGGAAGGACTAACGAAGTGAGAATTTGTGCCCTTTTTCGCTTTGGTTTGGTTGGGTTTTTGAGAGGACGGAAAGGTTTTTGCCACAGGAGCTCGGAGGGTGATGCCTGACCTCTCTGTGACATTCATAACACAAATGGTCACTGCCAGGCTGGCTGCATTAGGAGCTGCAGCTTTGCTCTGGGGACAGGGGAACAGGGACACCTTTAACCTCCCTGATCATGGACACAGAGTGAGATTGCAGAGCAGGGGCAGTCCCTGGGGATTGCTGGGGATTGTCCCCTCTGAGGGTCCCTGTGGGCAGGATGGGCTCCGCTCTTCCCTCCTGGCGGGCACCCGCCCTTACAGCCAGGAGAGGGAGGCAAAGATTGTCAGGCAAAGAGCGGGAAACGAGGCCTTTCTGTAACACCTGAGATTCAGCTCTCATTTATTTTCCAAGGTTATGCCCTTCCAAAGTGGGAAATATTTCAGTGACAGCATGGCCGGCAAGACACAGGCCAGCAAAGGGCCAGACTGAGTATGCCTCATGTGTTTACCTGCAGAGACATTTTTCAGAGAAAGGGAGAACATTGATTCAACCTTGTCCTGGTGTCCCAGTCCAGCCCTGGCTTGGGTCCAGCCAGCTTAGAGCTGGTTGCAACCAGGCAAGCTGGTGCCCTAAGCTGAGGCCAGTTTGGATGTATGTGAATTAGAGCTGCTCATGAACCTTTTCTAGTAGGTAGTGGGATAAATGAGGTTGGAAGGGACCTCAGGAAGACGAGAGACCTTATTGTGTTCCTGTTTCCCTTTGTACAGCTCCGGGGCTTTGAGATCTGCAGCACAAGAAAAGCCCACTGGAGTCGCAGGACTGAGGTAAGAACCTGAAGCTTGCACCTCACAGATACGTTCTTGAGGGAATTGTCTGGATGGGGAGAGAGATCTGTGGCCTCACAGCTGAAGGGATGGAGATTTCCAAGTGCACCTGATCCAGCTAATTACTGAAATTAGCAGGGAAGCAGAGCTGCATGGAGAAAAGCCTTAAAAACCCCAAACAGATGGGAAATACTGGAGCTGCAAACAGGAATTTATGCTGTGTTGCAAAATGTGATTGGAATTTGTACCCCTCAAACAAGGGAGGAAAATGTAGCGGGGAGGTGGCAGTTCTAGGGCTGACTGGTTGACAGCTGGTGGAAGAGAGTGTCAGGAGTAAACAGGGATGTTTGAAAGGAGTGATGTGTGAAGGAACCTCTGTTTTGAGGGACAAAAAGGGCAGGAAACATGCAAGAATCACTAGCAATGGCATTGAGAGATGTGAAAAAGGATATTAAAATCAGAGCAAGAGCCTCAAGCGGGTAAGAGAGAATAAGGAAGAAAAGTAGAAGAGAATATACTGTGTAGTGAGGAAGGACTGGAGATGAAATATAATTCGGTCCACAAATGAAGTAACTACCTTACCTCAGTTTTCCTTATGTGGGGAATGTTGATCTCAAGGAGAGTGGTGGGTGGTGAATGGAAGTGAGGGGTCCAAGGGGTCCAAGTGCCAAGCCAAGTTGTAGGGGGAGTTTTAAAGTACTGGCACATGAAATCACAGGAACAGTAGTAAGAGTTTATGTAATTTACTCTTAACTGGTATTAGCATCCTGTGACTAGAAACCAGGAAAGGCAGAACCTTTAAACACTACAGAAAGTAAATGGACATTATAAGGAAGTAACAGCTAAAAACTGAAAGCGAGCATCCAGACACTGACATTCCTCCCCTAGCTGGAGAGTTTTGTCCTTACTTACAGCAGTAGGGGGGAAGGACATACTACACCACATACATGCAACCCTTTCCAGCCAAGAGGAGGTGAGCCACACCAACTTTGTCACTTCATCAGCTCCAAATCTTCAGTATTCTGGAGGAGCTTCAATCAGGGCTTGTGTTGCCTGACCTTGGGAGCCACACCTGGAGCCACATGGGGAATCCAGCCCTTCTCATGTTCTTCTATCCCATGCAACTCATACCTTTCTCAGCTCTTCTGGATGCTCCCATGCCCTGCCATCGTGTTATAAATGAATGGCTGTTGGGGTTGGTTGATATTTAATGAAGTCCATGTAATAGTCCTCACTCATTTACTTATCCAAACGGTCTTAATACCCAGCCTGGGAAAGTTATCTTGGCTTCTTTAAGCTTTTCCATCATTAGCAATAAACATTTTACAGTCTTGGCAAGCTGAAGCTGAAAAGAGAGCATGACTTCAAACAGCATTGCTCAGAGAGAAGGCTTTAAACTGATATTAAATCACTAAACTGTGCAAACATAACAGTCCTGTAATAAAGATAATCTATGTACAGTTCAGGCCAAGAGGGGCTCTGGCCCTTGGGGTGCAGGTGGAATCTCAGGGCCCCACAAATTACACAACCCTTTTGGGTAGCTAAGCATCAGGACAGAGAGGCACCACTCTGCACATGCTCTCACCACACATGTCTGGCAGACCAGAACCACACACAAAGCTCTGGAAACAGGAGAATGCACCCAAATCTGTAGGATCTGCTCCTGAAGCAGCTGTACACAGACATGTACCCCCCACCCATGCTAACTTGCAAGTAGACCACCAGGAAACCAAGTGGGCTGACAGACACACAGCCATACCCAGCCAAGGCTTGGAGTGAGAAGGCTTCCCCCTCTTCTTGGCTTGACTAGCTTTAATACCAGCAATGTTTTTGCAAAAGCTTGGCAAGGAGTGTGCTTGGCAGGGCCTCTGAATGTTTTAAATATTATGGGATTTCTGCAGTTTAATTTACTCTGAGCTGAGACAGTGTTTTCCCATCGTGTGTCGTGCTGCCCTTGCATGCTGGAAGGAAAGCAGCTGTCTTCATAGGATGGATCCCTGGTAGGGTTGGTCCTTGCAGGGTGCTGTGAAGGTGCTGCTCAGGGACCTCCTTCTCAGCTTCTTCATGGCAATGGCTGCAGCACTGCTGAATGTGTCAGGGCAGTTTGGCTCCTGCAGGAACCTGGTCGGTAAATGATGTAGGATACTTTCCAGGGGCAGGATGAGGGAAGCACTGCTGCTCCCTGAGTTGGACTGGGTGCTTTTGCTCTTGAAGCTTTCAAGGTGGTGCCCATCACAAGCCCTTCTCTCAGTGGTAAGGTTTGTGTAACTTGTATCTGCTCCTGCTAATGATCTCCCAGGTTAGGGATGGTCTCAGGCCTCCAACACCTCTTGAAGCAGCTATGATCCGGCAAGCCTGGCATCATTCCGTGTCCAAAGCCAAAGTAAGTCTTGGAAATACTGTTCCCAAACCACCTTCCTTCCCAAGACTCAGCTTAGACCCAGAGCTCTTCCACTCCCATTGGGCTTGAATAGAGAGCATTCTGTTGACCCCTTCTTGCACAGGACATGGGACTGAAGGATGTGACTGCACTCTGGTTCGTGCCCAGCTCTGCTGCTTGCTCCATGCCTGGTGAAGCTGACACTATATTGCCATCTTTATTGGCCTGGCTGGCAATTTTTCAGGTGCTAGGTGTGTTTATGATTGTCAGGGTCACACCTCTATTAGGAATGGGGAGAGGGATTTTAAACATACCCACAACTTACCCTTCCTCGTCCAGCTTCTCCAGGGGGGAAGGGATTGCGCAGTGCATGGCCTGAATTCCCAAACTGGTTGGTGGTATTTGCACTCAGCTTTGAGGGATCTGGCCAGCCTGGCACACAGAACTGCCTGGCTCAGCAGTGCCACGTTGCTGAACCATCCCTGCTGCCTTTTGTTATTCATGACTATCTGTGCCTGTGTGTGCATTTGCAGGTTTAATAGCAGCAATAGTTGCTTTTGTCAGAGATGATATGCAGGCCATAAAACTCGTTTGCCATTCCTTTTTTTTTTTTTTTTTTTTTTTAAAGTTTCCCCTGCTGAGATATGAAAGTTGTGGAAAAGGCTCCAAAGCCTATTGTTGATTTCAGATGAAGGTTATATAAGGAATATGGAAAGAATGTGTTTCATAGTGGCCAGGGGACCTAAAAATACCAATTCCAGAGATCTTTGTTTGGACATTGTGAAAAGATCTCGCAGCTGGAGATACTGCTCTCCAGGAAATCATCCTCAGCCTAGATTGAAAGCACAGCAGACAGTAAAATGTTCTAATGTTCTTGTGTCCAAAAACAAAGTTAGAAAATTGTGTCCTAAAGGCTGAAGTAGCTGTCCTTACAGCAGCCATCTCCTTTGACAAGGGACATTGCCTGTGGGCTTCTGGGAGCCCAGAAGAAGAAAACACAGCCCACAAGTGGCAAGACCAGGATCTCAGGATGATTCCAGGCTGGAGTGACAGAAGAGGTGAGGGTTGAGACAGAGAACGCCACTTAAGGACAAGGTTCTCTCTGGAGCTGCTTTGTGGGTTTTTTTCCAAGTGAGAGGAATCCAGCAATAAGAAACCTCCTGTAGGGGCTGCACTGATTTAAGATTAACCAGGTAAAGGGCAACCTTGATAGAGCAGTTCATGGGAAGGAATTCAGGTGACTTTATTGCTTCAAAGATTTGATATTACATATATGGATATTTTAGGGTGAGACCAGCCATGGGTCACAGGATTCCTGTGGCAGTCATAGGAGTCCTGACTTTTACTCTGCATTAAGGAGAAGGAACTAACTCCTTTTCCCTCTCTTGACTGGACTAACCACTCCCAGGTCTTTGCCCCCAGTGTGGAAGGAGCCTCTGCTACCTCCCCACAAATGCAGTCTGAATCTCATCTCTGCATCTCACACCTGCTGACAGTTTTCATCAGCACTCTGGATGTGTCAGTGAGATGGAAAATCAAGCTGCTTCTCATCCCTCATACCTGGGATGAGACTGCTCACCTCATTTCACATCAAGGTTGGAAGATGGGGGAGCATGAGGGGTACCTCCTGCAGATCAGAGCTGAAAATGCTGCATGTTTTTCCTTCCCAGATACCTAATCATTATAGCCATCTAGACCTCTCTCCCCTCTTCCTATTATCTTCCTGGGCATCTTACAGCTGACAACAGGCTTCTGTGGTCAGAAGAGCAGGTCATTAAAAGCCTTCTCTAATTGTCAGTGTATTTCTTCACCTTTACAACCAGTGACAAATTGACTTTCACTTTATCATCTTATTGTGCCCTGTGGGCTCAGCTGCCTTTGGCTGCATCTGCTCAGTGGGTTGACTGTGTGTGAACCAGAGCAGAATCACCATTGCAAAGTGCTCAGAAGTTACGTTTCAAACACAAGAGAGACTTAAAAATGAAGATGTTTGAAATGCTAACACCATATTTCAGCTTCCTTTGCTTGACTTTCAGAGTGTAGTTGCTTCAACTCTTTAGTCTCTCTGGAATCCTGAAAGAAAATACTTATTCTTCATGTTTGGTTTTCTTTTAATGAAAATTGGGATTGTCATTCGATCTTATGACTCTAGCACATGTGGCATCAGGACAGACAGCAGCTAACATGAGGCCTGCCAGGAAGCAGTGACAGCTGGGAAGAGCATCAAACACTTGTTTGGGCTTTTTCTTCAAAACAGATCCTTTGTGCTCTGACCAACAAGGAGGTGAGCCCCTCGATCTAAAATAAATCCTCCTAGAAGAAAGAAATCCATCTGTCTGGGAAAAGTTAGAAAATATTTTTGCATTTATTTCTTTTTTTTTTTTTTTTTTTTTTTTTTAATGAATACAAAGTCTAGTGAAGAAATATTCCTCTGTTTCCATTGGAAGGCAGTAACCAGCAAAAATTAATGTACAATATAGAGGAATGCTTGGTGTAAATGGACCAAAAAGGATTCCCCACAGAGTATCTCTACATACAGGAAAAAAATGATGTTGCAGTTATCAGTTGGTTTTTTGTTTTTTTTTTTGCATTTAATCTCCGGATTATAAATAATCAATGTGATTTACAAAATAATTTACAGAAAATGATTGGATTCATCATTGCAATAAATTACTGGGTACAATGCCACCAGCGTTGAGGGATGATACAACACTTGGGAACTTCTGACACCCCGAGTGCTCGGTGAGGTGTTTCAGTTTTGCATTGGAAATCAGGGGGCAGACCTGCAGCTCCTCTGGCTGGACTGGCTCAGGTTCTTCCCTACCTCTCAGCAGCTGTGGTTCCACCAGCTTCACCCCCTCCAGCACTCCATATGGGCTCTGGTGAGTGGGTGCTGCTGTTGGCTCAGGTGGAAGGCAGCAGCCTGAGGGGCAAGGGCTGGGTGTGGGGGGCTCCTTCCCTGGGTTCTGCTGTAAACCAGAGATCAGAGCTGGGGGTTCCTTCCCTGGGTTCTGCTGTAAACCAGAGATCAGAGCTGTGGGCTTGTGGCACAGGCAGGCACAGAGAACTGGGGACAGTGGCAGGGAGGGAGCAGGGCAGGTGGGTGCAGACTCAAGGCTGGGACAGACCCAAGGGGCCTGGGAGAGGCAAGCTCTTTCCTTGGTCTGTGTCATCCTTCTCCATGGGATTTGAAGCATTGTGTTTTTGAGATTGCTGCCCTCAAACCCTCTGAGGTCTGAAGGAGCCAGAGTGAATTCTGACTGTGTTATGAATTCCTATAAATCTGTTATCAGCCACTCACTCCGTGATAACCTCACTCAGTGAGGGCATGGCACTGGACTGGACAAGTAAATTATATGGGGTATCTTAGTATTCAAACTGGGTCTGACCTGAAATCCTGGGTCACAATACTCCCAGCACCTGGGGAGCCCGAGACTTTGGTCCATCCTGTGAGGCTCGGGCTCTTCTTGCTGTCACAGATCTCTCCTGATCATACACCTGCCCTGCCCTGCTTCCTTGCAAACAGCAATCCAGTGGTCATCTTCTGAGCTCTGGTGGGGCTGGTGATGTTTTGGGCAGCACTGCTCACAGCCAGCCTGGGAAAGGGTGACTTCATCCCATCAGCTGAAATTTCCTGAATCCCATGGTCTCCCAGTTTCCCAGCCCAGCTAGTGAAGTGGCAGTATCTGTGTGAGGGAAGGATTTGGCAGTGGTTGCCTCTCCAAGCCCCGTGGTGGCAGGGCAGTCGTGGCACAGAAATTGTAAAACCCCTCAAAAGGCAGAAGGATCCAAATAGTGGAGAATCCTGATGAGCCAGACTCTACACTGGTATCAGCTGAAAAGATTTGTTAGACTAACCTGTTAGCAGGGGGGACACTGTGCAAAGACCTGGAACTAGCCAAGGCAGATCTGCCTGTGCTGCCTGAGCAAAACCCATGTGCTTCACCTGCTGTGATGCTCCTGGGAGAGCATCCACCTCCATCAAGTTTGGCTGGGCTGGGGGCTGTCTGGGGAGGGAAGGTCTCCATTCACACAGCTCAGAGAATTGCTTGTTCACAAGGTCTGGTAGCAAAGGAGGAACAGCCGGCCATGCTGTCCCCAGCCTGTCCCTGCAACCCCCCACGCAGGGAGGTGGAAATCTGCCCCTTCTTACAGGGTCTGAGGGTTTCAATAAGGCTTCAACCTCAGCTCTGGGACTCAGGGCTGCCCATGGCACATGCTGTCCATAGCAGGAAGACAGCTTGTGGTGGTGGTGGACTAGTCCAATAAGCAAGCCTGTGTGTTTGTGCCCAAGAACCTCTGGATGGCTTCTCTTTTCACAGTGACTCAGTCAGTTTGGGCTTTTCTCCCACAAGGTCTTCTAAACAAGGCCAGCTGCTCCTCAGGTTGCTAGATGACCTCCTGTTTGGTGATGGCAGGCTGGGGGATGGAGGTTGGCTGTTTTGCCACAGTTGCAATGGCTCCAGGCAACAGCTTGTATTGCTCTGGTCCTGATCCTGCAGGTGGAGATGGCTGTGGAGTTTCTGGTGTAGCTACAGAGACAGAAACATAGTTAGAAGAGGAGCTGACAGGACTGAGATCTGTCCTCAGTCGTGCAAGGTTCAGGTGGATGCAAGGCAGAGGCTCTGCTGCAAAATCATAGCTCCGAGTGGCTTGTGTGTTTGCTGCATGGACACACAGACATGGCTGCATGCCCTGGAAGATCCACAATAACAAACATCAAATGAGGGTGAGCTACTGGCATTTTGACCTGTATTTGCTGCCTTTGGTCAGCTGAGGTCATCTCAGCCCAAATTCCCAAGTGGTGGCTCCATGTGGTGGCCCTATGTGGTAGACCAGATTCTCCCATGTTTTTGTGGATGGCAAAGTGACCCAAAGTCTGACCCATTCAGGGCAAGGGGAGCCTTTCCACTGATTTCAGTAAGCACTGGGTGGGATCATTCATCCCTGAATTCAAAGGCTATGTGCGAGTTACAATCTGCCAGGGGACATCTTGTTGAATCAATTAGTCTCTCCTAATTTAATCTAATCTAACCTAACCCAACCCACCTCTCTGTTTGTCTTTCCCTGCTTTCTGCATAGGAATGTCTCACACAATCATTGTCTGAGACTGTGTCTAGCATGGAAATTTCCTTGCAAGATAGAAACTGCTTCCATAGGCACTTTGGAAGGCTCCTGGGAGCTCTCCATCTCTAATGATACTTACACATCTGCCCATTGTGCATCTGAGGAGGCATTGTGTTGGCCACAATGACATTTGTTCCAAGGTTCTCCTGGATCAGATGAGGGTGCAGGGGGTGGTGAGCGTGCGGCGTTTCACTCGATGAGCCTAAAATGTGCAGATGATATTTTTATTAGTTGCCACAGTGACACAAGGAGACAGTTCAGATGGGCAGACTCAGGGCACCAATATATCCAAGGCTTTGTGTGTGATCAGCTTGTGCATATGTGACTGGAGCACACCCTTCCCAACATCTTCCATGTGTTCCTTGGGCTCACTGACCCCTGCCTGCTGCCTGCATTTCACTTTATACAGGATTGTGCTTCTCTCCTGAGCCACATGTACAGAGTAGCAGTGTCAGCTTCTCATTTTGTTTTGTCCCATTGGGTGCTCCCAGTAGAAAATCTGCAACCCTCTTTCAACCTGACCCTTCAGACCCTTCTGTTTTGATGACTGCCTTCTGAGACCAAGGAGGATGAGTGAAAAGGCTGGCTGGTAGGAGGTTGGTGATCACACAGCAAAGTTTGTCCATGTGCAGAGAGCTGGGGATACCCTCTGTGAACAGATGCACAGCTAATGCAGCTCTTTAGGTGAATAGAAACAGAGGACCCTTTGTCACCACTGGCAGTAAGAGGGGGAGATGATTTTGTTGCTAACCTGTGTACAGACTGTCTTCACCTTTTTTAGGTAGGGAATGATGGCTATGGAGGTTCTCAAAGGAATGGTGATCAGGGAACACTGAGGGGCTGCTTGTAGGGCCCTCAAGTACTCACCTCCCAGCAGCATCTCCTGGAGCAGGTTGTCAATCTTAGCCATGCCAAAGAGCTTGACAAACTGGATCTGTTCTATCATCTGCCAGGTGATGCTCTGCAGCACAGGCAGCAGCAGCAGCAGCTCCCCGAAGCGGCCCCGGGAGTCGTACTGCCGGTCGTTGATGTAATCCTCCAGGCTGACCTGCACCTGGTACCTCATCCTCTTGATCTTGGAGGGGTCACTCAGTCCTTTGGCATCTGAAACAACCCACAAAGAAAGTTATCCAGGGTGCTTCTCTAGGAATCACAGAATCAACCAAGTCAGAAAGGACCTCTGAGATCATCAAGTCCAACCCTTAATCCACTGCCACTGCGGTTACCAGACCATGGCACTCAGTGCCACATCAGTCTCTTTAAAAACCTCCAGGGATGGAGAATCCACCACCTTCCTGGGCAGCCCATTCCAATGCCTGATCACCCTCTCTGTAAAGAATTTTTTCCTAATATCTAACCTAACCCTCCCCTGGCAGAGCTTGCATCCATGCCCTCTTGTCTTATTAGTATATACCTGGGAGAAGAGACTGACCCCCACCTGGCTCCAACCTCCTTTTAGGGAGTTGTAGAGAGTGATGAAGTCTCCCCTGAGCCTCCTCTTCTCCAGACTAAACAACCCCAGCTCCCTCAGCCATTCCTCACAGGACTTGTGCTGGAATCTCTTCACAGCCTTGTTGCTCTTCTCTGGACCTGCTCCAGCACCTCAATCTCCTTCCTGAACTGAGGGACCCAGAACTGGACACAGTACTCAAGGTGTACTGTCCTTCAGTAACAGCATGAAGTCTGGGCACAGGCTGAGGTGAGCTGTTTCTGGTTCTTTATCATCTGCTGTAATGGACATTTTTTCTCTAGGCTGACTTCTCCCTCTCTCTAAGTTTGTCCCAAAGAGGAGACCAGGCAACCTTTCCACAACTTAGGACTGGTATTAGCATAACCCAGACTAGTCCCACTCTGACAGTAACCCTTGCCACCTAAAGCACACCTGGGTCAAAGAAGATGATGGCTTTCAAGCAGGCATATTCATTATCATCAATCTGCAGCTCCTGGAAGGGGAGGACCAACTCATCCAGGATGCGGATGGCCACACGGTTCACCTCCACCAGTTCAGGGCAGTTCCGTGGGATGATGTGGTCGTTTCCTTTGGACAAGCAGAACAAAGACCATCACCTTGTCATTGCCCAAGACTTACCAAGGGTGGCAAGGAGTTCAAAGCCCAGGTAACCAATGCTGAGATAATTTTGAGGGTGGAGGATGTAAGAAGTTTCTCTTTCTGCCCCTTTCCTGGCTCAGCCTGCCAGAAATGCTGATCTGTGTTGCCAGAGAAGCCTCTTTCTACTCAGTAGTCACTCAAGCAAGGAAAAGCTGACCAAGGACCTTTTCTCAATCACACCACAGCCAGCTTGGACAAAGTGGGGAGGGGCAGTGTGAATGTTCACATTGTTCACAACCCAGAGGTTGTGCTAAACTCACTAAAATGTAGAAGAGATCAGGCAACCACTCTGCAAAAAGGATGCCCACAGACACTGAACCTGCTCTCTTTCATCCCAGCAGGGAAGCTTCACAGAAGCAGAGGGGCTGGAAGCAGAAGTGCACTCTTTACCTAGCAGCAAGACATCCTTGAACACCATGGACCTCTTGGCAGCTCCCAGTAACAGATGTTCCCCTGCATGTGCTCGCAGCAGTGCTACCTGCAAGGGCAGGGAAAAATTATTTGGGTGATGCAGAGAGAAGGCTTTGATTTCACATAAGCAGGACAGAAAGCCCAGCATTCCTGCACTGCATTCAGAGATGGGGAGGGAGAGCCCCTCTTCAGTCACAGTCAGAGAAAGGTGTCAAAAAAATTGATTACTCCTGTGCATGAACAGCAGATTATAGACAGCACGTGAAACATCCCATATTCCTGCCACATGTCATGACTAAGACTCTACTAGATTGTCCCAGGACCTCATGCCAGCAGTGGGACATGTTCACAGTGGACTGTTTTCAGACAAGGCAACTCCTACCAAGAGCAGAACACAGGGACCATGCTCCAGCCTGGGATGCGGGAGAAGTGCAATCTGATGCTCTCCCCTGGGCAGTGCTCACCTCCCACTGAAATCATGCCCAGGACCCACATTCTCCTGGCTGGTGGGGTCACCCTCTGGCCATTTGTTCCCTCCATGGGGCATTTGGTCCAGGGAAGCCAAAGGGATGTTTTTCTGCCCTGATGTTAATGATTGAAGTGTTTCATTTTACACCCTCCAGTGGCTCCTAAGAATGTTCTGAATCTTTTGCCCTCCTTCAGTTAAAAATTTCAGAGATTTAGGGAGAAACAGAAGTTAACAATTGGACAGCCTGACACAGAGACTTCTCAATGTCCAGCCAGGAGCCTCTGCTGGAGAAAACAATCATTAAACATTAATGAAGAGATTCTAAAAAGTGTGTCCTGATGGGAATGGTCCCCTTTTCTAGTGTGTAATCCCTCAACAGATGACAAAGCCAAGAAAAGTCCTACCCTACCATAAAAGCCAGGATTTTTATTTATTTTTTTTTTAACAGAGAGTGAAAAAGAATTATGCAAAATAAACAAAGTGGAGGTCCTTGCAAGAAGACTACACACATGATGCTGGGGAACCTTCATCTCTATGCCAACATCCAGACTTTCTCTATTGCTTTCCAAACATGGGTGGATGTGTTGTGTGAGCTGCTTGTAGTTCCCAGAGCTGCACAAAACTGAGCTTTCCAAAGCCCTCACATTTGCTGCCTAACACAAATTCAAGAAAGCTCAGTTTGGAACCACCATTTTTGTTTCTGCAAAATTTACTTGTTTGAGCAGGGTTAAAGTAAATTACTTCAACAAGGCAAAATCATCTTATTTGATGTTTTTTCTTGCAGTGACCAAACTGAGATATATCATTCCACTGTGAACTTGGATAAATATAAATGTTGTAACAAAACAAAGCAGAACTTTAACTTTGATATGAAATTGTTTTGCCCCACCAAACCCAGTACTTTAACATTTTGGTGCAGAGGGAGAATAAGGGGTTAGGTACAACCTTGCCTATAAAAATGTTGGCAGAGATGATTTATTCTCAGGATACAATTTAATGGCAATGTAAGAGCATTTTCCAGCTTCGAATGTTTCTACTGGGCATGTCTTGACTCTCTCTCATGCCCTTGGGCAGCTGACCTGTGTGTAGTTTTGCTTATTCCTTCTCCCTGGAATTTCTGTCCTTCCTCCTGCACCTCCTGAGTATCTGCTGCTTCTTCTCACACCATCCTTTGAAAGAGCAGATGTCCTTAACTGAGTAGATTTAATACTTAATGTTTAATTTAATTTCCTTTCCAGTCCTTTGGGACAGATTGGGAACTGCTGATGATGGGGATGGTCATAACAGAGGAACTGTTTCAGCTGAGCTGAGCCTGTAGAGCATGCTGAGATCAGTCTCTCCCCAGTGGGAAGGCAGGGTTCAGAAAATGTCATATTTAGGCTTTGTTTTCTTCTTTGAGAAGTTTTGCAGTCCCAGTGTTGTAAAATGAGCTCACGTGGAAGTGGCTGAAGTGTGCAAAGTTATTAACCAGGGTTACAGCCTCTGTTCCAAATGGCACAAGGATGCAATGGGTCATGAGAGCTGCAGCCTGTTTGCTGTGTAAATCTTGTTTGCCATTCAAGTCCATTTCGGTTTTCATAATTTTTGAGTTGTATTTGCCTTGGGAGTTTAACAGTTTTCTTATCATTTTGGACAATTTAGCACTTGCACAGAATAGAAGGGAGGGAAATCTCCTCCTGTGTTAATGGCACTGAGTTCCCCAGGGCTCTGTGCTGATGGGTGATTACTGAAGAGCTCAGATTTAGGAGTTTTGGATTAGATGGATACTCTTACTTTCTGGATATTTTTTTTCTTCATGATAGAAAAACTGCCTCAAGGTCACTGGGGCTGAAGACTGATCCCAGCTGAAGAAGGCACAATCTGGTTTTGTGCCTGTACACTGGGCAGATTGGAAATACCTTCCTACCTGTGACAGGACTTGTGCTGATCACTGCCAGCAGTGCTACCCCTTCCCTCTGGAGCCTCCCCACCATCCACCCATGATGTTCAAGGATGGCCACCCATGTTCTGCAGCACCTGCTGCAGACATCTGAAATTTAGATTTACATAGGAGACATCTCCTTGTACCCCTTTGAGGCTTCCTGAGAGATCCTGCAGTGCAGTTCGGTAGGAGATGTGAATCCCACTGTGCTTATTTTGGTTTGGAAATCAGCAAATGTTGTTTTAGTAGTTTGTAGTTTAGTAGTTTGTGCAAATATATTCCTGTTTTTTAACACTGAAGAGATTTTTTTTATTGTCTGGGAACAAACTAGTGTTTCATTTAAATAATTCCACACTAGGAGAATAGATGCAAATGTTTCCTCAGGCAAGAAACAGGATGATAGGCAAGCAGATATGGTTTTAAGTTTTCAGACCTTAGGCTAGAGGTCTATCCTACTCAGTCTGATTACCCTAAGCATTTGTATAGCACTTTGGGTTTTCAAAGTGCTGCCCAAACTTTAATCAATAAATAATTGGCTGATAGACCGGTGCAAAATGCACATCTGATTGTGTACCTAAAGTGAGCTCAGTGTTATCATTCCTGTGATTGGCTGCACATGCAAATGGCCTATGCTGGCATTGTATGGATGCTCTTCCCAATCAGCTGCAGCAGTCAGGATAACAGAGTGAACAATGCCTGTTTTCTTTGAAGGTCTCATCTGCCTGGCTCTCCTTTGACTCCCTGCTGCCTTCACCAGAGCAGAGCGAGATGGGGTTGATGGGAGAACTTGCCTGGTCATCCAGGGGCAGCTCACAGAAGGCAGGGATATACTTGGCCCATTCCACCAGCACCAGCAGCTGCTGCTTCATGGACTCACACACGTCAGAGATGTTGGCAATCTTCTTCCCTCGGATGTCTCCATTGATCACAGAAACTGGGGAAGATATCTGGAAGGAGAGAAGAGATCCTTCAGCTTTCAGTGCTGAATCAGAGGAAACAGACAGGAAAATCCCCAGCCCATGGGTTGTGCTGATGTAGACTTCTACATCAACAATTACTGTTTTGTGTTGCACACCCAGAACATGTGACACAACTCATTTAAATTGAGATCAGCTTGGGGATCTGTAAACATGAAATGCTTCAGAGCTGAGGATGTGGATCATCTTGGTGTACTGTCATGCCTTGAAAAGCCTAGAAAGCACAGAGAAAATGTTTCTGAAGTCAAGATCTTCCTCCCACTGAACAAATGTGCTCATTCAAGATCTAGGAGGGAACAGAGACTTGTGTAGCTGTCAGCCTCACCAGCAGCAAGGGCACATCCACACAGTTCTGCTGCACAAGCTACTTGGTGGAAGGGTAGAGAACTGCTCCCCCTTCCACAAGGGGAAGCACAAGAAGTCTCTGCTGAAGGTAGCATTCCAGGTCTGACATTACTTTCTGTGAGCACCATTAATATTTGTCATGACCCACTTTGAAATGCTAAAGACAGACTTTGAAGACAAGAATCTCCCACATATCCCCAGCTTTAAAGCCCTTTTGGCAAAACAGCCTGTGTGCAGAGAGGTCTACAACACAAGCTGAGTTTTTTGCACGGTGAATTATTTGTGATTGCAAAGGCAAATGGGGCCATTTCATTTGCAAAGGACAAGCCAGACAACTCTGCAAGTACCATCACACAGAGCTGGAAAGAACATCTCCCCCAAACCAGGCACCCACCTTCCTGCCTGGTTCACATGCATAGCTGCTCACCCAGCTCATCTGAAAATTTGCCTTTGGTCACTACTTATCCTCATGCTTCTGTAAGCAATTAACTCAAGCCCATCACTGCCCTCCACCTGCCCTCTCTGCTCTTGTACAACATCAGTTCTTCCTGTCCTGTTCCTGCCAGTGTTTTCAGATTGGATGCTGCCAGCTCCCCAAGGAAATGGAGTTCAAATGCCACTTACTTTTTTTTTTTTTTTTTCCCCCAGGTTGCATTACCTGGAAGCTTTCCAGCTCCCAAGCTATTATTGAATAAATAAGATTGTAAAAATCTCACCATGTATTACCCTAATCAGAGAGCCCGGAAGGCTTAGCAAATAAATAAAGACCTCTGAGTGAGTGACCCGAGATCTTGGAGAAAGCAGCTCCTCAGCAGTATCTTGTTCTAATTAGCCAGGCACAAAAAAGTTACCAATTACTGTGCTGGAGCCTGCCTTGTTTAATGAGTCTCTCTGTGCTCTGTGGGAGAGCAGGAGCTCCCCTGCATTTGTGGATGGGTGTAGCTTTTATCAGTAGACCCTGCTTAAGATTTACATACGATGCCGGAATTGTCCTTCACTTGTAGGATCTGGTGACTTGAGATCCCATTATCTCACACGTCTGGGAGCAGCACCAATATTATTTTTATAGGGCATATAAATATATGAGGGCCTGTGTAAGACAAGGTGAGAGGTGGGATGAAACTGGACATGCTTCTTTTGCAAAGGATTGGCCCACAGCCCTTCTGCTTTCCTGGACCTTACAGCCTGAGCCCTAGTGTGGAGCCCAGAGCACAGCATGTTCTGTCCTGGAGCATCTCTCTGGACAGTTTTCAGGGTAATATGACCCTTGAAGCAAAGAAGGTCATGGACTGTCTCCTCAAATCCCTCTTTGTTTTTCCTGGAAGAGGGAGTGCTGCTCTCCCCAGCTCCCATGAAGGGTGGCAGCTCTTGCCTCCAGTGCTGGAGCTCATCACTTGTTCTTGCAGATAAACCCTCCCTGCAGCCTGGGTGTTCCTATCCCATCCTGTGTCCTCCCAGGCAGTGCTGGTCTGATGTACACAGCTTACAACAACCAGTTGTAAAATGGGTCATCTTAAATCAGTCATCTTTTCAGGTGAACAGTCTAGGAAATAAATCTTGGCAGTATGTTTGCAGAAATGGGGAATTTCAAGCAAACACTGGAAAGAATATCTACATAAAACAGGCATAAAACTGACTTCTCATGAAACTATGTAGGGAGCCAGAATCCAAAGTTCCCCATCCCAGCTGATGGGAAAAGGAGGCTGCCAGGCTAGCCCCCTGGATGGCTTAGGCAGCCACAGCTCCTTGGATTTCAGTGATCAGCAGGCTCTCCAGCCCTCATCTGCCCCATCAAAGCAGAAATTAATACTGCCTATTATTACATCTGTGTCCTGGACCAAGGAGTTTTAAAGGATAACATACTCAGGTAACAAGTGCCTTTGAAAAATCAGTGTTGAGTTGGTGGATAAGTTACTTAGAGAAGAGGTGGTAACTGGAAGACTTGTCTATTTGCAACCAGCCAGATAGTGCCCGTATTTTCTGAAAAAAAGAAAGAAGAGGTACCTGTTGTGCCAGGACTTCTGCCTGCAGTAAGACATTGATGGAGGGCAAGCTGCTGTCTTCATAACTTGATCTCCGGGTGCTGATTCGGTCCCGTTCGTTTTGTACAGCTGCAAGAGAGTGTTCTGGCTGAGCTGCAGGTTGTTGATGGCAATGCACACCAAAAGCAAGCACAGACTTTTAACATCCCCTGCCTTAGCTGCAGTTCTCAGCTTCCCTGCCTGGCAGGGCAGGTGTGCAGCTGTGTCTGGTGTGGGGTGGGATGCCCATGGAGCTGACTGCATCTGGTGGGTCTGTTTGCACATTCCTTTTAATAGGCTTTCCTGGGATGGAGTCTTTTCAGAACTCAAACACCCAGTTCAGAACCTGTAGAGTTCAGTGGGAAAGTTTCCTTTCACAGGATCTAGCACTACTTTTTTGGATTTCAAGATAGGGGGTCTGGAACAGTGGCCATGCTCACGCATGCAGCCCAAGGGATGGAGGAGCTGAGTATCTGCATGGCTGCTTTGTCTGTCCACAGGACTTCTGTGAGTTCTGTTTGGAAAGCTTTAAGTGCAGCTGAAAAACTTCTATCTAAGCAACAATAAGGAAGGAAGTGCAGAGCAGCTCCTGCTTATCTATCCAGAGCAGCAGAGCTCTCTTGTAAAAAGGAGGATGGGTTTGACTCCAGCATTCCTCCCTGCTTGATTTAAACTTGAGGAGCTGGGCTTTGAGTCTAGAGGAGCCAGAGCAGCAGCAGTAGTGCTGAGGGGGAGGATTTGCCTGTCTGCCACGAGACTGTGGGCTGGCTGTACCACACCACAGCCAGTCAAAGCCATCTGCTCAAATAAAGTATTGATCGATGGCAGGGGAAACAGAACAGTCCCAGCCTGAGGCTGGTGGCTCTCTGGATTGATACGTTCTCAATGTATAAATCCACCTGATAAAAAGCAATAATGAGGCTGGGCCAGAAGAAAAGCACTGCAGTCAGCGGCTGTAAATAGGAGCTCTCAAGGTTATGTTGGTTGTTATCAGTAGCAGGCCCCCGAGTTCAGTCACGCCATGATGTTTTCCAAATGTTTGCTCAGTATTAGCTGGTCATGCACCTAATGTAACTTCTATTGAATATTAACAGACAGCAGCAAAGCTCTGGGCATGGGATGAGCAGGCACTGTGGGGAGAGGAGGATTCCGATGTTCTTCAGGAAAAGTCAAATCAATTTTCATGCAATACCTCATTCCCTTTAACAGGGAAGAAATGTGCCTGCCCAGAGGTCTTCCTGCAGGCTGATGTTCCTGGGGGAACCACCTGGGTACTGCTGGTACTTCCCTGTTGTCTTCAAGGACCCCTTTTCTCCTAAGTTTCTCCTCCAGGGGGTGTGCACTGAGGGGAGCACAGGGCTTAATTTCTCTGCATGGAACAACAGGGCCAAATGTCTCCCAGTTCATCCCATCAATGAACTCTGCAAGGTGCCAGGCAGCTCCTCAAGGCTTCTCTGGCAGTTTGTGCCTCCACCAAGAGGGCCACCAGCAGGGCCACAGCAGCCCCAGGTTTCCTTGCCACTGTGAGTGCTCCTGAGAACCAAACAGGACTAAACAGGGTAAGTCCTGTCCCATCATGTCTGAGTCATGGGGACGTGGAAGGGCTGTGGAAACAGAGAGTCATGGAAGTGGTGGGGTGAGCCAGGGCCACGCAGGGGAGTGGATGTCTCTATTCACTTTGTATGGATTTAAATAACCAAAACGTTCCACCTTGCTCTGAGACCTTCTTGCCATGCCTATAATCATATAAAACTGATATATAAAACTGCAGAGGATCAACAAGGACCCACACACACCTTAGAAAAAAAAAAGGGGGGGAAAAATGCCAGTTGGACCTTCAGTGGTATCACACATCCAATCCAGCTGTAGATTTCATGGTGACTCCGGGGCAACAGCACTTAGAGCAGTTTTCCCAAAGTGTTTCCAAACTCCTGCGGGCTTGTTTTTGCTGGTATTTTGAGAGGTGCCCTGACACTGAATGTGGAAGCATGCAGGGGCTCCCCATTCCTTGCTTCAGCTGCTGGGATGAGGGCTGCTTCAAAGGACTTCTCAGGGGTGGGAGCAGGCTCATGACTGGAGGGCAAAACTCTCCCTAAGACCCCTGTGATGGGGCCTGGATCTGTCCAGGAGAGCACTGCAGAGGGGAGCATGTACAGATGTACACAGCAGGGACTGGCCTTGGGCTGCCAGGGCTTCTGCAAACACACCCAGCCCATGGCTGCTGCTGGGGGAGCAAGGGGAAGCCACACCATCCATCACCCACCTTCCTTCTTCATTCCTGCTCGGAAGCACTTCTTAAGCCTGCAGTATCGGCACTGGTTTCTTTTGTCTTTGTCTACCACACACTGCCTGTTAAACCTGGGAAGAAAGAGAGGTGTGAGGAGCAGCCAGGCTGAGCCTGAAGGCAGGACAAGGCAGAGCCTCAATCCACCTCCAAAACACATACACTCAGAGCAGGTTCCCAGGGGCTCACCCTGAGAAAGGAATCACAGTTTTTTCCATTTCTGTGCTTGCTTTAACCTGAGGTTTCTTCTTTGCACTGATCAGCTCAGTGTCTTGCTTTACCTTTGGATGTTCAGTAAGGATGGGCTAGAGCTGACACATGCAGGAGCTCGGGCACCTGTCTTACTAACATCCTCTTGGCAAAGGATGGACTAACAAGCCCCAGGGAAGTTAAAAGTGTGAGCTAGGAGGGTCAGAGCCACTTTGTTAGACTCTGTTGCAAGTTACATCCCAGTTTGAAGACAGGAAAAATGCATTTTTTCTGAATTAAAAAAAAGAAAGGGTAGATGTTTGTTCTGGAGCTACTAAGGTTTAGAAGTGGATTTAAGTCTCTGCATCTCTCCAGGGCTGTGTCAGATCCAGGCAGGTTGCTTTTGATGCCTGGACAGCATTGCTGGTGTGCAAACAGCTCTGCACCGACCTGCAGTTCAGAGAGGACTTGAGATGCAAACAGCTCCTCCCCTCCACACTTGTATTGCCAAATCCATCACACAAAGTGGGGCAAACATTGAGCCCTGTGCTGGTTCTTGCTTGCAGCACAAGCCTGGTAGCCATGTGCAGTGTGAATTTCACTTGCAGATCTGCTCTAATTTTCTGATGATTGACCAAGCTTGCAAAGTAAAGACAAAGGCATACAGAGCTGGCAAAGGGCTCCCAGCTGTGCCCAGTTCTGTCACTTCTGCAAAGATTTCTTTCTATTGTACTTTTTAAAGCCCCAGGCTAAGATTTCCCTAAATGGATTCTTGAAAGCAGCATTTTAAGCATTTAAGTTTCCTTCCCAGCAACATCTTGCTTGCTGGTTGCACCCACAGTTGGCCACATCCCTTTGCATAGAACATGTGCTTGTCCCATAAAGAACCAGGAAAGGGTCTTTCCTCAGGGATTACTGGGGGGCAGTTCCAGAGGGAGGATGGTCTCCTGCTCTTCCCTGCTGGGGGTTGAGGTCAAGGAGGGTGATGGAGGAAGCAGGGAGGATGAGAGGGAGGAAGGACTGTGCTGTGGTGCCTGAGGGCTTTGCCAGGGACTTTTTTGTGTCTCTGTCCCCTCTGTCCTTACCTGCAGGAGTACATGTGGTTCTTCCTGACACTCCTTCTGAAAAAGCCTTTGCAGCCATCACAGCTGGAAGCCCCATAATGCTTCCCGGTGGCACGGTCCCCACAGATGGCACAGAGCGCGCTCACCCCGATACTGTTGGAGGTGTTGAGGTTGGCTGCTTCTGATGGAGATGTGTCTGCTTGGGGAAGGACACGGGAGAAGAGGACAGTGAGACACACAGACAACATTTCTGAGCTCATCTTCCCAACTGAGACTTGATTTTTGGAGGAACCAGGCAGCTGCAGCCAGGCTGGGCAGCAGAGGCAGGTCAGAGAGGTGTGGAAGGAGGGGTGGGTGCTCAGGGTATCTTCAGTCACTGCAATTTGAGTGTGCAAAAGGTCCCCATGTGCCAGGGTGGGACAGCTCTTCCTCAAGGCCTGACTCCAGCAACGCCTTCAGACAAAACAGAAACCCATTTGTCAGAGAGCAGAGCCAAAATTCCTTGGGGATTTGCAGACACTTTGGGCTGCAGTAGCATGGCCAAAGAATAAGCTGGTGCAGAGTTAAAGCTGAGGTATTACAAATGAGGATGAGCAGCTGATTTATTAGAGAGGTGTTTGAGTTACAGCCCTGAAAGGTAGTCCTGAGCAGATGATTTTGTAAAAGAAACAAGGTGACCAGCTCCCTTTGCTGGCCACTCTGCCAGGTATGGAGCTCCAACCTGCACAGTGGTTCTTCAGGAGAACAAGACACAAAAACCTCAAATTACTTTAGCTGGAACATTCACATGGGCAAACCCTACCCATGCAAGGAAGGACTGAACAAGCTAACGCATAAAAAAAGGGTGATGCCCTAGGGTGGAGGAGGCTGTACACTGGTTATCTTTCAGCATCTGGCAGCACCACAGCTGACACCAAGGTGTTTTACAGTCCTTACAGACTGGGGGGCTGGCATTTGCAGGACTCTTTTGGGAGGATGAGGAACTGCAGCAGCCTCTGTAGGAAAGGACATCTGAAAGGCTTGTAACCATACAAACCCTACACTAAAACCCCTCTGGCAAGCCAAACAAACCTCAAGGCTGAAAGGATCAGCCCTTAATTCAGTTGATGTAATTGTCCCCTCCCAAGCACATTTTCCTGTCTCAGCACAGGCACATTCCCCTGCCTCAGTGGAAATCCCGGCTGCAAATGATACCCAGGATCTACAAAGCCATAGAAACCTGCTGGGATTTTAATAAGTGAATCTTTTGGTTTCTGGTTTTGGCAGGGATACAGCTCTCACCCAGGGAGGGCCACAGCTGCTCCCACTTGGCACTCAGCAGAAAGGGGGCTGGGTGCTACAAAAAGCCTGGTCCAAGCAGGGCTCCCTTCTGTAGCTGGAGCAAGGGTGCTGAGGGAGGCCAGGGGGATGCTGGCTGGGGCAGGGCTTCAATTTTACCATTTATTTTTTTAAAAAGGGGTATTGCAGCAAGTGCCTCCCAGCCTCTTTGTGGCATCCTTGGCACGAGTAACCTGGAGTGGGTTCTGTGATTCCCAGCAGCAAGCTGACACAGGAGATCTCATGCCAGCCCTTCCCTAGCTCTGGCAGAATTTTTCAATTCCTTGCTTGCTTTCTGTCTTTCTAATTACTTGTGTCCTTTCTACATTGCTTTCCTGAGTGTGTTTGCTGCCTGCGTGTCCTTGTCTGGCACACCCTGTCATGTGCTGCATTTGTGTGTGTGCAAAGCCCCTCTCTGATCCCACAGCCCTGAGCTCCTCCCAAGCCTCCTCCTCCTGCCCTGGGAGCAGCTTGCCTCCAAACCATCCTTCCTCCAAAACATCCTGAAGGCTCGGCTGGATGAAGGCTGCTCCAGAAGGCAAGTTACATTTCTAGTTTCAGCTAAACACAGGTCTGGCACCAGAGAGGAAGGACGATCCACCCTGCCTGTAATCCTGTTACTTGTGTATCTGTCACAGCCCAGATAAATCCCTTTTTAGCAGTATATCATGTTGCAATCAGATGAATATAGAACAGGAAAAACTAGCACCATTGTCAAAGAAATTACAGCATCTTAGTCTTATAGCCAGCTGACAATGGAGTTACTGCCTAATGGATCGTTTTCCAATGAAGTTTATTTCCTAGTGCCAGAAGTGTGAGATCCTGCTGCTGCAGTGGAGTGGTTTTAATGAGATTGATTTGAAGTTAAGGTAAATAGAGGAAAGAAGAAATCCTACTTAAAATTTGAGATCTCATGGTAGGGACTCATAGTAGTGGGGCAGGAACTCCTTATGAGGTCCCTAGGCCTGTCTGAACATGAGACCCATGGGTCTGTGACAGTGGCAGACTTGGACACTGCTGAGCATCCACCTCTAGGCTGGAGCTGTGGGCTTGGGTAGTGGGGCTTCTCCTGCAGTCCTTAGCCAACAAAGGAGCCAGAGGTTCTGCAGGAGGAGCTGCCAGAGTGCTAAAGCAGCCTTGGAGCTGAGAGCTGCCCCTGGTCTGGAGCTGGGCAGAGGAGAAGAGGCATTGGTGCTGCATCACCCACCTCTAGGGTGAATTTTCATTGTGCCTGATTGTGACATATAAAATCACTGTGTCCCTCTCCTCTGCCCCTGTGGAGCCACCAGTTTGGTGAGGTGGGTCTCAAGTCTCAGCCTGCTGTGCAGGAGCTTCTGCCCTGCTGGCTGGGAGAGGGGATGAGACCAGTGCTTGACTGCAAGGTCCCCGTGGTCATCGGCAGAGCCAAAGGGAGCTGCTCATTGCCCCCAGACCTCGGGTGTGTAGGGCCAGCCTGGGCAGCAGGCGTTATTGCACAGCAGAGACACTTTAGCACTGGAGTGTCATATCTGTGATGGACCAGAACCTGGGGAAGAGCCACATGGGCCGTGAGGGAAGGGCCCATGCTGTGGGCACAGGGACAGGGGTGCTCCGGCAGCCTCCGTGACACAGCAGGCAGGAGGAAGGGGCTTGGGGGGGGTAATTTCTGGAGCATACTTTGTTTAGTTATTAACCTCGTATTTAGAAAGACTTTAGGGGGGACTTGGAGAGGAATCTCCTGTTATCTCTAAGCAATGAATTGCTAGGACTTCTTGTTCCCCAGATGGGTGGGCCAGCATTGCAAATTGTGGTGGGTTAAGCATGATTTCACCCTCCAGAGGGGACAGGAATGCCTGTCTGTGCCCTCCAGGCCTCCTCACCCCTCTTCTTGGGGGCTGAGCCCCCCAGCCCCGCAGCACTCCCATAGAGGGGGATTCCACCCTGCACCCCAGCTCTTGCACGGGATAGGACCATGGCCTCGGGGCAGCTGCAGGGACAGTGTTTGAGTTTCTTTTCATAGTGATTTCTGTCTTTGCCAGGTGCTAAATGGCTTTCAGCTCTGGTCCCAGCTGCTGCTATGGGACTGGTTCTCTGCTCTGGAGCAATGAGCTCAGTCATCTATCTGGGGAGCTGTCAGTTTCACTTGGAAACTTTTGGCTGGTCTTTTCTCCTTTTGGGCTAGGGAGACTGTCCCTCTGCTCAGCCCCAGTCCCTGTGAAGTGGATACCTCTTGCTGCACCCAGATCCCAACATGTGCCCATTCCCAGGGTGTCTGGGCTGCAGGGCACCATGCCTGGCATTGCTCCACCACCTCTACATCTCCCCAAGGGAAGCAGAAACCCCCCCCGTGAGCTGCCAGGAGCCCTCCACTTGACACCCTTCATGCCCCAGCCCTCTCCAAAAGCATTCTGGCGCCCACCCCAGGAAATTCCCTTCCTGAAGCCCCCAGCTCATCCCCTCCACGGCAGAGGGGAGCAGGCAGAGGGGACTTACCACTGCCCATAGCCAGCACCTGCATGTTCTCAAACTCCAGAGTGGTGTACGCCGGGTCCAGCGCCGCGCTGTAATCTGCCATCTCCATGTCTATGAGGGCTTTGGAAAGGCGCATTATCGGCAGGGAAGAGGGGCCAGGTTGTACAGATTCCCTTGTCCCAGGCTCTTGGCCCTTCTGCCTCCCTCTGCCTTCGCTGCGTCCCCTATCTGTTGTCTTTTATTTCAAATATTTCTCTGAAAGGATTTGCTGAGCCTCAAGGCCTATACTCCCCAGAGGGGTGGAGGCAGGAGGCAGGGGGTTAATCTTTAATCATCTCACTGACTGCCGAACACTGCTAAGCTGTTTTTTTTTTCTTTTTGGTGGAACAGCAGTGATTCTTGTTGACTGTTTATTACTGAATCTCGAAGCGTTTTGCTGATCCCAACTCTGGGTGCAGGCAGGACCATGGGAGCAGGCACTCACCAACAAGGAAACACCTTCCTGGGCTATTGACCTTGGTGTTTGGCTTCTGGTGTTTGGCTTAATTGTTCTTGGGGTGGAAAACTTGGAAAAAACCCTGCCAGGAGAACAAGGTTTCTCTTCACCTCTGTCATTGCCTTCTCCTCTCCAGTGTTGCCTTCTCCCCCCAGTTTTCCCTTCTCTGTTTCCCTCCATCCCTCCCACAACTTTTCCTTTTTTCCCCTCCCTGGCAGAGAAGGTCAGTTCCCGCCTGGCAATTTACACGTTGCTATGCAAAGTAACAACGTACAACGCCTTTTACTTCCCTATAAACTGAGTTTTACAGGGGCTGGATGCTCTATAAACAGATCCCTGCAGCTGCAGATCTGCAGGAGTGAAGCTGAGCACAGGGGAGAGCCCATGCTTTCTCACCTGGGAATGGTGATAAAGGGTCTTTTGCTGCAGGGGCAACAGTCATCCAGTCTGTGCTTTCAGGGGAGAGGCCAGAGCTCTCTGCACCCATGTGCCCATCTCCCTTCCCTTTGACAAGAGCAGTTCTGAGCCAAAAGTTGTTTTAATCACGTGCACACTGGGATGGGGATGCTCAGGTAGAGCATAGCCCCCTCTATGGCCTCGCTCCAGGGATATCCATCCCAATCCTGGCCGGGCCACAGTGATCCCTTTGATTAGATAACTGCTACAGACACCAGGTCAAATATGTGCAGGATTTGGTGCAGCGTCTGGTAAAATATCATAAAAGCGTGGCCTGTTCTGCTCTGCTCAGCAAAACAGCCCTTTACTTAAATAGCCTGCTGAGCAAGGAAGATGGCAAAGGCTGTTTGCTCCCTGGGAAGGAAGGATTAAGAGGGCCAGGAATAGACACTGGAGAGGCAACGCGTGCAGGGGAGCAGCAGATAAGGCAGAGGGAAGTTTGGAGAGCATCAGGTGGCTCACGAGGCCTGGACTCTGGTGCTCTCCACCCCAGGGTCGTGTTTACTGTCCTGTTCTCACTACTGCTGTCCTCTGTTGCAGGTCCCCCCTCCCAAACCTCTTGTCTCCATGTGGAGATCGAGGACCAAACCAGCCAAGGACATCCCGTGCTTCCTTTGTCCCCAAGATGGCCTCATGATGGAAAGGTGATGGCTGTTCCCTGGGCACGGGTTGCTGTAGGAGATGGACGTCTCTCCAGGGCAGTCTTTGCCTCCCTCTGATGTCCCTGCAAGGTGGGGTTTTGAGACAGCTTTCCAGTGTAGTCATGGCCTGGACTAGTTAATAGGACCCTGCAGCTGCTTTAGGTTGGAGATGTTTAAGTCAGCAGCTGGGTTTGGGGCTCATTCAAACACTTCTGTCCTACAGAGGATGTTCTGACATTTTTATTCTAGGGAGAGACAACTCCAAGCTGGCAAACCCCCACTGGTAGGCAAAGGCTGTTCCCAGACCAAATTTTCAGGGCAAGTCCAGCTTTCAGGCCTACTCTTCTCTCCTCTTTTCTCTATTTTCTGCCTCCTACCCACCATTTCCTACACCAGAAGATGGCTGCAAAGGAGACCGTGGCAGCTCTGGGGCGTGATGTGTTCAGTGCCAAGTGATTATTTTTTTATCTGTTGAGCAGTAAATCCTTTCCCACACTGGCATATCATAACATTGATTCTGCCTTATTGATATGTCACTGCCTAGCAAATTAATCCAAAGCAAAAGGGGTTTCCCTCAAATTAAGATCCATGCTTCTCAGTAAATGAGAGTCAGGAACACAGATCGTTTAATAGAGCTTTTATGATAAGGATGCTATCAGCTACTGTGCATGCTAGATCTTCATGTTAAGTGGGTTGAACAGGGTTTGTAAGATCAAATGATAACTGAGGTTGAAAGAGACCTCAGGGTTTCTATTCCAGCCTCCTGCTGGGAGCAGGGCCAGCTGAGAGCAGCATGGCTTGCTCAGGGCTTGATCTTGTTGGGTCTTGAACTACTCTAAGGATGGAGATCACACAACCTCTCTAGGCAGCTAATAGTTAACTGTCCTTGTGGTAAGTTCCTCCTTAGACATTGTCTGAGCCTCTCTCCAGTTTTTATGCCCACTGATCTCCTTCTGCCATACACATCTGTGAGGAGCCTGCCTCCATCTTCTCAATGCTCTCTGGGTGGGTTACACTGCTGCAGTTCCTGCTGGCCCATTTCTCCAGCCTGCCATAGGCCTGGATCCCTTCCCTCCAGTGCCCCTGGTTTGGGTTAATCTGTGGACTTTCTCAGTGTGGCCAGTGGCCAGGCTGTAGCCAGGAGCCTGGGGCCCTCCTGCTCTTTGTTTTTCCCTTCTTACAGCTCTGCACCCTCAAGAAATCCCCAGCAGAAACTCCAGAGCCCACAGGACCAACCTCATCCCACCTCAGCAACACCACTGCTGCTGCTTGCATCCCTGACTCCAGGTTATTCCTGCCATGTCGCTTACAGCTCCAAGGCCACTATGGGGCTGGAGTAGCTTTTCCTTGGCATGCAAGTGAAACAGAGATGAGCATAGCTCTGAAACCTCTCCAGAGCAAGAAATCTCCAAGCCAGGTCGAGGCCCCTGCTCAGCCCACCACTCTTTGGCCAAGTGAGCTGCTGGGGAAGCACGAAGCTGAACTGCAAGGCAAAGAAGAAAAGTCCCAGGGGAACGTCACCAGTGTAGTCATCTCCACACATGCAAAGGTCCCTTCTGCCTGGTTTTTTTTTTCCCCTTTGAAATTTCAAATTCCAGTTTGTGGACAAAGTCCTGCCTATCTGAGAATATAGATCTCCGACCACTGACCAAACTCCACTCCAAGCAGTCCCGAGGGCTGCTCTTCCCTTGCCCACGGATGCCTCCGCTCATTCCCTGGATCTGCCAGGATTGCACTGAAACTTTGCACCAGAGCAGAGCACTGGTACTTGCATAAAGTGGATTTTGTTGTGTTTCAGCCTTAATATCAGCAGCTCCCTTTCTCCACACAGAGTGGGAAGGACCCTCAGGAATAACCAGGTAAGAACCTTATCACCTGCAATACACTTGGGCAGCCATTGCAGATAGAAGGCAAGAAGAAACAAGGGCTTCCATTGTGCTTATACCAGCAATTTTAGCTCATCATTTAAATTAGGAAAGGGGGGGAAAAAAGGCAGCTTCAGAGCAGATGGAAAACTAGAGGAAACATGAGCTTGTGGAGGCAGAGCCACTCCAAATGGTTAACTGATAACTCCAATTTGCCTCTTCCTTCTCATCTTGTCTGATTCTCCTGATTAAGCTCAACTTATTATCATGCTAATCATTTCTTGACCTGTTTATTCTACATTAAAAAATTAACAGAGAGCAGTTTACTGCATGACTTGCTCACACAGAACTGCTACAGATTAGCAGGCAGGCTTTAAACCTCTGTGCAAGACTTTTGGGTCTAGCAGCCAGCATGCACAGCTCGAGGATGAGCTTTTTTTCCTGTTTTTAAAGAACAGCTTTTTCTAAAGTCAATATATATCCCCCTCCCTTCATGCCTTAAGTATATTTGCTCTGTGGCTATTTCCAAATGGGAAAGATAAAGCCAAGGGCTTGTGTTTTGTCAGACTTTTTGTAAACATGGTTATTTAGGCCACACTGTCAAACCCCTTTGCCTTCTGCCTCGGTGTGTCATGACTCCAGAGCAGAGTTGTCAGAGTGTTAATAAGCAGCTCCCCAGGAATTTGGCAGGGGCTGGGGGGCTGCAGGGCTGAAGAGGGGCTTCAGAGGATCATTGCCTCCACTCAGGCAGTCATAAGATGGACACGCAGACCAGGGTCTGTTCCTGGGTGTGTCCCCAGCAGCACTGAGAAGTCTCCAGGAAACCCAGTGATTCAGCAGAAGTCTGTTTGCTCCTTGCTGGCTGCACACAGCGCATCCCTGTTCCTGAAAAACACCTCATGGAGGTCAACCAGAAAGATCCACGACCTCCATTCAGGAGGCAGGAGGTGACCTCAGCCACGTGTCAGACCCATGACCAGAGGAAGACTCAGGCATTTTATCATCCTGTTCAACAATGAATCATGTTGGGTGATTTATTTTCTTCCACATTGAAGTGCCTGTGGCATTGATTGGGGCAGATGCTGTTTGGAGTTGGAGGTGATGCCCAGGACAGGTGATACCTCAGCAGGCCCCAGACATGCTGTCACTGGTGAGCTGGTGACACACAGTGGCACCCTGGGCTCCCTGGTACAGCCAAGATTGACAGAGGCAGCTTCACTGCACCTCCAGCTACTTCTCACCAATGCCAAAGTTATCAGAAAGTGGCCAAACCAGCCAGAACTGTCCAGGCTCCCCAAGCCATAAAAATCACCATATGGAGAATAAAGGCAGTTTTGGGACATGAAGAAGACAGTTCAAATGAGGAACCAGACTCTGCTTGAACTCCTCTCCAAAAGCAACGTGTGTTTCAGCTGAAGCTGGGATGGCTATTGGAGCTGGAGGCAATTGTTGGAGCTAAAATAAATGGCTGCTGTGCAAAAGCAGCAGGGAAAGAACTGCAAACATGGGGACAGACAGAGCATTTCAGCATATATTGCTCTAGTGATAACACTGTGTGTGTCTTTCATCCCAGGACCAGAAAGGGGTTGATTATCCTGCCTAACAAAGGATCTGAACACTTGAGGAAGTAATTATTATTACTCTTGGGAGCTATTGTTTTGCAAGGACAGTAAGTCTGAACTGTTCTCAGAAGGGCAGCTGTGCTCAAAAATGCCACTGCATTTGCTGGTGTGTATTTGCAATCCCTCTGCCTACATTACAGCTCTGGAGAAGAGCATCTGTCCCCTGGCACCCCCAAGTCAGCACTTGTGACTCTGGAAGTGTGGCTGCTGTGTTGTTATGTAAAGTCACACAATGAGCCCCAGACCAAGTGAGGAAGAGGAATGGGAACAGTTTGATTCCATCTCCTTCCATTACACCACAAACTGCAGCTTGGCCCAAGCTACAGCTCCCACTGTGCATCCCACTCATCCCACCTAAACCCCCTCAGCCCAGACCAAGGAAGACCTGGACACTTTCCAGCAGAACACTCTCCTGCCTATGTCAGAGGAAATCCAGAAAAGCTCTGGCTCTGCCCTGTGCTGTTCCAGGTTCACTGTCTACACTGGCAGATGCTTGAATCCAGCAGTTTAATCCCTGTTTAAATGTGAAGCAGAAGTCTGGGGAAGCAGCAGGGCTGGAGAGAGGGTCTGCTGACAGCAAAGAGCACCTACAAGCACCTATTTCCATGCCTTGCCAGCTGATGCATTTAATGGGGCATGGATCACAGCAGCCCACATCTGGACCTGATGGAAACTTGTTTAGCAGGTGGATATGATCCCTTTGGAACTGAAGTAATCTTGCAGCTTCCCAGGAAAAAGATGTGTATTGAGCTTGTAGTCTGGCAGGCAAGTGAATCTCTTCACCTTTGCCAGCTGTTTGAAAGACTTTTAGGTTTCATTGACTTTATATGTTCATTACACACACATGAAACAGCCCCAAATTGTTCCAGCTGGTGAAGCAATAGAGGGAGAAGGAGAACATCCAAAATCAACAAAGGTTACAAAGCAAGTTTTACCTCTTTCTAAAGTGTATTTTATCTTTTTGCAAAGGTGGATGCATCAGCACACCATGCCTGCTGAAAGTGACCTCCAGCCACTGCTGGCGCTCTCAGGTTTGGCCCTCACTAGAAATTAAGGCAAAAGATTGCAAAGCTGCTGAGGGCATGGAGAGTTGTAGCAGGGTGAGGTTGGTGGGGGAAGGCTCTTCAGAGGCAAAAAGCATTTTCCTGAATTGGACAGCCAATTCCTGCCCTGGGCTGGCTAGCAAATTTCAGCTCCCCTGAATGCAAAGGAGGACTTTGGGGGGGAGCGTCTCAGAAAAGGGGCATGTGTGTTTTTGATGAGAAGCAGCAGGAAGAAGGGGTAAGGCTGCTATAGGTGAGAGCACTGGTCCGGTCTGATCTGGGAAAGGTCACTTGGGCATGGGGAAGAAAAAAAAAAAAAAGGAAACAAGTTATTGCAAAATTCTTTTTCAACACAGGGTCTGCAGAGTGCCTGAAGAGCCTGCCTTGTCCTCAGTCACCAGAGAAGAATGTGCCAGGGGTCAATGGAAGCAAAACAGTCCTCTGGAGCTCCAGGTACACAGCAGCTTCACACCCTGAAGCCCATGGCCATCACAGCACTCTCCTGTGCCAGACAACCATCTTGTTTAGTGCCACAGAAACAAAACCAGCAGAATGCAAGATATGGGAACGTGAGAGCTTTCTACATGCAAGGTTTGTATCTCAGGGAATGGCAAGGGGAGCGGATCACATGTCTCCATGGTCCCACAAACCCATGGTCACTGCAGTGCTAACTACCTGGCTCCCAGCTAACAAACAACATGGCAAACTGCTAATTAGCCTCTGAGTATTTGACCTATGTCTCCAAAACAGGGTCATACTATTATTTGTCACTTAACGCTCCTGCAAGGCTCAGTGCCATTGGCTTCTTGTATCATAAAGAAATTAAAATATATTATGACCATAAACTACATCATTTAAGGAAATGAACCCTTACTAGTAAATGGATCATGGGACGCTGAAGCCATGAACTTTCCTAAATCAATCACCAGCTGATAAAGAGCACAGGTATTTGCTGGGAGCAGCTCCAGCACACAGCTCCCAGTGTGGGTCTGATGTGGGGTGCTGGTCCTGCAGGATGATGGCTTGGGGTGCAGGCTGCTGGGGAGGTGTGAGCCCTACAGCCCTGCTTGGGGAGAACTTCTCAAGCAAGAGGAATTTTCCTGTACCCTGGGGTCAAGAGGGAGCTGTAGGGATGTTCTGTGGGTAAGGCTCTGTGAGGGGCAGCAGTCTAAGACTCAGGATGCTAAAAACTCAGATGCTTGCAGATCCCCTTTGCAGCACCCTGAGCCCAGCCAGCCTCCTCACTGCCTCACCCCTGCACCAACAACCCCTTGGGTGCTGGACCAAGAGGCTGAGCACAGCAATTAGGGACCTGTACTGAGAGGGTCCATGTTGGGGGCAGGGGGGCAAAAAACCTTTCTAGTAAGAGCTCTGTGCAACCAATAAGGTTTGCATTAAAAGTGTTTTTTCTCTTGGTTGTTTTAAGCTTTCATTACAAGGGCTGGGTAAATCCTGCTGCAAGCCTCCTGGCTCAGGAGCAGGCAGCAAACAGGGCAGGACCTGAGGCTGTGGGCTGGCAGGATCCCTCCCTGCGCCTGCGGGGGCTGCAGCTGGGACCACAGTGCCAGACACTGAGAACTGGGCTGAGAACAACCCAATTTGTTTCCCAAATGGAGTCTGTGGGACTCCAGCCCAGCTGCACCACCCTTTGGAGCCACAACACCCTTTCCACCGTGCCTCTCAAGTCTCTGGAGATCCCCAAAACCCAGCCTGGGGACATCAGCCACCCACAAACCCAGCACGTTCGTTCTGCACAGAGCCAAACAGAAAGCAGAGGCGTGGGGGTCCCCTCGAGTGGGGACCAGCAATAGGTATGAGGAGCATGAGCATATTTTGGCTGCTCTGATACCCTGCTGGAGACCCTTGGGGGTTGCCAGTGCCCTCCATTGATGTCACCTCCATGACATTGGCTACGCAGCCGCTTCTCTCCCTGCTGCGAGTGCCGGGGGAGCACGGGGGGTACCTGGTGTGTCCTGGAGCAGGTCGTAGCTGCTGCCATTCATCTTCCAGGGGTGCTCAGCTCTGCAGGCAGAGCCAGGGGAGTCTCCCCCTGGGATGGGGCTGTCCAGCCAGCGACCCCCCTGTGGCCAGTGGGGCACAAGCCATGCCCAGGAGCTGGCTGCAGTGCAGCAGCAGAGGCTGGCTAATCTCTTAATGCTGGTCACAATGAGATTTGATGGGGAACAGGAGTTTGTGCCCAAGAGCTGCAGGTTTTAAAGTGTTCTGGCCACTACCCAGAGGGGAATTATAAGGTGGCTCCGGGTTTGCACCCTGCTGCCAGTGCCCACAGCAGTGTCCGCTGCTTTGTGGGCCACCTTTCTGAGGTGCCCTCACCCTGGCCTCTAGCCTGCTGCTACATTTCTGCTGACCACAGATGCAACTCTTGAGGCTCCTCCTGAAAATGTGCCTGTGTGTGTTTAACAGTGGGAGCAGGTATGACTCTCTCTCCAGGGAGAGGCTGGGTGCTTTCACTTTAAAATGTTTCTATATAAATACCCAGAACACCATACCCTTGAGAAAGAGCCTTTGTCTCTGCTCCCAGCCACCATCACAACATGCAGGGCTGGGACAACTGAGGGTGAAGCAGGGTGGCAGGCAGGGACCTGCACACATGGTGCTCCTCATCTTTTGGCAGCCCTGAGCTTTGTGTCCTGAAGATGCTAGAGAGCATCTCCAGTGGTTTGGATCACCTCAGGGCCATTGCTGCTGGAGCTCTCCTACAGCTCCCCAGGTGCCTGCCTGCTCCATGCCAATGCCTTTCTTTCCCCATCCTCTCCTAATGAAACTGGAAAATTCTCAGGGCTGAGATTTCTTAATCAATTGTGCTTGCTGGTGCTGTCAGTGGGGATTCCAGGACCCTCCATGTCCCAGGCAAACCAAGATCTTGGCTTCCACTATGGCCCATCCAAGGCAAGCCCAGCAGGAAGAAAAGGTATTTTCCAACTGCCCAACCACAAGAAACCCCTCTCTGCCAGCACAGTGTTGCACTCTCTGGGCTTTTTTTCTCATCATGAAGCTGCTGTGACACTCTGGTATTGACTTGTTTGAGCCCTGTCCATTAGGGAGCACAGAGGCTGCTGAGCACTGAGATTTTTCTCCTCTGCAGGGAGTGTGTGCTGGCACGTGTGGCCCTGCTTAGCCCTGGGGAGGAAAAGTAGGTGAGGGATTAGAGTTTTCTGGGTTTTCACAGTCGCTGAACAGTGAATCAAATGCTGAAAGGGAGAGCTGGGCACCTTTGCTGTGCATCCCTGTACCTTGTGGCTGTGGCCCCAAGCAGGGCCAGGAGTGAGCATGGCCTCACCAGCCTCCACACCGGGAGGAACGAACTCAGGGCCAAGCCCATCTGAAACACACATTTTTGTGCTCTTTTCTTCCTCCTCAGGTGGCTTTCTTCCTGCCCAGCCCACCTCTTCTTTCCCTGTGCCAAGGAGGAAAGAGCTTGTTCCTGCCCTCTGGAGATGTCGGACCCTGAGCACCATCTCAAAGGCTGGAGTCTAATGGAACAAAATCATTCCTGAAGTGTTCCTGTCCTGTCTGCAAGCCTCTGCTCCCACCCAGGTCTGCCTGGGGCATATTTAAACTAATGTGAAGAGCGCATGGCTGCCAGCAGGTTCCTGATGGGTCAAAGACAGGGAATGACCAGCAGGTATGTACCTAAGCTCCATGCCTGGGGAAGGGGTGCACTGGTGAGAGAGGGCCCCCAATGTGCCCACGTGAAGCACGGAGCAGCAGGGATGGCTCTGAACTGTGCATAACCCTGTGCATAACATCTCCCTTCACCCCTCTGTTTCCACACCAGTTTCAATGCCTGTAACAGGGAGTAACACCCAGATCAACAGAGATTTCTCCCAGAGAGTGGCAGTCCCTGGGCACAACACCCATGGATGGAGCCACAGGCAGTGCCTGGCTGTTTCCATCAGGGTGTTCATGCAGAGGCAAAGCCACTACCTCCATCCCACCACCATTAATCCTTGAAGGCAGCAGACTCCAGGCAGGAGAGCAACCAGGGCTGTGGATCTGGAGCCTTTTTGTCTCTTTGCCCCTCCTGCCTCCTTATTTCATCCTTCACACCTGGCACCAGGCTCTGCATGGACTGGGTCTGCTGGGCACTCACCAGTGCCCTCTCTGCACCTCCCTACCAGAACACATCCACCTGGCTGAGCCTGCTTGAGCCATGGTGGCTGCATGAGGGGTGCCATGCAGCTTGCTGGGCCTGCAGCAGGGCAGGGCTCATTTCCTTGGGGTGGTTACTTTCCACCTTCTCCTGAAGCCCCCCAGTGTAATCCAGTAGCCTGACACACTAGCAGCCTCACAGCCCATGGACAAATTTTCTTGAGTGACTTCAGCACCAGTGAATCCTCTTCCCAGACTGAGCTGCTGCTTTTCACCGGGGTGGTGGGGTGGATCCTACCACCCCAATGGTGGGCTGGAAACTGGGGCAGGTTGGCATGCTGGAGAGGAGCAGCAGCTTCTTGTGGGGTGGCAAGGTTTTGGGAACCATGTGGAAAAATGGCAAACCTCCCCTGGGAGCAGAAGGGAAGAGAAGTGGCTGAGTGGGGCAGGAGGAGCTGTGCTGTGGCTGTCGTTTCTGTGTCAGCAAACACATCGAGTGGGCTCGACTGTTGATTCTGGCCATATAAAATAGTGTTGGGGCACTTGTTCAGGTTTGTGCAGGTTTTACAGCTCTTGTTCAGAGAAGTGCCCATATATTTGGTTTTGCTCCTTCCTTCAGGTCTATCTGTTGACATTGGCTCTCCTACCCAGAGTCCTGGGCCATGCCAGGAAGCTGAGTGTACAGCTCTCCCTGAATTTCCCACTCTCTCAGGGGTTATCACCTATGAAATCTTGCACACACCCATGGCTGGGACATGTTTCTGGTGTAGAGGCAGGTGAAAGGTGCCCACTGGTCCCATACTAGTGGGCTTGGGTGCTCTACTTTTAGTTACAGGAGCTGAGTCACCCACCCTGACGGATGAGTTTTAGGGTGGATGGGCACAGTCATGGGGAAGGTTCTGCCCTGGGCAGCCTGGGGCAGGATGAGCAAGGTCAGATGAAAAATTGTAGTGTTAAACCAGGTTGGCTGTCCAGAGAGGGAGAAGGCTTCTAGAATGTCATTGCAGAGGAGATGGACTACATGGGGTGACGCATGTCACCCATTCTCCACCTCCAGTCCCCTTCCCAGCAGGAGGTGCCAGCACCAGCTGAGCCACAGGGGACACCTTGGTGGTGCAGGCTTGGAGGGCTTGAGTTTATAGTGGCATCCTCATCCAGCCCTTGGCACCAGGGCTCTTGGTACCATGGGCATGCAGCTGGAGTCCTTCTGGTGGCTGCAGCATTTTGGGATGGAAAATCTGGTCTTCTCCTACAGGCTCTTCATATTTTTTGGAGCTGGGATCTGTCTGCTCCTTGGCTGTGTGTGCCTTTCCACAGCCACTCACTCTGCAGGGAGACGCTCCTCTTGCACCTTTGGTGCATGATCCAGAGCCCTGAAGGATCCTGAAGGATCTTTCTGGGTAATTTCTGTTGATGCTCAGGTAGAAGCTTGTTCCTTGGAGTAATAGCTTCTGGGACCCATCTTAGCTCAAAGGTCCTGGTGGGAATGTGGTGCCTCTGCCCAGCACTGGTGAGCAGAGCCATCCCCCCTAACATGATACAGCCACTGCCTTGAAATTTGCCTTCCATGAAAGTTCTCCAACATTTGCCATTTCCACAAACTTTTCCGACAGTACCACAAACTTCTTTGCTTGTATAATTGAGGAAAGCAAACAGACAAGGAACCTGAATACAAACAGTCATGGACTTTTTTTTCAGTCTTTGTCCCATTCTAACCCTGAGCCTGCCAGCAGAGACAGCTCAGGTGTCCCCCCTGCCTGATGTATCCCTTGGCTCAGCCCTGTGAGCTTCCTCATCCCCAACTGCTGCTCTTGGTCCCACTGCAAATATTGTTGTATTTAAAAGAAAACCAGCCAGACCTTGCTGTCTGCAGGACCACCATCACTCACTACCCCTTTGTTACTCCCTTTAAGCAAACATCATTCTTTAACATTAAGAAATGTCATCAGCAGACTAAATGACTCCCAGACCTACACCTGCCCTGTGGAGCCCAAAACAACTCAGGCACTCCAAAAACCTTCCCAGCCTCCTGCTGTTCTGCTGCTCACCTCCCAGAACTGGAGCTCATGGCCTGCTAGTAGCAGCCCTCCCCCGAGGTGCTCACTCCCCCTTATAAAAACAACATCATGTTTTCAAGCAAAGCTGAAGACAAAGGGTGTGCTGCTGACTTGATAATCAGCTGGGGTGAGGCAGCTGCCCTGGAGCAGTGGAAGTCACCCCGTGACAGTGAGCAGCATCCCTGCAAGCCCCCATGAGAAGGGGAGCATCCCCAGCTCTTCCCCAAGGAAACCTCAACCAAATACCAGCAAACAGCACTCAGAATTGGGCCAAGGCTGCTGAAGTAGTCATCTTTTTATCCCTTTTAAATACCAGTGCTTATTCCAGGGTGCAGCAAGACCCTGCTCAGCCATTTCTTGCCCCAGTAAGTGCTGACCCTGCCAGCACCAACCCCACAGCCACCCTCAACAGCTGGTGGGGACAGCAGAAGTGGGGACAGGAGAGGAGTCTGTGCTGCGGGATCCTAACACTCACTGATCCCTGACAGCCTCTGTGACATGGACACAGAGCATGAGGAGAGAACAGAGGAATTAAATAGGAGCTCACATGAGAAATCAAATGGGAAAAATCTTAGTTTGGGTCATATCTAGCAGAAAGTTCTAAACACTCAGATCCATTTGGCAATGAAAAAGAATAGCTTTGCAGTGAAAAGTAAAAATATTAGAAAATCTGCCCCTTTTTATATTCTTCAGATGAAATTACTCCTCCCATCTAACCAAACCCCCTGAGCAGCTCTGACACCTCCCATTTTTCAGCGAATTTCCAACACTGCTTTACAGAACCATCCCCAGTCATGCCCTGGTCCCTGCTGTCACCACTGGCCCCAGGGATCCCCATCTCCAAGAGATGCTCCTGAAATATGAAGGAGTGGTGCTGCCTGTGCTGGGACTGTGCTGAGGACAACTGCCTGAATGGCACCCAAGTCTGGTGGGGAGGACAGGGCTGGAGCCAGGAGCTCATGGCCTCCTTGATGTCTGGAAGAGGACTGTCCCCTTGTCCCCTCTCCATCCCCTGCCCTCTCATGCTCCTCTTTGCTCTTCTTTGGGGATTCAGCACCAGTGTGTCCAGAGGAACCCACTCAAGCTGACAGCCCGTCCTCAGTGGGTGCTGGTGAGCATGCTGAACATGCCCCAACCCCACAGCTCTCTGGGAGAGATGCAACCAAGATGCACCCAGGGACCCACACAGGGTTCTGGAGACAGGACACCTTTGTCACTGCCTGGCAGAGCATCCTCCAAGCCCTTTACACAAGGCACAGATCTAATGGGAGGCAAATAGGTGCCCCTAAGGGCACTTTAAGGGGACTGCTGGTGGCAGTTTGTGGCAAGGATGGGTGGGGGGACTTGCAGTAACTGCAGTGGGGGAAAAGCCCCACTCTATGCAGGCTGAGCCCAGGAAAGGCCAGTGTGATGCCAGCTGGGGTGGCCAGTGCTGCCCAAGGGCTGGTAGCCAGCTGGCTGCAGGGGCAGCACTGGCAGCAGAGCTGGGGCTCAGCACCCACACCTCCCCCTGGAGCACTTTCCAGTGACCCTGGGAAGGGTTTGTCCACCACTTTGCCATCTGCTTCATGGTGCCTTCTGGCTGCTCTGCCCACCCTGCTGTGCAGCCCCATCCACATCCTCATCCCCATCCCCATTCCTATTCCTGTGGTTCTTCAGGCTCCTGGGGAAGTCAGACACTGCCCAGTCCCCCATCCCCACCAGCCCTTGCTCTCCTCTATTTGGATAACTTTTTCACTCGTTTTCTTTATGAGGACTCCCCTCCTTCTGCCAACACTTTTGAGTTTCCTCTCTCTTTGGTCTGGGAGGCCCATCTCACTTTTTTTTTCTTTTTATTTTTCCTCTCCCCCTTTCAAGGCCCCAGGCTCCCAGGCAGCAGGTGCTGGCTGGATCACGCCTTTGTTTGGCCACGGGAGCAGATGGGGAGAGCAGCCACAGGTGGGACCTGCAGCCATCCTTCCCTGGCCACCCTGCAGCACCCAGCTCTGCCTGCACCTGCCCCAGCTTGGCCCACAGCTCCTTCACTGTCTCTCAGGCTGAAAAATTAGAAGAAAATCAGGATTAAAGAAAAAAAAAATATCAGGAGAAAATCAGCAATGCAAAGTTTTCCCTGCCTGTGCTTAAGGTCACTGATGTGACAGGGCTGGCAAGCAGCTGCTTGCATTACAGACAGCTGCAGTTGGGCAGAACTTAATTGTCAGTGATTAAAGAGCTCATTCAGCTCCTTGGGTTGTATCTGCCAGGCAGAGCCTGTTGTTTGCTGTAGAAGTGAGGTTGGCTTTGGATGCTGGGGCAAGGTAGGGGACCTTGGATTTAGCAACACTCAGACCTTGTCACTCTGTGTCTCTCAGGCTGCAGGTTTCATCATTTGAGCCTCCCTTTCTTCTGAAAATGAGGCACAGGTTGGTCCCTGCAACCTCTGTGGGTCAGAAGCCTTCTCCCTGCCTGCCACAGAGAAGGAGGGACATCCCTTCCTGCACAGCAACCACCCTGGGGATTCAGCCTGGAGGATGCTCAGCACCTATTTCTGCCAGCCCAGTCCATGGAGGTGACCTTGCTCCAGACTTTGACCCTCTGAACATCTCTGAGGCATCAAACCTTTGTTTCACCCTCTCGTGAGCAGCCTTCATCATGTGGCCCCTTGCAGGCTGCCCAAGCAGCCCTGGATGGATGCAAAACCACAGCTTGCACTGACGGGACCAAAACCTTGGCATTTTTCTGACTCCAGCTTTATGTGAAGCCCCATTCTGCTGCTGGATCTTGTGGCTCTGAGCTATGGGTGGTGGGAGCTGCTGTAGAGTCTTGGATCTTGTGGACCTGGGATTTTTAATGGAGTGATCCAGTAAAAATGGGACAAACCTCAGCCTTTTATAACTGCTGGACTGTAGCTTTATGCTTCAGCTCTGCCCAGTGATGCTGTTGCAGGTCCCATGCAGTTACTGTATTCTTCATTGCAATTTGCCCCACCCTTGGACCATTGCAGTGGACCCACCAAAATGCTGATGAGCCACATGTATGGCCATGGCTCACTATGGGGCCATATGAGCCAAAATTAGGGATCTGGAGAGTGTTGAAAGGCTGGGGTGAGGAAACATGGGGCCTCACTGCAGCATGGGTTACCTGCATCAGGGTGGCTTAAGGCTGGAGGTGGTACCCATAGGAGGCTGCAGGTCTGATGCAAGGAAAGCCACCAGCACCATGGAATGAGGCCAAGAACAAAGCATGAGGTGGCCTGGGAGTCCCACAAGCCCTCCTGGAGCCTGGATGCGGAACCTGTGGAGGGTGGGACTGGGCATGTTTGCGGGACTGGGTATGCTCATGGGTGGGGAGTGGTAAAGAAGAAGAGGAGCTGAACATGAAAAATGCAGCAAGAAGAGCTGAGGATGCATGATGGAGAGCCAGAGGAAGTGGTAGAAAGCCTTGGAGTGTGGAGATCCAGAGGAAGTGATGGAGAGCCATGGAGCATGATGGAGAGCCACAGGACATGATGGAGAACCTCATAACTGCAAGACCTCATGTGCCAGAGCTTCTGCACCCTGGCCATGCAAAGGGTTCTGGGGTGTTCCCAGAGGACAGCCAGCCCCATGCCCTATCCCTGTGCTGCCTGATGCTTTGCACTGCAGAGCTGGGAGGCTGTGTTTGCCTGGGCACTGCTCTCCCTGCTGCAAAACCTGCCCAGCATGAGCACAGCCCAACCCCGAGGGCAGCAGGGCTGGTGGGTGCCCATGGTGCCTCTTTCTGCAGCCCGGGCACGGCACCAGCCACCCGCAGCCTTAGCACTGGGTCTGTGTCCTAAGGCCACACGTCACCTCCTTCCTAAAATGCCTCTACCTCTGCTGGGGACCCCGCAGCAGCCCCTCTGCCAGCGGGTTGGAGCTGGGGCGTGGGACCTTCCTCCAGAAGAAAGGAGAGGAAATACACGGAGAAGTTTTTATATTGGACAGAAAGCAACCAGGGACGCTTCTTGTGCCTCCACCTCTGGCTTTTGCGGGAGGGTGGCAGCGTGGTGAGGATGGGTGCAGGGCTGGGGGCTGCTGCAGGGCTGGGGGCTGCTTCCCCCGAGTGCCAGCGGGGCGCAGCGCGGGTGGTGGGAATGCCGTACTCACCATATGGAGCCTCCATCTTAGCGCTTATCTGGGTGCTTACATTGACCATGTCTCGCCGGCCACTGCTACGGGGACTTGGGGAGGAAAAAAACAAACAAAAAAAAAACAACCCAACAACCAGAGGAAGTGGAGGAATATAAAAGGAATATAAATAAATAAATAAATTGGAAATGCCTGTCACTAAGGAACTAGGTGAAGGCAGGAGGGGAGTGCAGAGAGGCAGGGCAAGGAAACCTGCCTCTCCTGTTATCTTATTGATTCGCTTAATCAGGGCTAATGTGGGTGGAGATGTTAAATAGTAACCAAGCTCGTATGGAAACCGATCTGCAAGGTGCTGTTGCTGTAGCTATAGTAACTGCTGCCAAGCTAGAAACTCAAACATGGCTTTTACTGGACTCTTTTGGGGCTCCTCCGGTGTCAAGGCTGGGGCAGCCAGGTTGGGGTTCATCCTTGGCTGTGGGGTAGGATCTGGCTTCCCAGCATCCGAGATGCTGCTGAATTTCATGCCAGTGCCTGCCCACAATGGGAAAATCAGGGCTGAGCCTGCCTGCGGGCACAGGGTTGATCCCATGTGTGGGGCCAGAGGCTGTGGTAAGAGCAGGGGGAGCTGGCATACACTGGCACGGGCACAGCAGAGCCCAGATGTGGCACAGGGGTTAAATAGCCTGTCTGTAAGGTTGGCGCTTGTCCCCTTGGTGCAAAACCAGAGAGGTCACTTGAGGATGGAGAGCCACGGGGATGCACTGGTTGGATGTAGGGTGGTACCCTGAGAGTAGGGCTAGGGTACAGCTCCTCCCTTTCTCTGCTCCCTGAGCTGGGGGGACCTGCAGAGCATCACAGCTGCTCACAGACACATGCTCCCTCGAGGACTGCAGCACTCAGGAGGAACCCCAGGGACCTCATGGTTCAGGGTGTGCAGATGAACTCTCCAACCTCAGTCAAGGTACTGACTCAGTCAAGGCAGAGCCCCTGTGCCAGTGGTGGATCATTGGCAGGAGCAGCCCCTGCTGCCAGGGGGCTGCAATGAAGTAAGGAGGGACGTATACTAAAGGTGTTGCTGAAATGATGCTGAATATATGGGGGAATTCAGAGCCAGAGCTGAAAAATTGATCAGCTGGCAATGCAGGGCTTCCTGCATCTCCTGTACGTCTTGGGAAGGAGCTGGGCTGGAGGAGGTACTGAGGAGTCCATGCCAGTCCCGGGACTCCCAGCAGCCCCATGGGGACAAAATTTTGGACATCTGCTCCTCTGGATGGGAAAGCACATCCCAAGGGAGTGTGCAGCAGGGTGGTGGCCAAGCAGGCAGGGAGCTAGCAGGATGTGATGTGGTGCAGAGCAGGAATCTCACAGTGGGCTCAGACCCACAGTGGGAATTCGGGGACCCCTGAGTTTGCTCAGCGCTGGAAGTCCCAGAGAGGGAGGGGATGGAGGTGGCGGGGTGTTTGGTAGTCCCAGGGGTGATGCAGGGCAGTGGGGTGGGACAAAGGGTTGGTGGCTCTTCAGCATCCTGTCACCGGTGTCCCAGCAGTGCTGGCTTCTCCCACACGATGGGGCTCTCCTGCTGCTACTGTGGGCTGTGGCCCGGCTGAGGGCTCCCGCACCCCTTCACTCTTCACCCCCACAACCAGAGCAGAGGTGCTGAGCTCGGTGTTACCCCGAGGCTCCAGGCTGAGACTGAGGGAGGATAGACACGAGCACGGGGGTCTCCAGGCTGGTTTATTGCGGGGCTCAGAGCCGAGTTCTCCAACCCCGTTGCTGCGGACTGGGGGCACGTGTGGGGCTCCCCACTCCCCCAGCTGCTCTCCATGAGGGTTATGTCCCGGTATCCGCTTACACAAGGGGCTGAACAGGAGGGGGCAATGGGGAAAGCCCCCGATGCCTGCAGGGCAGAGGCCGTGCCAGCCAGCACTGCTCCCTCTACACCCCCCCAAGCCATCCCTGTTTCGGTAATCGGGGACCTGGAGCATCCATATTTCCCCCGAAGTGAAGCAGCTGGACAACTCGAGCACTGCTGGAGGAGTTATGGAAAAAAAGCCGTTTCCTACGTGGCCCCGGGGATGCGGCAGTTTGGAGCCGGGCTGCCGAGAGGCACCTAAGGCGAGGCAGGGGGGAGAGAGGCAGCTTAAGGAGCTGGGGGGCGGTCAGTGTTATAAATAATTCTGGTTCTCCCCATCCCTGGGGACTTCTTCACGAGGCTCCATCCCTAGATCCAGTTGACTTGGTTGGATTTGAGTCCAGTGAAGCACATATTGTTGGAGCAGCCCCCACCGTAGGTGGGGGGGCAGGCTGAGCACGGCCGCCCCACCTTGTAGGGTGCTTCTCCCAGCCAGTTGCCCCTAAAAAGAGAGGAGGGCACCACCTCTGAATGCCATCACCTCACCACCCACACCGGAGAGGCCAACGAGGAGGGAGGGTGACATGGGGAGGGCTTTCCTCTGGGGACTTACTTGATGGCATAGTTGCAGACGAGGAGGACAGCGTGCTGCCAGGTGCTGCCCCACACCTGCACGTTGGCACAGGTGGCAAGGGCACAGCCCAGGCGGCTAGAGGATGCCCACACCATCTACACCAGGACAGAGAACAGGAGTTGCTGGGACTGCCCAGCCCAGGCATCCCTCTCTCAGTCACCCCTAGACCACAGTGCAGACTCTGTCCTACCATGGGATCGCATCACACCTGCCCAAATTTCTCAGGCTGGATGCTGTGGTGTTTTGTTACCACAGGGTGATTTCTCATCTTCCCTCTTCTGCCTGCAGCCTGTGCTGCCCTGTAAGGTGCTGCCTTGCCAAGCTCACCTCAATGATCAGCAGTCTGGGTCACTCCTCTGATTCACCCAGATTAGTTTCCAAACCTCACCCTGAATCATTGCTTGCCTGGCACACAGGGAGCAAAATAGAACCAGAAGCTCATCCTGAAGCCTCGTCAGGCTAAATTTCTTCTTTAAAAAAAAGGTATGTTGCCCATTTGCAGCCTAGAACACCCCCAAGCATCCCCATTGATGAACTGCATGGAGATGCAGATGCTCCAGTATAGCTTGGAGCCATGCAGAGGAGGTGTTTAGGGGCAAGCATGGCTTTGCCACCGGGCAGGGGAGCAGGAGGAGGTCTCCACCTTGTGCCAGCCAGGTTGCCTCTGGCTGTGCTGTGGGAAAAATGGGGGAGCCAGACACAACTGGGTGCTATAAAGCTGCTCCATCAGAGAGGATTCATGCTCAGCAAAAGCACAGTGAAGTTCTCTTTCTTTTTTTTCTCCTCACCACCTCTGAGGTGCCAGTGAGGTAACAAGGAGCAAAAAGCCAAATGAGGGGAAAAAGGCTTAAAAAAAAAAAAATCGTCCCAGCCAACCGGCCAGAAGGTCACAGCTGCACATCAGCAGTCTGTGAGCCCCTGGGACCTCCATGAAAGCAGACAGACTCCCATAGGGACCCAGGGTGGGAGGGCACCACTGCTGGCTGCCTGCACCCCTCTGTCAGGCACCCTGCCTTCTTCCAGCCCTGCTGCCTGATTTAGAGCAGGATTCTATCTCAGATCCCAGCTGCTGCTGGGAGAAGGCTCAGGGAGCTGCCCCACCTGGTGTGCAGCCAGGTGCCACAGGGCTTTGGTGCTCACCTGTGTGTAGTGGCTGCAGACAGAGCTACTGCATTTGGAGGGGCAGCGGGGATTGCACTCGTGGGGGTGGGGGAAGGAGTAGTGCTGCTTCTCCTGATGCCACGATTTCACCATGTCCACAACAGAGCGGTACCTGCAGAAGGAGTCATGCCTAAGGTGCCTCCTTAGTCATGCCTCCTCCTCCTCCTCCTCCTCCACCCTGGGGGTCATGTGTCAGGGAGAGGAGGGGGAGGAAACCTCCATGCTGAGGGAATGGGGGGGGAGAAGCAGGATAGAACCTGGGGCAATTATATCCTTGTGCCCAAGGCCAGAAGATCTGGCTCTCACTGAAGGCTGGAGATCCAGGACCCACATCCCCCAGCTCCACATGCCAGGCAGAGAGGGGATTAATGCCAAATGAGCAGCAAACACCTCTGGTTTCCCACATTTACCCTGCTGCAAGAGTGGGACCCTCCCAGCATGCCTCTTGGTTACCCCTCAGTCCTTTGCAGCCCCAGCTCAAAACTTCTCTGCTCCTTGGCTGAGGGGCTGCTCTTTCTCCAGCATCATGGGGTGAAGAGGGTCCCCAGAGGCCTGTTCCACCTGTGGGGCACTCACCTTCCAGAGTGGATGGAGAGGTTCTGCCCCATGTATTTCATCAGCTGGGGGGGGCCATGGTCCCACAGGCAGCGAGCAGCCCACGCCTCTGCTGCCCCAGCCAGACGCTCATCCCACACCTGGCCAGGAGGAAAGGAAAAGGGCAGGTAGGGATTTGGGGTGCCCAGAGGAGGGAAGAAGAGAAAACTGATCCTTTGTGCTCAGGTGGTTGTTTCTGAGCACCCATGGGTATCTGATAAGCAACTTGCACCTCAGGCTGGAGAAAGCCCAGGGGAAGCAGCATGTGCAGGAGCAGTGAGTCCAGCTGTCCCCAGCCCTTTGCTGCAGCCCTGGATGACGATGGAGTGGTGAGGGCAGTGGGTTCCTTCATGCATTATTTAAGGTTCCTCACCCACTCTGAACTACTTTGGGGAGATGCCTGGGACAGTTATTTTGGAAGGCAGGGATTTAGGCTGAGCAAGAAGCAGAGCAGGATGCTCCCAAGAACATCTGACCTGCTCTGGTACCCAGCAAGCGGGGGCCTCTCTCAATCCCGTATCCAAGAACCACCCAGCCTCTCTGCCAGAGCCCAGCTCACCATATACTCCATGTTGGCCGCCGGGGGGGACACCTGTGCCCGCACTTGGTTGTGGTAGTCCAAAATGACACTCATGTCCTGGGCGGAGAGGTATCGCTTCCGACGGCTGCGGGGAACCCCCGCGCCCCACGGCAGCCCCGCGGCTCTGCCTCCAGGGGGGGACAGGAGCTCGGTGGCGTTGGGCAGCAGGAAGGAGCTGGTCTGCTGGCTGATCCAGAAGCCCAAGGCGCTGAAATACAGGTGCCAGTGGAGCACAGGCATGCTAGCCCGGCCGGCGGAATCGGCCGGAGGATTTCTGCTCCCGCACAGAGTTCAGCAAGGACGAGGCTGGTGAGTCCCAGCTGCCAGCACGGGGATCTAGGAGAGGAAGAGCACAGACACCACTCAGGTTTGCTGTGCACATGCAAACAGCACTTCCCAAAATAAGATGGAAATAGAATTTTCTTTTTTTCCCTTTTCAAAATATTTTTTAACTGAATCTCTTTGATGAAATCGTTTATCTCAGCGAATTACCCAAGACATCAGGGAGATGGAATAGGCTTTCTTGTTTTCTTCTTTAAAAAACAAAAAACAACCCAACAAACAAAATCAGTACAAAATCTCCCCCGTTTTTTCACTAACCCCACATACCTGCCAGGCAGGGGCTAATCAGGAGCATGCTGAGTTATTCGCTGCAGCCGCCTGCCCCGTAACTTCCCAGGCGTTTGGTGTGTTGAGTAAATCCCCAGCACAAATGGGCATCTCATGCAGATAAAGAAACGCACGGCAAGTTTTAAAAGCACCAGTGAGAAATCCTAACGACTCTTTATCTCAGGGAAAGAAGAACAAACCACCGCAAAACCAGGAATTAAAAAAAAAAAAAAAAAAAAAAAAAAAAAGAAGAGAGAGAAGAGAGAGAGAGGGGAAAACGCTGGAATTTCGCCTCGTCCGTCAGCCGATGCACCTCCTCACATCCCTACATCCCTGCCAGCCCTTCCCCGAGCAGCGGGGAGGATGTTCCCCCGGCTACGTACCTTGAGGACCGAGCCTAGAGCAGCCGAGCCCGGCGGTGGTGGCTGCAGCCGGGTTTGACCTTTGCAAACAACCTGCTGGGACAGATACAGGAGAGAGAGGTTCAGCCTAACCCCGCCGGGCAGCCCTCCGCAGCCTCTGACGCAAAAGCTGCATCTTAACTCTTCTCCCGAGGAACGTCCTGAAGTTTGGAAGGAGCCGTGCTAGGAGATTTATAGCCTCCGGGATGCACAGGCGCAGGCAGGGACGCCGAACCCTGCGTGGCGGGGGGAAACCAGCAGAGCAGGGGGGCTGCTCCTCTGCTGCTGCCTGGGGTTTGTTTGTTTTTCAAGGTACCCACAGGGAGAGTTTCCCAGAGCCGTCTCCCTCCTGTTCACCCCTCCCCAGCTGGGGTCTCTCTGGCAGCTGTGGATAGGGAAGCATAACCAGGTTGGTGAGGGTTGAGGAGGGGGCTTTGCCCTGGGTGGGTGGCAGTGGGGCTGGTGCTCACTGCAAGACCCAGGGTAAGCCTGCTGTGGTGTGGGCTAAGCAGATGGCAGAGGTGCCCCTTGCCAGTGGTGGATGGAAGGGGACCTGGTGACCACGTGTGCCCCTGGGCCAGCATCTCCCCCCGTTAGAATGAAGCTGCTTGCCTGGTGACTTCCCCAAGGACTAGGGCTTCCCACTCTGTCCACATCCTCCCCACCAGCCTGGGCTGGGGATGCCTGGTCAGGGGCACCTTGTCAGGAGAAAAGAGCCCTTCCTCTGTGGGCTGTGCTGCCCAAACAGCCCAACTGAAGACCAGGGGTCTGTCCCTAGGGAGGGGAAGCAGCAGTCTGCCAGCATCCAGTGCCTTTCCCTACAACATCCCGAGTGGCTGCAATGCCTGGGGCTGGCTGAACGATTGCAGGTCACAAAAATGCAACCCTGGCAGGCTGGAGGGGCTGCTTGCAATGCCCATCACATCTCTTCTCCCTCCTGCCATGCTCGCAGCACCAGCAGAGGTGGGTGAGCCCTGGAGGACTTGCTGCTGTCACCACCCCGTGTCACCATGCCCAGGTAAGCAAGATGCTGCCCCACACCTCACCAGGAGTGGGCTCACCAGGGCACAGGGGAGCCGAAGCCAGGATTTGGCTCTTTGGTTGCATGAGGGGGAGCTCCACGGCCAAACTGCTTCTCCTGATTGGCAGGAGTTCCAGAAGAGAGCAGAGACTAAGGTGTGCTGGGGGAAAGCTGCTGCTTGGGCAGGAGACAACGGGGCTGCCAGGATGGGAAGTGGAGAGAAGGCAGTCCCACAGCAGCATCACATCCCACAGGGAAACTACTGCCCAGGCAACTCCAGCCCCTCTGTGGTGGTGTGGAAGGGACCCACTGGTGTGGGGAGCAGCAGCACCCATGCCAGGTGGGGCTGGGCACACCGTGGGGACTGTGCTGTGTGTGCTGAGCTGGTGGAGGGCATGCTGGAGGGTCAGGGTGGCCCCCAGCACCCACCAGCTTTCCAGGCTGCCTTTTACAGAAGGTCTAACCAGCTCATCTGCACCTTCCCAGCACCAGACCATCCCAAAACACCAGCCAGCTCTGCACAGGTACCAGACACTCCCAGTCTGCTGACACCCTGATGTTATGTTCACCCATATGCAGAGGTGGGTGCCAGCTCCAGCGGTGGGGTGGCAGGACAGCCCTTGGTGCTGCAGAGGGCACCCTCCCCTCAGCCCCAGCTGTCAAAGCTCTCATTACTAAGGCTGGTAAGGACAGATTCATTCCCAGCAGATCAGAAAGGCAGATGGGACATGCAGGAGCCATCTCGACTGGGGCAGACTGGGAAGATGACTGGGGCAGACTGGGAGGAGAAGCCACAGCCAAGTGCACATGGAGGTAGGAAGGGCTCTGGGGCCGTGCTATGGGGAAGGGTTTTGAAAGAATTCTTATTGTACATAAGACAGAAGCCTGAGCAGAGAATGCTCAACCAGCACCATGAGCTGCAAAGCTTTGTATCTGAGGAATTGTTTTTAAGTTTTCACTTCCCTGGGGCTGGGGGAGAGCAAACCCACTGCAGCTCCCACTGCCACGCAGCAGCCGAGCCTGAGTGCTGAGAGAAAAGGCAAGGGTTTTGTCTTGAGTGCAGGTTGAAAGCACTGCTTAATCAGCACTCTGCAAGACAATCCAAATTCCAGGAACTAGAAGGGGGTTTGTGTCCCTGCCAGGCATAATATCCTGCAGCCCAGACTGGCCCAGCTGCCAAAGCACAGGGTATCTGCAGCGAGGACCTTGCTGGGAGCCAAGAAGCACACACATTTGGCTGGATACAGCAGCAGAGAAGGCAAACTCTCATTTTAATGAGCACTGGGGAAAAGAAAAAAGATAAATCACCAGGCTCACAGCACCCTCTTGGCAGAGATACCCACTGACACTTTTACAACTGCCACACATAGCAGCTCACCCCAGAATAAGCCATAAAGAAACTTGCAGGGTTTCTCCTACCTGTTGTCTCCAGACACCACACATCACCCCTGCATCAAGGTGGCAGATGGTGACATGAGCCCACACAGGACTGAGCAGGTTGTTGCCCGTTGAAGAGGGATGGGATCTGCTGTGGTCCTTGAGCATCCCACATCCCTGTGCCTGGAAGAGGCTGATGTGGCTTTCCATAGCGAGACCCTCCTCTGGGGTAAAATAAACAAAACCAAAGCCCAGCTTGAATAAAACTGATTTCCCAGGTAATGCACAAACTCTGTTGCTTTAGTAAAATATTCCCATTTTATGAACCAACAGAAAGGCTCACTTTTGAGCTTTGCTGAAAGCTCTTAATTTCACTAGTCCTGCCCCAAACAGCACCAATGGCTCCAGCTGCCCTGGTGACCTCTCTGGCACGGAAGGCAAATGGGGCTCTGGGGACCCCAAGGGGACACATCAGCCAAGGCTGCCAGCTGGAGGCTTGCACCTCCTCTTGCAGCTGGAAGTTGAGCTACAAACTGCAATGCTTTGGGCTTTACAGGAACCTTTGGAGCGAACCTGAAGCAAGATAGCCCCTGGGCATTTGCCAGGAGTGCCCTGGGTGTTGGCAGCACTGCCAGGAGTGGGGTGGGTGGCACAAAGCAGCCCTGAGCACCAGCTGGCTGCTGACCAGCTCACCAAAGTGGGCATTGCCCCAGCTCTGCCAGCTGCAATTTCTTCCTTTTACTTGTGCAAATGGACAGGTCCTGGCAGAAACCTTATCCCAGGAGTCTTCAGTGGTAGCAGCAACCATGGCCAGAAACCCAGCAGGGCTAATGCATTGGTGGCATTTGTTTTGGGGTGTTGACTAAGGTGTCCATCACAAATAACAGGACCCTACGTGATCTCTTTGGTCAACAAGTGGGTGTCAGCCCCTCTACCTTCCCCCTATCCCTTCAGAACTGTTGGAGTTGTGGTCCCCAGCAGCAGCTGTGAAGGCCACAGGCTCCAGGAAACACCAAGATATAATTGGAGCCTTTGAAAGGTGAGAAATTTTTCCACTGTCTCCAGAAATAAATGTCTCTGAAGTTGAGCTCTGTGGACAGTAGTTTTTCGCAAAGGTATTTTTTGCAGTAACTGGGCTAAGTTTAGAAATCCACTTCACAAATAACATGGATGCTCCTCTCAGCACAATCCAGAAGATGTTATTTTGCTGTTTGCTAATAATTTATTCTTTAGCACAGTGCTGTGGGTGCAGGGTGCCATGAGGCCCTGCTCTGAGCATGGTTAGCTTTTAGACTCAGTGATGGGAAACCCATCTGTCCCACCCAGGGGTCCTGGTGGGATTTTTCCCCATCCCATGGGGCAAAACCAACCTGCATGAAAGACACCATCCACATCATTTCTGTCCTCTGCGACCAACCCACCAAGCAGTACCCGTGTAATGGTCAGGAAATGCAGCCCTGGCAGAGGGCTGGATCAGCTGCTGGTCAGGGGCTAGCAGATCACATCCCCAAGAGTCCATACGAGGGGAAGTGAACTCAGGACACCTTGGCAGCTTCACCATGTAATTTTCTTGCTTGGACGGGTGTGTGCCACAGCCTGACTGCAGCCCCTGTGTATTTAGTCCATTCCCCCTTTTTTCCAAGACCAAAATTAAGATAGAAACTGAGCACCTGGCAATGGTTCATAGGAAGGTTTGCTGTGGCTGCACAGGGAGGTTTTGTTCCCCTTGCTCCTCTTCTTGGGGGTGGCCCCGTTGCTCATGTGCCATCCTCCACTGCAGCAACAGTGAATCCCCTCCAGCCATCCCCACCACTGCACAGTTCACTGTCTCCAGCTGCAATTTTTTTTTTTTTTCTGTAGAAAAATGTTGCTGCCATTTGTTGTTTGTTTGGCTCATCTTAAATAACAGTAAAGCTACAAGATGTGCCAGTGCATGGCTGGATTCCTCAGCCAGAACACTCTTGGTGGGTGGATCAGCAGGTGACCATCCCAGCAGGGTATCACTCCTGGGTGTGAGTGTGCTTTGGTCTTTGGTCTGCACATGAGAGTGTTTAAAATACATGGGGAAAACCCCCACATATCTAGGAAGATATAGCAGAGAATCGGATTCCAACCAAAGCCTTGGAAGATCTGGCCAGTAAGGCCCATGGATAATAAAGTTCATATTGATTTGTCCTCCCTACTGCTGCTGCCGCCGAGATTTACCTGGCCTCTGCAGGCAAGCTTGGTATAATCCAGATTTCACCCTTCTGAGAGATGTGCTGGTGCCAGCTCCCACAGGGGCCCTGGCAGGTCAGAGGGAGGTTCTCAGTGAAGGGAAGGACAGAGCCCATCTGCCCCGTGGTCGGTGTCTCTCAGGACAGCAAACACTGAGCTCACCAGTCAGCTGTTGCCTTTGGCACATCCCTCTCCCCTCTCTGTTTCCCTGGCAGACAAGGAGCATGGTTTGACCCCAGCATCCCATCTGCTGCTCATGTGTTGCTGCCCAGCCAGGCTGAGCCCATAAGGGGGGGCTGGGACCCCCATGCCCAGTTTTCCCTGCTGTGGGTCCTGGAGAGGGGAGAGCCTGTGGGCAGGGGAGCACCCTGCAACCCCCCTGCCAACATCTTCCCAAAGCCCAGGGGAAGGAGCCCCTCAGTTACAGCCCCAGTGCTTCTGGGCTTCTCAGCATCCATCTGTGGGTTCCTGTCCAAAAGAAGAGGAGGGCGGCACTGCCCCAGGGGATTTATCTGAGCAGGGGAGTTGCTCGGACAGGTTTGGGCAAGGGGGATGAGGAATGAGCCTGGAGTTGCTTCTTGTTTTTTACCCTTCCCTTTTACTTCTTTGAGCTGGCAATTTCATGTTGTGCTGATGAGAGAAAGGCACTGGGAGCACTGGTGGCTGGGGCTGGCTGCTGAGTGTCCTCCTCACCCTCTCCACTGGTTCCTGCACTCAGACACCAGGGACAGAGCAGCCCAGCAAAACCTCTCCCAAACCAACACCCTGGACCCCTGTCTGTGCACTTGAGGGGGTGTCAAAATCTTTTTAGACCCATGGGAAGTGTTATATGATCTCAGGTTTTCTAGCATGGGGGGCTCAGTGTCCACCATTAGCACCTGAAAGAGCAGGGGGGAGACCCAGTGTGCTCTCAGGCTCTGTGAGCAGCTGAAGCTTATTGGGAGTAACTGGGATGAATGGGGTGGTTCTAAAGCCACATTAAGAGTCAGTTCTCTCTCTTTCTCCTCAGGCAAGAACAGGGCTGTCCTCTTCTGCTTGACCCAGTGATGGCAAAGATGTCTGTGAGTTCAGGAGCTGTGCTAAGGGGAAACCTCCAGCTCTCCCAGGAGCAGTGTTTGGTGTCTGCCCATCTCCTGAAGTGGTTCAGTGAATCCACAAAGCTCCCTCTGTGCCTGCTGAAACCCCTCTGGCCCTCTGACACAGATGACTGTTGAGGTGATGAGGAGGGTTAATTGACTCTGACAAATATTTACCTGATTCTCTGGGTTTACAGAAACCTTGCTCCAGCTTTGAAGTGGAGTTCAAAGAAGCAGCAACGCTGATGTCTCAGAGAGGGGTGAGCATGCAAAAATGCTGCTCTGCCAGGAGGGGAACCACGTCTTCCTTGGAGGACACCTGGTGCAGCACAGGCATCTTCCCTCATCTCCCAGGCTCCTGCTCATCTCCTCACACCAGGGTAAGACCAGTTTTGCCAATTGTTTGGAGCCTGCATTAAGTAACTAGCTCAAAGAAAGGCTTTTTTTTTTTCGTTCCCCAGCAAAGTGGCAGAACATGCTTCTGGGGTATTTTTTTTCCTAACCTCTGAATGGTGTCAACAGAGATTGGGCTGAGTTGCACATCTGTGGTGGGTTCATATTTTTAAAAAATAGCTTGTTTGAATTATACAAATAAACACTTATGAAAAGAATCCTGTTTCTTTAAGTGAGGCTGGTAAATGCTTTGATTTAGCCAAGGATTTGGCTTTACTTTTATTTTTCACCAAAGTTAAAGCTGGGGGAGGTGGGCAAAAACCTGCTGTTTATTCTCAGAGCAAAGAGAGTCCGTGCAGCAGGATCACAGCCTTCACCACTCACCTCCTCCTCAGGCTGAAGGTGACCCCCCCTGCACTGCTGGCCACCCTCCATCCCTTCCTCCCACCATGGTGAGGAGCAGACTGGGCTGCTGTGTTTCAGGAGATGCTCTGTTCCTGCCAGGCTGGGATGTGCTTCCTTGGCAAGAGCTGAGGGCAGCCGGTCTGGTCTACTTCATGTTGGGAAACTGGGCCAGACCATAAGGGACCAGTAATGGCCTTGCCCACCTTTCATGCCTTACAGTAAAATCTCATGAGATGCCTTGGAGAAGGTGCAGGAAGTCCCCTAATGAACACTTCAGGCTTAATTTGCTGTTTGGGAGCTCTTCATGCTAATGGCAATTCTTCTACACCTGGTGGGACCCCAGAGATATGCACAGCAAAGAGAGCACTTCCAAACCCTTCCAGAAGCTAAAGGAAAAAGTCCTGGCCAGGGAAAACGTGATAAACCTGAGCCCAGCCACCCAAAGAGCTCTGGGCTTCTTCTGGAGGCAAACCCTTTCTTCCCTGTCCCAACTCCAGGCACAGGTGACCTGGGCACTGCTCAGAGCTCTTCACACTGACACATCCTCTCACCCCAACATCTTTCTGCCTAGTTTGTCTTTCAGGTGCCACCTATGGCTGATGACCCTATGGACCCCATGGCCTTGGGCATCCTTGTTCCTTCTGAGGAGAAAGATTCCGAAGTGTAGGGCAGCCTTGTGGTGAAAGAGCACACCAAGGGGAACAGGAAGGCCTCCAGCAAACACATAGGTAAAAAATGGAACAAATTATTTTTAAAAAGAAAAAAATATTGACTTAAGCATCCAAATTAAGACTGTGACAGCCTTGTGTACCAGCCATTAGCTTGCCCTTGGGACATCTAATTATTACTATATCTATAGAGCATTGCAATAATGATTATGGTCAAGGCAAATTCAAATCACATTTCCACCCAACACTTTTATGATTAACCAGGGCAGTAAATCACAGATTAAATATTATATGTGTATATATATATATTTTGTTTTATGTGTTAATGTTATATATTTCACTGAAGTTGCTACAGCTTGTGTTATGTGGCTGGTTGCACTGGTTATCCAGCCAAGAAACAAGAACTATGACCTGTGGTCTCTGCAGCTAATCATCAAAATCATTGCCAAATTTTACACCTGAACATATGAATCTTTCCTGCAAACATATGATCTAAAAACACACTGGTAGAATTTTAGAAGTTCATATTTGTGAATTAGAATGAATAAGTACAGCCCATTTCCTTCCCATGCTTCATCAGTTCCAGCACTCAGTATTTTCTTCCTATTAAAAAAAAATGCTGTTAATATGTACAGTAACTCAAGGGCCACCCAGAAAAGGTTCTCATGGAAATTGTAACTGTGGGTCTTGCATGATGTTTAGTCTGTGATTGATGATCAGCACAGAAAGGGACCAGATGCAAACACCAGCAAATCCCTTCAGCACGTGGCTAACAGAGGGGAATGGGGCTGGGCAGAAATTACTTCCCAGTGACTGTGCTGCTGGGAGAGCACTGCCTGCAAGGAAAAACTTGCCCAGCAGCTACCCCAAAGGGCAACACTGTGAGGATCAAATTAATTCAAACATGCAGGTCTGGGGAGTGAGGATGTTCTTTGGCAGGGACAGAAGGCAGACATTATGTGCTGTGCAAAAAAAGGGGAATATTTCAGCTGCACACACAGACCCCACAGCTTGCTCAAGGAAGTCAAGTCAATATAGACAAGCATGAATAATTGAGACCATTTTATGCCCAAACGCAGGTACGCTTAGTCACAGGAATTATACATTTTTAATTTTTTCATTGGTAATCTCATCCCCACTCAATTTGCTGATGGGCTGTTTAACTTGTAAGGAAAAGTAACTCTTTTAAAGTAACTCTTTTACATCTTCCTGACCTTTGGTTATTTTTACCATTATTGCAGCCCTCTCCAACATCACAATTATCTCTGAAAGATTCTTAGGAAGGAGGAGAAGGGAACCTCATATCCTGCTCAGGGCATGGGGCTACAATGTTTAAGAGCGTTGCCTATGGCTGGAGAGGGAGTTTGTCAGCTTCACAAATTAAACCCAGCTCCTCAGAATCTGTGCTCTTCACAGGACCATACTTCCCTATAAATTAAACCCCTTTATGAGTATGCTCTGCTGCAATCTGGCTGTGCAGAACACAAAATATAAATATTTTGGAGCAGAAGGTATTAATTTGTGGCATTAGTAAAGTTTGCGTCACTGAAAACTGAATTGATCCCTTATTACGCTTTGCCCGGTATCCCAAAATATTTTGATCTTTGGCTGTAACCACCAAATATGCTAAAAAAATTCCCTGCAGTGCAGATCATACCCCTCCTATTCGTTTGAGGAGGGTTGGGGGAGGAAATGTGTGACCCACAAAGGTTTTCATGCAGGGTTCAGCGATGGTGCAGTCTGTAGAAATTCCCTGGGGTTAATTTCCACACCTTTTTCAAAGGCATCACTGACACAAGGGAACAAAGCATAATATTGTTTTATTTATATATATAAGTATATATATAATTTTTTTTTTAAGCTGACAGTGAATAGAGGAGGCTGCAGAGCTGAAAGCACTGAGCTTGATGGACAGTGTCTCAGCAAAGGGCCAAAACTATCTTAAACTCCAAGCTTAAGCTTCTACTAGGCAAAGAAAATACAGCACAAATTCTGCTTATGTTGCACCTCTCATGCGAACATCCCAGGACGCTCCATGATCAAACTCAAACACAATCAATCATGGAGATGTGAGCAGTGTTCACCAAGGAAAACAGAGAGCTGAGGAGGCTTGGGAAGAATGAATGGCACAGCTGCTGGAACACCTGCCTTCCAGAGGGAAGGGCTGGGGGCTGGCAAGGGCTCTGGGTGGGCTATGGTGGAGCAGATGCCAGTGGGGTCTGGGAAATGCTGTTAGGCAGAAGGAAAAGTTGGGAAGAGAGGGGGTTTCAAGAACCCACGTTAGCTCAAGCTCAGGTCAAAAAAAGAAAACAAAAAACCAAAACCAAAAATGGCACAAAAGAAAATTTACAAATTTTGTAAAAGAAGGTCTGATAGAGGTTTTTCTCCTTCTCCAGGCATTCTTCATGGGTGCAGTGGACCCAGAAACCCCACTAAACCAGAAAGATTCCCATTTTGAGCTGAGAATTCTGTTCAGACTTCTTGGTCCTGTTCCACAGCAAAGCTCCAAGCCTTTGCCAGCTGATTCTTCTCTGCAGGGAGGCTCCCTTGCTGGGCCATGTGTGAGAGCTGATGTTCCTGCAGGGCTTTGTCAAAGGGCTGGAGAATTAAACTTCAGTAATTCATTCTGCAATTGGCTTTAAGGAATAATCATGTCCTCAGATCTTTTCTTCTTCTAACATGCAATGGTTTGGAGAGTGTTCAGCAGGAGGAATTTGTGCATCAGAGCATCAGGACACTTAATGTGTGAGGCTGTGGTGATGCTGCAGCAAATTTGGACACAGCATCAATGTTTCAGCATCCAAGTGACAGCACCAGGAGCCTGAGCCAAATGCCACTGTCTTGCAGCAGGGTCTGCATTTCTCCACAGCCAATTTCAAGCACCAAATGAGGAACAAAGTTGCCCCAGGCTCCTGGCAAGCGTGGTGGTGGTCATTCCCCTGACTTGTTTCCAGGGGAGGATCCCCAGTTCTGTGGAAGTTATCCATACAAGACCCATCAACAAGATATTTCTTTGCAATTGAGGTGATTAACAGACTATTAATTGAATCACCAAAATGAGACAATTTTCTAACCAACCTATTTATTTAGTGTGCCACTGTTCTTGCTCCAAGGAACAGTGAAATACCTGATACAACATGAACTCTATGACCAGGAAAGATTTTCCACAAGCCTGCTGCAGCTCAGGAGTAAGGATGCTCTTCCCAGGCATGTTGCATCTTCCTTCAAGCCTCTGCTCAGGCACCGGGATCTCCACGTTGCCTGTCCAGGTAAGTGCCCTAAGCTCAAGGTGACTGGGACACAGGGACAAGGCTTTCCAACCACACTTCAGCTCTGGAAGTCGTTCTACAGCCCCTAGTGGGTCTATTCCTGTGGAAAACCTTTATTTCTCAGAGAAAGTGAAACAATTTGTTGGAGGTGTTGGTTCAAATTAAAACAGAAAAACAACCAAACAAACCTTAACACAACCATATTTCTTTAACCAAATATTGTGGAAGATTTCAGTCTCAGTCTGGCATTAAGGTGCCATTAAGGAAAAGGATAGGAAGAAAGGGAAGAACAGCCATATCTTCTGTAGTTGACAAATTAATTCAGTTTTGTGTGATTTATCCCTGTATATACAGTTCCAATAGGTATCTATGAGAGCTTTTTGGGAATCTTCTGCAATTCACCTGGAACAAACCTTATTCCCTGTTGATGAATAAAAGCTTTTTCTGCCGTTTTAAAAGACCTAAATTCCACTTCTGATTCTTTACAGAGGAATAGCTATCAGCTCCTAGGAAGAACTATTGGCTTTGGCTGATGCATACAGCAAATACATGGCTCAAAAGCAGAGCCTTTTTTTTTTTCTAAATCTGCAGGACACCTGGACCCAGCTGAGCTCTGCTCACTGCACTTGCAAGAATCTGCGATTTACAGAGATAATCCTCAGACATTTCAAGCTGGGCTGAAGAGAGAGACATTTTCAGCCCATGCCATCAATTCCATTCATCTGGAGCAGGTGCCAGGCTTATGAAATCTTCCTGCCCTGTGGTAGACTCCATGCTTCATTAGCAACCAGCCGAGCAGCTCAGCACCTCCAGCTCACAGGCACTGCAAACAGTCTGGGGATCAGAGACCCAAACCTGGGAAGCAGAGGAGGGAAGGTTTCAAAGGCAAAGGGGGATTTAGGCAGACAATGCCAGACCCCGTGGAACCTGCTCCCAGCCCCTCTCGTCCTCCCTCATTTGAGTGAACGCAGCTGTCTGGGCTTTCTGATTCAGGGGTAGAGACATGGCCATGGCAGTCTTATTAAAAACAACATATAATAAATTGCCAAATGCCATTTACCCTGGATAACCTCCTTTAGCTGAAACTCTCTGTATCTACTGGAGATGCTTTGATGTCTCCTACTGCTTTTCAGTAGATGTTGTCACAGATTCACTGATGGGGACTGCAAATTGGCTTTGAAACCCATTCTGGCAAAAAAATACTTTCCCCTCATCCTGTCTCAGATAGGGTCTGCTTTTTTTTTTTCCCCCTCCCACATTTTTCTTACTGAGGCCATTGGGATGGATAAAGGCTCTTTGTCCATTTATCCATTTCTCTGCTTGCTGATGCTTTTTAAAATATTATTATATATAATATAATAAATATAATAAATAATTTATAATATAATAAATATAATAAATATAATATTAATATATTATTATTTTAAAATTAAGTAGAACTGTCTGTGGCAGTAGTTCAATAGATGAAATAGGTCTCAAATACCAATACTTGGACACCACTTTCAGCTATAAGCATGGGCAGGAGCAGTAAGAGCTTTTCCCCTCTCTCTTAAGCCTCAAGAGAAAAGTCAAAAAATGATCCTGAATGAGGAAATTCTCAATTTTTCTCTCAAATATTAGGTTAGGACACTCAGAAAGAGGAGCTGACACCTTAGGCTGAAGAAGCTGATGCTCATTTATAAGATGAGAGAACAGGGCCTCAAGTTCAGGCCAGGGGAGGTGTAGATTGGATATCTGGAAAAACTTCACCGGCCCAGGCTGCGCAGGGAAGGGCTGAGCCACCGATGCTGGGGGGGTTGGAAGAGATGAGGGGTGCAGGGAGATGGCTCCGGGGTGACCTGGCAGTTAACGCTTGGGATTCACGGTCTTGAGGGTCCGATCCAGCAGAAATGGTTCCGTGGTTCTGTGGTTCTGAGGTTTCTGTGTTCATCTGCAGATGCCCCCGAGCCCTGTCCCCTGCCCGGCTCTGCTGGTTTCTGTTCTGACGAGTGACAGCACTGCCCCGGCTCCACTGGGACAGGCACACTATGGACCCTGCAACCAGGGAACCGAACCACGCCAGGACCGGACCCCCAGGACCAGAACCCTCACCCTACCAGGACCAAACCTCTGACACTGCCAGGACCAGACCCTCAGGACCGAACTCCTCACATTGCCAGGACCGAACCTCCAGGACCTGATCCCCAGGACCGGACCCCTCACCCCGACAGCACCGAACCCCTCACACTGACAGGATTGGACCCCCCAGGAACAGACCCTCGGGACCGAACACTTCACACTGCCAGGACAGGACCCCCAGGACCAGACCCTCAGGACCGAACCCCTCACACTGCCAGGACCGGACCCTCAGACCGAACCCCTGACACCGCCAGGACCGGAGCCCCAGGAGCAGACCCTCGGGACCGAACCCCTCACACCGCTAGGATCGGGCCTCCAGGACCTGACCCCCAGGACCAGAACCCTCACCCCGCAAGGGCCGAACCCCACACACTGCCAGGGCCAAACCCCCAGGACCAGACCCTCAGGACCGGACCGATCACCCCACCAGGACCGGACCCCCAGGACCAGACCCTTGGGACCGAACGCCTGACACCCCCACGACCGGACCCCCAGGACCAGCTCCAGAACCGATCACCCCACCAGGACCCCAGGAACGGACCGGACCGGACCGGACCGTCGGGACCGAACCCCTCACAGTGTCAGGACCGGACCAGCAGGCGGCGCCCTCTCTCCCGCTGCCCGGCGGTCTCCGCCAGAGGGAGGTGGGGGGCGTGGCCGGCGCGCGGTGTGACGCAGGTCGGCGCCCGGGCGGTGGCGGTGGCCATGGAGCGTCTGGAGCGGTGCGGCCGGAGGCTGCGGGCCGGGCTGGCAGCGGGCAGGGTGAGCCGGCGGCTGCCCTGGCTCCTGATCGGCATCGTCCTCCTCGGGTCTGCCCTCAAGGACCATGAGCTGGTGCCCGAGACGCCCCTGAAGAACAAGCGCAACCCGCTCAACGTGTGAGGAGGGCGGGAACGCGGGCCCTGAGGGAGGGGTGGGGGCGTTGGTTCTGTCAGGCCCAGGGTGTTCGGTCCGACCGGGACCTCTGCAGCGCTGCTGCCCCGTGGTCTCTCCCCAGGGAAAGCCGGGGCTCCGGCGGAGGGACCCGGAGGGCCAAAGCTGGGCTGGGGGGGGGGAGTCTGTGTGTGTCCGGGCTGTCCCGGGTGGGAGAGGGGGCGAGGGGAGGAGGGAGTGGGGGGAGCGGCCGGGAACGCTGGGGGGGGGATGAAGAGAATTATTTATATGAGGAGAATTATTTATATGAGGATTCCTGCTCTTAACGCCTGCTGTAGGCTGGGAGCTTGCAGAACAACTGGGGTTTCTTCAGCCTTATTTTTTTCTTTAGTTCCCAGATAATTCCTCAGGTTCGAGTAAACTTGCGCTTACTGAGCTGATGTAAAAGCAAGCTGAAAAGAAAAAGTGTTCTGGTGCCTCTGGTAAAAGCAGAGTTACTGCAGTCCCTTCGTAGTGATTTAACTGCCTTAGGAATTCTTTAAAACTGTGTTTGGGCGTTTTGAAGGGCATGAGGAGGGCAGTGAGCTTGGGCAGCATGTGTGTGCTTTACCTGCTGCAGGTCAGAAAGTAAAGCTCAGGTTGCTGTTTTTCCCTGTGCTCGGGGAATTTTGTGCTTTATTGACTCGAATTCGTCAGTTGGTGACATGTGGGAGAGGAGCTGCTTTTAGTGCACCTGAAAAGAAGGATTGGCAGGAACACGTAGGGAGTGAAATTGATCTTACAGTAAAACACACTACATGCAGTTCAAGTCTCTGTTTTGATTACAGGAAGATTATCTGTAGTGACAGTTCCTAAAGTATTTTTTTCCCCCAACAAATTACTTTCCTCCTGGTTTGCCAGCAGCAATCATAGAATCATAGAAGCCTTTTCTGCTTCTATCTCAATGAATGAGGGTTCTGATTTCAATTACTGTCCAAGGTAGCAGCTATAGTTGCTGCACAGATCCCCCTTTGTCTTTAAAATGAAAAGTGAAAGAAGGTACTCCTCAGAATCCTGAGCAAGACCCTGACAGTGTTTGTTAGGGTCTTATTCTAGATACAGAACTCTTCTCTTGCTTGGTTTTGTCTGGGATGCTGAGGTGATGATTATGTGAGATCTGTGTGTGTCCAGCTGTAGCTCAGCCACAGATCAGAATTCTGCTGTCTCTGTTTTTCGAATTGGAACGTGGGGCTGCACAGCTCCCTCCTCCCTCCAGCTGACAGGAAGCAAGCTGCACTGGAAGGTACTAAGGGGAGAAAGAAGATCATAGACTGTGGTCTCCTTAACTTGATAGTAAATTCACTTTTACCTGCTCCACTTCAGGAGTTGAAAAGAGGACTAGTTACACAATACTGTCCCCAGCTAAACAGGGTATCAGCACATCATTAGGTGGTTTTCAAGATTTTACAGGCATCACAGCAAAAAACTTCAAGATTGAGAGTGAATTGAGAGATGGAAGGATTTGGTTTTGCCCAAAGGGAGGTCTCAGCAGCTGGAGGAACAGCAAATGAATGAACACGTGATGCTGCTTCATTTATCTTATAAGGTGATGAAAGAGGAAGAGTTTTATGATCCAGGAAAAGAGTCAGGGCATCTCCTGGCTGTTTTATTCAGTATTAACAGGCCTAGGTTGTGAAGTAAAGATAATTGAGATGGAGGAGAAGTGTCAGAGGAAGGGTTACTGTGGTCAGGGCAGCAAGCTAAAAATACTTGCTTTGCAGCTGCATTCTGAGTAGGGCAGAGTTGAGCGGGTTTGTGGGGTAAGAGAGATTGCAAAACTGAACTGCCAGGCTGCTGCAAGCCTGAACAAGGTCCAAAGGAAAACTGCCTGGGCAGCAGTTTAAATTCCTGACTGAGAGTGTGTTCAGGTGTTGGGGCCCAAAAGAAAGAGCAGGGAGAGGGATAAGATATTTTAAAGGAGGGTGCAAGTTCTTTGAAGGGAGGGCACAAGTGTCTGCATTAGACAGCTCTAAACACTGACCTTGAAACCCTACTTCTTAAAGCACCACCACTCTACCCAGCTCCCATGAAGTTTCACACAAGCTTATTTCTTTATTTTTTTTCTTTTTGGCTTTTCTCTGGCAGGTATTTTGTCAAGGTGGCTTGGGCATGGACGTTCTGGCTTCTGCTGCCCTTCATCGCAGTCACCACCTTCCAGCTTGCCAAGAGCAGGTTCCTCTATGGTCTCACCAAGAGTGTTCTGGTGGTGCTGCGGCGCCTCAGCTCGCTGCTCGTGGGCACTGCCATCTGGTACCTCTGCACCAGACTCTTCATCTATATTGAGAATCTCACTGGCACCTGCTCCACCTCGGGTAAACCCGGGGAGCCTCACCGGCTGTATGCCACCAAACAGGAGTGCCACCAGGACAACGGGATCTGGGATGGCTTTGATATCTCAGGGCACTGCTTTCTGCTCTCATACTGTGCTCTGATGATTGTGGAGGAAGTAGCTGTGCTGGAAGGCTTGTCCATAGACCAGAACTCTAAGCTGCATGTTGTGATCAACAGCCTGTTTGTTTCCTTGTGTTTTCTCACCATGATCTGGGTGTTCATGTTTCTCTGCACTGCCATCTATTTCCATGACTTCAGTCAAAAGCTTCTTGGTGTGCTGATAGGTCTGTCAGCCTGGTATGGGACCTACAGATTTTGGTACTTAAAGCCCTTTTCCCCTGGACTTCCACTTCCAAATATACCTTTAAGTTCAAAGAAATACAGTTATAGGAGATAAAATGTTTTAAAATGTTTGGATTTTGCTTTCAGTACTGTTGTCAGTAGTTGAATGTAGAAATGGTTATGGCATTTCCACTGTAAGGAACACGGTGATGGGCAGGAGGAAACCGAATCTGTACTGGCTGATGGCTGGCAGGTGATAATGAGCTGCTTTCTTGGAAGAAAAAAAAGAGGATATTGGAAGAGATCTGACCTTGTTTAGGTGCTGCTGACTGGAGTTCTCATCATGGAAATCAGAAGTTGGATCTTTTTCTCTTACTAATAAATGGAGGAGGAGATCCAAGGCTGAGAGAAGCCTTTGCTCTTTAGGAGCCTGAAATACTTTGGATGATTCAAACATTGTACACCTCTTTTTTTAATTCTCCTATCTGTATTGTCTCACAGGAAAACTCTACCAGTGACAGTGCTGCCAAGTATTGCAAAATATCAATATTCCTTAAAGCAGTGTAGAGCTCTGTTGTGAAACTAGAACATCTCATGTTGTCAGGTGTTAATGACACTAACTTGCCACAAATGTTTGTTAGCTGTCTGTACCTTCTGCCACAAAAAGACTGTGAGATGTAAAGTAAACTGACTTCAAATTCATCCCTGCCTTTGAAAAGGAAACTCTTGAAAAATGAGCCTTAACTTTCTCCTTATGTGAAGTATCTGTAATAATACTTTGTCATTTTACTCTTGACACAAGAAACAAACTCCTTCCTAAAAAGTCTAGCATGAGAATTTGGGTTTGTTTTTTCTTTTTTTTTTAAATCTTATGAGTTGCACACTTTGCAACAATGAGTACTTTGTGATAGGTTTCTTTTAGAAGAACACTAAATTCTGGTGCTATGAGCCAGCTAGCTTAATCTGCTCTTTCCCTAACAGTCTGCTTAGTAATGAATGGAGCAAATTGTTTATCCCCAGAGCAGCGTGCTTGAAGCAATATTTATTCTTGCTTATCCAGCAATATCAATAAGCTGCTTAATTTGATTGCACAGAAAGCTGTGGCCACTTTTGATGTGGCTAGAAACCCACTACTGAATAAAACACTTAGATAATTAAAAGGTAATCATATCAATCATACATTTAGCATAGTTTTTTTATCATGAAAAGCTTTTTGTTGTCTCATAAAGGCTTATTCTTGTCACAGTTGCACAAAAGCTGTTTTAACAGTTCCAGTGACAAGCAAGACAGGCAAAAAAGTCTGTGGGTAAGGCTGTAGAAAAGTCAGATAATCTGAGAGTGAGCTGTCTGCAGCTTTTGGCTCCAAGGTGAATATTTTGGTGAATACAGGGTATGATGCACCAGAGCCTAATCTGGGGACATTTCTCTTTGTCATCTCAACAGCTCTCTCCCAGCAAGGGAGCCACAGCGTTTGCAGTAAGTACAGCAGTGTTAATTCCACACTTGTGGTCTGCCTCTGAGGAGAGCTGAATTCCCTGGGATCTCCACTGGATTCAGTGGTGTGTGGAAGTTGTTGTGTGTCCTTAAAAAGTGCAAATCACCTTGCAGAAACGAGTTGTTAAAGGAAGCTGTGTATTTTCCATCAAGCTCTTCCTTTTGTTTTTGGATTGAATTGCCTGTTAAGCTGAAAATTTGCACTGATTAACTCATATTGGGTTTAACTAAATTTGTTTTAAACGATGCAAATGCATTTGCAGACATTCTTTTGATGTAAGCCTGCTCCCAATAGAGTTAAAGCTAGACCACAAGCCATTTTCACCATGGAAAAGGATTATATACCCAGAAGGTGTTACAATTAATTTAATTAGATTTAAGTTTCTATTTTAGGTTAAATTCATGTAACTTTCCTATTTAATCAAGGCCTTGGAACAGGAAAAGCTATTTATTTAAGCCAACTGACTTGCTAAAATTGTCTTCAGTAGCAGAAATGTTTTGTGCAATGACTGTCTGGATGCTTCTGTCCACTTCTAACCAGTGTCATACAAAGTTTTTATTATGGAAACAATGTGGGATATGGTTATTGGTTAATTATGGTTAATCTCAACTTTTATTTAAACACAAAAGAAAAAACAAACTTTTGTCAGTGTTTTTGTCTTTGAGATTTTTGTTTCTGATGTCTGTTAAGGTTCTGCTCTTCATGTCCCTGAATGATCCAGCCTCACACTGGTTTTGTGACTGCTGCATGCATGATCAAACTGACCTGGATAATTCTGCAGCATTTGAACAGGTTAACATAGCACAGGTTCTCTAAAGTGCAGGGCTTAAAAAGAGACAAAACAAAGTCATACCTGACAAAAGGAAGTTTCCTTGTCTGTGCCTGTTGTACCAGGCAGTTGGTTTTTTTAGACATGGATGGCTGCCTCTTGCAGGGAAGTGAAAGCCCTTGAAATGTTTGGAGAAATTCCCATGTGCTGCAGTGCCTCTGAGTCTGGAAATCTTGGCACACCGGTCTCCCTTCTCTTCTGTGCAGAGACCATGTGCCAGCTGTTGGCTTAGAAAGTTCCCTTCTGCTCCATACCTTTTCTTTGCACCTTTTGACTCATTTCAGAGGAAATCTTTGCTTCTTTATGCTAGAAAAGTCTCCAATTTTCTGTTCACCTATTTTCAGTCACTTTTATCTGACTTCCTTCCCTGTCCCAAATATACTTTTGTGATTAAAAAAGATTCAGCCTCTCTGTGACAGATTTATAGCCAAAGAGAAGCAGTGTTGTGAGCACCTGGATCTGAAGTCCTCTGCCAGAAGCACAGATTTGTTGTTTTTTTGTTTTTTTTCAGAAGTGTAATATTTTAAAGATAAATATCCATATTTGGTAGTGAATTCCAAAAGACAGCAACTATAATCACAAGAAACACTTGGTCTTTTTCCTTTTTTTTTTTTTTTTAATTATATCCCAACATCTTACTGGCATATTATATGACATATGTGGCATAATGTTTGTTAATTTTTCATTGCCTGTGTTTTCCAGCCTGCTTTGTGGGGTTTGTATCACAGCAGTTGGCCTGGCTGATGATGTGGCTGAGGCAATTCTTGGTGTCTTAAATGATTTCCTCTGCTGGGGCCAGCAGGGAAAGGAGTCTTAGCTACAAGACAGGTGAAGATTAACTGGATTAGGATTCATTTCACTCTTCACTTACCTGGGAGTGTTTCAGATGTTTGCATCACTGGAAGCAAGATCAGGCAAACAGGAAAGTTTAGGTCTTTCGTAAGAGCCATCTGAACATTTCAGACCTTGAAAATGTCTGAAAAAGGTGTTTGCTTCTTCCTCAAAGGCTTTGCTCAGAGCAATCCATGGATGCTTCAGTGGTGCTAAATTATGTTATTAGTTTTCTGTACTGAAATGTAGATTGTTGAGTGGCTGTGAAGAAAGAATCCTGTTGTTAGGACAAAGAGAGAAACACCCAGTTATCCCCTATGGTGCATTTTAATGTCAGTGCTGTAGAGGCTGCTGTGATGTATTACATGTTTTGGAAAATCAGGCTTTAGTTATGAACACAAGTCTTGCCTCACTTTTTGTGTAGAAATAATACCTGTTTTCACTGCTGTAATGTAAATCAGATCCCTGCAGCTTCTTTTCAAACAGCCTTTTCCATCTCTGTCCTTTTGATCAGCCTGCGTTTATCTCTGTTCACTCAGAAACCCATTTCTTTGGATTATTTATTTTCATAGCTTCATCTCACCTCCTGGAGCTCAGTTTAGTAATAAATGCTCTTTACATGCTAGAGACATCCTTTCTCTGTATTTTGTTTTCCTCTCTTTTAAGTATTTTGCTAAAGCTTAAGTTGAAAGTGTTTTGCATACAGGCTTTTGTGAAGCCAAACTTCTGATTAGCTGTAGCTGAAGGAGTTGCTCTGTCACTGTAATGGTGTTTGTGATTTATGGGAGCAGATCTGCATGGAAGGGAAGAAAGGTTTTGTGGCAGAACCACTTGGTGCTTCTGTACAGTTAGCCTTGCCCTTTCCTTCTGTACAGAGAAGTTTCACCCAGGTGGTTAGTGGGAAATCTTAAATTCCTCTGAATGTGAGAAGGGTACCTTGGTGCACAAAGTATACAAAGGGAACATAGAGGTTATGAGTTGGAAAAGCAGAAATGGAAATGATTCTGGGGATTGAGTGCAGTCCCTGAGATTTCAGGCCACCATGTAGTAATGTTTAGTCTGAAAGTTTAATTTTTAACTGCCCTCAGGCCATCACAAAACACAAGCAATGCCATGTACATTGCAGCAAGTTGAACAACTTTTCTCTAAAGCTTTGGGACTACAATGTTGCTGTCCCAAAAACCGAATTTCATCACCCAGGCTTCAAGAAGCCAATCCATACAGGGTTGAGATGTGTTTTAATATCCAGCTCTGCACAGAAAAGGGAGCTGGGTGGTATTCTACAAGCCAGCTCAGCTTCTTGAAATTTAAAGGTTCCTTTTATACACAGAAAGATGTAAAATGACTTTATCTCTAATTATATTCCATCACTTATATATGCACCATTTTCTAACAAGTTCACTTCCATTTTAAAGTGACCATGCTTAAAGCTGTCACTATGCATGCTCAAAGAGTGGGGGGCTTTTTGTTAGTAGGGGTCCCTCTGAACAATGGGTGAGTATTCTAGTATGCCAACAGGACCTGGATATTCTGATGGGATGTTAATGGGCTGAGTCCAATTAGTCAGTGATTTCTACTTGGTGCTCAAGGCTATAGCCAAGGTAAGTTGTGAGGTGTACTGCCTTCCATCCCTGGCTTGAAGGCCTATTTCTCCAGGACAAACTGCTTACTACTTCAGGTACATTTTTTTCTAATTCTTGCAATTTCAGTGTTCTGTAAGCTGGTTTTGTTCTGTGCATCTCTTTGTTCTCTTTTGTATTATTTCTCCCCAACTTTTTACTAATTTCAATTAACCAACATCAGTATGTTAGTTATTATTATTATTATTATTAGTGTTTTGGGAGAGTTGAATAGCAAGGAAAAGAAGTTCTTGGAAAAATGTCCTTTCATGCTTTTCTAGGGAGTGTATCCAATGGAAGGAGACGTTTATCTCTCCAGTGGTGTAATGCTAAAGAAAGAAAAGCGTGGAACAAAAGTAAATATAAATTACGATTCTTTTTCCTCACATCTCTCTGAAGCCTTTTTTCCCATGTCCACTCTATGCTTATTTCATGCTTTTAGGTCATGAATTCCCTCAGTCATGCAATGATGCATCTGTGGGAAGCATGGTTGATGTCAGAGCAATAAACAGGTTTATCTGTAGTGTAAATGTCAGCTCTTTTCAGAAACTCTTCCTTGGATCCTTTGCTGCCTCTCTTCTGCAGAGCCTTCCCATCCCATGGGGACTGGGGAGAAGAGAAGAGCAGTGCCAAGAGGTGACACGTGGCGTGACTGTATCAGTGACAGGCTTAGCATCATGACTCAGTGCTGGAGAAAATGCAGCTAAAAAGATTGTGGCTAAAAATAGTTGACTGTGATGCAGAAAGACAGGCAAAAATTATTTGGAAACAAAGATGATACTGAGCCCCCAAAGCCAAGCATCGGGGGTGTGAATTGCTGCACCCCAGCCCAGCACTTGGGGGCTTTGCAGCACCAGTGTCATCCTAGATCACAGCTCTTCCCAGCACTGTGGGCTGTTGCTCCAGCTTTGCTGTAGCCTGGATTTTAGAAGACCAGGAATGATTCCAGGTTTTTTTTAATGTTGATTGTCATCAGTAGGAAGTTAAGAGAAGTTTTGCCAGGGTGTTTTTTTGTTACAGCTTGCTTTCTGGGAATTTGTTTTGTTTTGTTTCTTTTGCTTGTGGCCAAGAATCCTCCCCATTGCTGTTCTGTAGTGGTTAGCTCTGAGGGCATGGAATGGGAAGAAACTGCTTTTGGTAAGCAAAAAAAAAGAAGACTGTTCCAAGAGGCTTGCAGTGGAGTGACATGACCTTGTGCTGCAAAGAGCAATAGCAGAACAGCACTTAACTATGCAGAATGCTCAGTTCTGTGTCAAGAATTGCCTGCAGCATTATAAAGCACCCTCAAACCTGGTTACACTGTTCTGATTGCAAAGCAGCTTTATTTGGCTAACTCTCCTGAAGCTAAAAAGGATTTAGGTCACGGGAGAGATGAGGTGCTGGTAGAAAAGGGCTGAGAAAGGAGGCAATGGAAGTGGGGGAATGGATGGTGCTATATTTACAGAAAGGCTTCCTAAGTTGTCACTGGTCTGTGCTGTTCCTTAAGGGTGTTTTAGCAAGAGTATATTCTTTGTTGCTTAGCTTGCTTTCTCAAAAGGTGGAAATGAGAGATGCTGTGTCCTCCTACACAGAGCTTCACAACCTGTGGGGTCCTGACAGCAGAAACGTCTCTGAAAATAGTTCTGTATCCACAGGTGTCTGCAGCACGAGGGATAAATCAGGGGGAATCTAGGAGAGAGGAAAGGGTAGGACAGGAGAGAGGGATAAAGGAAAGAGAGCTGGAAGTAGATCATTGTGCAGATGAGAAAGACAGAAAAAGGAGCATTACTGCTGTGAGCTATCAAGGAGTGGGTGGAGGTTGACACTTGGCTGGTTGCTGCCCTTCAGCATCAAAGTTGCAAGGAAATAGAAATAATAATGATCTGCTTTGGCAGCTGCAGGTGGGGCCTTGGGCTGCTGCACCCAGGGTACTGCAGTACAGAACCTCCTCTGCAGTGATAGACATCTGTGTTCTGACAAAGCAGTTGTTCATCTGAATTATTTATGGCATGTGTGGTATTCTTTCTTTCACTGGGAGACATTTCAAACTGACTGTTTTCTGTCTGTTTAATCCTTCAGAGGGAAGCGTGTAAAACAGAGAGTGAAAGAACATGGTGGTGAATCTGTCGTTTGGGCACATTTGGAAATTAGCACAAAGGGAAACAACAGGAAATTTGTACATTGTGAATGTACTTTTTCAGAGAACACAAGTTGCTTTTTCACTACTGCTTAAAACATTGGGTTTGGGATTAGAAGCAACTTGGTCTAAAACATCTGGTTTATCACTGAGGCCATGCTTCTGGAGGTGCCTTAGGGATGCAAAATCAAAACCTGTTCCCAACATACTTACATAGATGTTTACATTCCCATTCATACCCGTGGGTTTGAACTTCTGTCGGGGCTGAACATGGGTTGGGGACTTTATTCTGTCCTGCTAAGGCAGATGATGCTTTCCTACAGGTTTGTGTAGTGAGACAGCTTTGCTGGTGGGGTGAACAGGTGTGAAATTACCCTCTGATCCTCTGACCCTCTACATCCCAGATCACTGCTGGTGTTTTAGCTGCAGACTAGTTAGCTCTTAGGTTGTACACTGTTTCCTGGTTCTTTGGTTATTTAGTTTTTAATCCCATTTTACCATATTTTTATCCCATATTATTTTAATCCCCTATATCTCTTAAGAACATGTGAGATTTAGTTGTTGTCATAGCCTGTTTTGTGGATGCAGTCTGGGTGCCTGGCTTTGATTTTGTTAAGAGCAGTGAATGCCACAAAACACAGCCTGAGGTTAAATATTTTCACAAACTGTAATGCTTGCTGTCCCCAGATGGGGAAGTCCTTTATTTATTTATTTATTTATTTATTTTCACAGTGGAAAGAGAGTTTCCCCTCACTTGAAAGAGCAGATCTTACCCTTTTGACCTTAGCTGGGATTCTGAAATTGCTCTTGGGTGGTAAGGATAGGTTTTTTTCATTTAGAAATAAAGCAAGACTCAGCAATTAATCTCTGATAGGGCCCCAGGATGGTCACTGGGTATTCTTGGGCTGCTGTTGATCTAGATTTCTTTGGCAACCCATGACAGACAAACTCTCTAGTGTGTCCTCTCTCCTCTGGCAAGCTTGGTTTTGAAATCCTTTATTTTGCATGGAAAGGTCTTATCCATCCCTTGACAATCAAAGGAGAAGGCTGCCAGACAGCTGTAAGACTGACATACATTTTCAGTTTTCATAATTGAGTCTTTTCAGCAAAACCTGTAGGAGTAAAAAGATGTCAGAAATTGTAGTGCTACAAATCTGACCATGGGGATCTTGTTAAACAGGAGGCTTGGGAGGGGGGAGGGACCAACCACTCCTTGTGAGCTTGCTTGGTGTCATGGAGCTCCACCTTGGAGACACTCAGAAGTGCGTGGACCTGACTTTCTTCCTTCTGGTAATTTTAAGTTCCACAGCACATGTGGAACAGCACAGATAGAGTTTTTAAGGCCCTGAGGGACCTAAAAACCCATTTGCCTCTAAAATCCAGAGGTTTTGATGGAAAAAAATTGTTTAGGTAACCAAGTCCATATAGGATCAAGTCTAAGAAGGACAACCCATTCCTTCTGTTGTCCACTAGAGCCAAGGCAGCGCTCCCATGAGTTGCCACAGAATTGCTCAGCTGCTGAAATTTCCCAGAGCAGATGTTTGCTCCAAATAGAATCTCTGAGGTGAGGTGCCTCACCTTCCAGCCTTGGGTGCTGCTCTCACCCCACACCTTGCTGAGAGCAAAGCGTAAAGTCCTGGAGTGAGAGAACAGATTTTTGCTCTCATTTTCATATTTCTGGGTACAGAAAGTGCCCTGGGAAGTGAACTGGTGCACATCTTCTGGCCAGGCAGTGCAGTGATCTTCCCTTTTAAATGGAACTAGAGCAGAAAAAGTCTGATCAGGCTCAGATCAGTTGGAGCAAAAGCAACTTGGTGTGATGACAGCCTGAAATCACCACAGGGCTGCTTGCAGTGACTCCTTCATCTGGATCAATTGGGGTGGTGACATTCAGCTGCTGGTTCATTTCAGCAGGGTCTTGAGCATCAATCCAGCCTCTGCCTCTACCAGTAATTGTCTTTTATCATTCTTGCAGATTGCTTTTCCCTGGAGCAAAGTCCTGGTATTTTTCATTACCATGCCAGGGAAACAAGGCTCAGGGCTGAGGAGTTGCACTGTCTTCACTGATTTTTGCTTTTTTCAGTTTGCCTCAAAACAAAGGATTCCTAGTGAGAACCTGTACAGAACTCATCCCTATATCCTCTGTGGCCTCTCAGCAGTCCATGAAGTAACATGACCAGCAGCTCTCACACCTGGGTCCAGACTGCCCCAGACCCTGTTCCATGTCTGGCTCCTTGTAATAGTTGCATTTTTACAGTGTGCTTCAAAACACGATTTTCTCCAGTGTTTAGGGTTCTGGTTTGCTCCATAATTTTAAATTTATTCTTTGGTTTAAAAAAACAAACAAAAAACCAACAAACCAGAATGAGAAGCAAAGTAACCAGGAGCAGTCATGCTAAGCAGGTTCCTTCAGCGGAAATCCTGGGAACTTGGTGAGTATTTGCTTTCATTCTCTCTGTGCTTCCTGGTCTTGTACCTCCACAGATATTCCTTTCTACACCTGCTGTATGCATTTCATCTGCTTTTGGAGATCAGCAGGGACTGTGTGTGTAGGACAATGGACAAAGGTAAAAGGATGAAATCCTGGCAGGGGTTTCATGTCAGTGTGTCTTTATAAAATCTGTAGTGGAGTTTAGTGTCCACTGATGGACCAGATGAACAATGTGTCATCATGTGTGTTCTTGCATCTTTCAGATTCAGCAAAAGAGATGACCTCAGGAGACCTTCTTGCTTTTCTCTTCAAAGGAAGGAAACTAACATTGTATTTGGGGAATGAGTGTCTGTAGTGTTTCACAGCACCTCAGCTGTGGGTGCCAGGGCTGTGTGGGCAGGTGGTGGAGATGGGTGCTCACACACCAAGTTGGAGTGTGACCCTAATCACTGGGGGTCACACAGTAAACACAGCACCTTTGCAGCTACAAAGGTCATTGTATTCCAGAACTGTGTCAGACCAGCCAACATGACTGTGACAAGCACAGCATAAATTTGTGTGTTGCCTAATCCCTTGTAATTCCTGCTAAATGCTCACAATTCCTTGACTGCCAGGTTGAATCAAGAACCAAAGCTCTTGGGGAATCCTGCTGCTTTCAAATGCATGAAGATAATTTTTGAGTTGGAGGCAAATGCAATTCCTACTGCTTCTGCCATGCTTGGCTTACATTGCTGAGCCTAAGCAAAGCAGCATGGCCAGGAATCACCAGAGCCCTCAGAAAACCAGCCAGAAAACAGGAGGTGCTAGCAGGCTGAGTGGGAAAAGGAATGCATTTTGTTTCCATGCAAGTTTTATACCAGTGTAGTACCTGAGAAAAAACACAAACCACCTGAACACCCCTCTGCCCACGGATAAAACCAGAAGTGTGTTTAACACATTTAGAAATGTGAAGCAGTTACTCCTCCCATATGATTTATTGAGGATCTCAGTTTTCAAAGCATGAGTAGCAGTGAGGCCCATTATTCTTTCCAACATGCAAAAGGCACAAGAAAGTCATCAATGTGATTCTGTGCAAAGTGTCTCTAAGAAAACACATAGCGAGGAAATGACAGAAAAGAGCCCCCGATGGAAGAGAAAGCCAAAGTGCCTTCAAGAAAGTGCTGAAAGGTTCTGAAGTGGTTTTACTTTGTCAGAGTCCAGATGTGCTCAGTCGGTGAAAGATGCTTTGCAAATCCGTGAAGCAAAACTCAAGACACAGAGCCAAAAGGCTTAAAACAATAATCTCCTTCATGTGCCAAAATTCAGGATTGAAGTCAAAATTATTTATCTCAGGAAAAAAGTGTGGCAGCTAGAGACAGAGATTAAATTCTTTTTAAAAAAAGCCCACCAAAACCAGACGTAGAAAGTGGATACATTCTAAGAGCAGCTCAATAAAAAATATTCCTTTACATGAAAATAATTTTTAAAATGGATATTTGAACACAAATCCACCTTGACTGTGACCAGCTACTGCACCCTGCTTCCAGGAAAGCCTCCGAGCACGACAGCACAACACCTTCGAGGAGAAGAAAGTCCCAACTACCTGCGTGTGTGAAATGTGACCTGTGAACAATTGAGAGACACAAACATACAGGACCAAGTATCCACATCCTATTATTGAACTTGGATGTTGGGAAGTGTCCCAGGGTTCCCATCTCTCCCTTTGGAGTGGGCAGGTGCCAGAGGTGGCAGCTCTTCCCGGCGGGCATGGCTGAGCCCGTGAACCCCTGAGCCTCTCACTGGAGTTGAATACTTAAACCTAAAAAAGGCATTTACAAGTTGACGCAAATTTGTTGTTGTTGTTGTTGTCTTATTTCCTTGCAGTATACGTTTCTACTTCTAGACTATGGAATGTTACATTAAACAATATAATTATTCATTACCTTGCTTCAAATTTTGTTACGGTTACTGAGGCTTCATCATAATTTCACACGGCACAGAGACACCAAACTAAACACCAAGCAGCCAGCACTAGATGTATTTTTTCTTTAAGTACCAATAAGCAAAATATCCCATTCCCCCCAGAGATCCCATCAGGAAGGAGGCTCCAAAGAAGGAGGGAGGTTTCCGCTTGACCAGCCT